>NC_092875.1:352629224-353254224 GCF_028372415.1 Notamacropus eugenii | reverse complement strand
AAGCCAGAGGAATGGAAAAATGGAAGATAATGTGAAATATCTCATTGGAAAAACAACTGACCTTGAAAATAGATCCAGGAGAGACAATTTAAAAATTATGGGTCTACCTGAAAGCCATGATCAAAAGAAGAGCCTAGACATCATCTTTCATGAAATTATCAATGAAAACTGCCCTGAGATTCTAGAACCAGAGGGCAAAATAAATATTCAAGGAATCCACAGAACACCGCATGAAAGAGATCCAAAAAGAGAAACTCCTAGGAACATTGTGGCCAAATTCCAGAACTCCCAGGTGAAAGAGAAAATATTGCAAGCAGCTAGAAAGAAACAATTCAAGTATTGTGGAAATACAATCAGGATAACACAAGATCTAGCAGCTTCTACATTAAGGGATCGAAGGGCATGGAATAGGATATTCCAGAAGTCAAAGGAACTAGGACTAAAACCAAGAATGACCTACCCAGTAAAACTGAGTATAATACTTCAGGGGAAAAATTGGTCTTTCAATGAAATAGAGGATTTTCAAGCATTCTTGATGAAAAGACCAGAGCTGAAAAGAAAATTTGACTTCCAAACACAAGAATGAAGAGAACCATGAAAAGGTGAACAGCAAAGAGAAGTCATAAGGGACTTACTAAAGTTGAACTGTTTACATTCCTACATGGAAAGACAATATTTGTAACTCTTGAAACATTTCAGTATCTGGGTACTGGGTGGGATTACACACACACACATGCACACATGCACACACACATAGAGACAGAGTGCACAGAGTGAATTGAAGAGGATGGGATCATATCTTAAAAAAAATGAAATCAAGCAGTGAGAGAGAAAGATATTGGGAGGAGAAAGGGAGAACTGAATGGGGCAAATTATCTCTCATAAAAGAGGCAAGCAAAAGACTCATTAGTGGAGGGATAAAGAGGGGAGGTGAGAGAAAAACATGAAGTCTACTCTCATCACATTCCACTAAAGGAAAGAATAAAATGCACACTCATTTTGGTATGAAAACCTATCTTACAACACAGGAAAGTGGAGGATAAGGGGATAAGCAGAGTGGGGGGGGATGATAGAAGGGAGGGCATGGGGAGGAGAGTGCAATTTGAGGTCAACACTCATGGGGAGGGATAGGATCAAAAGAGAATAGAAGTAATGGGGGACAGGATAGGATGGAGGGAAATATAGTTAGTCCTATACAACACAACTATTATGGAAGTCATTTGCAAAACTACACAGATTTGGCCTATATTGAATTGCTTGCCTTCCAAAGGGAAGGGGTGGAGAGGGAGGGAGCTAAAGAAGTGGGAACTCAAAGTGTTAGGATCAACTGTAATGTTCTTACCACTAGGAAATAAGAAATACAGGTAAAGGGGTATAGAAAGCTATCTGGCCCTACAGGACAAAAGAGAAGACAGAGACAAGGGCAGAGAGGGATGATAGAAGAGAGAGCAGATTGGTCATAGGGGCAATTAGAATGCTTGGCGTTTCGGGGGGGAGGGGAGAAAAGGGGAGAAAATTTGTAACCCAAAATTTTGTGAAAATGAATGTTAAAAGCTAAATAAAAAAAAAATGAAAAAGAAAAAAAAAAAAAAGAAACATTCAGAGGCCATGATAATACATTACATGGATGACATCCTGGTTTCATGCGCCACTGAAAAACAAACCCAACAGGTTTTACAGGAGGTCATCGACGCCCTTAAGGCCTACCAACTGTACATAGCTCCTGAAAAGATTCAGATCACCTCCCCCTATCAATATCTTGGTCATCACATCGATGGGGACAGGATCACTCGCTCCATCCCACATATACGAACTGATGAAATAAAAACCCTCAATGATTTTCAGAAGCTTATAGGATCCATTCAATGGCTCCGGTCAGTCATTCCCCTCACCGACCAACAGATGGAGCCCCTATATCGTATTCTGCGGGGTGACTCTAACCTTATGTCCCCTCGTCAATGGACGGAAGAGGCCTATCGTGTTATGGAACTCATTCATCAAAAAGCCTCATCCTCCTTGGCTCGCATTGATCCCGATAAGCCTGTTCAATTGGCCTTACTACAGGACTTTGGAGACATCGCTGCCCTTTACCAATCCCATGGAATTCTAGAGTGGATTTACAGCCCTAAGCAGAAGAAGGTTCTGCCTAATGAATGGGAGGTACGCGCACTTTTCCTTTTACGAGCTAGTGAAAAGTGCGTGCAGAACTTTGGGGTCCGACCTATCATAAACCTGTCGACCTCTCCCGAGGCCCTGCGTGCTCTTGCGCAGGCCTCCTCGCAGTGGGCTGCACTTTATGTCAACCATGACTTCTCAAATACTCCACTACCACTCCCTTTACGCGGATGGCACACCTTACCCCTCTCCAGGCCACCGCTAATTGTAGCATCACAGCCAGTAAAAGGACCCAATGTATTCACAGATGCTACTAAGGCTGGGAGGGCTTCAGTCTACGTCCCGCAGAGAAAAATTTTGCATGTGTTTTCTACTCCATACTCATCAGCACAAAAGAATGAAATGGCTGCCATCATTTGTGCTCTTGAGATGTTCTCCGCAGAATCTTTTAACCTTATTACTGATAGTCTTTATTGTGCTAATGCTATTCTCCAGCTGCAAGAAGCTATTGTGGTGCCATCTCGCTCTACTATTGCTAACTTGCTCTCCAAGGCTAAGAGTCTTCTTCAATGTTGCTCGCACCCTATCTACGTGCTTCATGTTCGTTCTCACGTTTCTCGTGAAGGCCCTATCTTTCATGGTAATCATGTTGCTGACTCTTCCCTCTACTCCCCAGCCTCATACATTTTCTATGTCACCCCCACGGAGGCGCATAACAGATTCCACCTTTCTGCGCGCTCCCTTAGGATGCTCTATAGCATCCCACGTGACGAGGCTAGAAAGATTGTAAAGCGCTGTACTGCGTGTGTTCCTTTCCGTCCACCCCCTCGTGATCAGGTCGTTAATCCTAAAGGGGAACATCCCAATGATCTTTGGCAAATGGACGTTACCCACTACCATACGTCTCTCCTCCATGTGTGTGTAGACACCACCTCAGGGTTCATTATGGCCACCTTACAACCCTGAGAGATGACCTCAGCCGTTATTGCCCATCTCCTTGAATGCTTTGCCATCGCTGGCGTCCCTAAGGTCCTTAAGACCGATAATGGCCCTGCCTACACCTCTAACGGCTTTGCCACCTTCCTTGTCAAATTTGGCATACGCCACGTTACTGGGATCCCTTATAACCCCACCGGACAGGCCATTGTTGAGCGAGCACACCAGACCTTAAAAAAACATGCTCAAAAAACAAAAAGGGGGAGTTGCGGGACGGCTGACACGTGCACAGCTAGCCCGCGCTGTCTATACCTTAAATTTTCTGCAATTCCGGGACGATGGCCTCATCCCAGCCATGAGGTTCTACGGGCACTGTAAAAGCATGAGCCCCCAAAGTCCCGAATGCAATAAAGCACCCCCTTGTCCGGTAGGAAGTAAAGTCTGGTGGAAAGACGACCAGGGAGAATGGCAGGGTCCCAATGAGGTCATTGTGAGGGGGAAAGGGTATCTTTGTGTCTCCACAGGCAACAAAGAACCTGGAGTCTGGGTTCCCCTCCAAAGGACGAGAGAGGTACCGCCCGCCACAGAAGAGCAAGAGACGGAGCAGAGGAAAGAGGGGGAAGAGGAAATCTCCGAGTCGGCGAAAGATGCAGATGGCTAGGATGCTGCAGCTCTTGACGCTAGTTCAGGCAGTTTCCCTGACAACTGGGATTCACTTTAACGAGACCCTTCTAGTGCCTGCACGGTCGCAGCCGCCTACACATTGGGCCGTCACTCCCCATCTCCCAGTGTTTCAGCTAGTGACCTGGCACCATGAGGCAACTCCGCTCATAGTGACGGGGAACGCCACCCTCATTGCGGGGGGAGCAAGAGCCCCCTTGCCAGCTGCCCTGAAAAGATACAACACCACCCTGTCCTGGCATTCATGGACCATGCCCATATGCCTGCGGCTGAATGACACCACGTCGCACTCCACCCATGGCCCCGTGGATATTTGCTTTCCCTTGCAGACACAAATCGCAGATCAGGTACCACACCCAGTTAAGCACCCTGGGGCCTTGCGGGTCCACATGGCGGTCATCCCCCACACAGGCAAGGGGAACCGCAGCGTAGTCGACCCGTCTCTCCTGCCGCCGTGCCACACCACCCCGTGGGTTTTTAGCCCCATGCAGGCCTGCTCCACCGGCATCCACCGGCAGGGGCCTGCCAAGAATGGAACACAGATCGTATTTTGGGATGGTGGGCTGGTGCCCACGCTGGTGGCACCAGTGCCAGTTGCTCAGCCCGGAAGGGTGCAGACGCACTTGTGGAAGATTGGGCTGGCCCTGAACCGTACCGTGGTGGCCATCGAGTTCAACTCCTCTATTGCCGACCTTTGGTCCCACCCCGATGAATATTATGCTTGGAAGCCGGTGTCTGACCGCGAGGTCCGCTGCCCCTCCGAGCAACCTGGCCGCGTGTATATGTGCTCCAATCTGACAGGGACAGTCCAGACAGGCCCCAACGCCATGTGTCTTCTATGCAGAGCTGGGAACCTGAGTATTACGGGCTCGGCAGAGGTAGGGTATAATGTGAGCTGCAACGAGCCGATTATCACCAATACTCTCAACAGCACGTGTGCCGAGTACTTTGTCCTGCTCCTGCGAATTCCTCCATACACTATTCACCCGGTGAGAGCTGCGCCATACGCTATCTCACCCTCAGATGACTTGCTAGGCAGAATCCTGCGCCAAAAGAGGGAAGGTCCTGGGTTTGGAGACATGCTATCAGTAGTCAACTTGGCACTGAATATCCTAGAGGAAGTGCAGATTCAGAAGATGCAGAGGGAACTGAACTTTCTTGCAGAATCCCTACAAAAGTTCATGGTTCAGTCTGGGATTGCGTGGGAACACCAGAAACATATCGATAAGAGTACTGTTCGAACAAGTACAGGCAGTCTCAGAAGTTGTTGAGGTGCTGACACATCAGCAGTCCCTCATGTTGTGTTATATGAGAATGCCCTGCCATTATAGGTATTATCCTGTTTGTGTAACACGTGTTCCATATAACAATACCCTGTACAAAGAGCTCTAGGACTTATTGAAAACTGCCACTACAGTCACTAACTTTACCTCTGAGTTAGCAGCACTAGATTTGGTGATTAGAGCTATGGAGAATGCAACAATACGATTCCATGAGGACTGGGAGAAAATCTACAATGATGCAAGGGATTGGTGGGACGGGTTGAACCTGCACCAGCTGCTCCAGTGGGTGTCCTTAGGGGGCGTCATGTTGATTCTTGGGTTTCTTGTATGCTTATGCTTACCGTGCCTCATCTCATGTCTGTTTAGAGCTGTCCGTGAGTCCCTTGAGTCCATAAAGGCAGAACTCCCCCGCCCCCATCATTGAAACAAAAAGGGGAAGTTGTGAGGGGCGCTCTGGACCTGGGCCCCCTAAGAGGACAGGAGACGCCAGAGAGTCTGGACCTGCTGACGTGGCTTTGCCACGGTGGCACTGGGGTGGCTCTACTGGGCTGGGCTCCGCCCTCAGGGAGGAACTGGGGAGGGGCTTACCCGGAATAGGAGGGCAAGTTCTGGGGGATATAAGGCACAGCACGGAAGGGGAAGGGGGGGACTTCTGGCTGACTATCATGTAATAAAGGTGCTCTTATCCACCTCCGGAGTTCTGCCTGATAATTTCTCCCCCTGACCCCAAAGGGGGGAGCCGGAGACGTTCCGAAGACCTGTGGGCAGGGTAAGTTGATGCGGTGATCAGGGTTACACCCCTAACAGGCCATCTCGACTGATGGTGCAAGGTAACGCATCTAAAATAGTATGAGACAATCCCCACGACCACAGGCCAGGACAATCAAGTGAAAGAGTCTTTTCGAGACCTCTCTCCGCTGTGGCCATTACACAACCCATCTGTCTCACTATGATTAACATCTCGGCCCATACTAATCTCTCAAACTATTGCTTACAGTTTCTCCCACATAATATTAAAACCCATCCCCATCACACCCAGGACCTTGGGAACCATACTACTCAGCTTAATTTGACAATACTTGCTATCCCGCGTAATATGACTCATATGTATTTGAATGCAAATGTCAGCCATGCTCAAGCCCCCCCCATTGTGCCATCAAGGAAATGCTGGTATGTGGGCACCTCTTCAGGACTGTTCCACCAGCGTGCTCCGGAAAGGACCCCAACTTACAGGTAACCTGACAATCCAATATGTCCAGATCCCTGCCCCTGCACTGGCGGCTCTACCATATGGGGCACTTCATGCAGAACTGTGGACGGTAGGACTGCCTTTCCACCCCACCAACGTGTCCCTAGCGATTTACACTTGCTTTATAGGACAATCCCAGTGCCGCAATTTCACATTTACCACTTGGCAAAGCATTTTTGGGAACATGAACTCTACCTGCCATACTCATCCCACTAACAATCATGACCAACTGTGTTACATGTTCACTGCAGAAGTGTGTACACCAGCTGATGAGGCCTTCCTCCTTTGTAAGCCTGGTAACACCACCATTGAGCCATTATCGATGCAAGCCCACCTCCCTCGTTATAACATCACCTGCCATGTCCCTATTCTTACCAACACCCTTAGAGGAAATCATAGTGAGTTCCTTGTATTTTTGGTAAGACGGGCCCCATATCAACTGATACCTATAAAGGCAGAGCCATTTGCACTTACACCCACTGATGAACTTTGGCAAAAAATTGCAAAGAGGCCCCCAGAAACACCCCTCCTACGCACCCAACGAGATTTTGGTCTTGGAGAGGTGTTAGGCATTGTTAACCTCACTATAGACGCATATGAAGAATTTCAGATATTTGAGTTACAAGAAAAAACAGAGCTCCTTGCGTCAACTCTCCAGACTTTCATGAAGACAGAGATGGGTGCCTGGGCAACACAACAATCAATTAATATACATTTTCAGCATTCCTTAGCCACACTACAACAGACAGTGCTATGGATAGGAGATCAACTGCAACTTACCCAGCTTTATCTGCAGCTTCAATGCCACTATAAGTATGCACCCCTCTGTGTTACTCCCTTGCAGGTGAATGGGAATAATGGGACTTTATTTTCAGGGAACTGGAAAAAGGTGTGACAAAGTCTTCAAGGGGTGATGCTTGCATAGAATGCATCTAGTGATATACTGCAACTCTCCCTTTTTATGAAGGAAATGCATAACGTCTCAAAGAAATATGAAGAAGAGAGACCAAAGGAAGCCACGGGCTTGGTTCATTGGCTTGAGAGCCTTGCAAACTTCCAGTGGCTTACTGCATTTCTGGGACCTATAGCTTTCTTCCTGTTCCTGTGCCTTTTTCTTCCTTGCATGTTACAATGTACTTGTAGTTTGATAAGACGAGCTGTACTTGATACCAAAGCTGAGCTTCGAAACCTTGTGCAAACCCCGAAGATTCCTGCCACCCAGGAGATAACCTCTGTATAAAACAAAAAGGGGGAGGTGTTGGGGGCACAGCTCTGGACCGTGGCCTCCTGTGGGGTAGTTGAGACTCTTGGAGGTGCTAACCTGCCCCGTAGGGTACTGGGAACACCTTGTTAACAGAGCTGGCTCCACCCACAGGGAGGAACATGGGAGGAGCTAGGGCGGGTATATAAACCAGGGCATAAGGAAGTTCGGGGTGATGTAACCATTAAAGAGTGTGCAGCTGCCAACTCAGGTGTTCTGTCTAGTTATTCCCCTCCACCACCAGAGGGGTCAGAGACGTCCAAAGGCCAACAGAGATCTAGATCTTGAGGTAAGATTCCAAGCGAAGCCCAGGGAGGGAGAGCTAGCGCAGGAAGTCCAGGACAGAATCCTTTGTGTGTGTGAGTCCTAGTAAATCTTTATTGCTTATTGCAATTCCATGGGAATAGAAGTAACTGTATCTGGCTCTAAGCTGTGATTAGTGAAATTTGCTGTTTAAAGTAAAAGGCATTTGGGACCGTAACCATTTTTGTGTTGAGTTTGAATTTGGGCATAGTTGTCTGCATTAAGTCAATATCTGAGAGAAATGACAGAAGTTACTCAGAAGGAATGTGATCCCATACTGTTAACAAGCAAAAACACCAGGGGGACAATTCTAGACTCAGTCTAAGATGGGATCCTCCTGGTCAGTTTCACCATTGTATTTCTTTAAGAAGCAATGTTTCTCACCTGACTATTCCTGAGTCTGGCTATAAAACAGATACTGCATGACTGGAGAATTTCACTCTTATCTGAATTCAAACAAAGTCAAGGATGTTTTATCCTGTCATATTTGGTATGTCACATGTCCCTACTTTTTCCTTCTATAGCAAAGTTCTATGATCAATAGCAAGTGACCGGCAAAACATGTGAGCCCTTTTGTGTAATCTTACTGGGAAATCTAATATTATTTTTATCTAAAATTAGAACATGTTCAGAAATTTACATAAACAACCTAAGACTCACCTTAAGATGTCCCCATTATTTAAAAGGATTTTAAAAGCAGTAGTGTTTGTCTGTAATCAGTCCCTTACTGTTACCAATGTGAGATTCTATTGAACCTTTTTAACTAAAGCATTTTGTGATATCTAGAAATTCTGTAATAATTAAGAATTTGGTTTGTTTTAATACTTTGGGAATTCATATCACTTAAGGACATTTTTATACCAACTAAGTTTTAATGAATTTTGATTTTAAAAGGTTCATTTTTGTTTCAAAGTGAAAAAAGAGGGGGGCGGAGCCAAGATGGCGGAGTAGAAACACATAAATACACTAGCTCTGAACCCACAGCCCATGAAATATCTGCAGTAAAGAGCTGCCAATAAATTTGGGAGCAGGAGAAGCCACATAACAGCGGAGTGGATAAGATTTCTGTTCCAGAGAGCCTGAAAACCTCTCGCAAAAGGTTCTTCTCGCAGCGGACTGGGAGCCAAGAACAGCCCTGCCGCGG
Source organism: Notamacropus eugenii (assembly GCF_028372415.1). Taxonomy (NCBI): domain Eukaryota; kingdom Metazoa; phylum Chordata; class Mammalia; order Diprotodontia; family Macropodidae; genus Notamacropus; species Notamacropus eugenii. The sequence goes on along the minus strand of NC_092875.1, from coordinate 353,245,252 downwards.
CCACCCAGGGCCAAGAGGAGCAGATCCGAGCAGGCTTCAGGGACAGAATCTCCAGCAGCCGTGCAGGTCCCTCCACCCACAGGTGACAAGGGTTGGTGAGAGGGACTCTTTGGCGGGTCGAGAGGGGAGTGGGGAGCCCCCATGACTCAGGCTCCCTTGGGAGGCACCAGCGGAGGTGGGAGCAGACTGGGGCTCCCCAAGCAGGCAGGAGCCCGGATCCATTGTTGAAGGTCTCTGCATAAACCCCCTGGGGGAACTGAGCCCGTGAGGCAGCCCTGCCCCCACCCAGGCAGCTGAACTTGATCTCACAATGAAGAGCAGCCCTGCCCCCGCCCAAGGCCCTGAGGCTGGGAAGCAGGATTTGAGTCTCAGACCCCAAGTGCTGGCTGGGAGGATCAGGAGGCGAGGTGGGTGTGAGGAGAATATTCAGAGGTCAAGTCACTGGCCGGGAAAATGCCCAGAAAAGGGAAAAAAAACGACTATAGAGGGTTACTTTCTTTGTGAGCAGGTTTCTCCTCCCCTCCCTTCTGATGAGGAAGAGTGGTGCTCATCCTCAGGGGAAGACACGGAAGTCAGTGCTTCTACATCCCAGAGCACTCAATGGGATCAGACCTGGGAAAAGCTCATAAAGAGCTCAAAAAATTTTCAAAATTATGTTAGAGAGGTGGAGGAAAAACTGGGAAGAGCAATAAAAGACTTGCAAGCAAAGCATGAACAGCAGATCAGCTCCCTGCTAAAGGAGACCCAAAAAAATGCTGAAGAAAATAACACCCTGAAAAATAGGCTAACTCAATTGGCAAAGGAGGTTCAAGAAGCCAAAGAGGAGAAGAATACTTTCAAAAGCAGAATTAGCCAAATAGAAAAGGAGGTTCAAAAGCTCACTGAAGAAAATAGTTCTTTCAAAATTAGAATGGAACAGATGGAGGCTAATGACTTTAGGAGAAACCAAGAAATCACAAAACAAAACCAAAAGAATGAAAAAAATGGAAGATAATGTGAAATATCTCATTGGAAAAACAACTGACCTGGAAAATAGATCCAGGAGAGACAATTTAAAAATTATGGGACTACCTGAAACCCATGATCAAAAAAAGAGCCTAGACATCATCTTTCAGGAAATTATCAAGGAAAAGTGCCCTGGTATTCTAGAACCAGAGGGCAAAATAAATATTGAAAGAATCCACCGATCACCACCTGAAAAAGATCCAAAAAGAGAAACTCCTAGGAATATTGTGGCCAAATTCCAAAATTGCCAGGTCAAGGAGAAAATATTTCAAGCAGCTAGAAAGAAACAATTCAAGTATTGTGGAAATACAATCAGGATAACACAAGATCTAGCAGCTTCTACACTAAAGAATTGAAGGGCATGGAATAGGGTATTCTAGAAGTCAAAGGAACTAGGACTAAAACCAAGAATCACCTACTCAGCAAAACTGAGTATAATAGTTCAGAGGAAAAATTGGTCTTTCAATGAAGTAGAGGACTTTCGAGCATTCTTGATGAAAAGCCCAGATCTGAAAAAAAAATTTGACTTTCAAACACAAGAATGAAGAGAAGCATGAAAAAGTAAATAGCAAAGAGAAGTCATAAGGGACTTTACTAAAGTTGAACTGTTTACATTCCTACATGGAAAGACAATATTTGTAACTCTTGAAACTATTCAGTATCTGGGTACTGGGTGGGATTACACACACACACATGCACATGCACATGCACACACACATAGGGACAGAGTGCACAGAGTGAATTGAAGAGGATGGGATCATATCTTAAAAAAATGAAATCAAGCAGTGAGAGAGAAATATGTGGGAGGAAAAAGGGAGAAATGGAATGAGGCAAATTATCTCTCATAAAAGAGGCAAGCAAAAGATTTTTTTAGTTTGGGGAAAAAGAGGGGAGGTGAGAGAAAAACATGAAGTTTACTCTCATCACATTCCACTAAAGGCAGGAATAAAAAGCACACTCATTTTGGTATGAAAACCTATCTTACAATACAAGAAGGTGGGGGACAAGGGGATAAACAGGGTGGGGGGGGCGATGGAAGGGAGGGCATGGGGAGGAGGGTACAATTTGAGGTCGACCCTCACCGGGAGGGACAGGATCAAAAGAGAGAATAGAAGTAATTGGAGGCAGGATAGGATGGAGGGAAATATAGTTAGTCTTATACAACACAACTATTATGGAAGTCATTTGCAAAACTACACAGATTTGGCCTATATTGAATTGCTTGCCTTCCAAAGGGAGAGGGTGGGGAGGGAGGGAGGAAAAGAAGTTGGAACTCAAAGTTCTAGGAATAACTGTTAAGTACTGTTCTTGCCGCTAGGAAATAAGAAATACAGGTACAGGGGTATAGAAAGTTATTTGGCCCAACAGGACAGAGGAGAGGATGGAGACAAGGGCAGAGAGGAATGATGGAGGAGAGAGCAGAGTGGTGATAGGGGCAGTTGGAATGCTCCGTGTTTTGGGATGGGGGGAGGGAATAAGGGGAGAGAAAATTTGGAGCCCAAAAATTCTGTGAAAATGAATGTTAAAAGTGAAATAAATAAAAAAAAAAGTGAAAAAAGAATTATCATTTTAAAAGGTTTCAACTCATTTTCTTTATAAAAGTTTAGTGACTCTCAAGATCAGGATAAATTTTCAACTGTTTTAGAAGAAAAAGAATTATGGTTTAGAAGTAATATTTTTCAGAGAAAAGGGGGATAAAGCCTACTAAATTTTCATTTTCAAGATAATATATTGCTAAATTAATATGCAATGATGTATAAAGCAAAAAAGATCTTGCTGTTTTAATCTGAATTTGTAGTCATTCCATGGCCTAGGCAAGAGTTAAAACTAGTGTTTGAACTTATTAATAACTTAATTTCTAAAGTTTCTCTTCCACAGTGAATACAATCAGAGAAAGATAAACAAACCTGTGAAACAACGATGAACATCTATTCAGTTGTGAAATTCAAGTTGAAATCTCTTGTTTAAGACAATACAATTATGCTAGTGAAAAGTAATAACTTGAGAGCTATCTTGTCTATGGTAGAAATATAAAGGAAAGTGAAGCAGTCTGAATAATGGGTTGAAGAGATTTGGAAAGATAAATAAAAGCTTGATCAGAAATATGAAAAGCAGATAAGAAGATTGGGGATAAGTGGGAGTTATCCAAGCCCCTCCTGTCCCTGGATAGTTACTAAGTGTGAGGGCACAGGCTCAGTCCCATGGGAACAGTCTCGGGTCAGATAAAGGTAAGGGTCTCTTGAAACCATAGAGCTCTCATGAGACCCCCCCAGATTTTATCTGGGAATTCAGGAAGTGAGATGGGTTGCATCCTGTTTTCCACCTTTCCTCTGTGGGAACGCACCAGGGAGAGCATCCCACCCTTGAGATTCGTCAGTGGTCTGAGCATGCCCCTGTTCCCCACACTCTAATTGGCTGATGGGCTGGAAGCATGCACTGGTCACGAGTGGACCCTGCAGTCTTGGGAGCTTAAGTAGGGATGGGAAAGCCTGGGGGGGGGGCTCCCTCTGGGAGAGCTTGCCCTGCTTGCTGATATGTAGCATATATCCTGAATAAAACCTGCACCTCTGCTTCACTTTGGCAGTCTGTCCTCTTGTGTGTTCATCCGGCTGATCACCAAAGACCTGGTCTAGGTAAGCGACCCGGCAGCCCACGATGTTAGGCCAGACAGTTGGCGCCCAAACAGAGACCATGCTAGAGATCCTGGGTGGTGGGGAACCCAGAAAGGGCTGAAGAGACAGGGTACCCAAACCTTTGATTTTGGAAGAGGAGAAGAGTGAGGTTCCCAAACCCATGGGAAAAGGGCAGGATGGGGAATCAATTTCCAGTAATAAAGGAAAAGAGGAGGAAATACAGGCTAGGGCACTCTACAAGGAGTGCAAGAAGGCGGGGGTCACAGTACATCTGACTGACCTCCGAAAGTTTTGTAGTAAGACATGGAAGGTCTCCCCATGGCTCGAGCACACCAGAGTATCAGGAGAAAGATGGGGAGTTGTAGAGGGCCCAGGAGGTGTATGAGTCCCATGAGCAAAGCCTGTTCCCGTGGGACTTGTGCTTACTCAAACCCTGGCAGAAGCTTTCCATGACCCTTGAACCTGATGTTCCTGCAGATACTGATGTTCTGTACAGTAAAGTTGTCATTGGGTCTGGGAACGCAGGAACTAGCTTCAGGAACAAGATAAGCTTCATTACTTGCTTCAGGTGTAAGGACGTGGGATAGTCATGAGATGGTGAAATAATGGGATGAGCTCAGCCTGCATGTGATTATGGCTACAGCCTTTATAAACCCTGTCTCTCAGCTGAATAAATGGTGTTGCTTATCATCCTGCCTCCTGCATCATTCATTACTCACAGCCTGCTCAACCAAGACTGACAGGCTCTGCTGGTCAGAGAACTGTTGGTCTGGGGGACGCTGGGCAATTGGCGCCCAACATGGGGCAGAAAGGAGAAACTAAGGTCCCTCTGAGTGGACAGTGCAGGGTCAAAAACGTAAGCTGGAGTTGCACGAGAAAGACGCAGCCTGCATTCCTCAGTCATTGCCCCAGGAGTTCTTCGGAGCCAGAGTTGGGACAGACATGCACTCAGCTGACTGAGACGGAAAGAAGATGACTACAGACTGTGAGTAACCTGCTTATACATAAATAGGCAGTGAGCTAGGTTCTTAGCATCATGGGGCTAACAACAGCAACAGAAACTTTAGATAAAAAGGCTTGTACAGGTCTTATATACAAGCAAGCTAAAAGTCAGGGAATAACATTGCAGTTAAAAGTGATTAGACAGGTTTTAGAGCAGATTGAGAAACTGTGCCCCTGGGTGAAGGACAGACCTCCAGCATCTACACATACTTGGCAACTAGTAGGAGAGCAGCTAGCAGCTTTTGCCTTAGAGACACCTGTAGAGGGCCGAGCTCTGGACTGTGGCCCCTTGGTGAGCGCGGAGATGCCTGGGGGTGAGAACCCGCCTTCGGGTGCTGGGAATGCCTCTTACAGAGCTGGCTCTGCCTCCAGGGTGGAACATGGGAGGAGCTACGGCAGGGTATATAAAGGGGATCAAGGGAAGGTCGGGAAGTGATGTAAGCAATAAAGTGCAGTAAGCAGCCTCCTCGGGTGAATTGTTTGGTCATTCCCCTCCCCCACAGGAGGGGCAGGAACTGTTGGAAGAGCGGTAAAGTGGTTGGCTTACTGGAGAGGTAAGCTTCCAGGTGACTGCCCAGGGTCAGGCCCCGAGCAGACGCCAGGAGTCTTGTTGCCGTCCACCCTCTGTCTGTACAATATTGTAACATGCTCATTGTAGGTGGAGGAAGGAGACTGTACAAGTAAGGCAGACAGTGCAGGAATGACCCAAAACAACAGACAAGGGAGTGGCTGCAGCCGTATTCTCTCCATAGACATCTAAACAGGAAGCAACACTTCCACAGTCTGTGGTGCAGCAAACTGTCTCAGTGCTCCGAGGTACCTGAAACGCCTCTTCTGCCTCATGTGGCATGGCAACAAATTCTAGAAGACAATTCTAGAAGGCCCTACAACATAGGCTCCAACATCTACAGACTCTGGAACAGACAGTATACTGTCCTCCAACACAGTGGAAACCCCCATGGCCCATAGGAGACAGACGTTATGTATATGGGATGGGAGGCTTGCAATGGGCCAGAGAGGCAGCTACACCACTCAGGTGTGAGGATGTAGGTTCGGTAATGTTTGCAGCTCCCGTGAAGGAACAAGTAAAGGGACAGTATAGAAAAGATGCTGCAAGCGTGAGACAGGGACAGAAGTGCTATAGATATGGAAAAACAGGTCATTTCGTGAAAGACTGTAGGAACAAGCCCATGGCCTATTCAGGTTCAGGAGCTAGACCTAAAACACCATGCCCAAAGTGCATAAAAAGTGGGTCATTGGGCCTCAGAATGCCAAGGAGCCCTGCCACAACGATATTTACAAATAAATGCCATGGAGGGCAGCCCTCTAGCCCAGGACCTGAAGGAGGGACAAATCCCTGTAGCCCTTGGAACTCCCCAATATTTGTTATTTAGAAGGACTCAGGAAGCTTTAGGATGCTGACAGATCTGAGACGAAGTCATGACATGACCCTGTTTACTGTGGAACTCCCTACGGGGTGCATATATCTGGAGGAAGGGATATTAGAATGGGTACGCTTAAAGAGGGTGTGGAACGGATCCTGCATTCCTTGTTGCATGTTAGTGGTACAAGTGATACATACAGCATGACAGAAAGTGATGAGTTTGATGGGTAAAGAACCAGATGCTATTTCTTGTACATATACTACAGAACAAGTAGAGAGATGCTGTATGGGGCACCCAGAATGGCAAGTCATTATGAATCAGATATTTCTGAAAGGGAGCAAAACTACAGCTCTGACCCCATTCCGAGCAACACCTTGGACGTGGGCAGAGAAACACAATGACTGCTTTGCAGTCTGGACAGCCTTAGACATACCTGGGCCTATCACCATTATCGCTGATAGCGGAGATGTAGCTGGACTCATAGTGGACCTGGAGACTGCCAGTGTCTTGGGTCAGCTAGATATTGGGCAGTCGGCCAGCAGAGCATGGCTGTTTTCGTTCCACATGTTACACATAAGGTCACATCCCATTTTTCCAGGGCCCTTAGCAGATGGCAATGATGTTGTGGATTGGGCTGTGTGCAGCCATCTGCTACGTTGTTTTGCCACTCATGGTGTCCCAAGGCTATTGACCCCAGACACTGACCCTGCATACACTGCTTTGGCCTTCCAAATAGTCCTCTCAGACTTCAGACTTTCTTACGTGGCTGGGATCCCGTACAACCCCACCGGATGAGCCGTGGTGGAACTTGCAAACTGCGCCATATGGCCATATGTCCAAGACCACAAAGGGAGAGTTTTGGGACCCAGTTCCACGGAACATAACCAATTGAGACTAGCATTTTACATGCTCACTGGGCATGGTCCTACACTGGCCATGCAATACATGGTCAGCTCAGATAGACCTCTAGAACATGACAAAAGGGAGAAATCGGAATAGTCGCTGCCAACCCCTGGCACTAACAGCCACTTGGGGCGAGGGTTATGTTTATATCTTTACAGGAAACAAGGAGATTCGGATACCGGTGAGGAGACTACGGGTCATACATCACGAAGAAGAGAGAAACGATGGGGAGGAAATCACAGGGCCAGAGGTGAAGCACCAGGGAACAAAGAGCAGCAATGTGGGAAAGGAAGTAGGAGTAACAACTGGGGACTCTCTTACTACAAGATGGGAGCATTGATTGCGCTTCTCATAACGGCTCTTGGGATCGATGGCCGTCCATTGCCCTCAACCTGAGGACAGTGGGAACACTCACCATTGGGCCTTCATCCCAAATCCTCCATGGGTAAGGGTTATAAGGTGGGGTGAAAAAATACCTACACCAGTATTGCAGGGCAACTTGACACACGTTTGGGGATGCAGGTTTCGAAAGTCGGGATACTTTCAATACTAGTGAAGCCCCAAGGATGAACTTTACTGGACTGGTCGCAGGGTTGCTGCTATGCCTTCAAAAGAAGATAGAAGGGCCGTGGGATGGCAAAAAATGGGTTACAACTGCAACACGTGCTAAGGCCACATGGTGTGCCAATATCACTCTAGGGCATGAGACTTTGAATTACCACGGGAATCCTCACTTCTTTCATCTTTGGACTTGGGTAACTGAAGGAACAGATACAGAAACAAAACTAGGAACGGGTATGTGGTACAGATTGTATTGACCAGAAAATGATCCCAATGTTTCCACATACCACAACTATTCGGGTTTTCTGCCATTTGTAAATTGTCAGTCACGTCAGTGCCAACAGACTGTGTTAACCTCACACAATCACACTGAGCGTCTTGCTACTTGTCACAATCTATCATATGACCATGTTGGTGCAGGGTATCCAAACCTGCTATATGTTAGCAGCAGGGGTTCCTATACCAAAGGAATGGAAAAGGTGGTTGCTGCTATTGGAGGACAAACAGTACAGGGTTTTGCAGGGTATGAAGGAGTGTATAGCATGATCAAAACCAACATAAGTCTCATAGCACGAGTGTGTTTAGAACCATCTCATGCCTTTTTATGGGACCATACAGGACAGTCAACACTTGCCCTACATCATAATTTCACAGGGATCTTCAATCTCACATGTCCAAATTGTTTAGCATATGTATGTATAGACAAATTTACCAAAGGGAGGTTTTATATTGTTACTAGGCCAAAATATGCACTCAACCTTGTGAGGACACGCTCCAGCTGATGGTGTTTTGTCAATTTTAGATGGAAAAATAACAGGTTTGATGAGAGTCAAATGATGTATTTCCTATGTTGTGCTAGGAATAAGCCTATTGGTTGAATTGATTGTTAGTTCTGCCTCACTTGCTATGTCTGTTGCTAATACTCAAAATACTATTTGAGAAGCAGGTGCTCTTCACAATCTTATGTGCAATGTCTCTATAGGTTTTCACAAACAAGTACAAATAGATTATGCATTTTATGAGGCCATTTGTACTATACAGAAAGCAGTACAGGTCTTGGGGAATGAGGCTGAATACCTAGAATTACAATAAAAATTGCACTGTGATTATCGATACAATACCTTTTGCCTTACCGCAAAACAATACAATGCAACTGAAGAAGCATGGGACAAAATTAGAGCCCAATTACAGAGTGCAGTCAATGATAATATGACTTTGGAACTTCAACAGCTGAGCCAATTAGCAGGGGATATCAATCGTGCTTCCTCTGAAGACCTGACTCCACAAAAAACTGCTCAACGTATCTTAGACTTTTTCCAACATATTGATCCCTGGCACCCTCTAAAAACCTGGCTGATTCCCTTAGGCACTGGATTACTGACATTGTTTATAATGGTTGCCATATTGTCTGTCATGCTAAAATGGATATTGTTGGTGGTTCATAATTCACTCTCGTCCACCAAACACACCGTCTGGGCTATGAAGAACAGCTCCATCATGACCATAGAGTGTAAATTTCTTTCCAGAGCTTGACCCTGCTTCTTGGACAGATGAGGTACTCTCTTCCATTGTTTCTGGTTTTCTTGCTCTGTTGCCTTCTGCCCTTTCTTTCCACACTGTTTTTCGAGGCTCTCAACAATGAATTGCCCGTCATCCACCATGGTACGTGGGAAAACGTTACAGGTAACCTCTGATAAAATTTTGCATTGATGGAAAAGTCAAGGTTTTAATGGTAAATTTCATTTTATGATTGCCATTTAATCAAGAACTAGAACTTGTATAGAGAAACATGTAAGCCACTTAAGACTTGCCTAAAAGATGTTTCTTAGCCAAAGTGAAACTATAATCATATTTTAAACCTGGTTATAGAAACTTGCCATTTTTAGATGGTAGGGGGCTAAGGGGAGTCCAAGTCCTGTGATCAAGGCCATAACTGAGGCAAAGCTTGTTCCCGTGGGACTTGTGCTTACTCAAACGCTGGCAGAAGCTCTCCATGACCCTGGAACATGATGTTCCTGCAGATACTGATGTTCTTTGCAGAAAAGTTGCAACTGGGTCTGGGAACTCAGGAACTAGCTTCAGGAACAAGATAAGCTTCATTACTTGCTTCAGATGCAAGGATGTGGGATAGTCATGAGATGGTGAAGTAATGGGATGAGCTCAGCCTGCATGTGATTATGGTTACAGCCTTTATAAACCCTGTCTCTCAGCTGAATAAACGGAGTTGCTTATCATCCTGCCTCCCACCTCATTCATTACTCACAGCTCGCTCAACCAAGACTGGCAGGCTCTGCTGGTCAGAGACCTGTTGGTCTGCGGGACCCGGGGGGCTCAGGCCCTGACCCCAAGCAGGGAGTGGTTGGGGAACAAATGACCGCTTATCAACAGCAATGTCCCGGGGAGTTGGAGGACCTAGATTTCCTGATATTTGGATTGATAAAAGGCATGCTGAAAGGCCCAGAGAGACTGAAACGGGATTGGGAAGAAAACATAAGTAACATGGCAGAAAGGGAAGTGGACCCTGGTGAGCAAGAAAAAAGAGAAGTTGGGGTGTGCAGGGCAAAAACAGGTCCCTTGCACCATCTGGCAGACGGGAAAAATGATGCAGGGGAGCATGCACCATGTCTTCCCTCTGCCCCATCATATTGCACACTTTATTGGTCAGACAGCCTAGGGCCACAGTCCAGTCTAGAAAAGGGGATAAGAAAGGCTATAGAGGATGGAGAAGATGTAGAGACATTTCCTGTAGTAGAAGTAGCAGACCCCAGTGCCCCCGGTGGGGTTTGGAGGAGCCACATACCCATAGAGTAGAAGAGAGTGGCGGCTCTCAAGGAGGCCTGTGCCAAACATGGCCCTAATTCACCTTTTGTCATAGCCATGCTTGAGAGTACGTGGCCAGTTCATCTTGACCCCTAATGATTGGAAGAGCTTGGCCAGAGCCTTCCTTACTCCAGGTCAGAAAGTGATTTGGGTGCCAGAATTTTCTCAGAAGGTGAAGGATACCACCAATGGGCTAGGGGCTCAGGCCTCCCAGACTTATCAGCATATGACAGGACAGGGCAGTATGAGGCTACAGGCGACAAATTACAGTACTCTGCCGCAGACTATGTTCTGATTGCAGGAATGGCTATTGCCACATGGAAGACCATAGCCTCCAAGAAGGAGAGGGAACTTCCCATTGCCAAGGTCATGCAGGGAAACACTGAGCCATTTACTAACTTTGTGGCTAGGTTACAGGAGGCAGTGGGCCAAGACATGGGGGAGGAGAGTCAAGGGACAGAGATAGTCCTGAAGACATTGTTAAGGCAAAATTGTAATCATGAGTGCAAAAAGGCAATGCTGGGACTGCTGAAAAACGCTTCCATTGAACAGATGATACAGAGATGTGATAGGGTAGGGAGCCAGGTGTACATGGCACAAATCCAAGGGGAGTGTCTGGCTGCAGCCTTAAGTAACAGCACTCTGGAGAAAAACTGTTTTTGCTGTGGAAAACCGGGACACTTCAAGAGGGACTGTAGGCAAAAGGAAGGAGTGGGGAAAGATCAGTGCCCCTGCTTCTCATGTGGAAAGCCAGGTCACCTAGCCAAACAATGCAGGAAGTTGGAAAATGGGGCAAGGGACCCCTTGAGGGCCCCAAAAATGTACCCTTTGGCCGAGGCTCGAGAGGGTCTAATGGAGAGAGAATACAACAGATTACGGGGCCAGAGAAGGGAACCTTTACAACCTAGAAAAATATCAGCTTGCAGCTCACCCGTTTGCTATGATCGCCTTGAGAGACCCTGCACAGGAGGAATCCCTGATATTGCAGAACACCTCATACACACCCACAGTTATGTATAGTGGAGTTTATCTCGCTGGCACCGTTGCCCTTCCATGTTCTAATGTGGTAGCCAAGCCAACTTACATAGATAATCAGCTCCCCATGGCTATAGCCCTACTCTTAAAGCACTCAGCCCAAATCCACCTGCTAAGAGCAATAGGACAGAATAGACCAGAATGTACCATATGGCTAGATGGGATTCCCATGACTGGCCTCCTTGATACTGGAGCTGATAGGACCTGCCTCAGCGGCCGCTCCATACCCCAACACTGGAAGCTCAGGGAAAGCAAGAGACCAGTGTGGGGAGTAGGAAGGTCCCAGAATACCCTGGAGATGATGCAACCAGTGAAGTGGGAGGCAGAGGATTGCCAAGGAACCATAGGGCCATTGGTGATTCCGGGGCTGAGTTTTAACATTTGGGGAAGGGACATCATGAGTCGCATGGGGATAAGGCTATCAAATTTTTAGTAAGGGCCATTGCTATTGCACTGGAGTGCCCACCCTTGAATTGGAAATCAGACACCCCGATTTGGGTGGAGCAATGGCCCCTGACTCCAGAAAAGCTCCAGGCACTACAAACATTAATTAAGGAACAATTAGAAAAGGGGCACGTAGAACCATCAGAGTCTCCCTGGAATGCTCTCATATTTGTCATAAAAAAGAAATCAGGGAAGTTCAGTTCCTCAGGGACCTAAGGAATGTAAATCAGTCTTTCATGCCCATGGGAGCCTTGCAGCCAGGCCTCCCTTCTCCAAATACCATCCCAGATGGCTGGACACTTATAATCCTTGACATTCAGGACTGCTTTTTCTCCATCCCTTTAAACAAAGTAGATTGTCCCAGATTCGCTTTTACAGTGCCTCACCCCAATAATGAGGGACCCACAAAGAGGTGTCAGTGGAAGGTACTGCCCCAGGGCAAGAGCTGCAGCCCCACCATCTGCCAATGGTATGTTAATCAAGCACTGGAAAGTCCCAGACAGCAGTACCAGTGCAAAAATCATCCATTACACGGATGACATCCTCTAACTGCACCCCAGCTTGAGGAACTAGAAAAGTGTTTCTGAACTGTAGAGAGGAATCTTCATGGAGTGGGATTAGTCATTGACCCTGAAAAAATACAGAGAGGACCCATTTACAAATATCTGGGATATCAAATACAGGGCACCGTCATTCAGCCAGAACCCCCAAAATGGGATATAAAGATCCAAACACTCAATGATGCTCAGAAACTGGTAGGTGCTATTCAATGGATAAGATCAAAAGTGCCCATACCCCTACCTCTCATGCAACCTCTTTATTCACTACTGATGAGAGACTCCACCTTAAATTCCCCTTGAACCTTGGCTCCCAAAGCAGCCAAGGCCTTAGAGGCAATAAAGAGACAATTTTTGAAGTCCATCACAATCCGGTGGGACCCAAGAAAAGATGTGGAGGTATCCATTATCTCCCCTACACCTCCCTATGCTGTCATATATCAAAAAGAGAAACCCCTGGAGTGGGTATATCTAAGTAAAACAGGAAGCAGTTTTCTAAATAAATGGGAATTTCTAGGATGGCTAGCATTAGAGCAGTGAAAAGAGTTACCCAAATATTCCAAAAACAACCAATTCTCTATGCTACACTCACCTCCAAGGATGTAGAAGAGCTAGCTCAGAACAACGTTTCCTGGGCCACAGTACTCCAGTGGGCCCAGGTGAAACCAAATTTGACATTCCTATTCAAAGAGTTGCTACAGTGGGCCCCAACACCAATAAAAAGGTACTGCCCCAACCCAGTAGAGGGGCCTAACGTTTTTACAGATGCCACAAAACATCAGAAGGCCTCCATTTGTAATTCAGCCACCCAAGAGATATATATATAGTTAACACACTCTACACCTCTACTCAACAGAACGAGTTGGAAGCCATAGTCCAAGCTCTCCAGGTATATAATAGCACACCCATCAACATCATTACTGACAGTCAGTGTGCATCCTTATTGATTTCACGGATTGAGGGCTCTATCATAGATTATCAGTCCACAATCTTTTCAGTGTAAGCAGCTCTTAACCATAATTAGTAACTGGGTACATCCCTTCTACGTTTTAGATGTGCTCTCACATACCAATGGTGCAGGACCCATCTTTGAAGGAAATCGGATAGCAGACAATTCACTATACCTAGTAGGGCACACTACAGAACCACAGGAAAGGGCCCAAAAGGCTCATGATAGGTTCCATCTAGCTATAGAAACCCTTTGTAAATTATATGGGATAACTCTAGAAGAGGCCAGGAAAATAGTCAAGAGTTGTCTCCAATGCATCCCCTTGTACCCACCTCCAGACCTGGGCGTCAATCCTTGTGGTATGGCACTCAATGAAATTTGGCAAATGGATGTCACCCATGTTAAGGGCTAGAGCATACATGTGACGATTGACACATGGTCCAGATTCCTTATGGCAACCTCACAATCTGGAGAATCGACTGCTAAGGTTATTCAACACCTCTGGCACTGTTTTTCTATTTCTGGCGTACCCTCAGAAATAAAAACAGATAATGGTCCCACTTACACCTCTCAGATCTTTACACACTTCCTTCACGACCTACGGATTCAACATGTTACAGGAATACCCTACAGGTGAAACCAAATTCACAAGGCCAGGCCATAGTGGAAAGGGCCAACTCCACCATAAAGGTGATCCTCGCATAACAAAAAAGGGGAAGAGGCTGACTGACACAATCACAGCTCAACACAGCTGTATATACACACAACTTCTTGCATCTTTCAAAAAACTCGCACACTACTCCAGCCATGAGACATTTGGTGACTATCTCACAGCAACCCTGGAGGGGAAGTGATACCGAGGCTGGAAATAGGGACACATGGGCCATGATAAAGGACATGGCCTCAGGGATATGGTAAGGTCCATTCAAGGTATTAATAAGGGGTCCAGGGTATGTTTCTGTTTCCACAGGAAAAGGGGACGCGTAGATTCCCATCAGAAAGATCTACAGGTGGGAGCCACTGTTGGAGATGACAAAGACGCTGGAAGTGATGGATCTGGAGGCCGCAAAAAAGGACCATGCACCACCTGAGTCTACTGCTGACAGCCCTGACCTTGCTACCCAGAGGGGGAGCAGCACTGATCCCAACCACTGCCAAGCTGATACAGTACTGGGTGCTCCTGCCAAATCCACCACACCTGGTCCTTGTCGAGTGGACCTACATGTTGCCACCTGTTGTCCATCAAGGCAACTCCTCCCAGTGGCTGAAGGAGGACTTTGACATCACAGACCCAGGACGCATGGGAATGACAAACTTTCGCATGAACTTCACAGGCTTGGCCGTGCAGCCCATTTGCATAACCAAGGGGGGTGGTAAGGTGACTATGGACACCTGTGTTGTGCAAAGAAATGAGACTTTAATACACTCCTATAGCTTGGGAGGGTGACCCTCAACAGAAACAGTGTCCTTATTGGTACCCAACACCACTAGTCTGGTTTGCTGAGTGAAGCCCCACAAACCCTCATTTCCACCATGCCCACACCTGAATTACACCTGGGGCCCTCTCCCATACCGCCTGCACTGTACCACCTCCCGTAGAGAATGTTTCACAGTGAAAAACTATACTTTTCAATCATGGCATAGAGAATTCAATCAGAATGAGACCCTGACTTTCCCGGTATAGGTGCACCCCAATGGGAGAATCAGCTCTTTCCTACCTATATTCACGGCATTGCAATCCAACTGGGTCATTACACCACAAGATCAAGCGATATGGGGAAATAAAAAAAATTGTTATGAGGTCAAGGTTAGAGCTTGCCTCACTGGCTCCCTCCATGCCTTCCTTTGGAGACTGAATGCTACTATCACCCTGATGGGAGGGCTGTACAATATCACCTGTACAAATTGCAACATTAGTGAATGCATAGGACCCAAAACAAACCACAATGCCACTGTCTTCTTGGTAAAAAGAACACACATGACTGCCCTAATAGTTAACGTTACAGCACCCTGGCAGGCCAGCTGGGCTGACACAGTTCTCGAACAGCTCCTGGTGAGAGTTAAGAGATGCATTAGCTGTGTAGTCTTCGGAGTGCTCACCCTCCTAAAGATAATTGTATCTTCCGTAAGCCTCAGAGAGGCCATCACTGCTGTGCAGCAGCAGCAACAGCAAGCTGCCTTCATAGAGGAACTACCTACAAATGTCACCGTGGGCTTCCAGATACAGAAAAGGATAGATGATGACGTATATAGAAACATCAGAACCATGGGCTTGGTGATCGAGGCATTGGGAGACCAGGTTGATTCAATAAATCAGAGACTGGCAGTAAAATGCAAATTATCGGTACTCCTGGATTTCTGTCATGCCCCTGGTATATAACCAAACTATACACCCTACTTGGGAACAAATTAAGAATCAATTACATGAGATCGTCGAGGGGAAAAATCTGACCTTAGAGATAGATGAGTTATAGGATCTGATTAACCAAATGGCACAAGCTGCCACCAAGGCACATAATCGCCTTCAGCCTTCTCAGGTGGTGCTAAGCATTGCAGACTTCTTCCGCCATGAATATAACGCCTGGGGAAAATATGCTTTAGGATTAGTGATCACCCTTCCTGTTGCTGTAATTGTTTTATGCTCAGTTATTCCATTAATGTTTAAGGCAATAACCCATACGTTAAAGGCCTCCCTAACCCACTTGGCCTCCAACTGCTATTCGCTCTAAGGCCACATGCACTCCTCATCAAACAAAAAAGGGGAGATGTGAGGGCACAGGCTCAGTCCCACGGGAATAGTCTTGGGTCAGGTAAAGATGAGGGTCTCTTAAAATTGCGGAGCTCTCACGAGGGCCCCTGGATTGCATCTGGGAATTGAGGAAGTGAGACAGGTTACATCCTGTTTTCCACCTCTTCTCTGTGGGAATGTGCTGGGGAGAACATCCCACTCCTGAGATTGGTCAGTGGTCTGAGCATACCCTTGTTCCCCACACTCTAATTGGCTGATGGGCTGGGAGCATGCACTGTCCACGAACCAACCGTGTGGCTTTGGGGGCTTAAGTAGGGAGGGCTCTCTCTGGGGGAGTTCGCCCTGCTTGCTGGTATATAGCTTTATCCCAAATAAAGCCTGCACCTCTGCTTCACTCTGGTGGTCTCTTCTCTCGTACGTTCATCCAGTTGATCATGGAAGACCTGGTTTAGGTAAGTGACCTGGCAGCCCACAGCATTAGGTCACACAAAAAGTATTCTTTTTATTGAATAAAAATGATCTTACCATGCTCCTCTTCTCATACACCATGTTTATTTTCACTTCCATACTATTACTTATGTTATTTCCTGAATGTAAAATACCTCCTCTTTCATCTGCTTATCCAAATCCTACATATTCTAAGAGGTCACCTCGGGTTACATCCTCAAGTACCCCACAATGATCTTTTCATTAGTCTCAATTTCTACAAGATTCTCTCAAAAATATACCTGGATGCTGCATGTTATCCTGTGCTGCACTATTTTGTAATTATTTTGCTTATGTGCAGTTTGTCATACTAACCATGCTATAATGCCCTATAGATCAGGGGCTGTATCTTCACTTTCCTTTATTTTCCTCATAGAGCTTATATTATGTGAACCCATAGCAGACAGAGGGACATAGCTGGCCCTGCCACAGAACTGCTCTAAATTTGACAGGTATAAGTATCTCAATTCTATCAATACGTTCCCTATTCCACTCAAGGATTAATACTGGCCATTGGCAAGGCAGATAAGAAGTCTCATTGTCTTTAATATTTTTCTTACCTTCATGAGTTTTCTTAATGATTATATAGAGACTTTGGTTCCCCGTTTTCCACACAAGGAATGCATTTCCTGACCATGATAACCTCCCCTACATTAAGTGGGAAGGCTCCCAGGACTGTGTGTTGTGTGTGTATGTGTGTGTGTAATGATAAGGTAATTTGAAGATTTTCCCTGCCCTTTAATAGGCTCATGCAACCTGCTTTGAGCTTTGGCCCAGCCCACAGCTTGATTCATATAAAGCCCATGGTGGAAGTAGCTTGCCAAAGGGCTGGAGCCGGAAGGGTAGAGTTGATAGTTGAGGTGGAGCTGGGAGAGAGAGGAGGCAAAAAAGCTAGCATGAGTTAGAGAAGAAATGATTTTGCCTAAAGAAGCTTGCTTGTGGGGAGGCCTGACAGAAGGAAGGCTTGGGGATGGCTTGCTCCCTTTATTGGTGTTGCATACAAACTTTGTTGTTACCATGGTGGAATTGTCTTCTGGTATCTGAATAAACATCTTGGTTTCATTTTTAAGGAAGAAAATTTTTATTTTCCAAATGTACCCTGAAAATATGCATGTATATCTGTAGTGGCTGCTGTAGGTATTTCATTGGCATTACAGTGTGTGGTTGTGTTCGGAAATAATGTATAGCAGGATATTTCACTAAGCACAGACATTCAGTGTTTTGAGTCCATGTCTTAATGTAGTCTGAATGAGGTTTGGGATTTTAAAGTTCAGTACAAAACAGGTAACAATCTCTTTAGTGTCGCTTAGATTGCCAAGGGGAGGAACCTGAGAGGCATGTAGTTCAATAGAGATGTTTCCCCTATTGTTTCCTCCACAATGATCATGAAGGCAAGTCAAGAGAGTTCTTCTATGCAGATAATTTACAGAATGCTCTGATGATAAAATCACTTCTGCTGCTCCTTACTTTGATCTTTATCTAAATCTTCTCTTCTCGGTTTCCCATTTTAAAATCTTGGCTTTCTCTATATAAGGAATAATGGACATTCTTATCAATACTGAATCTTATTACATTATTAGCTTTTCCTTCAATACCAAATACCAAGAAAAATATTCATTGTTCCAAAGTCCACCTTTACCTTATTATGTTAAAACCAGAAATTTTTACATCTCCTTTGGGTCTGATTTGAATCCTTGGTTTTGGAGAGAAGGTGATGGCACACCAAATATATATGTGTCTCTATTACCTATTAACTCATTCTGAAAGAATGAAGGAAGGCTGCCAGCAGCTGGCTAATCAGAGGTGCTATGCTGAGGGTCATGAAATGGGCTAGGTGGACTGAAGATTACAACAGCCAGAGTTTATTAAGTGCTTCAGCTATTTAAGAACAACAGACTCTCATACATCTGTATAAAGTTTACTTTCTGGGAAAATATACAATTCTTCAGAGAACGTTCAATAACCAACAACAGCCTCAAGGCATCCTTGATCCAAAATTGTTTTTTCCTGCCTCAGAGATTGTCATAAAATAAATTCCCTTCTTCTCAGGAGTTGGTGTGAGATTGTGGCAGGGTACCTGCACACATCCTTGCCCTTGTCACTCCCAAGGTTTCCAAGGGCCTTGCCACAAGGTCTCAGTAGGCGAGCTTAGGTTCAGAAGTGGTTTCCAACAGAAGTGCATATGCCCTCAGGCAAACTGGATCATAGGGACAGGCCTTATCTAAATTGTGGAGATATCATCAAAGGCCATCTCATCTAACCTGTACCTGAGAAATCTCTTCTAGAGCAGCTTGACTACTGGTTATTCAATCATTATTTCAAAGCCTCTAGTGTTAGGCTCTATACCACCTATTGAAGAAATTCTACCTATCCCATCTCCAATTCCATTTTTGAATAACACTAATCTTTGGGAAATTTTTCCTACCATGGCATCTGACTAGCAATATAATTTTCACATTACAAGTTACTTCATTTCATGCTGAAGCCAAAAATTCTTTGTCATTTTTAACCATCTTTTTTATCTAACAATTTCTTTAAAGTGAACTGCAAAATAGGGTAAGTTCTGAGAAACTTTTGAGTAAGTCATCAGTGTACTTATAGCACATGTTGGTACTATCGGTAATGGAGAAGGCCATCAATATAGCTATAGTCAATGATTGGATTTTAGATTACATATATCTAAAAAGCAATTATCATTCTGCATTCCAGGCATGCTAAAAATGTTTCAGTATGTATCTTTTACCTTATGAAACCATGATAAGAATTATATGCTACCAAGCATTTCTCAAGCACCTATTATTTGTACAGTAAGAACCACATGAAAACTGACAGTTTTAAATACTAAAAAAGCCTTTATTATTTAATAAATATAGAAAGAAAACACAATGGAACATACATTTTACTTCTGTATAAAGCAGGTGTTACATTTGGATTCAAAAGTATAAATATAAAGTGTAAAACAGATATAAGTTTATGGGTGACCAAATTTTGTCATGGGTGGTAACAAAGTACTGCACTAAGCCTGTGTCAAATCCTGCCAGATGTGGTGAATTACTCTACTGTCATGAAACCATAAAAGAGACCAGTAACAAAAAAAAAAAAAGTTTCTAAGCTGGAATAGGTTAGCTCTAAATGAAGATTTTCTTATTCTTTGTAACTAATGATGCTGTAGGTAATCTTGCCCTGTCTGTTCGCATAAATTTTCTGTATCCTTGATGGTAAATAAATTACTTAACTACAGAAACAGATCTTGGAGTTGAAATTTTTTCTAGTGCAATTTCTATCTGAATCAACAATCTCCTTATCAACAATCTTGTCAATTGGTCTTTAACTTTCATTTGAAAATTGAATCAAAACAGCAACCCATTCCATATTTAGAGTTCTAATGATTAGAAAATTCTTACATGGAATCTGATCTCTTTCCCCATAACATACCATTTGGCTCCATTTCTACCCACTGTGTCCGTTCACAAGGCATATGTAATTCTTCTTCCTTTCCAGACAACAACCTTTCAAATATTTAAAGGCAATAATCACATCGTGTGCAATGTTCACATCTCTATGCCAAAGAGCATCTGTCGTTTCACCTGTTTTTCATAAGAAAGAGTTTTGAGTATCCTCAGTCTTCTGGATGTTCCCTAGCTAACCACTATAGTAATAAAAACGGCCGAAATGTATAAAGTATTCTCAAGTTTGCACGGACTTCAGATGCATTATTTCATTTGATCTTTACCCTAACCCTGTGAGACAGGTATTAGTCTAGCAGCTGCTCTGCTTTGCATGCCTCCAGGCCAGGTACCTTTTTGCTTTTCAGCTTTCTTTTGTCTACTGTCTTCCCTCATTAGATTGTAAACTGCTTGAGGAGGAAGGTATCTATTTTTTTTTTTAATTTCCCCCCCAGCACTTAGCACAGTGCCTTGCACACTGTAGATGACAATATATATTGCTTTAGGGTTTTGCAAAGCACTTTATTTAAGTCATCTCAGTTGATCCATCAACCCTATTAGAAGGGTGTTATAGATAAGGAAACTGAGGCTGATGCTAATCCCATTACAGAAGTTTCAAACTCAGTTCTTGTTTCCTGACTTAAACATCCAGCTTTCTATCTAATACCTGTCTAAAGATGTGTCCAGAACTAAACACAATACTTCAAATGCGGTTTGGTTAAAAAAATGCAATATAATGGAACAACGATCTCCATTATGATAGACACTACACTTCCTTGAATGCAATCTAAAATATGCATGAGCTTTTTAAGGGGAAAGATAAGTAATAATTCAACAGCAATAAGAAACATTTGTATATTGCTTATTATGTGCTTAATGTTGGGCTATGTGCTTTACAGTTGTCATCTCACTGACCCTCACAACCCTGGGAGGGAGATGCTGCTATTACCCCCTTTAGACAGTGAGAAAACTGAGGCCAACATAGCAAATGACTGGTTAATATTAAGGTTGAAGTCAACTAAAATCCTGAGTATTTTTGCCTCTTTCTTAAACATAAGCTTATATTCCCTTTGCTGTTTCTATGAAAATTAAAAAACCACAGAATTTCAGAGTTGGAAGGGCATACAAAAGCCAAGTCCAACGAGATAAAATGTAGCTCATTTCAGTACTCAACTGGAACACAAGATGGAAGCAATACAGGGCAGTAGGAAGTGGGCCAGACTGGAGTCAGAAGAGCTGGCTTTGAACTAACTTATTACCTGTGTGCAGTTGAGCACATAACTTAATCAGTCTCTGACACCTGCTCTCAGACTTTCCTATCAACCCTATATCAACATGACCAGAATCCTTTCTACCAAAAATATGTTTTTCACAAGTATACTTAAGTGATCGAAGAACATACTCTATTCTATTAAATTATTCCTTTTGAAAAAAAATCCTTTAAAATATGCAAAAATTAATAATAATTTCACTCCTGACTCTCCTGACTTTTCCACTTCCTTATCAACAGTCTTCTCACCTAAAAGATGACCCCACTTTTTGGGCCTCCCTTACGTATTGTCAATTCCTGGCTCCAATTACCAAGTAGTGATAATGCAGGCCATACTCACTTGACTTTAGGCTCCACTGACTATCAGGATTTCTCAACTTCACCAGTAGCCTTATTCTCACGTGGACATCCTGTTCCCTGACCTACTTCTTTCCATCCCTCCATTATGTATTGCCTTCCCTTATGAGACTATCTTTTTTTGGTTCTATTTATCTTTCTAGTGCTTAACACAGAACCTACCACTCTATCTGGTACCAAATTTCAGTAAGACACAATTTAAGGCAAAATAGAAAACAGTAAAAATACCAAAATACAAGTAGTATAATCACTGGGCAAGCAGTCTTCAACTACTATCAATCTATTTCGTTTAACCCTGGTTTTATATCTAGGTTTCAGTAGAAGATGGCTTTCCAATCTCATCAGTTTTAAAATACTTGTTTAACTGGGATTAAACTTATTTTGCTTGTCTCTGGAGAACAGAACTAGAACCTGTGAGTGGAAATTATGTAGAGGTGAATAACAATCATAATTGATGAAAAGCAGAGTAGTCTGGCTCTAGAGATAATAGATCCTTATTCCCTTAAAACAAAAGCTAAATAAATTCCTATCAGAAATAGTCTAGCAAGAATTCTACACTATTTTGACAAGATCAGACTCATTTGAGACCTTTACAGGCCCTTCTGAGATTTTATAAGCTCAGCATGAATATTAATTGACTTTTTTGGGGCTCTAATCAAATTTGCATAAATGTTCCTTCCTGATTATTGCATGTGTGGTATAAACACCATTAGTCATATCTCACAGTGAAATTGAGACCCAGAGATATAATGACATATGAAATATTATGGTCACAATGATACAATAAATTATATCTCAGTTTGGTAATCTAGCCCAAGGATGTCATATACATGGAATGCATGAAGCCACTATTCAGCTTACCAAACATTTTCATATCTCACTAAATTTTTATTAAGCTGCTATGTGAAAAGGCATTTATCTGGCCTGTCAGAATTTCCATAATAAGAAATGTAGTTCATCTAAAAACTTGAGTGTGACATTTCTACCATCGGTGATAAATTTCCCCTTAACATCCATTTTAACTTAACAGTTGAAAAACTAAGACCAGAGACAATGAGATACAGGACAGACTATGACAAACTTGAGAAGAGAAAAAGAGCTACACAATGTTTTCAATTCCAGGATGTTATTTTGGGATCACATTTTTTTTACTACAACCCCAAAATAAGAAGAGGCAAGACATCTGTCTTTCAAATTCAATATCCCTTTAACCTGACCTTCTTTCACTGGAAAAAAAATGTGGTAGATAAAAACTAGACTTGGGTCAGAACACCTGGATTTTAGTCCTACTTCACTGCCTACTATCTTTGTGACCCTGGGTAAACTACTCAAACTGTCTCAACCTTAATTACTTCATCTATAAAAATAATATACACTCTGCCAAACTGCAGATGATTATGTAAATGAGATAGTCTATGTAAAACTGCTTGGAAATGTTTTAAATACCAGATAAATATAAGATATTTATTTTACCTACTCTGTCCATTACAGCCTAACAGACACAGTTGGTTCATGTGTACAGTTAAACTTTACTATACCATGAGGGTTCAGTACTTTGATGACTCTACAGCAGGGGTACGGAACTTGTGACCTTAAGGCCACATGTGGTCCTCTATGTCCTTAAGTGCAGCCCTTTGAATGAATCTACACTTCACATAATCAGCCTCTAATAAAAATATTTGTTCTGTAAAACTTGCACTCAGTCAAAAGGCTTCACTCAAGAACCTAGAAGGCCACATGTGGCCCCCAGGCTGCAGGCTCTGCACCCCTGCTCTATGGAGTACACACTGATGTGGGTACTTCCTCTTCTGTCACAGAATGCAATCTATCCAGAACTTATTCTGTGTGGTTCATGTCCATGTTCTTCTTAAAATCCTCTAAAATGTGATAGGCTTTTCTCTTAAAATTTTGGAGGTAAAATAACAAACAGTTTGTTCATATATTATGTCTCTTAACAAATAACCAGCCCACTCTTTTTGCATTTATATTCCCTTCAGCCATCTGCTTCATTCAAGTCACATTTGGTAATTTCCCTAAGCTACCATGCATGTCTTCAACACCCTCTAGGGGTTATTCACAATTTTGATTCTCTGGAGACCCCATTTTAAATGACTTATAACCAAAAATACCACAAAAAGAGTATCAGTGTTAAAAATATTTTTTTTCTATTACAAGGAATAGTTTAAGACGAGATTGCTCTCATCCTCTTATTCAACTCTCAGCTAATTTAATTTCTGTCTGTAAGATGCAAGATATATGTAAAGATGATGATGAACTAATTTAATAGGCATTTTTCCAAATTAAACTCATAACATAGGCAGTAGGCAGTTTTTATCTCTTTGGCTTTTCTTCCTATTTGGATTCTTAGAAGGCTCTTTTTTTAAATAGCCATTGAAGAAACCCTCTAGCATCCTGGAGCTTGATGTAGTCAGTACAATACCATTTGCCTATAAATTAGAAGATCTTGAGAACCTCATCAGGTATGAGGCATCTCTGTTTTCCTCAGACTATATAGGACATCCTCTATGACAGGATCAATCATCTTTGAGTAGTATATTTGCATTTTATGCCTTGGTGGATGTTGCTACTCAGAGAATCATTGAGGCTAATTATCTGAAGTTGTATGTATCTATTAATGTTGCATAAACTCATATATATTAGAGATAAGTTGTTCAAGGAGCTAGTACCATTAGGGATATGTTTCATGCTTCTGAAATATTCTTCTGACAATCAATAAATTATAAAAACTTTGTATTCTTTATACATTTTAGTTAATTATTTGATTATAAAAATGTAGTCTGTTAGAAAACCATCTGTGAAAAATCTTTCTTTATTCCTTCTCACAAATTTATCAAAGACAGTCATTACGTGCATAGACTACTCTCATAGATAGTTTGTAGAGATGAGAAACATGAATATTGTTTCAGAGTTGTTTTCTTGTTGGCCAACTTTTCTTTCGATAATTCAATTCAAGAAACATTTATTTAGCACCAAAAGTAATAGAAAAGCTTAAGTTTGGACAGTCAGAGGTTGGGAACAAAGAAACTTGCTCCATGATTGAAATGTTTTGTGGGTGTGCTTCATCTCCTGCCATCTTTGGATTAAACTAGGGGTTGGCTTTAAGCATGTTCAATGAAACTGGAACACCAATTATTCATTAAGTCAGATGTACGTATCAAACAAAATTCCCTAACCACTTTTACCCTGTGAATATGACAATATCCCTAATGCTAACCTATTATTCTTGGTTTAACCTATTCTCTGACTGAGAACATGGAAGTGACAACACAACTGTAAAAGTCTTGCTCTCTCCCAGATGCCTTCACATTGACCCCTGCTTTACCCTTCTGAGCTATACCCCACACAACCTGTTTAAAACAGCCCTAAATCAGCTCAAATCAGTTTTATAGTCAGCTGTTCCAACAACTATCCTGCTTCTGAATTCCAATCATTCCTGGAGGAGACTGCCACATTCTGTCCTTATTTGTCCTTATTCTGTCCCCTTTGTAGTTTACTAGCGTAAATTTCCCCTATTCTTCCTATGCCTAGGCTCCAGTGCACATTGTACTTTATTAGCCCCAGCATGCACATTTATTCTTTCCCCCACCAATAAAACAATATCTGCTAAATTTAGCCTGGACTCAACTGGTAATTGGGTTACCCACCTGAAGCCCCTTGTTAACAGATGTCAGGAGTGGGGTCGACAAAGAAAAGTAAGTCCACCAACCTCAGCATAGATCCAAGGCTAGGTGCAAACTCAGGCCCCTTACACTCTGGCCTATGTTTGTCCTGACAATTAGTGAGTCAATCTTCCTTACTGCATAATTAAAACTTTTGCCTTGGTTGAGGTTCACTCCTTTTTTTTAGAGGAAAACTTGACAAAAGCCCCATGGGTAGTGAAGTGACAATTTGTCTTCTCCATTGAGTAAGAAAAAAACCATTAGGTTTTCCCTTCTCTTTGTTGCCAGATGCAAAGGCTGTATTAGCAGCTAATAAACTTCTAACCAACCTTACTGACAGGAAGATGACTCCAGTCTTCTTGGTTTTCTGATTACTAGCTCTACAGAAGATATGTGCTATCCTGACAGATTCTTTGGATTCACATGGTTAGCAAGAATTCCAAAGCCTTATCAAATCCCACTAATAGAGTGATATCTGCCCAAATGCTAACATCATATGGGCCCAAAAGTTGCAAATACTTAGAAAATTACCAAAAACTTATAAGAGAAAATTTAAGGCATTTCTGGCATCCTTGGGGTAGTTTTGATTGGGACAAAATAAATTACCTAAGAAATTGTTTTGACAGAAACCGACAAAAAGGATTAAAGGTCCTAACTGGGATACTTTCAATAAAAGGCTTCTTCTAGAAAGTGTTAAGGGAGAAACAAAGTCTAATTTGGCCTTAGTGAAGGAAAGTCTGCACAAGGTACAACAGAAAAAGAAAGAGGCAGAAGCACAAATCTATGCCTTGCTAAAGGATGTTCAGATAGTTTCACAGGATAGTTGAGAGTGCATAGATAAATTAAAGAGGAAATTTCAGGGCTGGTCTCCCACGTCCCTCAAGGAAGGGTAGCTTGTATACTAGATGACTCTTCAGGGTCTAGGAAACAGGGTTCCACAGGGAGAAATCCCCAAATTGGTCACCTATGTATGAAGACATGGGAGGTCAGTCAGAGGTAATTCTGGGTGTTGCTGGCTACATGAGCTTGGGGAAACCTTGATAAATGCTGAGTGGCTTGTGCCACTTGAGGAAAGAATTTAGAATGTCTCACTTTAGTAAGGAAGACAGACAGTGCACTGTTCCTGTGAGCAGGCTGTTCCTGTGGGCTGTGCATAGGGCTGTTGAAATGTTTGGAAGTTGAAAGAAAGTGAGGTGGGGAGGAATGCTAATGCAAAGAGAAGTTACAAAACTCTACCTATGGTTTTGCTAGCCTTAGGGGTAACAAACTCTATATAAACAGCTAGAAATAGAATGTAAAGGTAGGGGACACCTAGGAAGACAGCAATGCCAGGAGAAGATTCAGAGGGGTGGACAGAAGAGGGAGGAAAGAAAAACTCAGTGAAGATTATTTGAAATATGACTGGTAGCAGAGCAGACAAGCGCAATGAGTGCAGATCAGACCAGCGTGAGTAGCACAGACCAGCGCAGGGCGCAGACTAGCTCAGAGCAGCAGGGACAGGATCCAGAACAGGTTTCAGGGCACCACTGGGAGCAGTTCCCAGATTCCTCAACTCACAAATGCCACAGACAGCTTAAAAGCTCAGTGGGAGGTCTCCTTCACCCAGGAGAGGAGAGCATGGTCTGAACTTCAGGCAGCAGGCACTACAGTGGCAGCTGCCATTGTTGGAGTCCTCCACTTAGGGCCCCTGTGGGAATTTAAGGGTTGATTGAATCTCAGTCCTGAGTGGCAGCCCTGGGAGACCTCTGCCTAAAGCCCCTGGGGGAATTATGCCACTGATCTGATTCTCAGACCTGAGCTCCACCCAGGGGTGAAGAGGAGAACTAGAAGTGGAGCTGGAGGCAGCTGTGGTGAGGGAATTCAATTGCAGATTCTGGGCAGAAAAGTTTTTGGTTGCTCCCAGACCAGAGTGCAGGTCAAGAGAGGTATAAACACTTCTCCCTTGATTGTGCCACCCTGGAGGAACTGATTACTTACAGGTCCTCAGAATATATGCTCCTCTTGACAAATGTCTCAAAAGTCAAGTAACTGGCTGGGAAAATGCCCAAAAAAGGGAGAAAAAAATAAGACTATAGAGGGGTACATTCTTGGTGAACAGGTATTTTCTTCCATCCTTTCAGATAAGGAAGAATAAAGCAAAACACCATACCAAGTCAAGGCTACTGCGTATAAAACCTCCCAAATAAATATGGAATGGTCTCAGGCCATGGAAGAGCTCAAAAATGATTTTGAAAAATCAGAGAAGTGGAGGAAAAATTGGGAAGAGAAATGAGAGAGATTCAAGAAAATCAGGAAAAGCAAGTCAACCACTTGCTAAAGGAGACCCCAAAAAATGCGGAAGAAAATAACACCTTTAAAAATAGGCTAATTCAATTGACAAAACAGGTCCAAAAAGCCTGTGAGGAGAAGAACGCTTTAAAAAGCAGAATTAGTGAAATGGAAAAGGAGATTCAAAAGTTCCCTGAAGAAAATAGTTCCTTAAAAACCAGAATGGAACAGATGGAAGCTAATGACTTTATGAGAAACCATGAAATTACAAAAACAAAACCCAAAGAATGAAACATTTAAGATAATGTGAAATATCTCATTGGAAAAACAACTGACCTAGAAAATAAATCCAGAAGAGACAATTTAAAAATTACGGGACTACCTGAAAGCCATGATCAAAAAAAAGAGCCTAGACATCATTTTTCATGAAATTGTCAAGGAAAATTTCCCTGATAATTCTAGAACCCAGAGAGCAAAATAAATATTGAAAGAATCCACAAATCACCTCCTAAAAGAGATCTGAAAACAGAAACTCCTAGGAATATTGTAGCCAAATTCGAGAGTTCCCAGGTCAAGGAGAAAATATTGCAAGCAGCCAGAAAGAAAACAGTTTGAGTATTGTGGAAATACAATCAGGATAACACAGGATCTAGCAGCTTCCACATTAAATCATTGAAGGGCTTGGAATATTACATTCCAGAAGTCAAAGAAAGTAGGATTAACACCAAGAATCACCTACCTAGGAAAACTGAGTGTAATACTAAAGGGGGAAAAATGGTCATTCAATGATATAGACGAATTTCAAGCATTCTTGATGAAATGACCAAAACTGAATAGAAAATCTGACTTTCAAACACAAGAATCAAGAGAAGCATGAAAAGGAAAACAGCAAAGAGAAGTCATAAGGGACTTATAAAAGTTGAACTGTTTACATTCCTACATAGAAAGATAATATTTGTAACTCTTGTGAATTTTCTCAATATTTGAGTAGTTGGAGGGATTACACACACACACATACACACACACACACACACAGAATACAGGGTGAATTGAATAAGAAGGAATGATACCTAAAAAATAAAATAAAATTGAGGGGTGAGAGAAGAACATATTGGGGGGAGAAAGGAAGAAATGGAATGGGGTAAATTATCACACATCAAGAAGGCAAGAAAAAGCTTCTTCAGTGGGGGAGAAAAGGGAGAATATGAGAGGGGAAAAGTGAAGCTTACTCTCTTCACATTTGTCTTGAGGGAAATACGAAATACTCAGTTTGGTATGAAAGTATATCTTGCACTACAGAAGGGTAGGGGAGAAGGGGACAAGTGGGGTGAGGGGGATGATAGAAGGGAGGGCAAATGGGAGAAGGGAGTAATCAGAAGTAAACATTTTTTGGAAGGGACAAGGTCAAAAGAGAGAACAGAATTAATGGGGGGCAGGATAGGATAGAGGGAAATATAATCAGTCTTATACAACATGACTATTATGGAAGCTTTTTGCGTAACTACATTTATACAGTCTATATTGAATTGTCTGCCTTCTCAGTGGGGATGGGGAGGGAGGGAGGGAGGAAGAGAGAGAAGTTGGAATTCAAAATATTAGGAATGAAAGTTGAGAATTGTTTTTGCATACAAGTGGGAAATAAGAAATATAGATAATGGGGTATAGAAACTTATCTTGCCCTACAAGAAAATAGAGAAAGGGAAAAGGGACAGGAGGGGTGTGATAGAAGGCAAGGCATATCAAGGGAAGGGGTAATCAGAATGCGAGGTGTTACAGGGTGGGGGGAAGGGAAAGATGAAGAGAAAATCTGGAATTCAAAATTTTGGGGAAATGAATGTTTAAAACTAAAAATAAATAAACATTAAAATAAATAAAGAGTGTTTACAAAGGTTAACTCCCAAAGCAATTACTGAACATTCTTGATGAAATCTTCTCTGACTATTTGTGTGTCCAGAAATGTGCCTAAATATTTAAACAATTCTCATAAATTTCATAAAAAAAAAGAAATATGATTGGTAAAAGCAAGTAGAAGATAAAGAAAAGAGCTGGATCAGAAAAAGAAAAAAAAACTTTCATTTTCTTGTATGAAGTTACTTATTGTTTCTATGATTTGCTGGTTGAGCCACTCATTCTTTACAATTAGATTATTTTGTTTCCAATTAATTTTTAGTCTATCTTTCTAAGGTACTTTATTACATGAAATTTTTGTTGCATCATGACCTGAAAAGGAGGCATTGACTATTTCTCTCTTTTTGTCCTGGACTGTGAAGTTTTTATGCTCTAATGCATAGTCAAATTTTGTGTAGTCAAATTTTGTGCCATACACCACTGAGAAAAAGGGATATTCTTTTCTATCCCCATTCCATTTTCTCCTGAGGTCTACCATATCTAACTTCTCTAAGATTCTATTCACCTCCATAACTTCTTTCTTGTTTATTTTGTTGTTGGATTTATCTAGTTCTGAGAGAGACAGTTTGAGGTTTCCCACTAGTTTTGTTGTCTCTTTCTTCCTTTAACTCCCTTAACTTCTCTTCTAAGAATTTGGATGCTATACCTCTTGGTGCCTATAGGTTTAGCAATGATACTGCTTCATTGTCTATGGAGCCTTCTAGTAGTATGTAGTTTCCTTACCTCTTTTAATTCAATCTATTTTTTCTTTTGCTTTGTCTGACATCAGGATTGCTAGGCCTGCTTTTTTTTTTTTACTTCAGTTGAAGCTTAATACATTGTGCTTCAGTCTTTTACCTTTATCCTCTGTGTATCTCTCTGATTCAAATGTGTTTCTTGTAAACAACATATTGCAGGATTGTTGTTTTTAATCCACTCTCCTATTCCCTTCTGTTTATGGGAGAATTCATCCCATTCACATTCACAGTTAGGATTACTATCTGTGTCTTTCTCACCATCCTGTTTTTCCCTGGTTATGTTTTTATTTCTCCTTTCTCCCTTTCCCAATTCACTGGAATTTTACTTTCAACCACTACCTCCCTCAATCTGCCTTCCCTTTTATCCATGCCCTCTCTTTTATTTCCCCTTTTCCCCTCCTAGTTTCTATACAGTAAGTTTGATTTCTACACCTCATTAGGTTATTCGCTCTTTGAGCCAAATCTAATGAGAGTAAAGTTCAAACAAAGCCCATATCCTTCACTTCTTTCCCTCTACTATAATAGGTCTTTGTATCTCTTCATGAAACATGATTTATCCTTTTCTGACTCCTCCTTTCCTCTTCTCCCAGTACAATCCCTTTCCACCACTTAGATTTTTTATCATCACTTCAGTCAACTTATACCCATGATCTATCTATACCCCTTTTAAATATCAGTAAAAAAAATGTAGTTCTCAAGAATTACAAGTATCACCTTCCCACGTAGGGATGCAAACAGTTTGCCTTTATTGAATAATGTTTTTTCTTTCTTTCCACCTTTTTTAATGCCTTTCATGAGTCTTGCATTTGAAGATCAAATTTTCTGTTGAGCTCTGCTGTTTTCATCAATAAGGTTTGGAAGTCCCCTATTTCACTCAATGTCCATATCCTCCCCTGAAAGTTTATGCTTAATTTTACTGGGTAGTTGATCCTTGTAATTTAAGGTCCTTTGCCTTATGGAAAATCATATTTCAAGCCCTCTTATCTTTTACTGTAGAAGATGAAAGTTTCCTTATAATCCTGCTGTGGTTTCACAATATTTAAATTGTTCCTTTCTGACTGCTTTTGAAAGCTTACTTGAAATCATTTTGTGGGCAAAGTCATCAGTCCTGGGAAAAGAGTTTTTTATGGGTTTTGGAATTCCCAAACAATGAAACTGAATTACTGAGAATTTATAAGCTCATTTATAATAAAGAAATGATTTCTGATGATTGGTCTTTAAACCAGAATGAGTTTAAACTTAGGAACAGGTAGAAGACAAAAACAAAGAAAGCATATTAACTGAAATCTCTTATGCTTCTGAGTCTTGGTAAACTTTTACTGCTTATTGAAACTTCAGGAGAGTGAAAATAACTATCTAGCCCTAAGCTGTGATTAGTAAAATTTGCCATTTTACGTAAAAGCTTTTAGAACTATAATTGGTATTATTTTGAGTTTTGAATTCAGGTATAGTTGTCTAATGGATCATTAAGTCAGTAACCCACCATTTGAGACATGTGCCACAAGGTACTCAGATAAAATATGATCCTTAAATGTTACAGGTGGAGATCTGGGAAAAAGCCAAGAGGATAAACTTGGCATGGCCAATGGTAGGATACTTTTGGCTCCATTTGCCCATTGTGTTTCTTTCTTTTAAACAGTAATGTTTCCCACCTGGCTATTCCTAAGTGTGGCTATAAAATGCTACTGCATGGTTAGTTGTCAACTCTGGCTTTTATCAGAAGTCAAACAGAGATAAAGATGCTTTAATCTTGCCATAGATGTGTTGAGTCACTCTGTGCCCTTAATCTTAGGCCTGAAGGACCAGTTTCATGCTGTTATAATCATGTCCCTGCTTTTTACTTTTATAGCAAATTTCTATAATCAGAACAAGTGACCATTAGAAGATAGAAACACGATGCAATTATGAAAAATGTTTTTAATATGAATGTCTAATTGTTCCATTCCCCAAACAACTAAGTGAATTAGTGTTTGGCCTTGTCATCTGCCAAGTAATACTTACAGTCATGTATAAAGTTAAGTCCAGGAAGTAACCTATTTTTCAGAACGTTATGAGAATAATTGGATAAAGGCAAAAAACTTGTGAAAGAAAAAGGTGAATCTATTAATTTGTGAGATTAAAGAAATCTCTTTTGCTTTGTTTTAAGGAACTAAATGTCAGAAAAAAGAGCAAAGTTCAAATAAACCTTTCTGTGCAACTAATAATAAGCATCATTATCTACATCGCAATTGCTTATGTTGTTATGGAGCCACTGCATGATGCATGATCTACTTGAAGCAGAACTGAATATGCAAAAGCAAGGAAACTGATTTTCTATGCCACTAAGGATTTAAATAGCTTATGTTGCATGATCATTGGCATGGTTGAGGGCAGGTATTAACTTAGGAGATAATCTCAACCACTGCTTGTTAACCGCATTAATTTGTTACTATTATGAAAGCAACATTAAAAAATTCTAAGATAGTCCAGGTGCCCAACACCTCTCAGAAGATAAATACGTAGTTCACCAACTAGGCAGGGATGACACTGACAACTTGGACATATATCTCGATGCTAATTATCAAAGCCCACAATTGCAGCAAGCAATCTAGACTGTCCTGCAGAGGAAAATACATAGCAGGAGAATAGGTTTATTCATCTTGTTTTGTAGTCTTCTCTTCTCAAAATTAGTTGTAGGAGAATGAGGCTAGACTACACTGACAAAGTTTTACATCAAACGCAGGTCCCTGTAAAAGCAAGGCCTAGTAGAATTCCCGAAAACTTGAGTTTCTGCTGCTGCAATAAAAATCATCTTCACAATGATGTATCCAAGCTTTCTTCTGAAATTTGTTATAATATATCACGGACTTCACCAACAAGCTGGGCATGGTCCATGTGAAACAATAATTACCATTATCAGTTGCTCAGGTGTTTAACAGGATTATTGATTGGAAAAATTGTACTTGATCATATTTTGTAATGCACAAGTCATGTACTTGAGCTCCACCTCTTATTCTAGGGTAGAGGTATACAGAGTGAACTAGAATGTTTTCTATGGTCAGTAAAAGAGATGATAAAGCACGGGATTTACACTCTTGGCTATTAGATCTTGCTGAGGATAATCAGCTGGAACATGGTTTATTCTCAAAATTATCAGCTACTGCCATAAGTGTTGCCTCCATCCATGGAAGCACATTGACAGGAGTAAATCTTGACAACAGGTACCAAGCACTACTAGAGTCTGCACAAGAGTAAGTTGAGGCACTGTGCAGAGATGCAGGAAGTGAAAAGCTTTGGGCCAGGGAAAGATGACAAAAATGTAATCATGCAATTCTACTAGCAAAAAAGCAACATTAGCAACAAGAAAATGAAGAACTAAAGGCCAAATAAGAATTACATTAAAAACTCAAGTTACAGCTAGGTCCTGGAGTAATTAGAGAACAAGAAATGAGCCCCTTTGTCTCAAAAGAATGTCAATCTGTAGTAGCAGCAGCAGCTTCCAGAGGGATCAAACAACTGATCAGAAGGAGACTGCAGGGGTCTCTTTGTTGGCTCAGAGGAAGGTGTCTGTTGCTTTGCCCATACTTGAATCTGGGTCACAGTCCTAGATGGCAGTCCCAGGGCGAGGAGCACTAGCATAGCAAAGCTTGCAGTAGCAATGGAGGGGATACTCTCCACACAGTTTCAGAATGCTTTTGGTCACTCACAGACCAGAGCACAGGCCAGGAGTGGAGCAAAGTCCTCTCCTTAAATGATACCACATTGGAGGAACTGAAAAAATTATAGGACCCTAGAAGTCTCTCTAAAAACAGCCACAGAAAACCCTTGAAGATTGGGAGAGTACTCCCTATAAGCTGGAAACAGAGACGAACTTTAATAAAAAGTTGAAAAGTCAAGTAATTGACTGGGAAAATTAACAATGGAAAAAAAAAAAAAAAACCCAGACTACTGAAACTTACTTTGGTGACAAGGAAGATTATAACATATACTCAGAATAAGAAAACAAAATCAAAGGTCCTACATCCAAAGCCTCAAAGAAAAATATGAACTGGTCTCAGTCTGTGGACCAATTCAAAAAAGATTTTGAAAATCAAGTAAGAAAAGCAGAGGAAAAATTGTGAAGAGAAATGGGAGTGATACAAGAAAAATCATGAAAACAAGTCAACAGTTTGCTACAGGAGAGCCAAGAAAATAATGCCTCAAAAAACAGACAAAACCAAACAGCAAAAGAGGCCCAAAACTCCAACTAGGAGGAAAATGCCTTAAAAAGCAAAACTGACCAAATGAAAAAAGAGGTAAAAAAGGTCACCGAAGAAAATAATTCGGGGGGGGCGGAGCCAAGATGGCAGAGTAAAAGCAACGACTCACCTAAGCTCCTGGAAAAACTCCTCTGGATATATCTGGGGGGAGAGTCTGACCAGACTTTGGAGGTGTAAAATCCAGTGGGTGACGGACTTTGACGGATTCGGAGCCCAGGCTGGACCGGAGGGTCCACGGGAGGGATCTGTTCCGCGGGGGTAAGACCCCAGCGCACAGCGCAGCGCAGTCAGCGCGGCAGGGCGGAGGGGACCAGAGGAGCCCGAGAGTGGCGGGCGAGACCAGCGGAGCAGGAGATAAGCCAGGCCGAGCCGGTGAGAGCCGCTGAGTGCCAGACATCAGCGCAGCAGTCCTTGAAATCTTCAGCCTGAAGACGGACTTCGGTGGGTCACTACTTGAACTTCCAGGAACTGGGATGGCAGAGTGATCAGTAAGTGCTCTCTCCTCCCCCCTGATGACCCTGAGGGAACCATAAAATTCTTCCCCAGATTAATCCTGGATCAGCGGGAACAGCAGAAGGGGGCGGGTGGTCTCATAACACCAGAGGCTGGAAAAGTGGCAAAGGGGGATTCTCCCTACAGTGGTGGAGGCGATCTGGAGGGACAGACGTCCCAGGGCAGAGAAAATTCGTACTGAGACCCAGGCAAGCCTCAGAGCCGGGAGACGAGCCCCAGGAGGGGCGGGAACACGCGTTAGCTTCTAGGCGTGCCCCAGCCCTCCAGGGGAAAAGGGAAGACAATAGGGAAGCTGGGATTACCATCCCCTGACCTTGCCTTTGCCTCAAGTCAGCTGAGGAGATAGCCTGAGACCAGACCACACCTCCCACACACCTAACAAGCTAACCCCAGGGTTCATCGGGGAAACAAAAAACAAAAGCCTGCTTTTAGCCTAGACACACATCAGATCAACTTATAGATCTGTACCTTCTGACTGAAAGAACCAAAAGCTACAACACTCAGCCAACATCATGAATCGGAAAAAGCAGACGAAAAGTGAAAAAACCATAGAATCTTTCTATGGGGATAAGGACCAAAACACAAACACCAAAGAGGTTAGAGCTGAGACTGTACTTCCATCTGAAACCTCAGATGGGACTATGAATTTCTCGCAAGGACAACTAGATTACCTGGAACGTCTGAAGAAGGATATAAAAGAAAAACTGGCCAATGATTTTAAAACTATAAAAAAAGAATTCACTGATGAGAACATCACCCTGAAAAAGAAAATTGAAGAAATGGAAAAGGAAGTTCAAAAATAAACTGGAGAGAATAATTCCCTAAAAGGAAGAGCTAATCAAATGGAAAAGGAAACCCAAAACCTAATTGGGAAAATTGATCAGATGGAAAAGGAAACACAAAACCTAACTGGGAAAATTGGTCGAATGGAAAAAGAAGTACAAAAATTAAATGGAGAAAATAGCTCCTTAAAGGGAAAAATTGGTCAGATGGAAAAGGAGATGGAAAAGCTAACTGAAGAAAACACTATGATGAAGATTAGAATTGGGCAAGTAGAAACTAATGACTCAATGAGGCAACAAGAATCAGTCAAACAAAATCTAAAGAATGAAAAGATAGAAGAAAATCTAAAATATTTAATTGGAAAAACAACTGACCTGGAAAACAGATCCAGGAGAGAAAATCTAAGAATTATTGGCCTGCCAGAAACCCATGATGAAGAAAAGAGTCTGGACAATATCTTCCAGGAAATCATCAAGGAAAACTGCCCAGAAGTACTAGACTCAGAGGGCAAAATAGTCATCGAAAGAATCCACCGTTCCCCTCCCGAAAGGGATCCCAAACTCAAAACCCCAAGAAATATAGTTGCCAAATTCCAGAGCTATCAAGTGAAGGAGAAAATACTACAAGCAGCCAGAAAGAAACAATTCAAATATCAAGGACACACAGTCAGGATCACACAGGACCTTGCAGCTTCTACATTAAAAGATCGAAAGAATTGGAACCCAATATTCCGTAAGGCAAAGGAGTTGGGACTTCAACCAAGGATCAACTACCCAGCAAAGTTCAGCATAACATTTCAGGCAAGGAGAAAGTCATTCAACGAAATAAGGGATTTCCAGAGCTTCCTGACCAAAACACCAGAACTCAATAGACAATTTGATCTTCAAATGCAGGTCTCCAGAGAATCATAAAAAGGTAAACAGAGGGGAAAAAACAAAAACAAAAACTTGCTACTCAATTAGGGCAAACTGTTTACCTCCCTATAAGGGAAGATGATACCTGTTAATCTTAAGAACTGTGCAGCTATTATGATAAAAGGGATATCTGTAGAGGGAACGGGCATAAAGTAAATGATGTCATGTCAAAAATATGATTTAAGTATGAGAAGGGAATGTAATAGGAGGTGTGGAAAGGGGGAAGCAGAAAATGGCAAATTATATCACAGGAAGAAGTACAAAACTATAGTAGAGGGAAGGAGGGGAGGGAGATGAGCATTGTTTGAGAGGTACTCTCATCTGATTTGTTCAAAGGAGGGAACAATAATCTTAAGTAGATAAGCCTAACTAGCTCTATAGGTAGTAGGAGGGGAAGGGGGAAGAAAGGGGAGGGTGGCTAA
The DNA here is from genome assembly GCF_028372415.1 of Notamacropus eugenii. Lineage (NCBI taxonomy): Eukaryota > Metazoa > Chordata > Mammalia > Diprotodontia > Macropodidae > Notamacropus > Notamacropus eugenii. The sequence goes on along the minus strand of NC_092875.1, from coordinate 353,208,187 downwards.
AAGGGAGGAAAGAAGCAATAAGAGTAAAGGGAACTAAAAGGGAGGGGGGTCAAAAGAAGGAGGGGAAGGCTGCAGGAGGAGGGGGAGAAAAGTGAATACTATTGAGGAGGGGAAGGGAGACGGAAGAGCTAAAAGCACAAATGGTGGGAAAGAGGTTGGAGGGAAATACACAGATTGTAATTATAACTGTGAATGTGAATGGAATGAACTCTCCCATAAAACGGAGACGGATAGCAGAATGGATTAAAAGCCATAATCCAACAATATGCTGCTTACAAGAAACACATTTGAAACGGGGGGATACACATAGGATAAAGGTCAAAGGATGGAGCAGAATATATTGTGCTTCAGCTCATGTAAGAAAGGCAGGAGTAGCAATCCTAATCTCAGACAAAGCGAAAGCAGAAATAGATCTAATCAAAAGAGATAAGGATGGAAACTATATCCTGCTAAAAGGCACCATAGACAATGAAGCAATATCATTACTAAACATGTATGCTCCAAGTGGTATAGCATCCAGATTCTTAGAGGAGAGGTTGGAGGAGTTGAAGGAAGAAATTGATAGCAAAACTATACTAGTGGGGGACCTCAACCTCCCCCTCTCTGAACTCGATAAATCCAACCTCAAAATAAACAAGAAAGAGGTTAAGGAGGTAAATAAAACTCTGGATAAGGTAGATATGATAGATCTTTGGAGAAAATTAAATGGGAATAGAAAGGAATATACTTTTTTCTCAGCGGTACATGGAACATTTACAAAAATTGACCATGTACTAGGACATAAAAATCTCACAATCCAGTGCAGAAAGGTAGAGATAATCAATGCATCCTTCTCAGATCATAAGGCATTAAAAATTACATGTAATAAAAGGCCATGGAAAGAGAAACCAAAAATCAATTGGAAACTAAATAATCTAATTCTAAAGAAGGGTTGGGTTAAAGAAGAAATCATAGAAACAATCAACAATTTCATTCGAGAGAATGACAATAGTGAGACAACATACCAAAACTTATGGGGTACGGCAAAAGCAGTTATTAGGGGAAGTTTTATATCTCTGAATGCTTATGTAAATAAAATAGAGAAAGAGGAGATCAATGACTTAGGCTTGCAGTTGAAAAAGCTAGAAAAAGAACAAATTGAAAATCCCCAAGTAAATACCAAATTAGAAATACTGAAAACCAAAGGAGAGATTAATAAAATTGAAATTAAGAAAACTATTGAATTAATAAATAAAACCAATAGTTGGTTTTATGAAAAAACTAATAAAATTGATAAACCTTTGGTCAATCTGATTAAAAAAAAGAAAGAAGAAAACCAAATTACTAATATTAAAAATGAAAGGGGTGAACTCACCTCCAATGAGGAGGAAATTAAAACAATAATTACAAACTACTTTGCCCAACTTTATGCCCACAAATTCGATAATCTAAATGAGATGGATGAATATTTTAAAAAATACAAATTGCCCAGATTAACAGAAGAGGAAGTTGATTACTTAAACAACCCCATCTCAGAAAAAGAAATTGAACAAGCCATCAATGAACTCCCTAGGAAAAAATCTCCAGGGCCAGATGGATTCACAAGTGAATTCTATCAAACATTTAAAGAACAGTTAATTCCAATACTACATACACTATTCTTGAAAATTGGGGAAGAAGGAGTCCTCCCAAATTCTTTCTATGATACAAATATGGTTTTGATACCCAAACCAGGAAGAGACAAAACAGAGAAAGAAAATTATAGACCAATTTCCCTAATGAATATAGATGCAAAAATTTTAAATAAGATTCTAGCAAAACGAATACAGCATCTTATCACGAGATTAATACATTATGATCAGGTAGGATTCATACCAGGACTACAGGGCTGGTTCAATATTAGGAAAACTATTAGCATTATTGATCACATCAAAAACAAAGCTAACAAAAACCACATGATTATCTCAATAGATGCTGAAAAAGCTTTTGACAAAATACAACATCCATTCCTACTAAAAACATTGGAGAATGTAGGAATAAAGGGAACTTTCCATAAAATAATAAGCAGTATCTATCTAAAACCTTCAGCAAGCATTATATGCAATGGGGATAAGCTAGATGCATTCCCAATAAGATCAGGGGTGAAACAAGGTTGTCCATTATCACCACTATTATTTAATATGGTACTAGAAATGTTAGCTGTAGCAATTAGACAAGATAAAGATATCCAAGGAATTAAAATAGCCAAAGAAGAAACTAAGTTATCACTCTTTGCAGATGATATGATGATTTACCTAGAGAATCCCAGAGATTCAAGTAAAAAATTACTAGAATTAATAAACAACTTTGGCAAAGTTGCAGGGTACAAAATAAACCCACACAAATCTTCTGCATTCCTATATATTAGCAACAAAGTCCAACAGCAAGAGATAGAAAGAGAAATCCCATTTAAAGTTAGGGTAGACAGTATAAAATACTTAGGAGTCTACCTGCCAAAACAAACCCAGGGATTATATGAACACAATTACAAGACACTTTTTGCACAAATAAAGTCAGATTTAAGTAAGTGGAAAAACATTAGTTGCTCATGGGTAGGCCGGGCTAATATAATAAAAATGACAATTCTACCCAAATTAATATACTTATTTAGTGCCATACCAATTAAACTATCAGACAATTACTTTCTAGAGCTGGACAAAATAATATCAAAATTCATTTGGAAAAACAAAAGGTCCAGAATATCAAAGGGACTAATGAAAAGAAATGCTTGGGAAGGTGGCCTAGCGCTACCAGACCTCAAACTGTACTATAAAGCAGCAATTATCAAAACCACTTGGTATTGGCTAAGAAACAGAGAGGTAGACAAGTGGAATAGACTTGGCACTCAAGATGCAGTAGGCAAGGAATATAGCAACCTTCTGTTTGATAAACCCAAGGACCCCAGCTTCTGGGATAAGAACTCATTGTTTGACAAAAATTGCTGGGAAAACTGGATAACAGTGTGGCGGAAATTAGGCATAGACCCATACCTGACACCATACACAAGAATAAAGTCCAAATGGGTACATGATTTAGGTATAAAGATTGATACCATGAATAAACTGGAGAAGCAAGGAATAGTGTATTTATCAGATCTATGGAGAAGGGAAGAATTCTTTACTAAAGGAGAGATAGAATGCATTATGAAATGCAAAATGGATAACTTTGATTACATTAAACTGAGAAGTTTTTGCACAACCAAACCCAATGCAACCAAAATCCGGAGGGATGTAGTAAATTGGGAAAGAATTTTTACAGCTAAGCTCGGGGATAAAGGCCTCATTTCTAGAATATATAGAGAACTGATCCAAATGTACAATCATACAAGTCATTCCCCAATTGATAAATGGTCAAAGGATATGAACAGGCAATTTTCAGAGGAAGAAATTAAAGCTATCTATAATCATATGAAAAAATGTTCTAAATCACTATTGGTTAGAGAGATGCAAATCAAAACAACTCTGAGGTACCACATCACACCTATAAGATTGGCAAACATGACAGAACAAGAAAATGATAAATGCTGGAGAGGATGTGGGAGAGTTGGAACACTAATTCACTGTTGGTGGAGCTGCGAGCGCATCCAACCATTCTGGAGAGCAATTTGGAACTATGCCCAAAGGGCTACAAAAATGTGCATACCCTTTGACCCAGCAATATCGCTACTAGGACTACATCCCCAAGAGATCGTAAAAATGGGAAAGGGTCCCACATGTACAAAAATATTTATAGCAGCACTCTATGTAGTTGCCAAAAACTGGAAGTCAAGGGGATGTCCATCAATTGGGGAATGGCTGAATAAATTATGGTATATGAATGTAATGGAGTACTATTGTGCCATAAGAAATGATGAACAAGAAGACTTCAGAGAGGCCTGGAAGGACTTATATGACCTGATGCTGAGTGAAAGGAGCAGAACCAGGAGAACTTTATGCACAGCAGCAACCACAGTGTGTGAGAGTTTTTTCTGGTAGACTTAGATTTTTGTAATAACACAAGAACTTCTTACCAAAAAAAAAAAAAAATCCCAATGGAGGATCTCAAGGCAAAATGCCTGCCACACTCAGAGAGAGAAATATGGAAGTCACTCACATATTGTAGCAGATCATGTTTGTGTATGTGTATGTGTTTGTGTATCATGTTCTGATTTGTTATACGATTTCTTTCATTTATCTTAGTCTGACTACATAGCATGACTATAGTGAAAATATACTCAATAGGAAAGTATATGTAGAATCTATACAGAATTGTATGCAGTCGGGGGGAGGGAGGGGGGGAGTGGGGGGTAGGTGGGGGGGATAAAATCACAATTGTATGGCAGTGACTGTTAAACATTACAAAATAAAAAAAAAATAATTTATTGGAAGATAAACCACAAAATCAAAAAAAAAAAAAAATAATTCCTTAAAACTTAGAATGAAGGAGCAGGTAGGTAGCACAGTGAATAGCACACCGGCCTCAGAGTCTGGAGGACCCGAGTATAAATCTGGTCTCAGACACTTGATATTTATTAGCTGTGTGACCTTGGGCAAGTCACTTAACCCCAATTCCCTTGACTTTCCCCCTCCAAAAAAAATTGAAAAAAAAAAAAAACTTAGAATGGAGCAAATGGAAGCTAATGACTCTGCTAGAAATCAAGAAATCATTAAACAAAACCAAAGAAATGAAAAAATAGATAATGTGAAATATCTCATCAGGAAAACAACTGGCCTAAAAAACAGATCCAGGAGAGATAATTTTAAAATTATTAAGACTACCTGAAAGTGTTGTCCAGAGATGCTGGAAGTGAAAAACCTTGGGTCAGGGAAAGATGATAAAAATATAATTATGAAATTCCAGTAGCAAAAAAGCAGGCAACCACAAAAATAAGAACTAAAGGCTAAATTCTTTCAAATACCTCTAAAAAGTGAATCTGAAGAAATTCTAGGGGAGCAGAATTCACAAAGGGACAGAGTGTGCCATATTTCCAAGGGTCTGTTGTATCAGGCTCAGAGAGGAGCATAGTCTAGCGTGCAGGCTGCACCAGAGCAGACCTGACCATAGCAAAGCCAGAGCACACCCCAAGGGACTGAAACACTGGCTGGTAGCAGCAGTGATTCCCAGATCTCTCAGTCCAGTAGGAGGAATTTTTGAAACTGGGTGAAAGAGAAGCGAAGTCTTACTCAGGGTCTGCAACAGCAGCAGCAGCAGCTGTTGCTGGAGATATCAGCCCAGCGACTGAATGTTCAAAGTCCTCTATTTAAATTTCTGGAAGCTAAGATGACAGAGTAAGCAGTAAGTTCCTCCCACCTTCCCTTTTATAGACCTTAAAAAACCCAGAGAATATTGCCCCAAGAAAAATTCTGGAATAGTGGAGCCAGCAGAAAGACAGGGTGTAATAGTCTTTTAGCTCAGGAGGCTGGGAGGATTAATGGGAAATGTCCTTCTTGCTGTGGCTGATGGGGACCTATACAGGTTGGGAGGTGTCCCAGCAAGCCAGCAACCAACCCCCAACTCAGCGGACCACTGTGAGATTCTGGGCCCCATGGTGGTGGAGTTAGCAAGTGCCAACACTAGGCACACACCAGCCACCACCACCAGCTCCAGCTCAGCACTAGGTAAACTACCAGACCACTACAACATCCGGCTACTAGCAACTGAGGCCCCAGCACAGAAAACTGGTAACCCAGCCCCTAGCTCCCAGCACAAGAAGTCTGGGACAGTGCCCCCTGAGCCTCAGAAGCAGAGATCAAATTTAAAAGCCAGAAAAAAAGGCAGACAACATAAACAAGAGGAATCAAAGAACAACGATGACCATAGAGAAATATCTTGGTGAAAAGAAAGATTAAAACAAATTCAGGAGAGGACAGCATGGTCAATACACTGACATCTGAAACCTCAAAGAGGAATATGAACTGGTCTCATGCCCAAAAAACTTTCTTAGAAGTCTTTAAAAGCCAAATAAAAGAGGTAGAAGGAAAGCTGAAAGATGATATTTGTAACTTATGCGACTTTTCTCATTTTTAGGGTATTTGGAAGAAAAATATATAGACACAGGGCACTGGGTAAGTTGAATATTAAGGGATGATATCTAAAAAATAAAATTAAGGGGTGAAAGAAGAATATACTGGGAGGAGAGTAAGGAAAACTGGAAAGATTTTCCCCAGTCCCTTGCATGATCACCACATGACCTGACAGAAGGAACGTAACTTAAAATCACTATGTGTGACCAGGAGTAATAAAGGAAATGGTACATAAATATTAAAAGAACAAACAAACCATGCAGCCAGGGCAAAGTAACCCTTATTTTAAGGGTCATTTTGCACTCCTTAAAGGAAAAGTCCTTAATGAAAAACATGTATGTACTCAAGGATCTGTTCCATCCTTGAGCATATATGTAAAAATAGACAATCTGGAACTTTGATCAAGTTACATCTTTTGTTATATGGTTGTTTTGTCCTAGAGCTACATGTATAAAAGTACTGTGTGGGAGAGAAGAATCTTTGGAGGTCTTTTGCTTCAGATGTGGGGATGTCCACTCCATTCACTCTCCCTGTCAGGACTCTGACGACTGTTCCTTCAAACCTTCTGGGTCACCGTGTCAAGTGTTGGAGATCAGCTGGTGGTATGTATGTATATATGTGTATGTGTATATATATGTGTGTATATGTATATACACAGATAGCCATATGCATATATATTTGCTAATTCAATATTTGTAATGCTGTTGAATAAACTTAATTACTTATTAAGCATGTTTGAGTGTCATTGTATCTTAATATCCAAACCTAAAGTGAAAGTACTTCGCAATCAGTAATTTCCTTCGATTACAATTGGCATCACAAACAGGGTCTTGAGGTACAAAGCCATTTTTTAGAAAAAGTAAGGAAAGTGACAATAAAGAGATTTTTATCACAGGCTGGGGAGATCCTCTGTATTCTTCCCTAGTAAAAGAATGAGTGCAGGACTTTGTGAAGAATGGGGAAATTGGCTCATGTAAGGGGCACTGACCACCACGTCATTTGGGACACCACACTGATGGACATCAGGTAAACTGAGTTTGGTGCAGGGAAGGGTGAACAAGATGGTGCTGGAAGGGACGGCTTCACCCCTGGTTTGTGTTTGTTACTATAGTTCCAGCTTGTGTTCATTACTATAGTTTCAGGTTTGTTTGTGTGTGTTACCATGGTTCACTGGGCTAGCTGGCAGAGACTATATAATCAGAGTGCTTGCTTGAATAAATCGGGAGTTGTTTCATGACCCACTCTCCCACCTCATTCTTTTACTTGCGAGCTCCACAGGAGGATAAGCAGCCTGCTGGTCAGGCATAAGACTTGCTCCTCTCGGTAAGCTATGCCATCACCATAGCAACTTGGCACCCAAACTGGGACCACAAGCAGGGGGAAGGAGCAGGAAGCTCAGCCAAGGGAAGTCAGGTCCCTTAAGAAACTCAGCCAAGGGAAGTCAGGTCCCTCAGTAACCCCCCGAGTGAGTCAGGCTCTCCAGAAGCCTAAGTGTATAGGAGCTATCAGGACAGGGTCAAAAGCGGATACCTAAGCGCGACAGGAAACCGTAGACTGTCTGCCTCACCGAGTTCCTCCGGGAAGCGAATCCGAGAAGCAGACGCAGAAGACGCACGCATTCAGCTCGAGTGAGAAGAGGTGTAACCGTGAGTAAGATTGAAATGGGGCAAAGCTCACAACAGTTGAGTCAGGGTTAGTACACATTCTTTCTATATAACATGCTGAAGAATGTGTTCATAGAAGATATTGGCAAGGCAGTGCAAATGAGAACATTCATCACATCCTCACAGACAGCCCCATCACAGTCAGAGAGTAGTACAAGGGACAATAGCCCAGAAAGGCAGCCAGCACCCATATATCCAAACTTAGAAGAGAGATGGAAGAACAGACAGATGGTGCAGGATTTGCAGGACAGTGTTAAAGTACTAACTGATAAATTAAGAAACCTACTGAAGAAAGAAAAAAGACACCTCAGAGATAAAGCTTTGAAACTCCCAGGTAGAAAGGAGGAAACTAAGAGCCACTGGACTTTGTTCCAGTCTCCCTCACTTCCACTTGCAGTTTCACAGCTTTTTCTTTCAAAAACATTTTTAAGGAGTGGCCACAGATGTGAAATTTTCTTGAGTAAAAGTTAGAACCATCAAGATTTTTATTTTACTCTATAATCCAGAAATGGTGTTAGAGAAAGCAATTTATAATCTGAATTTTGTTGAAACTAAAAGATGTTGGAAAAGTTGTGTTATTTAGAAAATCAGGTATTTTCACTTTTGCCTGTTAAAAAAGTTACAGCTAAAAAGTTGCTGTTTTAATGCTAAACCAAAAATTGTTAATGGATTACTATGTGTGGAAAGAAATGAATGGAGTAATAATTTATATTTGTGCATGGACATCCTATAACTATCACTGGGTAGGGGAGAAGCAAATTGTAGCTAAACAAGCCACATCATCTGTGAAGATTAGACAACTTTCCTGCAGAGAGTACTCAGTAGCGATAGTCCCCATTCCTAAATATATAATCAGAATAGACATTCTTAGGCGTATGACACTACAATTACCAGGAGGAGGTTTTCAATTTGCAGCACTATGCATCTCAATCAGGACCGTGCTTGTAGGAAAATTAAAAATGTCCCACGTATTTTTTGCCCCTCCCTACTAAGGTTATTACCTTAAAACAAAACCACATACCCAGAAGGGCAGGAAGAAATAACCAATACTATACAAGAATATGTAGATGTTATTGGTACCCATAACCACTGAATGGAATAACCTGGTGTGGCCTGTTCACAAATCGAATGGTTCATGGATAATGGCGGCAGATTACAGGCAATTAAATGAAGTTACTCCCCCATTGTATGCTGCTGTACAGGGTATCATAACCCTGATAGGGCGGGTGCAGCGACACTCAGGACATTGGTATGCAGTGATATCTTTGGCTAATGCTTTTTTCACCACTCCAATGGACCCTACATCGTACTGACATTTCCAAGGCAGCAGAAATTATTCCTGAGGAGGATAATAATGCTATTGTAGTGGCCTTTCCCAGGGATGACAAAATGTATTACTATCTATTAACCCAGTTGTTTTCACATGAATAGTATTTTATAGGTATCATATCATTCCTTGGCATAACCTCCAGCCAATGGCATCGAAATTCCCTAGCACAAGCCACAGCAGATACTGGACCACAGGATTGCTAGGTTTTCCAAGTTCATTCTCAGACAGACCTCCACAGTGCAGAGAACTACAAGATCATTCCAATATGCCTCTGCCATGTTCTCCCACCAGATACGTGACACCTTTGTGCAAGCACAACTAAGCAAAGAGACTTTCGAGGAAGTACCTTGCTTTGATACTAGTAAGACAAAAACTTTATAATCAGACATAATGAAAGCCAACATTTTGAAACTGTATTGATTACTATGGAAGGGAAAAGCCCAAGTAGACCTTTTTACATAAATACTTGTATAAATGAAAATATAACCATGTTCACATCTCCAAACTTTACTCACATGATGTGTGATAGCTGTACTAAGACCCTGACTGTTTTTAAAAGGATGAATATTCTCTTGTGTGTACCTACCAATGTAACTACCAACTGTAGTTACTGATTTCCTAATCCCATCATATTAAGAATAGGTAACAGCTACAGGAATGCTGCTAGATTAATACCTCCCTGCAATAAGCCCCCTTCTTGACAGATACATAAGCAACTGGACAAAACTTATGTAAGTCCTTTTTTTCTTCCATCCTGTAATGATTCCTCTCCATAAAGACAAACTATTGAATTACTGCTAAATACTACTATTTTCAATTCTGAGTGTGCCCCCATCACATGTATATTTCTATGTGGAAATTCTAATACTCCTTCAGAGGTATATGAAGCTGGATCGAATTTAACTCATTGTGGCACGACTACTACACTGTATGCTTTTCAGCATCTAAGTCCATACACAAACTTGGTCCATGTACTTTAGGAATAACAAATCAGGGAATGCAGTTACATAACTACACCACCTAAGCACTTCAAAGGAGAAGAAAAAGGAGCTCTTGGGACAATTTCTTATAGTGGATACATAAAACTGACACCTTTTTAATCCCTTGAGTAGAATACATTGACCATGATTTGGTATTGATCAGTATTACTAAAACTACTGAGGTCATTGCGAATGAAATGGTTGAGGGTTTGCAAAATCTACAAGAATCTTTGGATTCCTTAGCTCATGAGGTATTTGATAACTATAGTCTTAGACTATCTTTTAGCAGTGGAAGGGCTCATATGCATGGTAGTAAATACTTCCTGCTGTATGTATGTAAACAATTCACTAGAAATAGTTACAAATACACATCACCTTCATGATGCAGCTGTTTGGATGGAGAATACTAAACAATAATTATTCCCCCACCTTGGCCTTTTAATATTTATGTACCATTTTCTTTGTTGCTCCCAGGTCACGCATAGTGACTTTAAGTTACATTCCTTATGTCAGGTCATGTGGTGGTCATGAAAGGGGCTCGGGAGAATCTTTTCAGTTTCCCTTACAGTGGGCCTCTATATTTGATCCAGATCCTGATTAGAGTTACACATCATCCACTAAACAGAGGAGACCAAGAGCTCAGTTATAAAAAGAAAATGACTGTAGTTGTGTAAAAATAAGCAATACTAACAATAATGTAGGTAAAAGAGAATAGAAAAATGATATTCATTGATCCCATAAGGCCAAGGTGGGGGAATGAAAATCTTATCTTACCCTACAGGAAAGTTGGGGGGGAAGGGGATAAAAGAAATGAGAGGGATAAAAGTAGGGCAAATTGGGGGAAGGGTAATTGGAAGCAAACATTTTTGAGGAGGGATAAAGTCAAAGGAGAGAATAGAATAAATGGTGGAGGGTCAGGATAGGATGGAGGGAAATATGGTTAGTATTTCACAACATGACTTTTATGGAAGTGTCTTGGATAACTACATATGCATAAACTTTATAGAATTGCTTGCCTTCTTAATGAAGGTGGGCAGGGAGGGAGGAAGGGGAGAGAAGGTGGAACTCAAAGTTTTAAAAATGAAAGTTAAAAATTATTTTTTCATACAACTGGGAAATAAGATACACAGGCAATGAGGTACAGAAATCTATCTTAATCGAAAGGAAAATAGAAGAGGAAGGGGATCAGAGAAGGGGGAGTGTGTGATAGAAGGGAGAGCAGACTGGGGGAAGCAGTAATCAGAAGCAAAACACTTTCGAGGAGGGACAGGGTGAAAGGAGAGAGACAATAGAATAAATAGGGGTAGGGAGAGTAGAATGGAGGAAAATACAGTCAGTAGTAGTAAGCAGGGGTGGGGGGGAATTGAAGCAAGTTTTTCTGATAAAGGGATCATTTCTCTAAAATACAGACAACTGTGTCAAATTTATAAAAAATAAGAACCATTTCCTAACTGATAAATGATCAAAAGATATAATAAGTTTTCTGATGAAGCAATTAAAGCCTTCTATAGCAATATAGAAAAAAAAACTTTCACCATTGACTGGAGAATTGCAAGTTAAAACAATTCCGAGGTACTACCGTATAGCTATCAGATAAGTTAAAAGTATTCTACAGAACAAACTGGAACTATGCCACCCCAATTGATGTACATTCTCTTAATTTTTAATTCTTAACTCCCAGAAAAGGGCTGCCATGAATATTTCTGTACATATAGGTCATTTTCCATTTTTGTTTTTTATCTCTTTGGAATACAAACCTAGTAGTGGTATTGCTACATCTACAGCCCCTTGGGCATAGTTCCAGGTTGTTCTATATAATGGTTTAATCAGTTCAAAATTTACATTACTTATTAAGCTTGTGTGAGTATATCTCATTGTATCTTAAGATCCGAACCTAAAGTGAAAGTACTGTGCAGTCAGTAATCCAAAATCAGTACATTAATGCCTCATTTTTTCCCATATCCCCTGAATTTGTCATTTACCTTTTCTGTTCTATTTTCTGTATGTATAAAAATATTCTTAGCAGTTCTTTTCTGGGGGCAAAGAACTAGAAATTGAGGGAATGCTCATGATTGGGGAATGTTGAACAAGTTGTGGTATGTGATTATGATGGAATACTACTGTACTATAAGAAATGATGAGCAGGATGCTCTCAGAAAAACCTAGAAAGACTTACATGGGTTGATGCAAAGTGATATTTACTGCATACAAAGCAACAGGAGTATTGTAGGATGATCACTTGTGAACAACTTAGCTTTTCTCAACAATATAACAATCCATGACAACTCTGAATGATATAGGATGAAAAATATGATCCACCCCAGAGAAAAACTGATGGTGTCTGAATACAGATTGAAGCAACTTTTTTTCCTTTATTTTTGGCTTTTTTGTCTGTTTTGTTTCACAACATGACTATTATGGATATGTTTGCACATGACTACACATGTATAACCTATATGGAATTGCTTGTCTTCTCAATGAGAGGGGGTGGAAAGGGAGAAAGAATTTGGAACTCAAGGTTTTAAAAAACATGTTAAAATATTGTTTTTACATGTAACTGGGGAAAAATTACACTTAAATAAATACAAAAAAATGCCAATTTGCTTGGAGATAATTCACCCTGTCCCAAGCTAGTGCTTCATTTAATAAAACCTTCAACTACAGCGGCATTTCTCTCCACTATAATTCCCATCAAGCCAACTCCCTTAGTTATAGAACCCTTCCCTCCCACACTCCAGAAAGTGAGTCTACTTTCCAGGCAATAAACCATAAAGAAAACAGTGCTCCTTTGAATTCTGCTGACGTGGCAAGTCCTTCAGAAAAGGACCACCCTAAGCAGCAGGGGCGCCAGAAGTTTAAGCTGACTCCAAGACAATTAGGGCAAAGAGGACACCAATTCAACCCCTGGAAGCAAAGAACTTGGGAATGCTCTGCTGTTCACAGGATCTCCAATACCCCTGCACAGGAACCTCCCCTGTAGCCCCTACCCTTTCAAGGGCTGATTAGGAGGGCTTTCCTGGTTTGGAACCTATTACAGAATAGGACCAGGGTTTGGAAATGCTGTTTCCCTACTTTTTTTTTCTATTGCTGTTTTTCATTGTGTGTTCAATGTAACTCACTGGGTGGCTCCTCTGCTTCCTCCATGTTAATAAAAGCACTCATGCACTGCTTAGGAAACATTGTGGAAGATATTATTGGAAAGATTGGATGGACTGGTCATTGTCAAGGGCCAAGGTAGAGAGCAGGTGAAGTCCAGGCTGGAGGTCCTCTGAAGCCTCCTCTACAAACTGTGCTCATGAACATGTTATGGCTCTCTAATACCTCTTGTTTGTTGTATCCATGGGAAGACAGAGAATGAAGGTGCGGAGTGAAGAGACAGATGTTCCTGAAGGTAACTATCCTGAGAAACAGGGACTAGATTAGGAAGTATAAGAAATAAACTAAAAATGTTCTCATGGGAATGACCTCGCTCATTTGCCTGGAAAAAGACTATATAAACTCCTACCCTTGGGATAATAAACAGGAGCTGTTCTTTGCACTCTCAGCCTGACCTGTATCTTTCTTCATCACTGCTCCATTGAACCAGGTGGAGCTGACCATCTCCGCAGGTAATGAGAGAGGGAGTGCACAGTAGTAACCAGTTAGTCACGTGACCTATGCCTTCACAGAGAAGACAAATTACCCTGAATAAATGTAAAAAAGCAAAAGAAGCTCCAATTATCCCATGGGAAAACTTGCACATAATGCTGGACCTTAAAAACAAATGGTAGAACACTCTATGTGTAATTGTCCGCTGGTTCAGGGTTATTTCATTAGAATTTGCTGTTTATAACATCTCTTCTCAACTGGCTGTATCCTTGCACATCACAACCTAGGGCATCTTCCATCTTAATGTTCAAGTTTCATCTCTAGTCAGTTGTGATCTGGAGTCAAGAAGACCTGTGTTCAAAGCTGGCCTCAAGTAGTTCCTAGCTTATTGATCCTGGACATCAATTAATCTCTGCTTCAGTTTCCTCAACTGTGAGATATATAAAATAATGGCACCTACCTCCCAGGGTTGCTGGGAGGATCAAATGAAATAATAGTTGTGAAGCACTTAGCTCAGTGCCTGGCATTGTTCAGTCCTGTCCAACTATTCATGACCTCGTAGACCATGCTGTCCAGGGAATTAGTTTTACAAAGATTCTGGAGTGGTTTGACATTTCCTTCTCTATGAATTACGGCAAACAGAAGTTAAAAAATTTGCCCAGGGTCACATAGTTAGTCAGGGTCTAAGGCTGGATTTGGAACTCAGGTCTCCCCAACTCCAGGTGCAGTACTCTATCCACTAAGCCAAGTAGCTGTCTCCTAGGAGAACTCAACAGGAACTTATTAAATGTTTATTCCTTTGCCTTTGTTACCTGTCCTCAGACTCTACACAATGGTCTGCTAGTTATTCCACTGACATCTTAAAAGGAGCAAGTCCCAAACAATTAGTCTTTACCCTATTTCTATTGAGGGTATTGTCATCTACTCATCCAATTTCATAATAGGTCTAATAGTGGTATCACTGAGTGTGAGGGGCCGAGAACGGACCCCCTAAGTGGGTAGGAGACACCCTGGTGTTGGGACCCGCCCGAACCCGGAACTGCCACGTCGCGAAGGCTACGTGGCCGCCGAGAACGGGTGCTGGGGAGGCACCATAAAAGGAGATGGCTTCACCCTTGGGGAGGATCCGGGACGGACCCGGAAAGAGAAAGGTATATAAGACAACGCCCTAGGGAGCTCGGGGGGACTGGACTGAGATGCGCCAAATAAACGCTTGCTCTACCCTACTCTGGTCTCTGCTCGATTACTGCTCCTTTCCCTTGTTCCCCGGGAGGGAGCCCGGAGACGTCCGAAGCCGTGGTGTGCGGAGTAGAGAGAAGACCTCGCTCTCAGGGATCACGAAGGTGGTCGGTGGTCGTCGCCTGCCCGCCACAGCTGGCGCCCAAACAGGGACTTGAAAGAGACCCCCGCGAACGAGAGGAGGTGAGTTATACCCAACCCGCTGGTTGGGGTGGAAGGATCGAGCAGCCTAGGAGAGCGTAGGAGAAACCGAAAGTAAGGACTCCGTGCGACATGGTCCTTCCCGGGACCGCTCCTAGAAGGCAGTTAGTTATGGGGCAGTCATATGTCTCTGCCCAGATCAGACCAGAGGACAAGGGAGTTATAGCCTGCCAGCTCTACAAGCTGTGCAAGAGTAATGGGATAAAACTACACATAAAAACCTGCCGAGACTAGGTCGAAAAAATTCAGATCATCAGTCCATGGGTAGAGCACACAGGTATCGACCCGGCTCGCTGGGGCGTGGTAGGACAGCAGATGGCCTCTTACCATAAGGAGGATCCATCATTAATCACCCCCCAGGATTTTGTCATCTACTCGGCAGTAGGTGCAGCTTTAAACCCACAGCCACCCCCCATTCCCAAGGACTCCGCCGCCCAAGTCGGCGACTCTCTCTGCGGCTCCGATGATGAGGAGGAGCCACCGCCCTTGTACCCATGGGACAGCCTCCGCAGACTGGCAGAGAGGGGCTCAAACCCCCCACTGACCAGCCTGCGTGAGGAAATAGAGGAAGTAGACCAGGGGTCCTGTGGGAAAAGCAGAAGTACAGGGCCACAAGGAGAGATAGGGGTAGGGTCTCGCGGGAAAAGCAGAAGTACAGAGCTTGAGAAAAGAGGAAGTGAGTTGAGACACAAACTACAAAGACCCCTCCCAAGAACCGTTGGTGAAAAACAAAAATATGTCAGTGTCCTCCAGAGGAGCCTACAGGGGGCAGTAGAGGACGGGGAGACAGTGGATTGGGATGAGTGGAATGCGTTCCCTGTCTTTATGCAGGCAGGGCAGGATGGCCAACTAAATCGCGTACACAAACCATTGCCATACAAATTTCTGAAGGATCTCAAAGAGTCTGTGCAAAAATACGGGGCGGGATCGGCTTTTGTAAAAAGGCTCTTCACCTCATCTGTAGCGGTGGCGGGGTGGATCCCCTATGACTGGATCGAGGTTACTCAGGCCGTCCTTGATCCTCCTCTGTTTATGACGTTTCGCGCCTATTTACAAAGATGCGCCCCTCACTACGCAGAGGAGATCAATGCTCAAAATCAGGACGAGCTGGTCAACCAGATCACAGCCTTTGGGGAGTGGGACGCAGCAGATCGGCAGCTCACTTACAATGAGGACCTTATGAGGGCAGTGCAGATAGTACATCTCAGGGCATTAGCAAAATTAGGCACCAAAGGCGGCAAATCTATCCAGAATCTAAAACAGAGACCTGGGGAGGCCACGATTCAATTTATTTCCCGAGTTCAAGAAACAATAGAGGCCCAATATGGAAGATCCGAGGTTGCGGTACAGCTTGCCATACAACTAGTGAAAGAGGGACTAGCCCCCAAGTACCGAGGAATCCTCGCCACCCTCCCTGCCGAACCCATCTTGCAGGAAATTATAGATAGATGCCTAGATGTGCAGGAAGAGGACCCCAGGGCCATGGTGGCACTCTCCGATGCGCTTTCCCTCATGTCGGTCGGCCGGTTGCAAAACAAGACATGCTTTAACTGCGGAAAACCAGGACATTTCCGCGTGGCCTGCCTACAGCCAAAGAAGGGAATAAAGTGTTATAACTGTGGGAGGGAAGGCCATGTCTCCCGATTCTGTAGAAACAGAAGGAAGCAAGGATCAGGCAAAGACAATCAGGCTCAGGGAAATGGGGGATCGGGGGTCCCGCAGGGGATGGGACCCCCGACGAGACTGAATCCCCGCAGCAATCCATTTACCCCAAGAAACTGAGAGAGGAGCTCTATGCCGTACAGGCGTCAAGCTTGAGCCCTTGGACGACGGTACCCGTTAGAGTCCTACCCTCGAAATTCCCCAGATTGGTAGTGGGCTCGGAGCTCCATCCCGAGGTAATTGTACACACACAATATCTGGCCCCAGGGAAGAGAGAAATATACATTACCAATCCACATTCCTATTCCGTGCCTTTAGAAAAAGATAGAGAGATCGCCCAAGCCATCCACCTTCCCTGGATGGATGCAAATCACAGCCCCGAAAAATGCCAGCCCTTTGTGGCTTGGACAACCGCCATAAGGCAGGAAAGACCAACCCTTGTAATGGAGATCGAGGGCTCATCCCTTGAGGGCATGATTGACACAGGAGCGGATGTCTCTGTCATAACAGACAGGGATTGGAGGCCCCAGTGGGAGAAACAAGAGGACGCCTGACAAGTCTCCGGGGTTGGAGGGAGCCGAACGGCCTACATCTCCGCCCGCCTGCTTCGATGGCGATGCGGCGATGCAGACGGCTTATTTCGCCCCCTCTGCCTGGTCGGCCTCCCCCTGAACCTTTGGGGCAGGGACATCCTCCAACAAATGGGAGTCCAAGTTACTACAGATCCTTTAAACTCGTAGGGGCCACACTCACCTCCTATAAACCAAAACCTATACAGATGAATTGGAAAGATCCTAACCCTATCTGGGTTGAGCAGTGGCCCCTCACTAAAGAAAAGATACAAGCCCTCCAAGACATTGTCCAGGGCCTACTGGCCGAAGGACATGTCGTACCCTCAACAAGCCCATATAATTCCCCCATCTTTTGCATAAAAAAGAAATCAGGAAAGTGGAGAATGCTTATCGACCTCAGACAGGTCAACGCCGCCCTCGAGCCAATGGGGGCGCTCCAACCAGGGCTTCCCTCACCAACCATGATCCCCAAGGATTGGGAAGTTATAGTGATAGATATTAAGGACTGCTTCTATAGCATACCCCTTCACCCTGCTGATGCCCCGAAGTTTGCCTTTTCCGTTCCCTCTCTTAATCTTCAAGAACCCTATGCCAGATTTCAATTTACAGTTCTCCCCCAGGGCATGGCTAATAGCCCCACCTTGTGCCAGATGTACGTAGCAGCGATCATTCAGCCGCTTAGAGGAAAATACCCTGAAATATATATAGTCCATTATAAGGATGACATCCTGATTGCTCACCCTGAAGGAAGGCGGGTCGAAGACATACTAAGAGAGACCATCAGGGAACTAGGGAAGTACAATCTAGTAGTGGCCCCAGAGAAGATCCAGAGGGGAAGAGAGTTCTCTTACCTTGGGCACACAATACAGGGCAATGAGGTTTCTAGGCCCTTCCCAAAAATAGATACTAACAAAGTGCGGACATTGAATGACTTCCAAAAACTTATAGGATCCCTACAGTGGTTGAGGCCAACCTTACCCATTACCGATAAGGAAATGCAACCCCTCTATCAGATCCTATCAGGGGATCCCGCTCTTAACTCCCCCCGTCAATGGACCCCTGAAGCACTGCAGACAATAAGAATTGCCCAGTCTAGAGCTAATCAAAAGGTGCATAGAGTAGATCCGAACCTCCCCCTTGCGGTCACTATAATGACGCAGGAACGAACCGGAGAGATCGCCGCGATCTTTCAGACTCAGGGAGTATTAGAATGGATTTATGGAGAGAAGAAGAAAAAGTGCATCCCCAATGAGATAGAGGAGAAAGGGAAGCTCCTATTAAAAGCTAGTGAGCGAGCTAGGCAACTGAATGGACAATACCCAGTTATCTTCTTGGGAGCTACTCCTACGCTCCTTGAGGAGTTGGCTCAGGAACATCTTGTCTGGGCGATATTAGTCACCCGGCAACAGTTCACTCAGGCGGCTTTGCCACCGGCCTTAAGGGGCTGGAGAGCTATTCCGCTGGTCAAACCCCCTCCAATAGTTTCCACAGAACCTGTAGAGGGCGTCAACGTGTTTACGGACGCCACAAAGGCCAATCGGGCAGTAGTGTTTATCCCTGACAAGAGAATTTTGAGAATTGTACATACCTCCTATGATTCTGCCCAGAAGAATGAGTTATTCGCCATCTATTTGGCACTTCAGCTTTTACCTGATGAACCCTTTAACCTTGTTACAGACAGCATGTATTGTGCCCTGACGATTCCAGAGCTCCCAAGCGCAAATTTAACCACCTCTTCCTCCACCGTCAGAGATATTTTAATAGACATCCAAACCCTCCTTCGATGCCGACAGCATTGCATTTATGTGCTACACGTCAGGTCTCACACATCCTTAGAAGGACCCATATATCACGGCAATGCGATCACTGATCGAGCACTAACCGAACCGGTGGACATATTTTACAGTTCACCTGACCTTGCCCATAAACACTTTCACCTCTCTGCACGCACTCTGCGACATTTGTATGGTCTCCCCCGCGAAGCAGCGGGAAACATCGTCAGACGCTGTGCCCACTGTGTTCCCTTTCGCCCACCTCCCCAGGATCGAGTAGAGAATCCCCAAGGCCTCTATCCAAATGAGCTTTGGCAAATAGACATCACACATTACCAATCCGCGGTCATTCATGTGGCCGTTGATACCTTTTCGGGGTATATACTCGCCACTTTGCAACAAGGTGAGAGCACTCGCTGTGCCATCCAACATCTCATGGAGTGCTGTGGCAAGGTCGGACCCCCCAGAATCATAAAATCTGACAACGGACCCGCCTACAGATCCGCGGGCTTCCGCAAGTTCTTAGAGGAGATGTCCATTACACACATTACCGGGATTCCCTATAACCCCACGGGCCAGGCAATTGTTGAGCGAGCCCATCAAACCTTGAAACGTATTTTGCATAAACAAAAAGGGGGAATCCCAGGGAAATTAACAAGATTGCTCCTAGCAAAAGCAGAGTATACAGCAAACTTTCTTAGCTTTAATGATGTAGGTATATCCCCCGCTATGAGGTTCTTTACCCCACCACAGAAAAAACTCGAAGACACTCTTTCACAACTGGCTTCCACAGCAAACCCCTCACCCTTCACCTCCCAGGCTCGGGAGCGGGTGTGGTGGAGAGATGAAACCGGTAACTGGCATGGGCCCCACCCCATAATGATGAAAGGGAAGGGATATCTTTGTGTCTCCACAGGTACAGGCCAGGATGGACGAGATGGACACCGATGGGTCCCCCTCCGATGGACGAGAGCAGCAGGCCCTCCTGACCCAACAGAAAAGGAAACGAGGGCGGAGGATAAGGAAGAACCGTACCCAAAGGGCCCTGCGAGACAGGCTCATTGACAGCCTGGTGACGCTCGCGCAACTGCATCTAGTGTTGTGGCCACTGCCTAGCGCCAAAGCTATCCCGTGGGAACACGTCTCCATTGGGGAGGCGACCCACTGGGCACTGACACCCCTGCTCCCGATACCCCAGCTAGTGACCTGGGAGCACGAGGCCGTACCCCTCTATGCTGTAGGCAACATCTCGGTCCTGGTCCTGGGTGCCCGCATGCTAGCCCCTGTAGCTTACAAGCGTCTAAATGCGTCAGTCAGCTTCCTAGCCTGGTCCCTTCCCATCTGTATGGGGAGGGTAGACAAGAAATATTGCGCCAAACTGGGCCCCCTTACCATCTCCCAGATCCCACACGGCTCCCGTGGTACATACCCCAAGCACACCCCCATCTTCCCAGGCAATATGGGAGTAGAGCTAATGTCCTTTTAGAAAGAGAACATCACGGCTCTGCACCCTTACCAAGGGTACCTGACCGGCAAAGGCGCCTACCTCTTTTACAATACCACCACCAAAGTGACTAGGTGGCTCCAAGAAGTAGGGCCTTCACCCTTCCCCCCCATGCACCCCCACTCCATGGGTCCTCAGTCCCATCCAGACATGCTCCTCTGGATACCCACGGATTGGACAAAATATAAGTGGGACACAACTGTATTTCTGGGACGGGGCGCCCGTCCCGAACCTGGTGGTGCCGGCTCCTGTTCCTGTTCCTGGACGGCCACAGCCACACCTTTGGAAAGTTGGACTTGCATTCGAGGACGCAAAGGTGTGGATCCAGACTTACTCAGCATCGAGTGACTTTTTTGAACATCCCGACGTTGTAGCCAGATGGACTTACGCCCTCCATTCACCACCCTGCGATAATAATAAGAAGGTCTGCGCCAAATTCACCGCGTAGGTGCAGACAGGCCCCAATGCATTCTTCATGCTCTGTAATGACACTGATATCGGGGAGAGTAGCGGGGTGTTCAATGTTACATGCAACAACGGCGCCGCCCTTACCAACACCATTAATGTAACCACTTTGGCCGAATGGGGGCGAAACCTCACGGTGTTCCTCCTCCAAATCCCGCACTTCACCGCTCACCTGGTGAAAGCCGAGAGATTTGCCCTCTCGAGAGCCGATGCCCTGCTGCAGGAAGTGGTGGAAATGGGGGGAGAGGGGAAGGGTGGGAGGAGGGCACGAAGGGACTTGGGAGCGACGGACGTTCTGGCACTCATTAACCTAGCCATAAACATCATTGAGGAGATACAGATACATGAGATGCAGAACCAGGTCGCGTATGTAGCCAGCACACTCCAAAAGTTTATGCTAGATAATGGGTTAGCTTGGAGACATCAAGAGCACATTGACAGAATGATACTGGAAAGGCTGGATGCCATGACCAAGGTGCTTGAAATTATTGGGCCTCCTGGCCCAACAACAAGCCCTCATGACCAGATACATGAGAATGCCTTGTCACTACAAATATTACCCAGTTTGTGTTACACCCATTCCATTCAATGACTCGACATTTGAAGAGATAGAAAAAATCCTTAAGAACATCACCTATACCAGAAACATCACTCAGGAGCTCGAGCAGTTAGACAAGATAATCTTGGCTATGGATAATGCCACGCTCGAGTACTCAAAACGTTGGGATCATGACATATCACATTCTATTTTTGATTGAATAAAGGGATTGACCCCCAATGACCTACTACATTATGCATTGTTAGGCCTAGGAGGCATTGGACTCCTCATGGTCATGCTTTGCTGTTTGCCCTGTCTGATGTCCCTCCTGATGAAGGCCCTCCGAAGGTCCCTAGAGGCAATGCAGGCAGACCTAACCCCCTTAATTAAACAAAAAGGGGGAGTTGTGAGGGGCCGAGAACGGATCCCCTAAGTGGGTAGGAGACACCCTGGTGTTGGGACCCGCCCGAACCCGGAACTGCCACGTCGCGAAGGCTACGTGGCCGCCGAGAACGGGTGCTGGGGAGGCACCATAAAAGGAGATGGCTTCACCCTTGGGGAGGATCCGGGACGGACCCAGAAAGAGAAAGGTATATAAGACAATGCCCTAGGGAGCTCAGGGGGACTGGACTGAGACGCGCCAAATAAACGCTTGCTCTACCCTACTCTGGTCTCTGCTCGATTACTGCTCCTTTCCCTTGTTCCCCGGGAGGGAGCCCGGAGACGTCCGAAGCCGTGGTGTGTGGAGTAGAGAGAAGACCTCGCTCTCAGGGATCGCGAAGGTGGTCGGTGGTCGTCGCCTGCCCGCGACAACTGAGTCAAAGGACATACAGAGATTATCTTTTTTGGATACAGTTCCAAATAGCTTTCCAGAATGTCTGGACTAAATCATCAATAGTGCATTAATGTGCCTGTTTGACTGCAGCCCTTCTAACAACTGCCATTTTGATTTTTGTTTAAGTGAGAATATGAAAACACCTTAGCTTAAAAAGGACCACAGTCTCCCACTGCATCTTGTGCCATCTCCAGTCATCCTATTCCTTATCTGGCCACTAGACCCAGATGACTCTGGAGGAGAAAATGAGAGTAGTGACTTTGCACCGTCCTCCCTTATTCAAATACAACTCAATGCAAGTCATATCATCATCTCCCTGATGTCATGGTCCTCTTTTTGGGACCAAAGAACAAACCACAACCTGTAAGTAGTCTGAGCTGCTTGAATGGGGACCCATCTAGCTAGTTCTAGTTGGCCAACTCTGCTTTTCCTCTCCTCTCCTGAAATAGGGTATCATACCCTTACTTGAGAGTATTCTATTCAAAGGAAGCTAAATTTTGATGGCTGAAACCTATCTAATTTGGGATGTACTGGCTAGCTTTCTTTCTCAATGATCATACCTTAAACCCAATTCATTTTGGATATCACTGATTGGACAACAACAGGTCCCTGCCCAAGCACCACCTAATGGTTACTTTTTGGGCCCTCCTGGTTCAGATTGAATATAAATAGTAATTGCTTCTCTTTTGGCCACCAAGCCTGAGGGTGTTCCCCTTCCAGTTTGGTATTTTTTTTTTTTATTAAAGGGGTCATCCCTTGATTCACTTCAATAGGCCTATTCACTGGATGGGCCTTACCTCACTCCAAGTGAGAATTTGGAAAGATATTAGTTTAAAAGGGTGGAGAGCCAAGATGGTGGAGTAGAAAGACACACACATGCAGGCTTTCCCCACACAGCCCATAAAATACCTGTAGAGAGGGACTCTCAACAAATTCTGGAGCAGCAGAAGTGGAGAACAACAGAGTGGAAGAGATTTTCAGCCCAGGGTGACCTGAAAGGCTCATGGGAAATGTTGTTGCACCTGACCCGGAGTGGAGCCCAGCCCAGTCTTGGCTGCAAGGTGTGGCACAGCTCTGGGAGGAGGACACCTCAGGGGTGGAATCTCCAGTTGCAGCAGCAGTGGGTTCACAGATTCCTCAACCCACAGGCGCCAAAGGTAAGTGACAGGGTTTTCTCAGCTGACCAGGAAGGGAGAAGGACCTTCCCATAGCTCCAGCCTTAGGCAGTGGCCACAGAGTCCACATCTGAGCAGGCAGTAGCAGTTCTCACAGCAGCCCCTACCGCAGCCCACATCCATTGTTGGATCGTAAAAACCCTGGGGGCACTGAGGAGCTGATTATTACCTCAGCCCTATGTAGAGGCCCTGAGGGAGCTGATATTTATCTCACACTGAATGGCAGCTCTGCCCCCACGGCTTATCTGAAAATCAACCCCCAGTGCTGACTTGGCAGAACTGGAGGCCAGGTGGCTATGGAGAGGAAACTGCTAAGATTCTGGGCACAAAAATCTCTCTCCTCTCCCATACCAGTGTACATGCTTGATTGTACCACCTTGAAGGAACTGAAATCTTACGGATTCCCAGAATATACCCTACTCTTGACAAAAGTACCCAAAAGTCAAGTAACTAGTTGGGAAAATGCCCAAAAAAGGGAAAAAAATAAGACTATAGGAGGTTACTTTCTTGGTGAACAGATATCTTCTCCCATCCTTGTATTGTATACTATTGGAACGTGTAATCCAAGGTTCTACTGTGGACACATGCATTATGTGTATATGTCTACATATATACGTATACTACTGTATGTATATGTATGCTGAATCAGTAAGCACCCCAACATACACAGGGGTTCATGATACCACAGGTTCTTAGATCTGCATTCAGAAAAGAAAAGGCTACTTTTGAGGGGTTAACAATCATTTTAATCAAGCACATACATCATTCGCTTAACCAAGCACATATATCAGGGCAGTGAGCACCCTGAACTTCAAAGAAAATACAGAGAAATCAAAGATCAACAGACATGGCTTCCTCTGCCTGACCATCAATAAATAGGTCCAACTTCTCCTAGAGAAGGAAGCACAGATATCTGAGTTTTCAAAGCTTGGGGGGGGGGGGGGGTCCTTAGCAGCTTCCCAGAGTCTTCTTCTGGCCAAACACTTTCAGTCAGTAAGCCCTAAAGTAAAACGTTAGCTCAGAGTATTTATACCTTTTATAGAGCCAGAGAGCACCACAGCCCTTGAGAATCAGTGCTTCGTTAACCAAAGGTTTGGGTCTCCCCACAAATCTTTCCTAATCAAAATCCCCTTAATGGGCAGGTCCATTAATGCCAGGGAAGATCTTTAATCCCATTAAAATAACTAACAATACAGATGCATGTACTATTTCTAGTTAAAGAAACTCTTGTTTCTGTACTTTACTCCTAATAAAGACTCCTGAAAATCTTAAAATCAAGATTTAATCACAGGCACTTGATTATACTAAAACAAAAACAGCGGAAGATCCTACTTTGCTTGCCATCATACATGCGTAAGTATATATGTGCGTAGATAATGCACACATATATACACAAATATGTAAATATAACTATAAACATGTATAATTTTTCCCCAAATTTTGCTTTGAATACATCCCACAAATTGTGTATGTTGTCTCAATTATTATTCCCTTTAATGAAATTACTGATATTTGTTCTTTGATCCCTTCATTCTTTATATTATTTAGTTTCCAATTAATTTCTAATGTTTCCAAGGTACATTTAATGTGACTTTTATTACATTATTATCTGAAAAGAATAAATTTACTATTTTTGCTTTTCTGCTTACATTTTTGGCATTTTATGCCCTAACTCATGACCATACAGCAGAGAAAAATTCCTTTTCAATTTATTTTTGTTATTGTTTTGTGTAAGATTATGATTGTTCCCCGTCTTTTTACTTCTGCAAAAGCATAACAGATTTTGCTCCAGCATCTTATTTTAATTCTGTGTGTCTCTCTAAGATGTGTTTCTTTTTGGATTCTGGTTTCTAAATCCATTCTGCTATGCACTTCCATTTTATGCGTGAGTTGTTTATCCCATTCACATTCAGAGTTATGACTACTAATTGCATCCCCCACCTCCATTTTTTTCTATTTATCCTTCTCTTTGTACTCTGCCCCTCTCAAAAGTCTGCTTTTCTTCTGACCACTGCCCTCCTTTTTATTCCTCTCTCTTCTCTTCTTTTTTTATCCTCTTCCCCTCCTAGTTTTCTACTGGGAAAGACAGATTTCTATACCATATTGAGTGTATGTAAGCATAAGCAAGGTGGAATTTTTTGTTTTTCTTTTGAAGTTCAGTTTCCCAGGCTTATGCTAAATTGCAAACATCTGGAAGATTGGTCTCCTCTGAGCCCTGGTAATCCACAGCTACAACACATTAGGTGTTGAGGCACATGGGCTTACTGCCTTTAGGCACTCAGCCAATCAGGTGCCAAATTTTCGCACTAAGCAAGTGGATTCTCATGCTTTTTTGTGTGGGTCAAATAGTACAGAAGCTGGAATACTGATACTGTCTTGGAGCTCACTCACAGAAGAATATTTTGCCTGAGAACACTTGATGTCCTGGGACTCTGGCAGCCACTGTTTAGCTCCACACCCTCACCTATGAATGTGAACCCAGAAGAAAAAAAATAAGCATTGAGTGTTCAGCATTGAGCTGAAAGGTGGAGGAGGATATTCTTAGCTTAAGACCCTTCTAACTAGGATCTTCACAGTAGGTTGTGAAAATGAATTGGTATGGCAAGATTGGTAATGTGTGTAAATATTGTTACCCTGCTTAGCTCTGTTTTGGAATCTGCTGTGCCCCAACTCAGGAAGGAACAGGGAGAGCTTGGCGTGGAGAAGTCTTTATCATTAGTCATTCCCTCTGAAATTAACTCAAAATTAAACTCCTTGTCACCACACAAGGCCAGTCCCTTAGTTTTGTAGAAGAAAGCTTCCCAATGTTGCATTCAAAACAAGTGAGGGAATATCATGTATGGTCTAAGAACTGGACCCCTTATTATTTCCAATAGTATAAATATTTAACACCTATGTGCCAGTGACAATGCTAGATTGCAGGAATACAAAATAAAAATAAAATTTTCCCTGTCCTCAAAGAACTTACTTTCTACTGGGTATAAGCACATAGCATCCAGTCAAAAAGTCACTTTCAATGGCTAAATATATAAATTACATGTAGAAATATACCAGGCACATTTACAGTAATGCCATGAGTACAATATTATACACTAGCATACATAGCAGAGAAGCTAATAACAGCAACATAAACTCGGTTAAATTCAAGTATCATATACCACCTAATATATATTTCAGCTACAAATAATATTTTACATGCATTCCAATAATGGCTATTGTTTGGTTACATGGATAACTGCTTCTCCCAAAACATCATAAAGACAATCACTGAACTAATAAGCTTCTTACTTGCACTATGACTTTCTGAGCTTGTGGATATACTAAGCTGCCTGTCAGCATTCCCATATCCATCACCCCAATCCTAGGCCTTTAAATAGTTCAGGCCATTTATCATATCTCTAGGTTCAATGGAACCACTTTGTTTCTAAGTGTCTCCACATGTGTAATATTAGTCATAAAAAGTATAGCCTCTGGTTCAGCTTGCTTGTCATTATCCTAAGACCTGCTGACAAAAAAATCCCTGAACTTATGAACTCGTGCTATCATTTACATCCAGGCTCTGTATGTTTGTCCTCTACAACCAGAGTATTAAGGGAGAAATAGGCTTGTGCTTACTGTCGGACGTTCCTGTGTGTGTGCTCTCTGTATGTGATGTGTATATACGCATACACATATGTATCTGTGTATTTAGTTCTCGGTCTACAAAAAGAGGCCTCTGGTAATTTCCCTGACCCTCTGCTTTATACTAAGACAGTTTCTTCCTCATCTGAATCAATTGCCTTCTGTTTTCCTGCTCTTAACAGTCTCCCTATAGCTAATCTAACAACAACTTCTCAAATTCTCCCTTGCTGCCACGCCTCTTCTAGTCTAACAAGACAATAGGTGGGTAAGATGTCTTTGCAAGGCACTTGACTGTTCTCCTATTCTTATAAAGTAGTAATTTGCTCAATTTGAGTTGGGATGTGCTTCCATTAATTCACATTTTGTGCCTATTCTCTCCACATTAAAATCTCTTAGAAAATTCTATCACTTTCCTGAAGTGGACTCAATGCCATAGTCCTTCCTTTTTCAATATTCTTACACTAATAATCCCTTGCCTTTACTACTTGACTCACTGACATTGACCTTTTACTTTTCCACAAAAAGAGATACCCTACCCTAGATCTCAGTTTCAGGCATTTTCTCTTGTCTGTTCCTACCGCCTCCTTCCCCAATCCCCCATTTCCTGGAATGCTTTCCCTGATCATCTTCACTTCCTGAGCTTCCTTCAAATCTCAACTAAAATCTTACCTTCCATAGAACTTCTGTTTAACCTAGAGTCTTCCCTTTGTTAAATGTCTTTCACATAACTTGTTTGTACATGCCAGGTGGCTTAGTGTCTTCTCCATTGGACTGATGTTTGGGTCTGTCTTTTGCCTTTTTGTACCCCAAGTCCGGCACATCCTAAGTGATTACAAGTGCTTACTAACATTGTTTCTACCAAAACTTTTTTGAGCTGATGTCAAATCTACGCAGCAACCTGCTTGTAGACTGAGTCGGGAGACACACAATTTGAATCTTTGGGAACAATGTATTTATTCAATTTCAGTGTCACATAGTAGTTCTAATGAGTCTTCAACATGGTCCTCAGTGTGCAAGTGGAAAGCTTAAGCTGTGGATCTCCCTAAGAGCTCGTGTGGTTCACAACTTCTTGATCTCTACCAAAACAAACACCTCGTTTTAAGCAGCTTGTTTTTAATGTCCTTATCTTGGTCAGTGAATTCAGGTAGAAAAGCCACATACACAGAGAAACACTTGGATGGGAATACATCCAATTTGGCATTGATCAAAATGTACAATATACAGTCAATAATTTGCTATTTGTTCACAATCAAAATTGAACTTCATGTAGTCTCAGCATTTATCAGTAACAACCCATTTCAAAGCCAAAAACTTCAATTTTATTTTCTTTTTAATTTATGGAATAAAACAAGCATTTCTATAACAAAGTATAATTTAAAAAGGTGATTACATATGAAGCTGCAAATCTATTATGTACAAGTTGTTATTCCTTTTAAATGTGTAATAGTTGTCATGTAAATCTTTATTTTTCCTTCCCTCTCTTCTCCCTGTCCTAGACATGGATACCAAAACATACATATAGGTATGTACATGTAAAATTATCCTCTACATATCTCTACTTATCAATTCTTTCTCTGGACACATGTTGCCATTCTTCATATGCCCTTTACGGCTTAGTATTTGTAATAATCAAAATGACTTATTCAAAGTCATCCTTAAAACTATATTGCTACTACTATATAAAATGATCTCTGGGTTCTGCTTTCATTCATTATTTTGTGTATTTCCATGTTTTTCCAAGACCATTGAGCTCATCATGTCTTATAGCACAACAGTATTCAACAAGCAATCATATTCCACAGTTTGTTCAACCATTCCTCAATTGGTTGGCATCCTAACAATTTCCAGATCTCTGTATACAATATTACAAGAAATTAAGGAAAATTGCCCTGAAGTTCTAGAACAAGAGGGTAAAGTAGAAATATAAAAAATCTACCATTCACCACCTAAAAGAGATTCCAGGATGGAAACTTATGCCCAGGTTTAAAGAGAAAATATTCCAAGCAGTAACAAAATACTGAGGAAATACGGTCAGGATTCACAAGGTCTAACAGCTTCTACACTAAAAGACGATAGGTCTTTGAATATTATATGTTGAAGAGAAAAAGAACTGAGCTTGCATCTAAGAATAATTAACCCAGCAAAGCTGAGTATAATTCTGAATCACAACAAATGAACATTTAATGAACTGAGAGACTACCAGGTATTTGTAAAAAAAAAAAAAAAAAAAAAGACCATAACTGAATGGAAATTTTGCTATAAAAGATTCATAATATAAGAAAAACATTAAAGACTAATCATAAGGTACTCATTATATATGAAAATATTATCAGTATTCTTGAAACTGTCATCACTACTAAGGTAGCTTGTAAGAGAGGTTGGGGCTGAGCTACGTATGATGGGGTGATTCTAGACAACAAAACTGGGTAGTAAAAGATAAAAAGGAGTAATTATAAAGTAGGAGGAAGCAGATGGAAGTGAAAGGATGGTAATGTCGGAAATTTGCTTTCACCTGCATTGAAGAGGAAACGTACTTCTGGAGAGCTCTAGAAGTCTTCTGAACTTGAAGGATGAGGACTTTAACTTTTGTACGGGATAATGAGTCTCACTGTCATTAAGTTCTCTATTGGCAAATGCAAGAAATTTCTTATGACCTCTTGGTGTAAGACTGTTCTCAAGCTTTCCCAGCCAGTGAACAACACAAAGGGGTTACTTAGATTATGCATACGTTACCTGTGCATAGGGTAAGGCAGTTGGGCAAAACTCAAAACACCTTGTTCACACTCGGGCTTTGGCCAACAGAAACACCTGTCATCTCACATGGAGCCATGTCTTGAAAGAGAGTAAAGAAATCCACTCAAAATATCCAGTAAGGGATATGCTGAGATTTAGGGTAGGAACTGCCATCAAAGAATCAAAATAAAAGAATCAATAAAACAATATTCAGAATGGGGTTCTGATCATTTGCAGTTAAGATGCACCTGATCAGAATTTTAGAATTCACTAGTAACACGTATCTTCAAATAATAGCCCCACACATTCCTACTTCTAATTTTTTGAATCTATATTGATAGTAGGGTCTAGATTAGCCCTGTATAACATATGACATTCCTGTCAAAGGATTTGGGGCAGCCCACAAAAAATGTAGGGTGGTTGCCACTATGCACTCTCCATTTGTCACATGACATACAACAACTAACCACTGTCACACTGTCTCCAGTATCACCCGTGGCCTGAAGACATTTCCAAGTTGTGCAGGTCTAGCCTAGATGATTAGAGCATGGCAATAGCCATGTACTTCAACTTCAAATTTACTGAAGCATCAGTAGACAACTTTGCATGCTTAGATTGTTACCTTGGACTTCACTGAACTAAGTTACTGGAGGTGTAAGCACATTTAACTCTAGAAGTTCAAAAGAGCTAGGAATTCTTTTATCTTCATCTCTGGAGACCAAAACATGAACCACATAAGCTATGCTTAGAAATTTCCCAAAAGAAATGCTAAATAACTATGATGTGTCAGGGGAGCTGGGGTCCTGTTCTCAAAATTGGATCCAATACAAGTGAATCTAGAGGTTGGTCTGCCAGACCTTGCAAAAAGTTGTAGTCTGCTTCCTGTAAAGTTTAGCTTGATTATCTTTTCATTGAAGATAACTGCTCTATCAAATATTTGTTAAATATTTCTTATGAAGTCATATCAACAGAATGGGGGGAGAGGGGTTGCAATTTCCAGACTTAATGAGGGCCCTAGCATTACTTCAACTTTGCAATTATATGCAAATAGTAAAAAAATGCACAAGATTCAGAAAATCTGGCCTGCAGTTCCTAAATAGGGCCTTACAAAATGGGTGCATCGTTAATTTGTCTATAGAAAAGGGAGAGTCAGACAAGACGTCTGCGGCAAAGCCACAAATTCCTAAAGAACTACTTCTTGCTTTCCGCAATTTGTTTGGCACTGTTTTTGCCTTGAGCAAGTCAGGCAAAAAAGGAAGACTTGGACACAAACATCACTGAAAAGTTTTAATGATGAAACTGTTGTAAGTTAATCAACTGATTTGCTCAAGACATTTTTAAACTCTCTCCTTATTGATTCACTTTGTAGGACAGCACTCTTATGCTATAGACCAGGCTTGTACAACACACGGCCCTCCAAAGGATTTTTGGGCAGTCTACAACAAATGTAGGGTTGCCACTGTGCACTCTCCTGTTGTCACATGACACACAGCAACCAACCATCATCATTAGGCTGTCTCTAGTCTAACCTATTGGGGGCCAAAATCCATGGCCAAATTTGGCAGGTCTGATCTGGACATAAAAGCTTTATATATTTCATTGCCCACACCCCTATTCCTCTTCACAGGCTGTCTGTCCTCAGTCCTGAAATGCATTGCCTCCTTACCTCTTCCACTTACTAGTTTTTCAACCAAGTTCTCCCAATACTATTACCCTCTTATAAGGCTTATCTTATATTTACTTATACCTTTAAATTCTTCAGTTTATATTAGGGTATACAAGTTTCTCTAAGAATAGGAACTATTTATAATTTTCTTTATATTCCCAGTATCTACTCACACAGACATTTATGAAATGTTTTAGATATTCATTGTTGACATTATTACATGCTTAAATATATTACATAAGATTACGCTTAAAGAATCCCTCAATCATAATTGGAGTAACCGCAGTAGCACAACAGACTTAACAAAATTTGGAAGCATTCATGATAGACAATGATATCTACATCCAGAGAAATAAGCATGGGGTCTGAATGCAGATTAAAGAATACTATGTTCGCTTCTTGTCTTTCATTCTGGTGGTTTTCCTTTTTATTTTAATTCTTCTTTCACAAAATGACTAATGTGGAATGACTTCTCTGGAGGAGAAATGAAGCTGCTGACCTTGCACAGCCCTCCCTCACTCAAAACAAAGTCAAGTGCAAGTCATGTCATCATTTCTCTGATGGCATGGTCTTTGACAATGAAAGACAAACACAATACTGTGAGTAGACACAGCTGACGAAATGGGGAGCCAGCTAGCTGGGTAACTCGGCTCTTCCTCTTCTGTCTGCCTCCCCCTCTCCTTTCTTCTCCTCTCCAAAGGATGGTAAATTTGGATGGCCAAAAGATGTCCAGTTGACTTGGGTGTTACTGGTTAGTTTTTCCTTTCCTTTTCCTGCCCTGTCTTGTCCTGTCTTTTCCTTTTCCAAAACCTTAAAGCTACTGCACTCTGAAACTGGGACACCAATGGGGCCCTGCCTAAGGGCTCTTCTGGACCCTTTAAAGTGATTATCAATAGTAACTGTTGCTGTTTCCCTTCCAGCCTGGTGTCTTTCTTTTTCTTGGCCTCATTAAAATGGCCATGCCCTAGATACTTATCAAATAGGCCTATTCAATGAATGGGTGTTATACCTCACCCTAACTGAATACTTGCCTAATAATAATAATACTTGGCCTAAAAGGCCCAAGGTCTCCCAGTGCATCCTGGGTCATCTCCAGTCATCCTGATGAATATCTGGTCACTGGATTCAGATGGCTCTGGAGGAGAAGTGAGGCTGGTGACCTGCACAGCCCTCCCTCACTCAAAACAAAGTCAAGTGCAAGTCATATTATTTCTCTGATGGCATGGGCTTCTTCGGGCAATGAAGGACAAATGCAATGTGGAAATACATGTGCTATCAGATTGCTTCTGTCTTGGGGAGGGGGCAGTAAGGAGAAAAATGTGTAACTTAAAATCTTATAATCTTGATAACTAATTTTACTGTAACAAAAAAATACTATTAACATTTTTTAAAATATTGGAAACATTTTCAAAATACATGACAAAACTTGTGAGCTCACCTGTCCCCCACCCCCAGAAATTCAAAGCCAAGAAATACGTTAACAATCTTCAAAATATCAAATACTAGGAATATCCTTACCTTCTTCCAAAGGTCATCTACAATTTTGGCTTTAAATCAAGCTGTCCACATGGTAATATGGCTCAACAGAAGCTAGCCATATCAAGTTAATAAGGCAGAACCTTGACTCCTGAAGGTTTGTAATTGGATCAGTAGTCTAAATACAGATATATTAAGAGTTGAACTTAAAGGTGTTATTTTTTATTGTGGTACATCTTCAATTGTTTGACACATAACTTGCTTCTCTATCATTCCATTTCAATTATATTTTGTTTAGTGTAACCACTGATGACCCAAAGTTCCTACTCAGTGTTCATGCCTCTCATACTTAGTATCTCACAGTTTTACCAAAGTAAGACGTAATGAAATCACTTCACTTGTTATCTTCAAGATCATTAAATCCATGACATTGTATGGTAGCAAAATAACCTTTAAAGATAGATTATCAATATCCGGAAACTCTTCCAGTTAGTGTTGAATAAGGAATAATCAGTGCAACTAAGATTGTAATAAAAGGAGGAACTCCTAACAGTAATTTTGACCTAAAGGAGACTGGAGAAAAATTTTTATGTTTTCATAATATGATCAGTACTTGGATCAACTTCACCATATACTATACATCAATTTATTCTAGGTAATTAGAGGACTACTCCATTCACTTTCAATGAAATTTTTACCTGTGGGTGCCTAGTTGTACTATCTCTGAAAATGGATCAGGATTTGGGGATAGACATGTTTTGTTTTGCTTGATTCATATAAGGTATCGTTCTACCTGACCATAAATGAAGTTTTCCCTCTTCTCCAGAACCTTGCTTAACTTTGACCATTATGGCCCTTGAATAAGACTATTAGGAAGTTTATTTGGTTGGTGAGGGGAACCATCAATGGAAGATTCTTTTTCCTCCAGTTATGAAGTATCTCAATCACTTCTGACTGGATCCTTTGTACTCACTGTTTTCATCATAGATTAAAAAAAAATCTTGCAATCTGTTAAGATATTCTACATTTGATTTATCCAAACTACCTTAGGAAATGGAAGGTATATGGTATGAGCTACTATTGAGACTACTTATTCAGTTCATACTCCAGTATTCCACCTGAGAACCAAATAATCACAGTCATCTTGAGGATATTACTAAGATTCAATAATTGTGAAAGTATCCACACCTTTTTTCAAGAACCACCAAGACTCTCACAATCCAGTCCTCTTCCATGCAATCAATAACGTATCTAAGTTAGATATCAAACTTTTGTTTCAGTATGCACCAATGCAAAGTGTCCACAAGCTATGCTTATGTCTCTTTCCAACAAACACTATGCCACCTCAGATCATTCCTAGCTTTTAGCATTATAATCTAACTTTTGACATCAAACCACTATTTGTATTATGCTGGATGTGGAAGTAGAGATTGTTCTGAATAAGGGTAATATAACAATGCCTACCCTTAGCCTCCACTGGCTGAAGCTTTGGTAGGTTACATTTTACTTTTCCCCCAGGGTCCTCAATTACCATTAAGGGGAACTGGGTGATTTCTTGGCTCTCTGTAAATGGCGTAAAGCCCTTATCAATAGTATTTCCAAGTCAGGGCAAGTCCCTGCACTAGAAGGAGTTCCATTTAGCCACTAACAGATTATGTTTATAAAACAGTATTTACTTCAAAGATATACCAATAAATATACAAACATCTCTGGCAATGGGGGCTTAATCCCCCTCTTCTTTATCTCAGTTTTGCAGGGAGGGATGGAGATTAGCTTCACAACTCAGTTCAGTTCCTGTATAGCACAGCCCCAAGTTCCAAGTCCAAAATCACAATTACCCTTGGACTCAAAACTTAAAGTACTGCATTTCACCACATAATCGTTGCAGATTTTATGCCATTTTTTTTAAAGTGGAGTGAGACCATTATATGAAGCTTTCTAAAAAAAATAGTGCCAGCATCTGTCAAAAATAATTACTGAACTGTCTTTGACTCAAGATTAGGAAGTACAGAATACTCAGAATGTATGTTAAAATTGAATACTGACAATGCGTGTGTGCAGAGAATTGTTGGCTTGAGACTCGCAACGTGTGAGAGATAAATATATCCATGTGACAGCGGTGAATACATTACTTCTTTGCCTTTTAATTGGCACGATGAACAGAATTATACCATCCAACAATTATGTGATGAAATATTATAAAACAGTTTTTGGACTGAAAAAACTATATAGTGATTATACAGTGTTGAGAATTATGTAGTAAAATATGGTACCCATGGCTTCTCAGGACTTTCCTGTAGTACTAGTGAAAGCAGCAACATCCCTCCTGGCTCCAAAGTTTCCACACCTGAAACTCCTGAATCCAATGGAGATTACCACTAGTATCCTAAACCAAGAAAATCAAATGACACAGAACAGAAATTAACACCCCCACACCTATTTCTCAGAGTCCAGGCAAAAAGGTTGAGGGGAGTAGTAAGATATCCTGCCTTTACAGAGCTTGTGCTGTAGATGAACTGTGTGTGATCTTCACTTGGACATAACAGGCAAAAGAATGAAGATGGTGAAATATAATGAAAATAAAGCAACTATCCCAGTCTGGTAATTTTTTTAACAACCTTTTCCATCTACACACAGCCAAATGAGGAAGGCTCTTCCCACACATACACTAGGAGAATGGAAGATAGGTGGAAAAGCCTTCCCAAGAATAGGGTGTCTATATTAAGAGTTTGGGGCATCCATGAAACAAGTGCTACTACACCAGTATAAAGAAAACTATGCAACTAAGAACCCAACTCTATATAATTGCTGCCTAGAGGTAGTTCACTGCTTAACAAGCATAAGTAGTTATGCTAACAAAATCATTGGCATCCAACCAAAGCAATGTTTTGATTACTGTATTTGTCAAGATACTGATACTGGAGTACCAATTTAAGCGTAGTTAATTCACTTCTTTATAGGGTGGGGTCCACAGACTGGCTGGTAACTATTTTCCATAATGAAGCTCATTTTTGAGAAGATAATTTGACTATTGACAATGGTTAGAATCTCACTTAGGCGTGGGTCCTAACTGCTCACCTGTAGCATTTTGGACAAATCATAAGAGGGTACAAGAGCCAGAAGCAAAAGAAGAAATGAGGTGATCAACTCCTAAATATATTGTAGAACTCGCATCCTTAAAGAGTTAACATCCTGCCCAACAGTGCCCAAAAGTTCTCCAGTAAAATAAATAAATGAAAAAAAATAATGAAATACAGGAGAGAAACAGGACACTACAAAGAGTAGCTGTTCAGCTATTGCTATAACAGAAGTGCCTCAATAGGTGCCCCTACAAGCATCTCCAGTTAAAACAACATTGCTGCTGCTTTTGTCTAATAAAGTACAGTGTCTACCCAAGTCTGCCATTACTTCTATAATCACTATTACCAGGGCATAAAGAATCACCACTGACCTTTGTAGGTTACTGTGAGTTAAAAAGGTTAAGCCGCTGCTTGGAAAAACTGAATAAGCAAGAAGAGGACTAAAATCTGGATTGGTAAGAAAGGTCATGGGTGGGTTGGGGAGGGGGAAGGGGAGAGAAAATGCAGTAAAGGCAGGGCCAATATAATCTAGAAGCCATTTAGCAAGCAAAGGCAGATTTTCTGATAGCCCTAGTTCCTGACGAATTGCAAGTAGGAGCAGAGGGTTTTCTGGATTGATGCAATGAACCCAGTTAGTACAGACTATTTTCCTGGGAAATTGAGAGTAAAAACTCCATGAATAGGACAGCCTTTACGATGAAAGAATAAAATCATTTGCTTGGTCACTACCAACATTTGAAAGACTACAAGTCCCTGGTAATTTGAAGATATTTCACTAGAAATAGGTTATTATTGTGTTCATATAGTTTACAGCAGGAAAAAATAAAACCAAGGCTTAAATGCAAAATTCCAACCACTGAAAGTTGTTTGGGGAGGAAGAAGTGTTACTAAAAATCTTCAAAGAGATATGTTAAAAAGTGGTTGGTAAATCCACTTCTTTTGCGATAGCCTTGCAGGTCTCGTGGGCATATTCATGCAACAACAAGTAAAAGACTAGACTAGGATGTAAGTTCAAGACTGAGATGGGAAGAGGAAAAGATATAATGAGAATAAAATCTGCAAGAGAACTCAAGAGTTCATATAAAGCTGCAAGTCATTTATCAATCAAAGGTTTCTCTGATTTTATGATACCATGCATCTTCTGGCTTATGATCTTTTGAGTTAAGCACTGCTAATGAGTTTAAGAGGACCATTGGGAAGACTAGTGAGATTTTGGATTATGCTCATAATAGTTTGGTGAAACAGCTAGCAAAGCACCCCATTATCCCCCACTCTAAGTAGCAACAGTTAAAAAAAATCTCCCTGTCAAACATCAATATGAAAAGGCGGAACTACCCAACTGATCACCAGAGTGAGAAAAGACAACCAATAACCCATTCAACTATTTAATATGGTGAAGGTGTGCCCATTGAAGGCAATATCCATTAAAAGAAAAGAGTTCTAAATCCAAGTGCAGGAAAGAAGTCATATTTTCATAAGGAACACTAAAACATAATAAATGTATTATAATTATCTAGATATTCCAAACACATATAATACTACTTATTTTAGATATTTCAATTTAGAAGTGGCTTTGAAATTAAGCTTCAGTCTTATCTAGCTTATATCATTATTGTGTCATTACTGTCATTCCAGATTGACCTCTGGGTACCACATAATACCTAATCAAATACAATCCAGAAGGTTCAAACAGATAAGACATCTGTATACAATATAGGAATAACCTTGAGATATAAAGGGACTAGAGGGAATTATTAGAGTAGCTCTTTAACTCCTGCCCTAAACACAGAGAAGGGCTGGCCTGGAGGTAATTAGTTGTTCCAAACAAACAAACATAAGGGAATATGACTGACCACAAATTCTACATATGTTGTCAACAGTACTGTATTTGAATGGAGGATCTTTTAATAGCATCTTTAAAAAACAGAAAAACATGCAATGAGGAACACCTTCACAGATTAGGTCAGGGGATCCTAGCAGAGATTTTAAGAGGAGCATTCTTGCTCAACTGTTAAATAGCTATCAATAATGTGGTACTTCTAGGTACTTGGATTGGTTGGGAAAGTTTACAAATCAGGTTGAGATAAAGTCTCAGTAACAGCAGGTGAATGAATCATATAACTACACTGAGAACACAGTTTTCTGTTGTTAGTAGGGTTTGGACCTCCAGCATTCAAAACTAACTTTTCCCTTTAAAAGTGGTAATAGTGGCACCACCTACGCCCACAGTTCTGGCAGAGTTTGGGATGCTGAGAGAGCAAGCTCATATAAGGAAAAAGGGTTAGATCAGAAATAGTGGAGTAGGTTTAAAGATGCACAGGTCTCGTCTTTCGTCTTCTATCCTGGAGGATAGAAAGGTAGGCAGCAAACAGTTCTCTTTATACGCTGTGGTCAAAGAGAAGGAAGCAACAATGTCTTCTTTCTCTGCTTGCTGTATAGCTGAGAGGCCTATGTGGTATTGTAGGTAAGGCTCACTTGAGCCCAGAGAGGTAATCTGATTCCATACTATTGACAGGAATGCTTGTCTATTTGTATCTTTCACCATACTGTCAAGAAATACTGTTTCAGTCTATAGGTATTTTAATCAATGTTTCATGTGGGAAACTGTTTTGATAGTTAACCCACTTCTAAGGTCTCATTAAATCAAGCTATTTTTTTCACACATGGGGCAGCAGTACCACCACCTGCCTGTATCAGTACCACCTCAAAAGACCCTTTCTGTCCTTTGCAGAACCATATTCATTACAGGCCCTCCAAAATATTTAAGTTAAAAGATAGAGTAAAAATAAATTTAAAAAATCAAGCTAGAAATGAAAAATGCAGAATAAAACTGAATAATTATGAATGGCCTGTACAGCCAAGCAAATGTTATCTTCCATGACATATGTATAAAGGATATGTAAATTTCTAAATACATCTAAATGAAGCCAATTGGCCTGAATCAAATGGGATAGTTACAGATTACAACAGACCCTGATTTCTACAGTCATGTCTCAGAAAAAGTTGTGCATTCATCCAATTTCTCATTGTTAAGCCACTTTTTTGAAAGTATAACAGTCTTTGTAGAGGGCCGAGCTCTGGACCGTGGCCCCCTGGTGAGCCCGGAGATGCCAACCTGCCTTCAGGTGCTGGGAACTCCCCTTACGGAGCTGGTTCCACCTCCAGGGCGGAACATGGGAGGAGCTACAGCAGGGTCTAGAAGAGGGAACAAGGAGAGGTGGGGAGGAGTGAAAGTGAAAGGGAACGTGAATAAAGCGCAGTAAGCAGCCTCCTCGGGTGAACTGTCTGGTCATTGCCCTCCCCCACAGGAGGGGCCAGAACTGTTGGAAGAGCGGTAAAAGCAGTTGGTTTCGAGGAGAGGTAAGCTTCCAGGAGACGGCTCAGGGACAGGCCCTGAGCACAGGGACTGCAGGTAGGAAACCCATCTGGCCCCCCATAGCTGGGGAGAAGGACCAAACAGCCCATTAGTCAGCACAGGAGAGCCTCGCTGGGAGCAGGAAGAAGTTGCTGTTTGTCAGCAGGAAGGGGCTGTTAGTCGGCGGGAAGCCTCGCTGTTAGTCAGCATGGGTCAGGGGTATAGTATCCTGCTGATCAAGCCCAAGAAGAAGGCAGTGCTTGCTAGCCACTTATACAGGGGAAGCATTACAAAAAAGAGAGCTCAGTCCAGAAAGATTATATCCAAGTTACAGAAAAAACAGAGGGAAAACATATACGGCAAAAATGAGCAGATAAACACAATACTTTGGAGATAAAAGTTAGAGACAAAAAGGACTATGTCATTGAAAGAGGAAGGTACAGATCCTCCCATGGGACGTGAGGAGTTAGTGGATCAAAGGGTGTATGAGACAAAGAAAGTGAAGGCAGGGCCATTGGGCCTCAGAATGCCGAGGAGCCCTGCCACAACAATACTCTGGCCCAGGACCTGAAGGAGGGACAAACGGTCCAATCCCAACAAGGAGACTCAACAACTCAGACAACAGTACCGAGTGGCCACAGTGAAAGAAAGAAAGCCAAATACCTAAGTGTACATAGAAGTTTTGACAATCCTTCCTCAGTTTTGAATTTTTAGTGTCTGTATCTGTGTTCTGTCTTTCTGTATTTTGTGTGTGTGTG
The DNA here is from genome assembly GCF_028372415.1 of Notamacropus eugenii. Classification (NCBI taxonomy): domain Eukaryota; kingdom Metazoa; phylum Chordata; class Mammalia; order Diprotodontia; family Macropodidae; genus Notamacropus; species Notamacropus eugenii. Next base: position 353,167,953 of record NC_092875.1, on the reverse strand, counting down.
TTTGCATGTTAATACCGCCGGTGCCCTTGTACTGGTTGGAATGCAGTTATCTGTTTTCCTCCCCCTCTGTCTGTCTCTCTCTCTGATGGCTGCAGCATCAGGAAAGAGAATGGGAGAGAGAAAGAGAGGAACTTGTTTTGTTTAGTTTATATGACTGTTAAAGTCAGTTCCAGGTCAGAAACATGTACCAAGAAACAATGTATGTGCAGTTTTTTATAGGGGCTGCAATCAAAGCCCACTAGGAGAATAACATGGGTAGTACCTTAAAGTACAGTTTCGGAAATTGTTCAAAAGTTGTTGGTAAAATTCTCTCTCTTTTTCTACCTTCCAACCCTTGCCAGATTGTGAAAGTGGGGAGACAGACCAGAAATTGGGATAACTTTCCCCCTCACATTACAGAGGCAAACTGACTAGCGTTTCAATTTTCGCATGCCTCACTGTAAAGAGAAAAGTTGTCTTTAATGGGATACAGCCAAATGGTAATTATTTTAAGTATATGATGTCACTCCTCATTGGATATTTCAGATAGGTCAGTATTTGTTATGTCTTTGAACTCTACAGTGGAAAGGAGGGGGCTAGGCGCCACTGGATCTTGTTCCAGAAATCTCCCTCATTTCCACTGGCAGATTCACAAAGTTGTAAGGAGTGGACGCAGAAGATATTTTACCCTGTAGTCCCGACTCCCACCATCGAGCTAGGACTGCAGTGAATACTTAGTACAGCTAAAAACATTTTAGTGGATTCTGTTAACTCCTCTCATCCCTGATTAGTGTTAGGATAGAAGGTGCTAAAGATAGTAGGGAATTTAAGTCATCCTCCCTGGGGGTAGGGGGGGACCAGGGTAGTACAAGATCACAAGCCAACCAGCCTCCACATTTGGTAAGCCCCGTCTTCTATGAATAATTTTATATTAGAGATGTAATAATGGTACCTAAAGTTCACTGTTTGGGTGACTATTGTGTTCTAACTTGTAATAACACTGTCTTGTATTGTAAAACTTAAGTGCTCATGGTAATCCACAAATGATGTTACAAAAGAATTTTAAATCTGAATCTTGTTGACACTAAAAGATGTGGGAAAACTTGGGTGTAGCCAGTTATGTTGTCTAAAACTGTTAACAGTCCTGCTAACCTTGTTTAATGATGTTTGTAATTGCCATCTGGAAAACCCAGGTATTGTCACCTTTGCCTGTTTCAGAAGTTACAGCTATAATAACTTGTGTATCATTTTGAAAGTTGTAAGATTGTTACCTAAGTTTTGCAGTTGCTGTTTTACTGCTAGACCTAAAATTATTAATTACTGCGTATAAAATGACAAGAATGGAGGAAAAACTTTACTTAGACTGGTTCTGCCCATTCAGAACAGTCCTCCTGTACGTTTAAGGGTTGGCAGGCATGGGATATGTGTCAATTCCGTTTATTTTGTGAAACTACTACGGACCCTGGAAGCCATCCATGTGAGCAAGGTCATCAGTACTAAGGAAGGAATTTGCGAATGTGACTTGCACAAAAGTTGTTACAGAGGAACAGGATTGTTGACAATTGGCTTCTATAGCAGGACAAGTATTAAAGTTTAGAAGGATAAATGTTCAATGGAATCCCTTATGTATGCAAGTCCTGGTAAATCTTTATTGCTTATTGCAACCCCATGAAAATAGACATAACTGTATCTGGCTCTAAGCTGTAATCAGGGAAACTTGCTGTGTAGGGTAAAAGGCATTTGGGACTATAGCTATGTCATTCTTAAGTTGAAGTTTGGATTTGGGTATAGTTGCTTGCATTAAATCAGTATCTGAGAGAGATGCCACAAGTTACTCAGAAGGAATGTTTCTCATCTGACTATTCCTGAGTCTGGCTATGAAATAAATACTGCACGATTTGGAGAATTTCACTGTTGTCCAATTCAGAGTCAAGGATGTTTTATCCTGTCATATTCCGCATGCCACATGTCCCTACTTTTTCCTTCTATAGCAAATTTCTATGCAAGTGACCAGCACAATATGTGAATACTTTTGTACTGAGACCACTATTTTTATCTGAAATCAAAGATTTATGTAAATTCCTTCCACCTTAAGATGTCCCCATTGTTAAAAGCAGTAGCATTTTTCTGTATCAGTCTCATACTGTTACCAACATGAAGTTCCCCTGCGCATTTCCCTTAAGCATTCTGTAATGAGTATGGCTTTGGTTTGTTTGATGAATGTTACTTTCACTTTCACAAGGTTACGTGATGTCCAAGGACACCATCATTGTAAACAGTTTCGACTCCTTTTTCTTTGTAAGTGTTTGGTGACTCAAATCGGGATAAAAATTGACACTGTTTTCAAGGCAGTGGACGTATTTCTGGAATATGTGTTTCCACCCAAACCAACTACCAAAGATCTTGCTATTTTGATATGCAGCAGTTGGAATTCATGTGTGAATGTATTCTCCACTTCCTTTCTACGAGTTTTTCTTCCAGCATGGACATTGTCTAGAGAATAATAACCAGGCCTGTGCACCGTTGATGGAAATCTCTTCAGTTGTGCAGTTTGAATTAGGGGCCTCTTTTGTTTATGGCCCTGCAGCTCTGCTAGTGACGCTATGCCTTGTGCACTATCCTGTCTGTGGTAGGAATATTACGGAAGGTGAAGCAGTCTGGATGATGGGTTCACTGGCTTTGGATACGTAACAGGTTTGATTGACACCATAGAAGGCAGATGGGAAGTAGGGATGTATGGGGTCATCAAGGCCCTTCATATCCCCCAATGGTTGCTCTGGGTGCTTTTGTGCCAGTCTCAGGGGTTTTAAGTATGTCGGGAAAGTGTGGGGACGTATGTTCAGAAGACAACAGAATGATGTAACTACCATTTTTAACCCTTTCTGGTCACTTTTGGCCTTTGCTTGCTTCACCTCCTTGCCAGCTTTGTCTCCTCCAGGTTTCGTGTCTTCCACTTCAAAGACGACCATTCTGGTTCTTTGTGACCTACTATCTATGACTCGTCACCCTCTGGCCTGCTAAGACCTCTCCACTGTCGGGACCTTGTGTGCCAGGGATGGCTCTACGTCCACACTCAGCAGGAAGAGTAACTTGCGGACACCGAGACCTTCGTCCCTTACCCCATGGATTCGGGCTCATCTCTTTGTCAAAAACAAAAACGGGGAGCTGAGGGATGGCTCTCTGGAGCTGTGCTGGCTCAGGCAGTGTTCACATATAATTTTTTGACTTTTCAGGATGATAACACCATGCCCACTTTGCACTTCTTTGTCCCCTCTAGTCCTAAGACCAAATTATCCCTCTCTGACCCCCATCCCTCCACCTGCTTAACAGGTGCGCAGGTGATGTGGAAGTCACTGGCCAGGGGCTGGGAAGGCACCAGCACAGTTGTTATTAGAGGACAGGATCATCTTTGTATTTTACCAGATGGCGGAACAGAGGCTGACCAATGGTGGGTCCCAACCTGATGGGCAGCAGAACTCCAACCAGGAAAGCCTGGAGGACCAGCCGCAACCGGGGCAGGAGACGGAGCGACATCATCGGGGGTGCCACCGCCGACCCACGCACGCCCCAGGAGACGGAGGAATTGGGCAAGGAAAATGGCTGAGCTATTCCTCTTGCAACTCAGTCTCTCCACAACCCAAGCCTCAGCTGCGTACTCCAAATGGTATAACCTCACCAGCCCCCAAAGACGACGAGCAGATGAAGAAGGCCAGCACTATTGGGCAGTAACGAAAGACCCTCCAACCGTGAGAGCGCTGGGATGGGGGAATGGACCCTCGAAACTCTTTGTCAGAGGCAATGCCTCTAAGTTGATGGGAGACAGCCCCTTAGATTACATCCAGCCGGGCGCCCGGATGGGAACTCCCGAGGCCGCCGCCTCCCACACCTTCTGGCACCCCATGACTTTTGTAGCCTATACGCAGCCTATTTGCCTCACAGCGGCCAATCTCACCAACCTCACCGCGTACGGCTTGCAGCTGCAAACATTTACTGTTACTTCAAATCCGCATTTCGCTCCCGACATATACAATCATACTGCTAGACTAATGTGTCTCTGCTTGCCATACCTCACTCCATAAACTGTACCCGGACCCAGAGCCAGTCATTTCATCAGTATTCTACGTATTTCAACCACACCCATGCCCCCACCCCCGTCTAGAAGGATATGGAGACGTATGGGAACCCTACAAGGCTTGTTCCACCAGTGTGTTCTCTTGGGGACCAACTGTAGGCAATATGTCACTCCATTTCTGGGACCACGTAGCCAAATATAAGAGGTACCGACAGCTTCCAGCCCCTGCCCCTGTAGCCTCCCCCTATGGAACTTTACACTCAGAGATCTGGAAGGTGGGACTTGCCTTCACCCCCACGAACACATCAGTGGAGATATGGCCATGTTTTAGCTCCACAAAAGCCATGGCCCACTGCCTCGACCTTACATGGATTACTTGGAAGGCGGTGTTTGGAAATTCCAACAGTACATGCCATCATCGTACTGAAGGCAAGGATTCTCTTTGTTACCAGTTTCATGCTTCCGTGCGCACCCCATCAGATGAAGCCTTCCTTCTCTGCCATCCTGAAAACACCTCTATCACGCCAATATCACCATCAGCGGGGCTGCCCAGGTATAATGTCACCTGCTTCAACGCAATCCTTACTGACACCATTGACTTCCAGTATAAAGACCACCTGATCTTCCTAGTGCAGTGAGTCCCCTATCAATTGCTCTGGTCAAAGCTGAGCCATTTGCTCTTACACTGACTGACAAACTATGGCAATGCATCGCCCGAAAACCCCCAACGGCCCCTTTGACCCACGCTCCCCGAGGTGCGGTTGGGAGAATATTAGGACTCCTGAACCTTGCTATTGAGATCTACGAGGAGTTCCAGATCCAGGAACTGCAACACAGCTTAGATGTCTTGGCGTCCACGCTTCAAACCTTTGTGCAAGAAGAACTGGCCGCTTGGGCTGTCCAAAATTCAATCAATACCCACTTCCAGCTTTCCATCGGAGCCCTTGCCACCACAGTCCTGTGGCTTGGAGGTAACCTTCAGCTTACCCAACTCTACCTGCAGCTACAATGCCACTATAAATATGCCCCGCTTTGTGTCACTCCATTGCCTGTTAATGGAACCAACACCTCATTTCCTGGCGACTGGGACAGAGTCCGTGCTGCCCTGCAAGGCACCCTCCTCACGGAGAAGGCGACTGGGGACAGACATCGATTAGCCCTATTCATTAAGGAGCTACAGCACACCAGTGTCGAGTTCCAGCAACAGTGCGCTGGAGAAGCCAATGAGCTCATCCACTGGCTTGATAGCCTGGTGAACTTTCAATGGCTCACCACCTTTCTAGTTCCTGCTGCGTTTCTGACATTGATCTGCATCTGCCTCCCCTGCTTGCTGCGATGTATCTGCACACTGATCAGACGAGCTATCCTAGAAGCGAAGGCCAGCGTGCGTTCCCTCCTTGCATCCCCGCACCTCCCCGATGTGCAGGACACCACCCCTGTTTAAACAAACAGGGGGAGTTGTAGAGGGCCGAGCTCTGGACCGTGGCCCCCTGGTGAGCCCGGAGACGCCCAGGGGTGAGAACCCGCCTTCGGGTGCTGGGAACGCCCCTTATGGAGCTGGCTCCGCCTCCAGGGCGGAACATGGGAGGAGCTACGGCAGGGTACATAAGGGGGAACAAGGGAAGGTGGGGGGGAGTGAACGTGAAAGGGAAAGTGATGTAAGAATAAAGCGCAGTAGGCAGCCTCCTCGGGTGAACTGTCTGGTCATTGCCCTCCCCCACAGGAGGGGCCGGAACCGTTGTTAGACCGGTAAAAGCGGTTGGTTTCGAGGAGAGGTAAGGTTCCAAGCGTCGGCTCGGGCAAGTCTTGACAGAATAAATTGTCACCTAAGATAAATTTAATAACATAAATCCTCCGAATTACAATGCATGGACAAGAACCTTATGAGTTATTACATGACAGACTTTATAAATGTGGTGCTATCAGCTGCAGTTGAAAACTTATAATTTCTACAACATCGACAGTAATATTAGTCTTTTTTACCTAAAGTACACACAATATTTCAGAATTTAAAATTTTTCTTTTGGGTTCATAATGAAAATATAATACATTGTACTTTGAGAATATTAACTTTTAAATATCGATATTACTAAAATACTCTCAATGTCCAATGTCATTCATTGAAAGCTTAAAAATTGTTTCTTCTGTCTAAATTCTTGAGAATTCACAAAAATAAGCCACTATTTCCTCAAATTTATTTTAAAACATTTGTAATCATTAATAACGTAGCTGTTACTGTTAACAAACTTAAATTGTAAAATTATCATATTTGAAGAAGAGGCAGATTGTTGTTTGTGTATCCTAATTTCTGGGCATCAGATATTGTTTAGTGGTAAAATTATGATGTTAGTGGTATGCTGACAAACCTTGGGCAATATAGCAATAAGGTCAGCTATTACAGGTGTGAACTATTTTTCTGAAATATTTGATGAATAATGTTTCAAATAGTTCAGTGGTTATGAAGTCTTCATGGAATTGCAGCTCACATGGTTCCATAGACTACACTAATTTAAATTTCTCAATTGTTTCATGTTTTAAGTCACAATACTTCTTGAGAGCCTGTAATTAGTACACAGCTATGGTGTGAAATATGAAATTAGCCAGAAATGGTACATTTGACAATAGCGCACAGAAGGAAATAGCTCTTGGCCCTAAATAGAAAGAGAGGTGCTTGCGTAGTATTAAGAATCTTCATGATTCAACAGTGAACAAGTTCTTTGCTATGTCTTCTCTGCTCAATTTAAGTTTTCACTGATACATAAGTGTACCTCATGGGGGCCTGTGATTTTGTTTCTAATAAAACTTTATCTAGATGCTCCCTCCAGAATACATCTATAATACACAATACTTGTATATATGTGTATATAAACATACACACACATATATTTGACCAGGTGCTGCATATTCTAGGGGAGAAGGCCCATATAAACATGTTCAAAATTATGTTTAATTAGTGGGTTTCAGCATCCAAGTTTCATTTTCTATCAATAAATCCTATGCTACTATCTAGAAAGAATAAAAGGGTCAAGTTACATCTGAAAATCCATCCCATATGGGTAGTCTTAACTTATTTGGAAGAAAATGCTTACAGAATCATAAAGGAGAAATGGGACCCTGATATTAATACCAGCTAGCTTTCATGTTGACAGGGGAAAAAAGACTGGTCAATGGCAGTTACTCCTTCAGGATGGTTCAAAGAACTCCATTTATTAAAATACTGTACCAATGACTTCAAGTTTAAGAAAAATGCTTCAATGTCTTTGGTGTCCTAGTCATACTTCAAGTTGTAGCTTCACATCTTTGCAAAATTCTACCATATGCTGTTGATATTTAGCATATCAATAGCTATGTCTCAGATATAATAATTTTGTCTTACAAATACAAATGCCTTATAACCACAACCGAAATCACTGAATAAGGCCATGATAAATAGAGATATACCTTGCCATTATTTATACAGATTCAATCCTTTAAAATTCCAGGGCAAGTTAAATACACAACTTTGAGTGCAACCATCCTTCTAACAAAATTAGTGTGAATTCCTTTTATCCAGTCTTTGAGCACTGCCTTTTTGCTAACAATTCAGTACCTATATTTCAGCTTTTTGAACCAAGTGAAGTACTCCTTTCTATGAATGATGAAATAGGTACAGATCTGTTACACAACTCCAAGTCTTCTCCAGGCATATGTGAATTTCATACCTTTATTCATTTAGCATACTACTCTTTAACTTTCTATCATATCAAGGTTTTGCCCCAGTCCACCCAGTTGCCTACACAATAAGCATAAACAAGTAGGTCTTCTGAATACTTCAAGATTTAAAAGACTATAACTATTTGCCTCACTTTTAAAAAATGATTCTGCATACCATCTATATCTTTAAAACAAATTCTGTGTCATCACGTACTCTGCATTTTGAGAACACACTGATTTTCAGAACACAGGACAACATGCATTTCATTCATTAAAGTTTGGAGAATTTTCTAAAGAGTGAGAAATATTTCAATTTTGTAACAAGGTAATTAATAGGAAGAGTACTATGGGGTCAAGGCTCAAGCAAAAAATATTTATTTTGGGGGGACGCAAAAGGCACTTATTCTGTCAAGTAATAATCAATAATCAATACCTCCTAGGTACTTAGAATGATGGAGAAGGGCAAATAACACACATATTCCCCACTAACCTCTAGATAGAATGATGTCTTAGGAAAAGTGGGGAGTAATGACTTCATGTGACTAGACCAAGAAGGCAGGTTTCTGTTAATAGGTTAATTTAAAAATGACATTTTTATTCAAAAATGACATTTTTTAGAGATCATAATGATAAAGATTATGATTTAATCTCAATCCTCAGTCCCACAGGATGCTAGGGGGAAAGCAAGTGATAGAACCACAGGGAATTAAGAAGGGTCATATTTTCTTCAGTAATAAGTTTTTAAAGTCAGTACAAAAGACAAAAGTACATTAATGTCAAAGGACAAATATTGAAACTGAAACAAATACTTTGGTCACATAATGAGTCATTAGAAAAGACCCTCAAGTTGGGAAAGAGTGAAAGCAAAAGAAAATGTGAAGTTGGATAAGATGAGTCGATAGGAAGCAATGAATATGAGATTGAAGAGACTTCAGGAGAGAGGAAAGGATAGAGGGGACCTGGCATGCTATGATGGTCCATGGGATTAGCAGTCAGACACACCTGAACATCTGTTAAAATTCCTTTAACATTCCACAAAGTACAGTGTAGTATCTTTAAGCAGAGGCTAAAGTTTCTTTAAAAGAAGGCAGTCTATATCAGAAGATAAATGGATATGAGATGGTTGCTATGGAAGCAACTGAATGTTAAATTTATTTTTCACAACATTCAAGGAGTTACTAATCAAGGAAGAGACAGGAATCAAATTCTGTTCAAATAAAAGCAAACAAAAACAGCAGTTCAGCTAGAAAATCTCCAATTAAGGAAAATGTTTTTCAAACCTCACAGCTTCCTCTCCTTCTTTACCCTGACAATTCTCTTAGCCTGCCAGGCAGGAAGAACTACCAGAACAGGAAACCTTTCTTTTTGTCCCTTCTTTACCAACTCCCAGGCTTTCCATGTGCTACTGGCTGGGTAAAGCAACACAACTGTTCATAATACTTGAGTGACTTGGGACTCACCAACTATAAGCCTTTCAGTGAAATAGAGGAAAAAAAAGTCTTGCTATTTGCCTTAGTGCATCATTTGAAGGTGCTCTGTCCTTCCCCTGTTGCCTTTTTCTTTCCTCCAGAATCCTGGGCACTGACTTGTTTCTGCAACCTCAGGACTTCTCTGAGTTTTCGTATCAACAGAAGCTTAACTCTTTCACATGTGCTCTCTCCCCCCCACCCCCCCACTTATAGATGTGAAGCTCCCAGAGCAGAGCGAACTGTCCTTTTTTTCTATTGGTATACTCAATGCTTAGCACAGGGATTGGCACATAGCATGTTTTATTTTTTTATCCATTCATACATCACTGTAATCATGTTTGAAAGCAATCCAGCCACAATTTATTTCTTCTTTCTGTTTCACTAAGGGATATGCTAGATGCTAATGGAATTAAGGTTTTTCCACTCATTAGCTCTTTGTCTATACAGAATGAAATCAACTGTGGTTATGGAGGGTAAAATCTTAACATCATGCTATGAGATGCCAACACTATAAGAAAGGTACATGACAAGAGAAACAGAAAATGGCAGATTCCCTTCTCCATCTTATAATAGTAATTTAAATGGAAAATCTTTCTCACTCATTAATAGGTCCATATGATCTGCTTAAATTACCTGGAAGCTTAAGTCACATGTGGTGGGAGGAGTTTGCTCAACAGGGAGAACAAGAAGGGAGGAGCAGAGCTAGGGGGAAGTGAGTGAGTGGAATCGGGTCAGAGGGGAAAGGACACAGGACACCCAACACAGCAAAGCTCGAGCTCGTGTTTGCTTGTGAGAAGGCCCTAGGAGGTTTGGGAATGGCTTTACCCCTGCAGTGATTATGTTTATTAACTTATTGATCACCATGACAGATTTAGCTTTCTGGTTCTGGGATTTGACTTTCTGGTGTCTAAATAATTTTTTTCTTCTGCCTTCTATCTGGAGAGTCTTTTATACTTTGCAACTGAGAACTGTGCTGGCATATTCACAGTCACCACAAGTGCTGGGAATATTGTCTTGGTGATACATTTGGCATCACAAATAGGCTCACAAGGTATAAAATCTCTATTTGGAGGCAAAAAGGATTTAGGAGAAGAAACTAGTATCCCAGGTTGGGACAATTTAACTTCTTTGTCGCTAGTCAGAGCAGTTTAAAAGCATGGGACCCGGCAAAAACTGGGAAGCAAGGTTACAGGAAGGGGAACCTGGAGATTCAGAAAGATGTTTGCAATGAATACCAAGAAGGCCAGGGGAGGACTTGGCAGAGCTAAGTAGGAGAAGTTGGATTTTATTAATGGGTTGAAGCAGAGATGAGCTGCTTAAAGAAAAAATGAAGATGGAAAAAAGAGTTGGCTTCTTTGCATGGGAATTCTCAGCCTTCAGGCTCTACTTTACAAGAGCAGTCTGGGGCAGGGCTCTCAGGCAGAAGGAACGGCTGTTCACTGAGCTCAGAAGAAGCTGAAGGCTGACTAAAGAAATGCACACCTGACCTTTCTACAGACCCAGCCTAGTTGCCACAGTGACAAAGCAAGTGAAATAATTTTAGAGGGAGAAGTTTCTCATTCAGAAACACACTCAATAGTGAGGCTGAAACAGGAGAACCAAGGAAGTATACCACAAAGTTTGAGGGAAATAATTGAGGACTTTCTCACAGGAGGTCACAGAAATTTTGAGTCAGTTCACCCAAACGATGGGAGAATCATTAGTATTTTGGATGGTGAGAATCAGTGATGAAGGGGATAGGGGAATATCTATAGAGAGTCTGGGCTGTTTGAAATTTATAGGTATTAGAATCCTTTTGTACAGTAAACTTTTAGAGATTACAATATGAAGGAGGGAACAACGTAACAAATCTGCTAGCTGCAGTGGGCAGGATTCTACGTGGCCGAGTGGAGATAGACCCTGGTATTCACTTACGGACTGTATAAGAAAGTTAAAGGAGAAGGTAATGAAGACTGCCATAATGACTGTAAATACAGATTCATACTATGATACTCCCTTTGCAGTTTATCATAGGAATCTAACAGTGAATACTGCTCCTCCTACTTACAAGTACTTGATTTTGACTTTAATAATTGGGGAAACAGGGTACCCTCTTTCAGAAGCACAAGATTTCACAGTTAAATGATTTAGGAGACTGAGGAAAAGACAAAATTTCTAGGCAGAGAAGAGTAAATAGCCAGTGGATTCAAAATCAGAATAACCTCACAAGGAGAGAACTGTTTACTGCTCTATTGAGATCAGGAGGTAGATTTTGGAAGCATAGATGGTATTCCAAACTAATGAATTATACAGCATGTGCCTAGAAAGGATAATTGATACTACAAGAAATAGAGAAGTAAGAACTGCCTTTACAGATCCTGCTGCACCCTTGTGTCCAAGTTTGTCACACCTTCAAGCAGAATAGGAAGTTGGCCAAACCCCAGCTTAGATTTAAGAAAAACACAGACAGGATTATGGACCCCCTATCAATTTGACCATAAAATGGATCAAATACTCTAACTAGGGCATTAAGATATACTGGGGTGGAGGCCTCCCTTAAATATATATATATATATGGAAACCATGATAATTTTAAACATGGAAAACCTATCACTATCACAGGATTGGGAGGGGCTGAAATAGCCAGACAAGTTAATGTAATGATGATAATTGGACTATTACCTAAGAAAGAATATACTGTGGTAATTGTACCCATTCCTGAATACATCATTGGAATAGATATATTGAGATACGACTTTAAATTTACCTGAGAGGAGATACCAGTTTGCAGTAACGAAGATAGTTATTAATACAGTTTTAGTGGGTAAAATAAAAATGGACCCTATAACTTTACCTGAATCCTCTGAAGTGATTGCTTTAAAGCAGTTATCATGTGCCAGGTGGACAAGATGAGATTACCAATACTATAAAGGAATATGTTGAGACAGGAGTGTTAGTCCCTACAACCACTCAATGGAATAATCCTGTCTGACCAGTACGAAAGTCAGATGGGACATGGAAGATAACAGTGGATTATAGACATTTGAATAAAGTCACTCCTCCTCCCTTGTATGCTGCTATTCCAGATACCATTACTTTAATGTAAAAGATCCAGAAATATAATGGGACTTGATACAGTTATTGATTTAGTCAATGCTTTCTTTACTATCTTAATAGATTCAAAACAATGGAACTAACTTGCCTTCATTTGGAAGAGCCAACAATATACTTTTATATGCTTGCCACAAGGATATCTGTGTAGCCCCACTATCTGTCATAGGATTGTGGCCGAACATCTGAATGAATTAGAGCTACCTGGTGTACAGCTTATGCACTACATGGATATTATGATACAGGATAAAACTGCAAGTGGAAAAAGAGTTTGACACTTTGAGCCCATGAAAAGCAAAGATTAACTATGCAAAGAGATTCAAGAGCCAGCTCAAACCATAAAGTTTTTGCGTATACAATGGAATCAAAGGCTGCAAGATGTTCTCCCCTAAGTCTGACAAAAGATTTAGGATTTTCCTAATATCCTAACATTCCTTTCCATCAATAAGAAAGAGGCTCTATAGTTCATAGGATTATTTGGATATTAGTGATATCACATACATCATACAGGACAAATTCTGAAACCCTTATATAAAATTACTAGGAAAAAACAGGAATTTGGGGACTCGTGATATCACATACATCATACAGGACAAATTCTGAAACCCTTATATAAAATTACTAGGAAAAAACAGGAATTTGGGGACTCGAGCAAAGCTTTTGATGAAGCTAAGGCTGCTATTCAATTGGCCCTAGATTTGCGACCTATGCAAAGTGATCCAGAAGTATTACAAGTACAGGATGAATATACAAACTGGAGTTTATGGCAAAAACAACAAAGCCAAAATGTACACTAACGATTTTGGTCTTGAAAAATTCCTTCATCTGAAGTTCAATATACCCCTTTGGAAAGGCAGTTATTACATGCATGTTGGCTTTGGTAGAGATTGAACAGCTGACTTTAGGCCTTTAGTATTTAGGCTGACTTTAGTATTTAGGTAATACTAAGGCCTGGAATCCCAATTATGACCTGGGTAATGAGTACCCCAGCTTCTCACAGAATTGGACATGCACAGGTACCTAGCATAATTAAATGGAAATGGTATATTCAAAATAGATCTATAATAGGCAAAATTGTAGTTTCTCCTTTACATGAATCTATAGCAAAGATAGATACTCAGGAAATGATCCACTCTTTGAACCAAAGCAATAGTTTTGTTAAAGTCCTTGGTAAAATAGAATAAAGGATATGATAGATTAACTGAAATACAAAGAGACATATATATGGTTTATTGATGGGACAGCAAAATATTTGGGCCACAAAAAAATTGGAAAGCAGTAGCCTATAACCCATAGTGTTAGGCAGACTGTGGAAAGTCCTGGAATACGTGGAAGTAGTCAATATATTGAATGGCAGTACACCAAAATATAAAAATAAGAACAGTGTCATATATTCACTGATTCATGGGTGGTAGCTAATGGGTTAGCTACATGGATGGCCCATGTGTAAAAAATCAAAATTGGGAAATTCATGGCAAACAAGTCTGGGGCAAAGAATTATGGGAAGATATATGGGACATGCCTTTGGTTACCAATTTGTCATGTTCTCATGTAGATGCTCACGTGGACCTCACCACGTCAGAATGTGAGTACAGTGCAGATGCTGATCAACTAACAAAGACTGCTGCTCAACATATTGCTCCTACTCTGACACCAAGTGATGATCTGGTACCAGCAAGATGGGTCCATCAAACGGCTGGCCATTTAGGGTTCAGGCCACCCACCAGTGAGCGCAAGACAGAGATATTAGTATCTCTCATTCACTGTTAAAACAAGTAGCCAAAAAATGTTATGTCAGTCGGAAAAGGAATGAACTGTTCCTCAGGTAGTAACTGGAGAGATAGCAAGAGGAAAAGTATCAACCCAAATTTAGCAAATAAATTATGTTGGATCCCTACTTGTATTGACACGTATTCAAGTATACTAGTGGCTTGTCCCTATAAGAATGTGACCCAGGAAAAACACCTGTAAAACTTTACATATCCTAAGTCTGCATTATGGAACCCCAATGTAGATTCAAAGTGATAATGGGTCATATTTCAAAGGCAATAAAATGAAGAGATATTTTGTATTAAACAACATAGAATGGATATATCACATTTCGTATTATCCACAAGCATCTGGGTTAATTGAAAGAATGAACTATTGAAAGAACAGTTAAGGAATTTAAATTCTAACAGTTCTTATCAACATTGGAAAGATAATTTGTTTATTGCTTCACGTAATTTGAATAATAGACCATTGGGAGGCAGTACAACTCACTTGTAAGAATGATGACCCCAAATCTGCAAATTAGAAAACGAACACGTAAGATACCAAATGTTGAGTATTTAGCTGTGAGGCCAGATATTCCAGCACCATATCCAGGGACACCAAGTTTGGCAGAATATAATTTACATCGTTTAGAGGACCTCTGGTTGGACAGGAAAGAAATAAGAACAATCTCTACTGGAATATGTGGAGAAACTCTAAGAATCATTTTGGATGGATATTACCCAAGGAAAGATTAGCAGCTTGAAGAATATATGCGTCGGCTGGAGTGATAGATTCTAATTATCAAGGAGAAATTATTTTAACATTCCAAAATTTAAGTGATGAACTCATACAGTTTTGGAAAAATGATAGAACAGTTCAAGTGATTATTATTCCTCGTGAAAATTGACCCTCCTTCTGAAATAACTAAGAGAGGAACTGAAGAATTATTCTACTGATTGAATAAAATCAATAATTGAAGCCACACGACTTTCCAAGGTTGTGGAAATTATAGCACATGGGAAAAGTAATACTGTGACTGCTGTTTATTCAAGAGAGGATGATTACCAAATTATACGCTTAACTCACATATTCTACCATGAATGAGGCTATTACAATAGGTTCTGGGACACCAGAACAACAGCTGAACCTATATCTACCCTGCTTCTGGTTATTCATGCCTTGTTTGTTGGGTTTGTTTTTTTTTTTTGGCTTTGTCTGTTAAACTTGCTTGTAGATTTGTTTCCTATAGACTTAGGACCCTCCACCTGCAGATGCCTGATCGCTTAAGGCGGATGTCACCTCCTTATCCATGACAGCGAGGTATCTTCTTCGGACCTGAAGTTGACCAAACTCCAGATGTCAACTAAAAAACTGATCTCTTAATTGGGACCTCTTGGAGCAGGGTACAGGGCCCAGAGGGCCCCAGGGGGTGCAAGTCAGAGGCACAGCCTGTTCCCATGGGAACGGTGCTGACACACACCCTGGCAGAAGCTCTGTGTGACCCTGGAACCTAATGTTCCCACAGATACTGATGTCCCTTACAGTAAAGTTACAAGTGAGCCTGGGAACCCAGGAACTAGCTGCAGGAACAAGATAAGCTTCCTTACTTACTGGAATAGTCATGAGATGGTGAAGTAATGGGAGGAGCTCAGGCAGGGGATATAAGGGGGATCACGGGAAGGTCGGGAGGTGATATAAGCAATAAAGTGCAGTAAGCAGCCTCCTCAGGAGAACTGTTTGGTCATTCCCCTCCCCCACAGGAGGGGGCCGGAACCCTTGGAAGACCGATAAAGCAGTTGGCTTACAAGAAAGGTAAGCTTCCAGGCGATGGCTTGGGGACAGGCCCCAAGCAGAGCAGGGACAATTCTATGTCCCATCTCAGCAGGAAGTAGTTAAGGAAGAAGATACCTTAGTCCCTTATCCCCAGATTTTGGGCCCCCTTTGTTGAGGGGAAATGGAATGCTTGTGTTCAAATCCCAGCCTAAAATAGTGTTTTATGTGCTCATTTTGTGGGATTCCCCTTATACTGCTATAAAATTCTGTTGACCCCAGTTGCCTAAGATATTGTTTTCTGTTTATTTTCTGTTATGCTTTTTAAAGTTGTTAATATCAGATGCCCCACTGACCTATGTAATGAATATGAAAGATCTTGGAGCTGAATGTAATAGTAATTTAAATGAAAAGATCTTTCTCATTAATTAATAGCCCCATGTGACCTATTTAAATCACCTGGAAGCCTAAGTCACATGTGGGGGGTGGAGCTTGCCGAAGAGGCAGAACAGGAAGAGTGGAGCAAAACTAGCATTAAGTGAGAGGGGTCTGGTCAGAAAGAAAAGCACACAGGCCAACTGACACAGAAAGACTCAGCCTCCTATTTGCTTGTGAGAAGGCTCTGGCTGAGGGGATAGGTAGGTTTAGGAATGGCTTTGCTCCCTGCAGTGATCATGTTTATTAACTTTTGGTCACCATGACAGATTTTGTTTTCTGGTTCTGGGATTTGGCTTTCTGGTGTCTAAATAAATGTTTTTCTTCTGCTTTCTATCTGGAGAGTCTTTTATATTTTGTGATTGAGAACTACACTGGCATATTCGTAGTCACTATCAGTGCTGTGAATATTGCCTTGGCGATACACATCTGAACGTTCATTTCTAAGCATACAAACATCAATGAGTAAAATTGCTCATGGTATACCCTACATTAAAATACTTTCTCTCTCTGAAAGTACATAGTGCAATTAATTTAAGATAAAGGTATGATGGGACTACATTGTAATTACAAATTGGCTAACCAGCACAAAAATAGTAAACTAGAAAAATACTCATCTTTTGAAGTCTAATAGCTCCCTTTCTGGTAGACAACCACTTTTCTCTCTCCATATGTTTAGTGGAAGCAAATCTGCCAAGTGGTATTTCTATTTATTTACCCAGTGATCAGAAAACCAAGCAAGGACATGCTGTTTGGCTTTTCTGCCCTTGTTACATAGCCACATGGCTGATGTGGCCTTGTGTCAAGTGGGCATACTTAAGCCCTGGAGAAGTAATCTGATTCCATACTATTGACAGAAATCTTTCAAGATTACTGTTAAGAAAAATATTCTCAATCTCCAAGTGTCATTTTGATAATTTGTTTGCAAAGAACGAGAAAAGTTCTCTGAAGTCTGTTTCCAAGTCCTCATTTTATTAAATGCAGTAAGGCGAATACTCAACCTCACATCCACATACATTTCTATACAATACACACCACCCCCCTTCACAACAAAGCCTATTTGGAATGCGTATATTAATAACATTCAATTAATCATAACCAGGGTTTTTCCTAGGCAGAACTGTAAAACTCTGGGAGTTTTTGTTTGGTTGTAGTACTCCCATTACCCTTTACACTATGTTCTTTACGCTGATCATTTCCCAACCAGCTGTCCAGGATTTCTCATTATGGTGCATCCAATATCTACCCTTTTTAGCTTTTTTTGTGTTTCTCCTTCCTCTTAAGACAAACTGTCCTGATTTCCATATTCATGGAAAGTGGAGAGCTAAGCAAAAACATCCCATGATAGCTTATACTATTACTCATTCTAGATAATATCTAAAACTTTTGAAAGGCCTTACTGCCTTAACAAGGCCAACCTTCAAGTACATACCACATTTATTTTTGTCAAAACAAGTTCCAAGTCTTATCCTTGATTTTATGCTCATCCTTGGATGAGAGTCTGTTCTAGCACTCATACTCCACCCTAACACTTGACTTAGCCCCAAACAGCTTAATGGCCCAGTGAGGCCACCCCTCTTATCACTTTCCTTGATCCCCATGATTTCCACCACAGTACCTGTGGAAATCAGTATTTCTTTTTCTTATTTCTACATACCTCAGTGCCAGACTATTCCTGCCTTCCAAGGTGACAATTAGCTAATTTGATAAACTCATTGTACAAATGTGCTAATGGGAAAAGGCTATGTATAAGCTTTTCAGGATTCCCATCCCCAGTTCCTAAATCATTTATGTTCACAACACTTTTCTACAGACAACAAATCATTACCACTTATTTTTGCTATTGTGAACATTTCTAGATTATATGATATAGAAGAAATAACTGGATTTTGTGTTCCAGTGACAGAAGGTTTGGGTTTGACTAGTGAGACACTAGACCCTAGGGGTTCTATGTGTGCTGAAGTTCAAGGTATCTGGAAGCCAAGCAATTGTCCCTTATTCTTAGCCATCTACTTACTGGTTAGGAGTAACCATATTTAGAATAGATTCCTGGATCCCTGACCTTCATTTCTCATAAGGCAAAGTCAGAAAGTATTCTCATTAAAGACTAGACCAGTAGTTGACATTTAGCGGTCCACAAACTCCTTAGAAAGTATAATGATGGTGCACAGGGTTCTCTAAAGGCACTTAAGTTCCCAATTATTATAGAATGTTTTGTCCTCCACAACATGTTTGAATCAGTACAGAAGCTTTATTTCTTAACAAAGATTTGAAACTGTTCTGTTCATGCAGCAATAACATGAAACTCTGACTATTTTTTGGCTTAGTTTTTTCTTGAAGTACTCAATTTATCATCAAATTGCTTCCAAACTGCCACTAGGGTTTCACATTCTAGCTCATTTCCAGTAAGTCCATGACACACATGGACACTTTCATTTGCTTTCTGAATACTGTACCAGCACAGCTCTCCCATTCCCTTTTGCTACCTTGTAATCATACTTCATCAGCCAAGTAATCATGTGATCAAGACGTAACAAATGTTTGCATTCTTGCAGTGCAAGTTATTTTTAAATTATCATATACAATCACATTCTGCAGAACTAAATCTTATAATGCTTCCAATTGCAATTTTAAAACATGCCTTAAAAAAGTGTCCACCACCCACAAAGCTTTGATTGCTGAGGCAATAGGAAAGATAGAAAAAAACTGGGGGGAAGGATAGGAAATGAGGGAATGGAAGATACCAGCTTATGACTGAGGTGATGTAAAATGTAGGTGACATGAACTTTTCAAGAGCAAAAGGGGAAAGAAAAGACATGAAAGCAATAGTTCTTGGCAAGCAGTGTCCTTGCAACAAAATGACCTGGTCCAGTCATATTGTGAACTCTTTACGTATAATTTCCAGTATAAGAGAGAACAGATATGACTCCACTTGCTAGTTTGTTAGTATTAGGTTTGAGAATGTATCACACCTAAACGACCCAGCCCAACCAGACACCAAGCTAGCCAGCCGGATACAGCCAAACTGACCATGGAACAGACACAGAATGGCTCAAAGAGAACCAAAGTCAACAAGAGGGCAACACATGAACCCACACAACATGACCCAAGACCCACATAATTAAGCAAGGCCACCAGAACAGGATTTCCACCAGGACCTCTTGCAGAATGGATCAGAAAAGAGATAGACAAATCTAGGATGAATTTACAGATACCAAGCTACATCTCAATATGGGAGCAATGCATTCTCTATGCAGGGAGCTCGACATGCTTCTTGAAAAGTGGACAGTTCTGTCTTCTAGGAAGCATCATACCATGATACACAAAGTCAATTATATGAATTCAAACCCACCCCCCTCCCCACAGCAATCATTTGATGGTCTGACTATGGAGGATGGAAGAACCTGTATCCATGGATCTGGCTGAGCTGTGGAGGACTGCAGTAAAACTTGTGGACTATTAAGATACTGGAATCAAAGGACTGATTCTAGGTCAAGGTGATAACCAAGCGATTGCTGTTAGTATGATGATCTAAAATCAATTGTTTGTAACAATGTTCTGGAAGCTGTATACAGCCATGCAGAAGCTATGGGCCATGAGCTCAAAAAAGATGAGTGCTGGGAAAGTGATCACTCTTATGATTAGAGAAAATAAATGTACTTCAAAGAAATTGCTGTACCTAATCTATTCAAGATTATGTCTGTGGTGTGAGACAGTACAGTTAAACTTTTCCATTCAAAACCTACATTCATCATTTCCTCATATGAGGCTGTAACCCAGTCTGATCACACACCATGGCAAACCATAATAGTTAGTAGCATACTTTAACACGTTCAACTGACTATACAGATGCCTAGAGACTTGTGACACAACACTGATTAAGTGATCATGACAGCCACAGTTGGCTTTAGTTTCTGAGGTCTTTCTATAGTTGTACTCTCTGCTTTTTATACAGGAGTTGCAGGCCCTTTGCCATTGCAACTTTTCATCTTACAAGCTGTATTAGAAGAAGTAACTCTTTTAAACATTGTAGATCAACTCTCAGAAATCAACATTCTTTACTGAAAAGAGTTCAACGTATTCCTATCTAAGCCTACATGCCTTAATATAAAACCAATCATTGAGACCAAAGTTGTAATGGGACGAGTTAGAGCCGACCCCTGTCCATCGCAGGACGCCACACCGAGAGCCTGCCTACATAACCTGGGGGCTTGTCAGTAGGGGTGGAACTAGATGGATTTCAGGAGGAAGGGTCTCGTCTTTGTTGGCAACGTGGCGGTTCTTTGTCCAGTTCCAGATGTCCAGTGGAGAAGACACCCATATAAGGAATAATGTTAGGTGATAGGTTCAATGTATAGGCTTAGGAATGTTCACGTAATTAAGACTGTATATGCATGTGAGCTAGCTGGAATAAACGGAGTTCTCACCACCTTGTCTCCCGCCTCATTTCATTACTCACTAGATCAAGGCCTCTTGCTGGACAAGAGCCTTGGGCAGGGTTGAGGGATTTCCAAAATGGTCTAGGGGACCCCAACACAAAGTAGGTACTCAGAAAATGGTTTGAGAATGCAATGCTGTCAAATGCCAAATCTACTAGACTATCTCAACTGCTTTTCTACATTATTGACCAAAATGGTTAGGATTCCTGCTTCAGATTTAGCACCCATGTAACCTCTTTATCAGATTCAGAAGTGCCACCTTTGAGAAGAGTAATGTTGATAGATAAAAAAAACAAAAAACAAAAACCTTGTTGAGAGAGAAAGAGAGAGATAGAGGGAATAACCCAAAGAAGGAATTACATCCTCCTATATCTATGATTGAAAGTGAGGTATAAATAGAGCAAAACAGGGACAACAGGATCTGGGCCAGTGCAAAGCCAGAACTCCTTGCTCAGGACTCTGTTATCCAAAATATTAAGATATCCCTCCTGGATTTGTCAACTGCAAATTCAATAAACATGCTAGTTGTGTCAAAATCTGAGTCAATTTGCTAAGATTCTTGGATCCCATAGGATCAGCATTAGGTTAACCTACCTCTAAACTGATATAATTCAACTTGGTCTCAATCATTCAATTAGTTCTATCTAATTATACAGTCATCTAAACCACATTATTACTTTTCTAAAAAGAGGTTCTGTTACATAAAAAGTGAAATTTCGGGGCATTCCCCTAATACTATCCCAATAACTTTCTTTTTTTTTTAATTTAGTGCTCATGATTTTTAAAAGAGACCAAAACTTCTTTTGGAGACAAAATAAAATGAAATAAAAAGTTATCCCAGAATTAGTCCCAATATTTACAATGGATACTGGAGAAACCATGCTGTCTGGAAAAAGGTTTAAATCTTCAAGGAAATTGAGACAGTAATACAATCAGAAAAAAGATTGGCTTTTGGAAACTACTGAGAACCTGGGCCCATAATCCAGACAATCATAAGTTTAGCTTTCTCTTTTGTCTAGAAATAGTATTTATGGAGCATTTTAAGGTATGCAAACTGCTATAATTGTATATAAACATATAATCTCATTTGATCCTCTTAACAGCCCTTCGAGGTAAATATTATTACTTCAGTTTTATAGAGAGGGAAACTGAAACTGAGGAAGATTAAGATTACCTAAAGTCTCAGCCACAAATGAGGTCTTTCTGACTAGGATTGCTTTGCATGAAAATGACATTTATGTTCCTCCCAAGGGACAACTCTCCCTCCCTTACACCCCAGCCCCTTCCCTTCCCAAACAGATCTCCCCCCAGAGTCCAAGAGGAGCATTTTCACGTCCAACCTCTACACAGAAAAGGTTGCAATACCTCTCAAAGAGAGTCTGGCAAACTAGGAACGTTATCTTCTTGGAATGGCGAACTCTGGATTATTTTAGAGTTTCTTCAATACTCCCAACTTTAAGACTACATATTTTTTAAAATTGTTGTTAGCATAATGATGCCTGAACCCCCATTACTAAAAGCATAGAAGTAAAATCATCTCCAATATCCCTGATTCTCTTGCTACGTAAGGGATGTTTCTCTCCCTTTCTTCCACAGATTTGATTCAAAACAAAGACTTACATCATTATTTGGTTTTCTAAGGTGGAGAAAAAATTCTCATTAAAACAAAATACACCCACGTTTCCAGAACACTGGTTTTCTAAAAACTGGCATTTGAACCTATCCTCAGCTGCTCACTAGCCCATCAGATAAACAAATCATCCCCAATTACTCGGTTAGAATCGTGAGAAGACTTGATTGTTTTAACAAACAACCCGGGAGGGGGGAAGAAGGAAAGGTGGGGAGAGGGAACAGAAGCCCCCCCAATACTACAGGCTGACGTCATGTGCCTTATCTACAGGGAGGAGGCTTTCCCTTCTGATCTACGAGCACAATTTAAATAATCCTCTGGAGTCTGGCCCTAAATCACCAAAACAGGTTCACCCTCCACCCACATAGCCTCACCCCACCCCCACCGACCAACATCGCTCTTCCATCGCACACGGCCCGCCAACGTATCTTTTTGCAAGCGGAAGCTCAGGGCGCCAAGCCACGCAACAGGTCACCCAGCGCGCAGACTTCTCAGGGACTACTTTCTTCTGCTCCCGGCCCTAAGAAGGCAGCTGGACTTTGCACCCTGCTACAAAGGGCGGCCTCCCCCCGCACGTGACCCAGCCCTGTGCTCAGACACACCCCCCGGCGGACTACTTTCTTTTGCTCACGGCCCTAAGAAGGCAGCTTGACTTTGCACCCTGCTACAAAGGGCGGCCTCCCCCCGCACGTGACCCAGCCCTGTGCTCAGACACACCCCCCGGCGGACTACTTTCTTTTGCTCACGGCCCTAAGAAGGCAGCTTGACTTTGCACACTGCTACGAAGGGAGGCTTCCCCCCGCACGTGACCCAAACCTGCGCTCAGACAAGCCCCCCAGCGGACTATTTTTTTTTTGCACACGGCCCAGCCCTGGAGGTGGGGGAGGGATACTGCAGAGCACACTGAGAGTGACGCAGTCTTCTTCCATACACCGCTGGGCACCATGTCCTGGTCTTTGGCACTGCCCTTGCTGATTTCCTTGAATCCCTCACTTTCTCTGTGTGTTTCTCCAAAGCCCTAATTCTCCTTCTTGGTCCTTGTAGAAGGACAGGTGGGCCGGCCCCGGCTTCCTGCGCAGCTGCCATCTTTTCCTCCCCCTTCCGGAGAAGGGGCTTCCTGGGCCCACGTCTGCCTCGCCGTTGTCGCCCGTTGGTCTATTCTGATTCCTCCCCCGGGTAGACGTCATCTCCGAGTCTGTCCCAGAATGAGAAGAGTCCTCTACAGCCATGCAAGGCATCTGCCACCCTCAAATGTGGCTGGAGAGCTCTCTGGTGCCCTCCTGCCTCCCTTGGGTGGCTTTGGCCTAAAATCAATCCGTCTTCACTACCAGTGCCTTCCTCTTGGGCCGCTCAACCAGAAGCTGTTTCAACGGGGAAACACTAAAAAAGTCGCTCCGTGTTATGTGTATACAGCGACAAAATTAGAGGGAAAAAAATTTTGATTACTACTAGCTGCTGTGAGCAAGGCCACGTGAACCACAAGTCCAGAGGGCTGGGAGAAGATGGAGCACTCACCTCTCATAGAGGGGATAAACTGAAAATCCCCACCTGGGGACACGGCCAACATGGCCAACAGGGCATTGGTTTTGTTGGGCCACGCTTGGTCTCCGTTGTCACTTAGTCTCTTATACTTGGGCACCACTCTCCATGACTCCAGTTGAGGTTTTCTGGTCAAAGATACGGGAGCGGTTGGCTGTTTCCTTCTCCAGTTCATTTTGCAGATGAAGAAACTGAGGCAAATGGAGTTAAATGACTTGTCTAGGGTCACACGAGTTACCCGAGACCAGATTTGAACTAAGGAAACCGAGTCTGATTGACTGTGGGTCTGGCACTCTTTCCATTAAGTCACGTAGATGTCCCCCTCAGGGAACATCTAACCAGAGTCAGTCTAAGTTTGCTTACTTTGATGCAGTAGAAAGGTGTAGGAAAACTGTGTACATAGTAGAACTCTTCTATGCTTTCCCATCTCATAAATTCTGTTATTGCTTCTCAGACTATCTAAAACAGACTAGGAATGGATACTGGAACTAGATCATTGAACTTTGTATGCCTTTTCCAGACCTAACAGCAGACTTCATTTTTAAAAATTATTTGAAGTTTTGAATTGTAAGTTCTATTCCTGTCTCCCTCTCACCCCCTTTCTTATGTTTCCCACCCCAAACTCTGAGATAGTAACCAATCAGAAATAGATTACATAGGTGTAGTTTTGTAAAACATTTCCATAGTATTCATTTTTTTAAGAAGACTTGGATAAAGAAAAGGAAAAAGAAAAATGGCATGCTTCAGTCTGTATTCGAACAATATCAATTCTTTCTCCGTATGCTTTATCATTAGCCCTTTGAGATTGTCTTGGATGGTTGTATTACTGAGAATAGCTAAACCATTCACAGTTCTTCATCACACAATATTGATTTCACTGTGTACAACGCTTTCCTAGTTCTGTTCACTTCAATATGCATCAGTTCATGTAAGTCTTAACACGTTTTTCCGAGATCATCCTGGTTATCATTTCTTAGAGAACAGTAATATTCTATCATAGTCATATACCGCAGCTTATTTAGCCATTACCCAATTGACGGACATCACTTCAATTTCCAATTATTAGTCACCACAAAAAGGGTTGCTATATAAAATTTTTGTACAAATTTTGCCGTTTGTGGATGTCTTTGGAGTACAGAGTTAGTAGTGGTGTTATTAAAGGATAAGCAGAGCAAGCTTAGCCCTTAGAGCCCTTTGGCCATAGTTTACAAATGGCTCTCCAGAGTGCTTAGATCAACTTTACAACTCTACCAACAATGTAATAGTGTTCCAGCACCAGACATATTACATTTTTGTCATATTTGCCAAACATAGGTATGAGGTGGTACCTCAGAGTTGTTTTAATTTTAATTTCTCTAATCAGCAGTGATTTTAGAACATTTTTTCATATGACCATAGATAGCTTTGATTTCTTCATCTGAAAATTGCCTGTTCACGTCCTTTGACTATCAATTGGGGAATGATTTGTATTCTTATAAATTGATTAAGTTCTCAATATATTTAAAAAATACGACCTTTATCAGAGATATTTGTTGAAAAACTTTTCCCAGTTTTCTGCTTATAAATTTTTTCTTTGCAAAATTTGTCAAATTTTATATAATCAAAACTAAATTATCTATTTTACGTTTTGTAACTCTATTGGTTCTAAATTCTTAACATAAATCTGATAGACAAACTATTCCATGCTCCCTTGATTTGCCTATGGTGTCACTCTTTTTGTTTGTAACTCATGCTAATTTTGATGTTGGTCTGTATGTAGTTTCTGCCAATTTTTGTGTAGATTCTGTGTACCATTGAGAAAAATGCATCTTCCTTTCTAGTCCCATTCAGTTTTATCTAGAGTGCTATCATATCTAACTTTTCCAGAATTTTAATCACCTTCTTCTTTCTTGTTTATTGTTTTCCTTGGGTTTATCTAGCCCTGGGAGGAAAAGTTGAGTCCCTAAACCAGTATAGTTTTAATTTTCTATTTCCTCCTGTAGCTTATTCAACTTCTCCTTCAAAAATTTAGATGCTATATCATTTGGTGTATATATGTTTAGAGTTGATATTACTTCATTGTCTTCAGTACCTTTCCACAAGGTATAGTTTTTTCTTTATATTTTAGAATTAGATTTGTTTTTGCTTTGCCTGAGATCACAATTGCTACTCCTGCTTTCTTTGCTTTAGCTGAAGCAAAATAGATTCTGCTCCCTGCCTGTCACCTTTATCCTGTGTGTATCTCTCTGCTTTTTTTTCACATTTTTCTCTTATAAACAACATATTGTAGATTTCAGGTGTTTAATCCTTTCTGCTAACCACTTCTCTTTTATGAATGAGTTCATCCAGTTTACATTTATAATCATGATAATTATGTCTTTCTCCATGATATTTTTCCCGTATTTGTTCCCCTTTCTCTCACCCTTACACCCTTTCCCTCACCCTCCTACCCTTTTCCTCCTCACAAGTGCTTTACTTCTGACCACTGCTTTCTCCAATCTTCCCTCCCGTTTTTCAGTTTGCCCTCCCTCTGCTATTTTCCCCATACCTTTTTACTTCCTGATAGGGTAAGGAGGTTTTTCTGTTCAACTGAGTTTGTATGTTATTCCCTCTTTGAGCCAGTTTTGATGAGAGTAAAGTTTGTTTTGTCCACCACCACCCCCCATCTTCCACTCTATTATAATAGCTCTTTAATGCCTCTTTTATGTGGGATAGTTTACCCCATTCTTCTTCTAGGGCAGTTTTCTTTCTCACCACTTTTATTTTGTGCTGGATTGTTTTGTTTGTTTGTTTGGTTGATTGTTTTGGTATCATCCCACCAAACTGACCTTATATCTACACCCTCTTTCTACATATATTCCTTCTAATTGCTCTTATAGTAATAAAGTTCTTAAGACTTGCAAATATTATCTTGTCATATAGAAATATAAACACCTTACTGAATTTTTGTTTTCTCTTTCTTGTTTCTTTTTTGCCTTTTTATGTTTCCCTTGAGTCTTACACTTAGAGGTCAAATTTTTTTATTTAGCTCTGGCATTTTATTTAGGAATGTTTGAAAGTCCTCTATTTTGTAAAATGCCATTTTCTCCCCCAAAGATTATATTCGCCTTTGCTGGGTAGGTTATTCTTGGTTGTAATACTAATTTCTTTGTTCTGATTTCCTGGAGTGTTGTGGAGGTCATTTTGAAAGAATTCAGACTCAGACCCATCTCCAATCCAAGGAAAGACATTTATTGAGAGTGAAATCTCTCAAGCAGGCTGAGTTACAAGAAGAACCAGCAACTTATCAGAGCAAGAGAGGGATGGTTATGGGGCAAAAGATGCAATTACATAACAGAATATGTGAATATTTAAAAAGCAGGAGAGGTTCATCAAGGGATTCAGCAGCAAGGGAAGGGATTCCAGCCTTGGTGAAATTGTGCATATAAGCACCCACCATGCATACAGAAAAAGCCAAATGGGGGTGATGGGCATTATTATATAATAATGTTATTATAGTAAATCTCTCTACATTATAAGTTCACCTAAAGGACAGCTTTTGCTATTACTGAGCTGGTGTCTATTTAGGGAAAGTCTCTTCTATTGTTTTGGGGTCCACATCCTCCTCAGGCATCCTGGTTGTGCTGCTGCTTTCTGATTAGCTGGCTATTGTGGTGCTGTCCAAGACTGGATTGATGTGATGGTTATGGTTGAGTGCATGGAAACACCTGCTATTTAGCATGCTATCAGTCTTAGAAAATAGCATAGAGTCTTCAGAACTAGAGCCAGAACATTTAATTGAATTGCCAAACATTACAAATGTAGGTAATGGCAGGGTAGAGAATAGAACTTAATTATTTTAACTTCCAGGTCATTGGTCTTCCTGCCAAACCACATTGTTGAAACTGCCATTCAAAATGCAAACTTTTTAACCCGGAACTAGATCTTTTCCTTCTTTCAGAGTCCTATAGCATGAACCCAATAAACTTTAAGGGTCTGTGATGGGTTTAATCTCTTAAACCTATAAAAAAGCAAATCAACAACAAATTTTTGTTCAGGATAGCCCCAGCTACATTTCTTTGATACCGGCACAATCCAGGGTCTTAATAGGTAAACACTGATCTCAACTCATTCTGAAATTCGTGTTGTAACTTTCTCAAAACTCATGTTTTGTGCAAGTGAATTAAGAAATATTTACACAGTGATTTCTAAGTTGGGACCTTACTAAATTATTAAGATTTTCAAGTTAAAGCTCAAGTGGCAAAATTGTAGACAGGAAGTCAAATTCAGTTTATACAGGAAATAAAGATGATAAATTTAGCATTGTATGCAATCTCTGAGTAGTATAACTCCCTTTGCAACTCGAATTTTCCTTTTACCATTTCTCCAATGTAAGGATAACATTTACTTCCATATCTCATTTTTTATTAATTAATGATGTGGATCAGCTTGACATATAGGAATGCTTAATAATTACGGGACTTAATATTTCTAGGAATTTCCATACTTGGTATTTCACTTTCTTATAAAATATAGATTAAATATTTGTGCCCTAATAGATATATAGCTGAATCAAAACCATTATAAATTTACACAGGTATCTAAAATATGGTTTAAATTTCCATGCATCTCCTTGCAAAGGCTTAAGTTTAGATTTTCTACATTCTCACCTTTGGTCTGGAATAGGGAGATGAGGCAATATCTTTATTTTACAACATTAGTATTAGTTCAAGCACTCTGGCAAAGCAGTACAGCAAAATCCATATTATCCGGTATCAACTGAAAAGCTTTTAAAAGAGGAATTTCATAGGCCAATTTTATCTGTATTCTCTCTCCTTCTCCCTCCTCCTGTTAACTCCTTGTCCTCTACCTTTTCCCTTCTGGAAAAGTTAGCTTCCAAAACAACTCTGTCAAACATAATTTTAAAAGTAGAAATAAGCATGCGATTTACTTAAATAACCCCTACATGTTCAACTTCACTTAATATGCATTTATTTAAAAACAATAAATCATGCCCAAATGGTACAAGAGATTCCTCCTTTTAATCTCAGTATAAGTCCTAACTCTTCCACCTATTGCATGACCTTGGGCAAGTCACTTAACCAATTTGGAACTCTTTTCCTCATTGGTAACATGAAAAGAGTGGACTAGATAATCTCTAAAGGTTCTTTCAAACTATAAATTTATAATATGATTTAAACAGAGAAGGTCTTCCGAATACTGTCCCTCCCCCACTTTCCAAGTCTTTGAATTAACAAAAAAAGCAAAAGAAATCTCTCACAGGAATGCAAATGGTAGCTATATGATGCTGATCCCAGGAGCAGAGCACAGTGTCCCAGACCAAAGAACAACTGGCAGTTCAGTTGTTTTGAACCTGCAGGGCCTCCCAACAGAATAATAGTAGATAAATCTAGCAATGGTCTACTGAAAATTGCAACTAGGGACAAACTGACAGACACAAACCTGGGTCAAGAACTTGCAGAATTATACCAGGAGGGCAGTGAACACACCTGAATCATACAACTTTTGAAAGCTTGTAATCTCCACCATAGAGATGTAAGAGAGGGAGCAAGCTCAGGCCAGACATCCTCAGAAGTATACAGAGGCTAGCACTAACATAAAGTCTAAAGTGAAGAAGTAGGCTGGGATGAGCAAAGAAACAAACGAAAAGATCCCCAGTACAAAACACTATATTGTGATGATGCAGAGAAGCTCAAGACACAAACACAGAATAAAAAAAAAAAAAAAAGACCTAAAAAATCTATAAACAAAAGCCTCAAAAAAAAAAGAAAAGAAAAGAAAAAGAAATGTAGGTCGGTTACAAGTCCAATAAAACTTTAAGAGTTAAAGCAAAAATAAGAACTAAAAGATCGTATTAGAAAACAATGAAGATTTGTACAAAGTGCGAAGCAAAGTGAAATGAGAAGAAGCAGGTAAACATTGTACACAGTTTGGGCAACATCAGTGGGATGATCAGTTATTAATGACTCTGCTTTTCTCAGCAATATGTCCACAGCAGGTACAAAGGTGTCACCAAGAAAATGCTATCTATATCCATATAAAAAACTGATGGATCCTGAATGCACACTGAAGCATATTTTTTTTACATTTTTCTTTCTCATGTCTTTTTCCCAATTGATCTGTTTTTTTTTCCACAATTGTGATGAATATTAAAAATATGTTTTATATGATACCACATAATAAACTATATCAAACTGTCTACCACTTTCAGAAGAGAGGAAGGAGGGAGAAAAATCTGGAACTCAAAATCTTGTAAAAATGAATACTAAAATTTTTCTTGATATGTAATTGGGGTTAAAAGTACTATTAGAAACAAAAACAAACACCAAATGAGAGCAGTAGAGCAAAACAGGAAAAGAAAAAGAACTAGGGAAGATACAAGAAGAACTAAGAAACTGAACAAAGGAGATAAAAAACCTTACTGAAGAAGATAACTGCCAGAAAAATTAGAATTGGCCAAATAGAAATGAATGCCTCTGTGAGGCCTGAAGAAATCATAAAGACAGAGAAATGATAGAAAAAAGTGTAAATTACTTCAAAAAGGAAAAAAAAACTGACCTTGAAAACATTAAGAAGAAATGATTTAAGACTCATAGGGTTACTTGAGAACTAAGACTAAACCTTACCCCCCCCCCCCACACACACACACTAAAGCTTAGATATATAGTTTAAGAAATTATAGGGATATTTTAGAACCAGAAGTCAAAATAGAAATTCAAAGAATCCACTAGTCTTCTCCTTTAAGAAACTCCAAAATGAAAACCCCTAGGAACATCATAGCCAAAATCCAGAGCTCTCATGTCAAAGAGAAATACTGAAAGTAGCCAGAAGGAAAAGAATCTGAGTACAATGGAGTGTTAGTGAGAGTCACACATGATTTAGCATGTAAAGGAGCACAAAGCTTGAAATAAGACACTCCAGAAGTTAAAAATGTAAACACAGCCAAGAATCACCTATATAACAAAACAATATAATTCTAGAAGAGGGGAAAATGGATCCTTAATAAATTAGAGGACTTCTGAGCATTGCTAGAGCTTAGTAGAAAATGACATACAAACATAGGAGTCAAGTGAATCATAAAAATGTGAAAGTGAGTGAGCAATATAAGGCTGTAAACAAGATTAAATCATTTAACCCAGTATTCTAGATATGGTCAGAGGATAGTAGCAGCATCAACGTTTTCATTCTGAGCACTATGGAGGATGAAGTTCCTTATTTTACTTTGCCCTGCCTAGTGAGTATATAGTATATTGATCCCCTTGGCCCCTATCTTCATCTGGGACCATACAAGCAGTCTAACTAGAAGGAAGACCTGAGAGATGGAAAGAGTGGCTAAGAGGAGGACACTGGGCAGGGAAAAGTAGAGGAAGAATTTCATCTTCCATAGGGTTCAGAATGAGATTCTGCTGGTGTTACTACTACACTCTGACCTTATCTAGAATACTGGGTCAGATTGAATCAGCCAGTCAACAAATACTTAGTTTTTAGTAGTGCCTAAAATGTTTTGGCACTAGGCTATAGGCTCTTGGGTTACAAATATAAAAAAGGAAATAATCTCTGTTTGTAAGGAGTATACATTCTGATGGGAGTGTGTGTGTGAAGGAAGAGGAAACAGGCATTTATTAAGCACCTGCAGTGTGCCAGGATCTGAACTAAGTACTTAACAGATCTGATTGCATGCGATCCTCACAACATAACGCCCTGTAGAATCCCAAGAGCCAGAAACTAGAAGATGATATTACAGAATGGGTCACCATTGCAATAGAAGCCATGAGAGGAAGTTAGAAGAGAATCAGTGTTACAACCTACATAGCCTGCACAACAAAAATAAGTAGTGGAATATAAAACAAAACTCAAGTCTATGGCGGATAGAAAAACAGTCTGCATGTCAAAATTTGAAGCAGACAAACCAAGAGTAAGAATAAAAAAGAAAATCTTGAAAAAAAACTGAAGAAGTAGATGAACTGGAAACCAAAAGAATTGTAAAACAGTTAAGTGGCACAGTGGAAAGAATGTTGGACTTGGAAGCAGGGAGACCTGAGTTGGAAACCTGCCTTAACCATGTATGATTCTAAGTTCACTCCTCAGCCTCAGTTTTTGTAACTGTCAAATGGAGATAACAGCATCTACCTCCCAGGATCATAGTCAGGATGAAAGAGGATAACTTTAAAAATATTTGCAAATCCTAAGGCATATACATGGTAGCTACCACTATTATTATTATTTTGTTGTATCTGACTCTTGATAACCCCATTTGGAGTTTTCTTGGAAAAGACACTGGAGAGATTTGTTCATCTTTTCCTTCTTCAGCTTGTTTTACAGATGAGGAAACTGAGGTAAACCAGGGTTATCTGACTTGCCCAGGGTCACCTAGCAAGTAAATGTCTGAAGTCAGATTTTAACTCAGAAAGATGAATATCCACTGCACCATCTAGCTGCTCCCACTGTCATTATTCTTTGAAAATAGAAATGTATTTGATAAACCTTTGGAAACAATATAATTAAAAAGATAAGTAGAAAGTTTAATACTTAGGCCAAATATTCAACTAACTATAGATATAGAGGGATATTTTGACATAATAAAAATACCTTTAAAATTATATTTTAAAATGGAAAACACTAAAACTTTGTACAGTAAGCATAAGAGTAATGCATGGATGCCCCTTTTTACTGATGTCCATCAAAATGATTCTAGAAATACTAGTTATAGCATCAGACAAAAGAAATTAAATGGATACAGAAAATCTAAGCAATGACAAAATGTCCCTGTTTGTTGATATATATTATCTTTCTTTCCTGAGAAATTAAGAAACACAAGCTACAAAAAAAATCATTGGTATAGACTAGTAGTAAAATCTAAGAATTAATAGTAGAAAAGTAAAGTTTTATTCAAAAAACTGAAATATGTCTGAAATATTTGGGAATCTTTCTATCAAAGAATAGTCAGTATATAGATTCAATTACAAAATGATCCTTCAAATAAAGAACAATTTAAATAGCTAAAATAATATTTGGTACTCGTGACTGAACTGTTTCAATATGAAGAAAATGACAGTTCTACTGAAATTAATTTGTGTCAAACTACAAAAGGGATACTTTATAGACAGATTATTGGGAGGAAAAAAACTAACTAGAATAGAGAAGCAAATAAAAGGAAGAAAAAGTAGACATAAATTTCAGATTTCCATCTAGGTTACCAATTAGCCATTTTCAAAGGTTTTTGGTATTGGTTAAAAATTAAAACATAAATTAACTAAATAAGTTAAACAAGGAAAAATAAAAAAGATTTGTAATCTCGATAAGTATATATCATAAAAATTGGAAGAAATGCATGTCATACACTTTTCACAGTTATGGTTAAGAAATGAATTTGCCAAACAAACAAGGTATAGAGACTTACAAAGGATAAAATAGATAATTTTGATTGTGTGAAAATTTAAAAAAAAATTGCTCAAACAAAATTAGCGGATCTAGGATGAGATAGGAAATGTTGACATTCCCCTCCTGACTCTACCTCAAACTTCCTAGATTTCAATGTCGTGCCTCAGCTGCTGCATCAGCTGCTACCTCACCCTGGAAACTGCTTCAGCATGTAACATGTGCCTATCAAATCATTGTTGAATTCTTTCCTGCTACTCCTACTGGGTAAGAGGCCCAGACCAGACAAGCTGTATTTCTATCTAGGCTCTAATTTTGGCTTTCTGTACTTTGAAGCTATGCCCCTGTGTGTGCCCCAGCTTTTCAGTTACCTTTTGTGTGTAGTCTTCCCCCATTGGAATAGAAGCTCCTTGAAGATAGAAAGTCTATTTTCCTTGCATTTGTATCCCCAAAGCTTAGCACATTAATAAATGTTTCTTCTTTGCTTCAGCTGCAGCAAAAAAAAAAAAAAAACAAAACAACAAACCAACAACAACAAAATAAAACTTCTTTGCATCAAAAACATGATTCAGGTTTTTTATTAAAGAGAAATAGAATATGTGTAAGTTCAGAACCAATTCTCCGTTAGAGAAATGATCAAATGATATAAACAAATTCTCAAAAGTACTGCAAAGTATATTTTTGATACTGAGTTTCCTTGTCTTACCTGGCTAGAAGTATAGTGGTCACTCACAGTCCTACTCCCACTATTGATTCACCAGGGATCCTTGATCTGCCTTGTTTCTAATACAGGATGCAACCTAGTGGTCCCTATCGTTGGAAGATCACCATACTGATACCAGATTAAGAGCAGACAACTTATCAGCTTAGTCAATGCAACTCATAATTCCTAAATTTGAGTGATCTACAGACTTCAGCTTTCCTGGTGCCATGGTTTACATGTGCCAGTATGTCCAGAATACAAAAGTATTAACAACCACATAAAAAAAAATGCTCCAAATCATTAATGATGAGGGAAATATGGTTCAAAACAGCAAATTCACAAAGATGACAAAATAAAGGAATAGTCAATTTTGGAGAAACTAAAAAGACAAGAGCCTTAATGTTTTGGTGAAACTATGAACTGAGCAGATCATTTCAAAAAATAAGACAAAATGTTCGTATCTTTAAACCCAGAAATTTTATTGTTAAGTGTGTACCCCAGGGAGAACACTGACAAAAAGAATAGTTCTGTATACCCCAAAACTTTGTAGCATGTGAGCAAATGACTGGAAACAAAATAAATGCTTACTGATTGAGAAATAGCTAAACAAATTATATTATGTGAATATAATAGAATATTACTCTAAGAAACAAAGAATGTGATGGATATAGAAACATGAAAAGACATATTAATTGTTTCAAAAGGAAGTAGATAGGGACAAGAAAACACTATATATGTAACAACTATATTCATGTTTTTCTACAGTGGAGTAAGCAATTGCTCTTGAGTGGTGAAGTCAGAAACCAGATTACAAAGGGCTGAGGAGTGAATGAGAGGAAAAGAATCAGAAGCATCAATTGCAGGGTACTTTTGGGGGAATGACTGGGAAAAGGAGTAGATGTGTAAGTTGATATCTTAAGAGGATGGTAGGGGGTGGTATTAGTTTCCTAAGGATGTGAGAAGTTTGGGGATTTTTGAAGGCAGTATGGCAAGATTTTGTAGATGACAGGTTGGGAAAGTTTGAGACTGCAGTTTGCTAGAAAAGATAATCAAGGACCAAAAGTAGAGGAGTTGGTCTTGCAAAGAAAAGAACTGCTTTATCATCATAGACTGGATGGAATAATGAGAAAACATTAAGAGATTTTGAAGCTGAATCTGTGTTTTATTGGAATAAATGGTGAGGTCTTCAACTGAGGGTCTTAGGGGGTTGGAGGCTTGAAGTAGAAAGTGAAGGTTTGAAATTGCTTATGAGATGAATGAGTTAAAAGAATAAATTGGATAATCATAAAAATATTTTCTCTGGTGAGATCTCACTTGAATTTGGAAACCAGTATATGATGATCTTTCCAGCACAGTTACAAGTTTTCCTCCTGGTTCATTTAGAGCCCTGTAAGCAGGAGCAAAGGGGGAAGATGGTGGGAATAATTGAGGGTTGAGGTTTGGCAAAAGATGAGCTGAGATAGGATAATGGGGCAAGGAATTTAAGAGCAGAGGTCAGTGCAGAGTTGAAAAAGCTAAGTACAGGAATGAGATTGGAAGTGGTGGAAATTGAAGTGAAAGTGGAATGAATGACCTGAAAATGTACTGAGCGGTAAAGGGATTGGAGGTCTCGGTGAGAACGAAGAATAGTTTTAGGAGGCAGAAGGAATAAGAAATACAGAATGATAGATTATGATCAAGGAAGTGGAATATTTGTGAGATTTCAGTGCTTGTCCATCTTTATGTCTGAAAGGAAGTGGTAGGTCATGGGATTTATGGATGCTGAAGAATTGGAAGGTTATACAGTTTAAGGGACCATTAATGTGAATGATGAAGTACTAATACAAAGACAGTAGTTAGAGAGGAATATGATAGATAATTCAGATGCTCAATTCATTGAGAAATAATGGCCTGAAGACTGGCACAAAACAGTCTGTGGATTTTTTGGTGGAAATTTTGGTTTGAGTGCACTTCAAAGAATGAGAAATTGCTTAGGTAATAGTGGTAAAGATAGGTCTAGAAGTGGCATTAGGGAACAAGTATCATTTTCATATGCCTTAAAAACTAGTGTGTCACAGTAAGCAGATGTAAAAGATTAAAGAACCATTTGATGTTAATCAATGATGACTATTTATAGGCTGCAGTAAAAGGAAAGGATCAGGGGGAAGTGAGTCACCATTGATCCACTCTGCAATCTTCTCCAAGTAGACTTAAACCTTTAACTCACGACTGGACTCTTTAAATATTTCAAGTGTTAAGTGAGGAAAAAGACAAGACTAAGGCTTAGACTGCATCCTGGAAACATATTTGTTCTGGACTACTCCCAGTCACTGCTCCTCTCACCGTTATCACTGTCATTCCTTTTCAATTCTCTTTAACTCTCTTGGTCTCTCCAACAATATTAAAATTTTTTACCATAGTGAAACGCTATCCTTAGTAGCTTTATCTCTTCTTGAGATGAGAAGAAACACAACTTAGAGGGTCTTTAGTGGCTTACTCCTCTCCCCTCCCCCTTGATGAAACCAGGATAAGCCTTACCAGAGATTGATAACCTCTGCAGTTGGGATTTTTTTTTGTCCCTTGTAAAATTAACAGTTATAAACTTGAAAATGAGAAATGTACATTATGGAGCGTGAAAATATATCATAGTCCTAAAAGAGCAAGGATAATTAACCCAGCATTCCAGGAAATCACTATAGGGTGTCATCAACAATGTGTGCAAGGACAAAAGCACAATGCAAATCATGACAGGTTACTTAACAGACTACATGCCTAAATTACATGCATCCATGTGACATGGATATGTCACAGCAATAGTACATATGTTGTCCATATAACAAGCAAATATATGTACATATACATACAAACAAAACTACAAAAAAAATCAGTAGGTCAAAACTGCAGAACCGCAGTTTTATGAAGAAATTGCAAAATTATGCATAGAAAACAGATTTGTGTAGCTATGATATATGTTGCTTGAATATACTCAATATAGTTTCATCCAGATGGACCCCAAGACTACAACTGCATTCAATATCAAAATGTTTTCATCTGTTTACACTAAATAGAAAATAATTTTTATGAGTCTATGTTTTATGAATCTATGCTGAATGGGGTTGTATGGCTTGAGTCAGCAGCTTTAAGGAATCAGGATTTTTAGCACTAGCTGGAAAGGAATACCAGAAAGGAATCCCTACTAGTCTTGAAGAACTCTAAAGAGTAGGAAACCATTATTTCCCAAGACAATTAGTTTCACTTTCGGATAAATCCATTTGTTAGGAAATTGATGCCCCCTGGCATCAAGTCTAAATCTACTTCTTTGCACCTTCTACCTATTAGTTCAGCATTCGTCCTTTTGGCAATCTTCTCTATATGTGTGCAGTTTTAATAACCAATTGTAAACAGCTGGAATGACAGACTTTAAAAATCTGCCCTCTCCAAAAATTTAAGCTTGATAATATTTACCTAACTGACTTTAATGGCAGGAAATGTGTGTTCCTTAATTCCTCTTTCTACATCATCCCTTCATCCATATATATAAGGAAACCACAAAAAATAGGAAATCTGATCACAGAGGAAGACCAGAATAAATACAAAAATTCTGACTCATCTTTGAAAAATTGGTATTAGGTTCCAGTATTGTTTGAAAGGTTTTGTTAGTGGTGATCTTTGGTACTTGTGTTGTTCTGTTGCTGAACTGGAAGTAGAATGGTAGTTTATCAAGTGCCTGTGTTTTATTTAATATTGATTAGTTGTGACTGTATGACTTTTGAGACAGGAATTAAATTGTTTCCCTTTATGCTCTATAGGAAAAGTCCATTAAGCAAATGAACAGTGTAAACAATATACTAGAAAGAGCACTAGAAGTATTTAGAAGAACAAATTGTTGAAGCATTTTCAAGTATTTTGAAGTACTCATTGACTTGTAAAGTATTTTGACATAATTAGAAATCCTTCTTATCTATTTATTAAACTAATTTTTCTAAGAACCTCTATTAGACAATTCTGTTAAGGTATCTCCAGGTAATTTTTGTACTTGAAAGTAGTAAAAAATAATTTATTTAGAAACATTGACAATTCTGTCTTTTGATTAATTTCATGTGGGACATTCACTCAGCTAACCAACAATTTATTGAGCATTTACGATCTCTAAGATACCCTCATTCCAGAATGAGGAATACAAAATTCTTGGCCATAAAGAGGTCAGATCCTCTTCAGAAGGCTTAGAATATTAAAGTAACAGTAAAAGACAAAAGTCTCAAGCATTTAATACTGTTGATTTTCTCCTCTTTCTGGACACTTTACTCTTTCTTGGCTTTCAAGCTACCGATTTTTTCTGTTCTTCTTTCTATTTGATTAACCCTTCCAAATTTCTGGTTTATAACCCTCTTTCTGCCCACTCAATATGTTCTCCTAAGGACCATCTTCAGCCATTTTTCACTATAATCTCTCCCTGGGTAGTCATGACCTCAGTTATTTCCAGTGATTCCTAAAATGATCTCTCTAGCACCAATCCTTTCCCTGATCTCTAGTCACAAAATTGTCAAATGTTGAGTTTCCCACAACTGGTTATACTGTGGATTGTTACAATTTAACATAGCCCATAATAGAACTCATTTTCCTCAAAGCCTGCCTCTGAACAATTTCAATTGAATACATCATCATCCTCTCTCTTAGTCATATTTTTCTTTCCTCTTCTCATTCCTCTTTCATTTAGTCTGTGCCAGGACTTGCCAGTTCTGCATCCGTAACATCTCTCACATGCATGCCCTGCTTTTCACTCACTACCACTACAATGATTCAAGCCCTCATTACTTCTACCCTACGGTATTTCTGATTATTCTGATATCTATTAATCTATTATTCTGACTTCTGATATCCTTGCTTTGGAGAAACAAGGAACTGTAATTAAAAACTCCCTGAACAGTGAGGTAATAAGAATGTAAAATATGTAAGCCAACATATTCGGTTTTATATATTCCATAACCATGAAAGTTATATAAGTCTTTGTCCTATTCAGCAAGCAAGATGCCTCTCTAAAAAGGGAGAAATCCCAACATGTTGAATAAAATTGTTTGGCAGATTGTGGTATCTTAAGTCAACAAGCACTTACCATGGACCAAGTACTGTGTCAATAATCAAGGATACAAAGAAAGGCAAAAACTATCCCTGCCCTTAACGAACTCAAAATTTAACGGAGGAGACACCATTCAAACAACTATGTGCAAAAACATTCACTAGAGTAGTGTATAACTATTTGGAGTTCTGGAAGCATCAGAGGAGATTAGGGGACAACAATATTAGTCCAATTTAACTGGAACACAGAGTGCAGTTATTAAGATCAAATTTGAAAGATGACTTCCTTCAAGTCCCAATCAAAATCTCACCTTCTGCAAGAGGCTGTAAATATTTATTCTTCCTTAGTTCACTTCCTACCCCTAGAAAAAACACCTACCTCTTGAATTCTTTTTCTTTCTTTAAGGTCCATTTAATTATCACCTCATCAAGAAAGCTCTCTCAGGTAAGATGCTAAAGTGAATGGGAACAGAACATCCCTGCTGTCACACAAGTATGCCAACAGAAATTTAAAATAAATAGCACTAGACCAAAAATGATAAAAAAAAAAACTACAATAAGTACCTTTATACTACCCAATAGTGTTCAAAAAGTCAGCCAATGATCTGTGTGTCCTAATGCATGGATCCATTAGGAAAATCTAAAATGATAAGAGTGTTTGAAGCTGCCTTGAATCTACTGCATTGGATACTCAGACAAGTAAATCTATGCCTCATGAAAAATGAGTCACCTTAGTAATGGAGGCATAAAATACTAGATTAAGTAACACCTTAAAAACAGACTAGGCCAAATGGTAAAAGAGATACAAAAAACTAATGAGGAGAAGAATGTCTTAAAAAGCAGAGTTGGTGAAATTCAAAAGGAGGTACAAAAGCTGACTGGAGAAATTAAGTCAAAAATTAGAATAGAGGAAATGGAAGTTAATGACTCTATGAGAAATCAAGAAAAAAGTAAAACCAAAAGAATGAAAAAATAAAAGACAGTGGGAAATAGATCATTGGGAAATACCTGGCAAATAGATCCAGGAGAGATGATTTAAAATTTCTTGTACTACCTGAAAGCCATGATTAAAATAAGAGCCCAGGCATCTTTCAAGAAATTATCACGAAAAACTGCCCTGATACTGCAGAACCACAGGGTAAAATAGAAAGAATCCATTGATCACCTCCTGAAAGAGATGCCAAAATGAATACTGCCAGGAATAATATAGCCAAATTCCAGAGATCCCAGGTCAAGAAAAATTTTTCTAGTGTCCAGAAAATAAAACAATTGAAATATCATAAAGCCACAGGATAACATAAGTTTTAGCTGCTTCCACATAGAAGGATTAGAGAGCTTATAATTTGATATTCAGGGTGGGGCACAAAGCAGATAAGATTACAGTCAAGAATAATCTATTCAGCAAAACTGAGTATAATCCTTCAGGGGGAAAAATGGGTATTCAGTGAAATAGAAGACTTATAAGCATCCTTGGGGAAAAGACTGGAGCTGAATAGAAAATTTAACTTCAAACATTAAGACTCAAGAGAAGCATTAAAAGGTGAAAGGGAAAGATTTGTAAGAGACATTTCTACGTGGAAAGATGACACTTGTAACTCATAAGAACTTCCTCATTATTAGGTCAGTTAGGAAGAGTATGTATAAATAGAGGTTGCAGGTGTGAGTTGAATATGAAAGAATGATAGTTAGAAAAATAAAAATAAAGAGAAAGAGAGGAATGTATTGGGAGAAAAGAAAAGGAGAGGTAGAATGAGGTAAATTATCTCAAAAGAAGCAAGGAGAAGGCTTCCACAGTGGAGGGGGAAAATGGAGAGGTGAAGAAGAGCGAGTAAACCTAACTCTCTCAGTATTGTCTCAAAGGAGTAATAACATACGTATTCAATTGAGTATAGAAATCTGTCCTACCCTGCAGAAAAGTAGGAGAAGGGGATAAGGGCAGAATGACAGAAGGGGAGGGCAGATTGGGGGAGGAAGTAATCAGAAGCAAAATACTTTTGCAGAGGAACAGGGTGAAAGAGAAAGAGAATAAATGGGGGGAATGTGATGAAGAGAAATAGAGCTAGAAATAGTAAATATAAAAAAAAATTAAGCAAGTTTTTCTGATAAAGGCCTTATTTATAGACATATAGAGAATTAATACAAATTTATAAAAATAAGAACTATTCCCCAATTAATAATCAAAAGATATGATCATTTTTCAGATGGAATAATCAAAGTTATGTATAGCCATTTGAAAAAAACTCTTATTGATTAGAGAAGAGCAAATTAAAATAATTGAGGCATCAGTTCATAGTTACTAGATTAGCTAATAGAAAAGGAAAATGATAAATGCTGGGGAGGCCATGGGAAAATGAGACATTATTATACAGTTGGTGGAGTTGTGAACTCATTCAATCCTGCTGTAGAGCAATTTGGAAGTATGCCTGAAGAGCTATAAAAACCATGCATACCCTTTTATCTAATAATACCACTAGTGGCTGATGGAGCACTTGTGTTTTCTTGGTGTTAATTATTAGGCCAAAATTAGCACAGGCAGCAGAGAATCGATCCATACTTTGTTGCATCTCAGCTTCAGAGGCTGCATTGAGTACACAATCATCTGCAAACAGAAAATCATGCACCAATACTTCCTCCACTTTGGTCTTGGCTTATAACCTTTTCAAATTGAAGAACATACCATCAGTATGATAGTTGACCTTGATTCCGTGTTCATCCTCATTGAAAGCATTTGTCAACATGACTGAAAACATCATGTTAAAAAGCATGGGAGCAAGCACACAGCCCTGTTTCACTCCATTGGTGACTGGGAAGGCATGATAACTTTGTCCATTATCCAGAACCCAGGCAAACATGCCATCATGAAATTAATGTAGAATATTTATGAACTTTGCCCGGCAACCAAATTTTGACATAATTTTCCATAAGCCCTCATGACTAATAGTGTCAAAGGCCTTTGTCAGATCTACAAACGTTGTATACAGACCTCTGTTCTGGTCCTGGCATTTCTCCTGGAGTTGTTGGGCAGCAAACACCCTATCAGCTGTTCCTCTGCCCTTTCTGAAGCCGCACTGGTTCTCAGGTATATGCCTATCTTCCAGGTGAAGGATCAGCCTATTAAGAAGGACTCTAGCAAGAATTTTGCTAAATCTCTTTGCTATACGCTTGTGAAACATGGACCCGTCTACCAGCGCCATGGCAGGAAAATTCCTTTTGAATCGTTTCCATTTGAACTGTCTTAGGAAGATTCTGAGGATCACCTGGTGGGATAAGGTACCAGACACTGAAGTCCTTGCTTGATCTGAACTGCCAAGTATTCAAACCATGCTTCAGAGAGTGCGACTCTGATGGGCTGGCAATGTTGTTCGAATGCACACACTTGCCAAAAAGATTATTTTATGGAGAACTTGCATGGGGCAGGGGGTCACATGGTGGCCAGAAGAAACAATACAAGGACACTCTCAAGGTCTCTCTCAA
This sequence comes from Notamacropus eugenii, assembly GCF_028372415.1. NCBI lineage: Eukaryota > Metazoa > Chordata > Mammalia > Diprotodontia > Macropodidae > Notamacropus > Notamacropus eugenii. The sequence continues at coordinate 353,125,493 of NC_092875.1, read as the reverse complement.
GAACTTTGGATTTGACTGTGCAACATGGGAGACATTGGCACAAGATTGCTCATCATGGTGTGCCCATATAAGAAAAGGTGCTGTGCTCTTTAGGCAAAGCAGAATTGAGACAGCACAAAGTAAACACAAGATGTGCAAATTTGGGATATCCACCCCAAATATTCACAGGGATTACCTGTGTCCAACCTGTCATAGAGCATTCCAAGCTCATATTGGTCAGATCAGTCACAGTTGGACACACTGAAATTTCACTTTACAATGGTGATGTCATTTTGGTTCTCTTAAAAGAGGAAGGACAACAACCAGCTGACCATTAGTAGGTATGTATCCTAAAAGAGATGAAAAAAAAAAACCAGGAAAAGGACCTATGTGTACAAAAATATTTATAGCAGATCTTTTCCTGTGGCAAAGAATTGGAAATTGAGGGGATGTCCATCAATTGAGGAATGACTGAATGAACTGAGGCATGTCCTTATTGTAATGTAAGAAATGATGAGCAGGATGCTCTGAGAAAAACCTGGAAAAGACTTGCATTAGCTAATGCAAAGTGAAATGTACTGTGTACAAAGTAACAGCAATATTGTAAGATGATCTGTTGTGAGTTTCATCAAAAATACAAAGACAATTTGTAAAAATGTAAATACATAGAAGTGAAAGAAAATCCAATAGAAGAAAAGCGATAGCACTAAAGAAAATGTGCTCTCAGTTCAAGTAAAACACATTGATCTTGAAGACAATTAGACAACCTAAGGGATTATAGTTCTCCCAGAACATTACAAATTTAAAAACCTGAACACTGTAATGTAAGCAATAATGTGACACCTGCCCAAAAGTTCTGAAAACAGAAAAGGAAATGCTAATTAAAGAAAGCACAGCTTACTTTTAAGGGAGGAAGAAAAGCTGCAAACTTCAAGAAAAAAAGTTGACAGTTAATTCAGAAACAACAAATTCTTCAAGCATTCTGAAGAAAGACCTTCAAATACAAAGAACACAATATTATTCTGTACTCACCAGAAAATACAAAAGGGGACAGAACAATGTTCTGTGAAGAGCACTAGTCAGTAGTGCTTTAGAGCATTTTTTCATACGACTATAGAAAGCTTTAATTTCTTTCTCTGAAAATTGCCTGTTCATATCCTTTGACCGTTTATCAATTGGGGAATGACTTGTATTCTTGTAATTTGACTCAGTTCTCCATGTATTTTAGAAATGAGGCCTCTATCAGATACTAGTTGTGAAAATTCTTTCCCAGTTTTTGTTTGGTTTCTCCAATTATTTTTCATTCTTCTATGCAACATGACTAACGTGAAAATGTATTTAATAAAAATATATGTGTAGAACCCATAAAAGATTTCATACTGTCCCAGGCAGGGAAGGGGGAGGGAGGAGGACAAATTTGAATACTTATGGAAGTGATTGTTGAAAACCAGAAACAAATTAATTTATTAAAAAAATAAAAGTAAAAAAGTACTAAAACTCAGGATGCAGTCCAGAGTGAACTGTCCTGTAAATGTGAAGTTAACTATAAACAAAAAAGATTAGATATTCCTTAATAAAGAGGAGTTCTAAACATTCTTAGGAAGAAAACTAGACCTGAAAAGGATATTTGCTCTCATACACTCCAGAAAATAGAAGTGCATGAGAGATGAACAAATATAGTAGTCAAGGACAGCAATAGCAACAGAGTGATCACAGAGAAACCAGTAAGAGAATTCTTTCTAAATGCAAACATGAAGAAGGGTGAAGGTGGAAGTCATGTGGAGAGGCAGGGCTCAGGGATTATAAATGGAACCTCATGAAGTCTAACTACAAGTGAATTAGTGTTTTTTGTAAGATTACAAAATGTAAGGGTGCAGTGAAGGACTGAGAGGAAGAGGAATATAAAGGGCAGTATGAGATATTCCAAGTGAAATGAAGGGCTAGCAGTGAACAGAAGGTGGTCTCTGTGGTCTATCAGGAAGAAAAGAGCCTATGGGGAATTGGGGAAGAAGGAGCAATAATTTATTTGGAAAAAGAAGGAAGATGTATTTTGGTGGAAGCAAGGGCTTTCACTGTTGAATGCTCTGTGTACAGAGATAGGGATCATGTACTAAGTATTGTCTATGAGAATTTAATGTTTGGAAAAACCACTTATCCTCCCCTCAGGAGAAGGGGGAAGATTTGTAACTCCTAGGAGTGTAGAATGGACCCAATAAGGAAATTTTGAGGCGAATGGGTAAGGGAAGTGACCAAGGGAAGGATATAGGTCAGCGATGGACCGCATGTAATCAAGGATGTTGGGAGTTGGTGGTTTTTGCCATGGGACAATGTCCTTTATGTCACTTAGAGGAATTGGCATTTTGGGGGGGAGTAAGGGCCCATGGAAAAAGAAAATCTGAGGAGTATATTCTTCAAGGCAGTAGTAGAAATTGCTTAGAGGCGATAGCCCAGAATGGTGATTTCAGAAAAGACAATAAATAATTATAGAGAGTCACAAAACAAAAGAGAGTCTACAGTAGACAAAAGTAAAAGATAATAAAGAGAATGAGGAAAAACTTCTTTCTGGAAAGGGTAATAAAAAAGTTGAATTTAAAAAAAAAACAGCTTACTAACAAGAGTAGGTGAAAGGGAGAAGGGATAATTTACCTGATTAACAGGGAAAAGAGAAGGGGGAAGAATTAAATAGCCTGTAAAAACAGGAAAGAAAAGAAACTAATAAGCAGACTTCCAAAGGGAAAGAGACACCATGTGGAAAAGTGGGAATCAGGACAAAAGGAAGAGAGCCATTGAGAACAGGGCTGCTGTAAAGAAGATTAAGCTAAGGTAACGGAATCGACATACTACCATAGCAGAAATAGTGGGAGAAGGGAAAAAAATACAATTTGAAATATAGAACAGTATTACAAATAGAAGAGAATATAAACAACTCTCACAATGCAATCTTTTAAATGTTACTGTATTAACAATCCAATAAAGTAAAAAAGAGTGATTGGACAAGAAAACAAAATACTGCAATCCATTACTTAGGGGTAAAATCACATCTTTTAAGTCAATAAAACTTAGAGGATAGGAAAAAGCAGAGTAGGGTAAAATACATCACATCAAGAGACACAGGCTCTATTACAGTAGAACTTTAACAGTAAGAAGATGAGAAAGAAAACAAAAGCATGAAGATAGGTAAAGAAAAGATAAAATTGTCCCTCTTTGCTGATGATATGATAGCTTATTGCTAAATCCTAGGTAATCAACAAAGTTACTAATCAAGAAAATAGCTTCAGCAAAGTTACAGGCAACAAAAAAAAATTAAGACCATTTTTATATAATAGTAAAATCCAAGAAACAAAAGTAGAGAAATCTCATCCCAAATAATCACAAATGCACATTTATCTACCAAAGAACGCAAAAGACATGTAAGTTCAATTACATAGTGGTCCTTAAATGAAGAACCACAAATAGTTCGAGCTATATTTAGTCCTCATGGCAGACTCTGCCAATATAACAAAATTGAAAATACTACAATTTCTTTTTCTTCTCTTATTGCTAAAGCTAACGTTTCTAATACCATATTGAATAACAGTAATGATAGTGGACATCATTGTTTCACTTCTTCCTCCCCCATCTTATTGGAAGTGCTTTGAACTTTATCCTCATTACATGTAATGAGTGCTGATGGTTTTAGGTAGATGTTAACTTAACCATTTAAGGAAGGCTTCATTTAATCCTATACTCTCCAGTGTTTTTTATAGAAATGGGTGCTGTATTTTGTCAAAAACTTTTTCTTCATCTATTGAGATAATCATATGGTTTCTGTTATATATTTTCTCCTTGACCTGATAATTCTAGAATTTGGCTGTAATATTCCTTGACATTTTCAATTTGAGATCTCTTTCAGGAGGTAATTTGTGGACTCTTTTGATGACTATTTTACCCTCTGGTTATAGGACCTTAGGGCAGTTTTTCTTGATGATTTCTTAGAAGATGCTGTCCAGGCTCTTTTTTTTTTTTTTTTAATCATGGCTTTCAGGTAGATCAATAATTCCTAAATTATCTTTCCTGGATCTATTTTTCTAGGTCACTTGTTTATCCAGTGAGGTAATTTTATGTTTTCTTCTAGTTTTTCATTCTTTTGATTTTGTTTGATTGATTCTTGATGTCTCATTGTCATTAAGTTCCCCTAGCCCAATTCTGCATGGGTAGGCTCAGACCCTTCTGCCCTACAAGTGCTGGTTCTCCATGTCTTCAGTATCTCTTGACTATCTGAGGACATGCAGTGGGGTCCTGGCTTGTCACTTGCCTGCTCCACCACCCTGAGGCTCAGGATCTCCCACTGGTTTGCTAAGGTGCAACTTACTGTTTTGCTGTGATGCTTCCCATCCTGTATTAGTCCTATTCAGCCACAGCAAGAGGGACCTTTACCATTAATCCCCCTAGCCTCACAAGTTAAAATACTGCTGCATCCCATCTTTCTGCTGGTTCCATCCACTGTTAGAGGATTTTTCCTGAGGTGGTATTTTATGGGTTTTTCAAGGTCAGTAAGAGAGAGTGAGAAGAACTTATTGCTTACTCCTCATCTTGGCTCCCAGAAGTCAAATAGTTCTTAAATTCTCAGTGACCTGACAGAATGCTCCAAATCACTAATAATAAAAGGAATACAAAGTTTCACCTCACTCCATGCAAATTGATAGTTAACTCCTCCAGAATTACAATATTCAATTTTTGAGGGGTTGTGGCATAAGTGGCACATTAATATATTGTTAGTGCTACAGTGAAATAGTAAAGCAATTTTGTATTGTAATTATGCAAATAAAGTGATTAAAATGAACCATAGACTCCATTCCCAGTTTTATATACCATTGATAAAAATAAAGTCTTCATTAAAAAGCACTTTTTGTGACCGCAAAGAATTGGAAACAAAGTGGATTACCATCAGTTGGGGAACGACCAAACAAATAGTGGTACATGAAGGTAATAGAATATTATTGTGCTTTAAGAAATGACATATGTGATGAATACAGAGAAACATGGAGAGATCTACATTAATTTGTGCATATTGAAATAAACAGAGCCAAGAAAATACTATTAACACAATGAATGCAACAATATAAAGGGGAAGAACAGTTCAACACAAAAAAATACAAAGTGAAGTGTAAAAACATAAAGCTAAAGCATGACTCAAATGAGATAGGAAAGGAACTTCCTAACCCAATGCCTTGTGGAGGTTTAGGTGATGTATATCACATGTTTCCAGACTTTTTCACTGTATTGATCAATTATATTGATTTTTTTCTCTTTTCTTGTTTTAATACTATTTGTAGATATGGGATGGCTCTCTGGGAAGGGAGCTACAGAACCCTCCCTTAGTTGAAGACAAGTATAATGTAAAAAAATCAATATAACTTACTAAAAACAATGAAACCCATTCTCTACCCTGAGAAGCCAAAGCTGCCCTTCACTGAGAGTAGCCTACCTTAACATACTAGTTTAAGAAGAAAGGATTAGTATTTCATATGTAATCCTTCTTAATATTTCCACATATAGAAATTTCTACATATAGAAATTTGTTAAATTCAAAATAGCAAAAAATAATTTTAAAAATATAAAAGTGAATTCTCACCTTAGATTTTCTTGAAAAGCTTTTATGCATATTTGTCCTTGAACCATACTAATGTGTTTATGCTTCATATTTTCCTTAATAAATTGAGACCAGATCCTCTGCAGTTTTTCATCTGTCCCTGTGTTCCAGCCACCATTGTTCTAGTAGTTGTATCAGTAGTTCAACATACCATCTTTCACAACTATTCATTCATACATATTCGTCTATCTTTTAGGATCTTTCTTTTGAGATTGCATTTAGTAGCCATTAACTCCTTCAACGTTTTGCCTCCTCTAATCTTCTTTCCTTTCCCCTACTGTGCCAGTCACTAGTACCTAACTCCCTCCCCAAATTACTTTCTATTCTCTTATGGTGTACCTTTTATTTTTCTGTTTAATCTAATCACTCTCCAGTTTTAATTATATTAAAATATAATGACATCTTAATACTTTCTGCTAGCTCTGAACATCTGAGGTCATCAATTTATCCCTATACCCCTTTACTTTTGAGGGGCTACATGCTTCCCCCTTCATCCTTTTCAGGAATTACACAGAACCAGGACAATTTAACTGTGGAATTACAAAGGAATGGAAACTGAACTCCTTTAAATACTTCTGATGCTTCAGAATTTCTTTTCATTAATAATGGAGTTTTGTAGTAAAATGTCCTTTTTGCTCAGTATCCAACTTTCAAATGGCATTCCCTTTAAATAATGAGTCAGAAAACATCTCTCAAAAAATATTCACAAAAGACCCATAGTCATGCTCAGCGACATTTAAGTACTAGTAACCAAACACATGAAGCATCTTTGATACCAGTTATTCTGAATTAGTGTGTGTTTATGTGCGTGTGTGTTTATACCAAACGTTGTAACCAGATCATCCTTGACCTGAACTTCCCTTTCACACTAGGAACAATGTTTGTATTTTTAAAGTTAGAATTAATCTATCAATACTGAGCAGTTTAACTGTGGCAGCACAAAGGAATAGAACCAGAAATACTTGTGATTCTTCAGAATTTATTGTTTTCATTAATAACAGAGTTTGGGAACAGAATGTTCTTTTTGCTCAATATACTATTTCAGGTGGAATTCCCTGAAATAATGAGTCAGAAAACATCTTCCAAGAAATATTCACAAGAGGGTCCATAGTCATGCACAGTGCCATTTAGGTACTGACATTTAACTTATCTAAATATTTTTATTTATCTAAATATCAACTTATTAATTAATTAATAATTTTATTAATTAGTAATAAATATACATATTTATGATAATTAAATACTAACTTATCTAAATATTTTGCTCAAATGACTTTCAATATTTAATCTCTTTCTGGTTTAGGTGCGAGCACCATATATGTGTTATAAAAGGAACTTAGTAGGACTTCTTTTTCACCTATATATTTTTTTCCAAATAGTTTATATAATATCCTGAAATGTTTGGTAGAATTCTCCTGTGGACTCATCTGGCCTTGAGGATTTTTGGGGAAGGGGGAGTTTATTGATGGGGCCTGTTCAATTTCCTTTTTCTAAAATGCAGGTATTTTTTTTATCTCTTCTTCTGTTTATCTGGGCAATTTATATTTTCATAAATATTCATCAATTTTGATTAGATCATCAGATTTACTGGTTAATAATTACCAAAATGTTTTTTAATGATGACTTTAATTCATTAGTGGGGAATTTGCTTTTTTTATTGTCAATATTGGCAATTTGGTTTTCTTCTTTCCTTTTTTATATCAAATTAACCAATGGCTTATTTTATTGCTTTTTAAATAAAACCAGTTTTTAGTTTTATTTATTAGTTAATTGGCTTCTTTCTGATTTTATTAATCTCTCCTTTCATTTTCAGGATTTCCAATTTAGTGTTTAATTGGGTATTTTAAATTTATTCTTTTTCTAGTTTTTTTCTTTTTTTTATTCTCAGTTCCATGCACAGCTCAATGATCTGCTCTTTCTTGTTATATTGATGTAAGCATTTAGGGATAAATTGTCCCCTAGTTACTGTGTTAACTGTATCCCATAAATTTTGGTACATTGTCTCATTGTCATTTTTTGGGTGAAATTAGTGGTTGTTTCTATGATTTGTTCTTTGACCCAATTATTCTTTAGAATTAGATTATTCAGATTACAATTATCTATCTTTCTACTAACCTTATTGGATATAATTTTATTGCATTATTATCTGAAAACGATGCATTTAATATTTTGCTTTTCTGCATATGATTGCAAGGTTTTTATGTCCTAATACATGGTCAGTTTTTGTGTAGGTGCCATGTACCATTGAGGGAAAAGGTGTATATTTTCCCTTCCTATTCATTTTTCTCTAGAGATCTGTCATACGTAACTTTCTTAAAATTCTATTCAGTTCTATAATTTCTTTCTTGTTTATTTTTTGGTTAGGTTTATCTAGTTTGGAGAGGTGACAGTTGTCCCCCTCTACTACTTTTTTCTTCTATAACTTATTTAACTCCTTTAACACTTAAGATGCTATTTGATGCACAATGTTTGTTATTGATATTGCTTCATTGTCTATGGTATTTTTTTTTAGCAAGACAGGGTTTCCTTTCTTATCTCTTTTAATTAGGTCTATGTTTGCTTTTACTTTTGTCTGGGATCATGATTTCTACCATCTTAGTGTGCTCAACAAACTCAGAAGACAGGGTGGTAGGTAAAGTAGAGGTGTAATAGAACCAGCCATCCAGCTATAAGATCAGAGAGTATTTTGCTAGTGAAATACATTCTATCACAATAAATTTCCTGGAGGATTCAAACAGAAACTTGGCTACTATGGTAGTGTTAGCTTGATGGCAAAGGAAAGCTTCTACCCAGTGAGAGAACATATAGACTATAACTAAGACAAACTTATATCTGGTGGAAGGGAGGAGTGGGATAAAGTTGATTTGCCAGATATGGATATGGCCATCTAGGAGGGTAAACTTCCCCACCAGTGGGGAGAGTGATTTGTTGACATTCTAATTGAGGCAGACAGGGAAGGTAGGCTGTATAAGCTATCCTCCTCAGTCTCTTCCATCAGTACTTTTTTGCCAGTGTGAGAAGTTCATCAGGACCCCAGTGACTGAGCAAGTGGAAGAACCCCATCATTGGGAGATAAATGAAGGATAAACAACAAAAAGAAACTGGGACAAAGGGATGGAGGAATCGACCTGCTGAGGCAGAGTGGACTTTCCAGGGTCTTGGCATCAGTCTTTACTTCTGACTTAGGCTGCTAAATGTCAGTTCTAATCTGATTAATGATTTTCCTGCACAGAAACTAAATTAGATTCATATTCTCATTTACAGTTTTCTAGACATCAAAGAAAGAAAATATCTCACTGGGGGTCTTGAAGAAGGATATAACTTCGTAAAACGTGATCTCAAATGTAAGATTTTGTTTCGATTGAAGGGACCTCAGAGGGGCCATTGATATTGGAGATCAGATTTTATCATCTGCTGCCATTTTTGTGGATATTTACAGCTGCTAGGCCCATGATTTTTCACTGTATAGCAGCTGGTCACTGTAATAGCAGCTTTAATGGAAAGCTCTTTCTCAGCTTAAAGTCAACTGGAAACTTAAGTCACATGTGGTAGGAGGAGCTTGCTAAACAGGCACAACAGGAAGGGTGGATTAGAACCCAGGAGGAAGTGAGTGCAGAGGAGAGACCACACAGGCAGGCACAGCCAGGCTCAGACCTGTGAGTGTTTGCTTGGGAATGGGGAGTGATCACCATGACAGATTTGACTTTCTGGGTTCTGGAATTTGGTTTTCTAGTGTCTAAATAAATGTTTCCCTTCTGCCTTCTATCCTTTTATAATATAAATATAATATACATAATATATTATATTATAAAATATCTTTTATATTTTGTGATTAAGAACCATGCTGACATATTCGTAGTAACCCCCAGTGCTGTGAATATTGTACTGGTGATACAGCCATCTGGGAAGGTGACTGGCCATTCCAGTGCCTAAAGACCAAATTACTCATAATCAAACCCTAGTGGCCAGTCAAAAACACCTTCACATAAATTTTCAGAGAACTCAACCAGGGCAGGAGTTCAGAAATAAAAGGAGGTACTTAACAAAGGACAGCTTAGGTCCTGGGCTCTAGGCGGACATAATGGGTCCTGGAAGGAATCCAACTCACAGGGCCAAGTCCAGGGATTGTCTATGGAGGTCGTCTTTCACATCTAGTTTTTGAAACCAAAAATGTTAAAGAACCAAAACACTTAGATCAAGTAGGTGACCAGTGAATCAAGTGAGGCATTTATTCAAGGTCAAGGAATTGCGATTTGGGACAATATACTGCCCTATTCAGATGTGGATGCCTGAGGAGGATTGGGAGGAGGGGATTCTTACAAAACAGAGTGGTGGAAGAAAGCATAAAGGGCATATAATCTGGTTGCACAGAATAGCTGAACTTCAGGAAGGGAGTGTTAGGAGTGGGGTTTAACAAAAATAAGGACACAGAGGTGTCATTGTGGTTAACTCTGCCAGGTGTTTGGAGAATAGGTACAGAAATTGCTGGGGCATGTGTGAGTTATTATGGAAGCAGTTCGAAATTGCTGGTCAGAACAAGGTGAAGGCCTCAAGGGATGTCTAGAGTTTGGTATATTCAGTTTTTCCCAACATTAGGGACTTTTCCAGTGAGTCCTGTGTTCTCACTATGTGGCCAAAGTATTTAAGCTGCAGTTTTAGTATTTATCCTTCCAAATAGTAGTTTGAAATAAATTTTTTTAAGTATTGACTACCTTGATCTCTTTGCTGTCCAAGTGACTCTCCAAATAGTTCTTCAGCACCTCAGTCTGAAAATATTGTTTCTGTGGTGTTCAGCTTTCCTTATAGTCCAACTCTCACAGTCATACATTACTACTGGAAAAAAAAAAAAAACAACAATTCTAACTACATAGACCTTTGTTAGCAAGGTGATATCTCTTCACTTTAGTAGGCTTTCCAGATATACCATAATTTTCTTTCCAAGGAGATTTTGGGTTTTTTCCTTCCAAGGTGTTTTAATTTCATGGCTGCAAGTACCCTTTGTGGTGTTCTTTGAGCCCAAAAATATAAAATCTGGCATTGCCTCTATTTTTCAACATTATGTTTCAAGCCATTTTTTACACTCATCTTTTTCTTGACTGTGAGGCAGTGACATATTTAATTTTTTAATCTTTTATTTCTTTGTTTTTAGTTTTCCACATTCACTTCCATGAAGTTTTAAGTTCTAAATTTTCTCCTTTCTTCACTGCCCCTTCCCCAAAATGGTGTACAATCTGATACAGGCTCATACAATCATATTAAAAATATTTTCACATTAATTATGTTGTAAAGCAGAACAGAACCAATGGGAAAGAAGAAACAAAAAAAAAGAAAATAGAACTCTTTGCTCTCCATTCACTTCATAGTTCTTTCTCTGAAAGTGGGTAACATTTTCCAACATGAGTCTTTTGGAGTTGTCTTAAGATTCTTGTATTGCTGAGAAGAGAAGTCTGTCAAAGCTGGCCATCACACAATGTTCTCCTGGTTCTATTCCCTTCCCCCAGCATCAGTTCCTGTAAGTCTTTCCATTTTTTCTGAAGTCTACCTGCTCATTATTTCTCATGGAACAATAGTATTCCATTGTATTCATATACTGCAACTTGTGCAGCCATTCCCCAATTGATGGGCATCTCCTCAATTTCGAAAAAAAGCTATAAATATTTTTGTACACCTGGGTCATTTTCACATTTTTATGATTTCTTTGAGAAATCAGACTTAGAAATGGCATTGCTGGGTCAAAAGGTATGCAGAGTCTTATAGCCCTTTAGACATAGTTCCAAATTGCTCTCCAGAATGGTTGAATCAATTCACAACTCCACCAACAATGCATTAGTGTTCCAACTCTCCCACATCTTCTCTAGCATTTATCACGTTCCTATCTTGTCATGTTAGTTAATCAGATAGGTGTGATATGGTACCTAACAGTTGTTTTAATTTGCATTTCTCTAATCAGTAGTGATCTGGAGCATTTTTTCATGATTATAGATAGCTTTAATTTCTTCCTCTGAAAACTGCTTATTCATATCCTTTGACCATTTATCGATTGAGGAATGACTTGTATTCTTCTGTTTGACTCAATTCTCTATGTACTTTAGAAATGAGGCCTTTATCAGAAATTATACTGTCATCTTTCACCCTCAAGAGGCTTCTTAATTCTTCTTCACTATCTGCCATCAGAGTGGTATCATCTGCCTATCTTACATTGTTGATATTTATCCCAGGAACCATAATTCCAGTTTTTGATTCATGTAGCCTGGCATTTTGCATGCCATACTCTGCATGTAAGTTAAATAAATAAGGTGATAATATATAGCCTTGTCATATTCCTTTCCTAATCTTAAACCAATTACTGGTCTCACCTTTGGCTTTAAGTGTTGCTCCTTGATCCACATACAGATTCCTCAGGAGACAAGTAAGATGGTCAGGTACTCCCATCTATTTGAGGATTTGCTGTATTTTCTTGTGATCCATCTAGTGAAAGCCTTTAGTGGAGTCAGCAAAGCAGAAGTAGATGGGGTTTTTTTGTTTGTTTGTTTTCTGGAACTCTCTTGCTTTCTATATAATCTTGCAAATGTTGACAATTTGGTCTCTAGATCTTCTGCCTCTTCAAAAATCAACTTACAGCTCTGGTAGTTTGGGGGTTCACATACTGTCGAACCTACCTTGCAGAATTTTAAGCATAACCTTACTGGTGTGTGAAATGAGCACAACTGTTTGGTAATATGAACATTATTAGTCACTGCAGTTTTTTAGTATTAGGATGATCTTTTCCAATCCAGTGGCCACTGTTGAGTTTTCCAAATTTGCTGGTATACTGAGTGCAGCACTTTAAGAGCATCATCTTTTAGGATTTCAAATAACTCAGTTGCAGTTCCATCACTTCCACTAGCCTTATGTTAGCAATGCTTCCTAAGACCCACTTGACTTCATTCTCCAGCTTTATGGCTCCTAGATCAGTAACCACATCACGGTGTGTATTGTCTTTTTTGTATAGTTCTTCTCTATATTTTTGCCATCTCTTGTACTTTTATTTAGTCCCTAACATTTTTTCTTTTATCATGCTCATTTTTGCATGAAATATTCCTTGATAATTCTAATTTTCTTGAAGAGTTCTCTTGTATTTCCCATTCAATTGTTTTCTTCTATTTCTTTGCATTCTTTCTCTAAGAAAATTTTTTTTATTTCTCCTTGATATTCTCTGGAATTCTGCACTCAGTTGGGTATATTTTTCTCTTTCTTCTTTTCCTTTCTTTTTCCTTGTTTCATCATATGTCTGTAAAGACTCACCAGCCAACCATTTGGCTTTCTTGTTCTTTGAGAGGTTGATTTGTTGTTGTTGCCTTCTGTACAATATTGCAAACCTCTGTCCATAATTCTTCAGGCGATCTATGTACCAGATAAAGTCTTTTAAATATCTATTTATCACCACACCTTCATACTCATAAGGGATGCTACTCAGGCCATATCTATATATCTGAGCTATACACTGTGACCTACCAGTCCTGGGAAACTGTAGTTTCATAGATCAGATCCAGCCCCTCTATCATGGCAAGGTAGTGATCCAGGATGAGACTTCATAAGTGGGTAAGGCTAAAGGAAGCTACTAATATATTGAACTAAAATTGGAAATTTCAGGGACGTATGCTAACCATCTTGGTGTAGGAGTGGAGAAGCAACTAAATGTACCTCTGTACAAACCTGTTCCACCCAGCACTAGAGTTAATGTAGGTGAAAGTAAAAAAGATATTGATTATTCTTATTGACAGAGAATGAGATAAATGTACTGCATAGATCTACAACAGTATGATATTTAGAAGTGGAGGGAATAAAGGCAAAAATAGTGGCTGGATTGGGGACAAGTAACACAAAATTATGTATTAGTAAGCATTAAGTCTTGAACAAAATGATGGACTGGTTCTCTATCTAGACAAGTTTAGCTTTTTTATAAAAAGTGAAGGAGTATTACAGGGAGACAGACAGGCTATCACTATCCTTAGTTTCACATTTAAATGAACGATGGGTTGTGATCCTAGCACTATCTCCCAGAAAAGTGAGTATTGTCCAAAGAACAGGAGAGGCAAATTTGGTTTTACTGTAATTTTGAATGTCTGCAGATTTAAACAACTCTGATTTTCCTTCTGCAGTACCCAAGAATCAGGTTTGACTGACTATAATACAAGAGGGATAGCCAAAATATAGGGTTCAGGAGTATTCTCCAAAGTCTGTTGTAAGACGCAAAAAAGGGATACAGGCAATTGCACTGAAATTCCCTTGGAGATACAATGTAAAACAGCATTTGATTTACATAATAACCCTTTCCTCAACAAGTTAAACAGGCTTAAGAGGGTCAATTTGTACTCTTAGATGTTGAGGCCTGGGCACTATTTTAGTATGCTCTTTAATAGCCATTCCTGTGATTACATCTTTAGATGCAGGCAAAATAAAAGAAACTGATACCAAGTGAGTGGCACCTATATCAACAACACAGTCATATATTTTATCTCCAAACTGAATGGGAAAGATAGATTCAAAATGGGGGAGGAGGGCAGAGTCAGAAAAGAAACTCTTAAAGATCTCACAGAGAATATCTCATAATTTACTAGTCATCTTTGGATAAAGAGGTTTTGGGGATCAGTTCCCTCTGATCACTTGAAACAGTGCTGTAGGGCTAAGGGGGCAGTCATATTTCCAGTATTCTTTTCGCTTAAAATTCCTACATATATCATTTGAACTTTGTGCATTGATTCTGGAAGTTTGAGGCAATTCCTCAGCTTTCCTTGGGAGTTCGAAATTATGTTTGCAGCAGTTGCTTTTTCTAACACTGACCAGGGGCTAAAACCCTGGCAAGTACTGATCTCTGTTTGTCAAGATTCCTGTTCAATCTGTTCATGTTAATTACTCTCCTTTCTTTAATTGTAGACCTAGTTTTGTAGAGGACACAATTTAATCAAGGGTTTTAGCACCCCATTCTAGGGTTTATTTATAAAAGTACTCATGAACATCCCCTACAGCGTTACATCCCAGAAATGTTACTACTATCTTAATTACTATAGGATCTGTGGGATACTCCACTTGCAGATATTCTCAAGACTTTTTCTAGTCTTCCCCAGCATTCTGTAGTTTGTTCATTTATTTCTTAAGTAAGCACCTTAACCTTGCTCCAGTTTGACTCTCTTTCATTGCTTTTCTTGATGCCTTCCAAGATTGCCTTGTAATAAATATCTAGGGAGCAGCTGAATTCTTACCTCACTGTTAACATTCCATAATCCTATTAACTCAAGATCTAGGCCAGGAGCGTTATTCATCAAATGTACATTCTCATGATCAGGCTTTGTCTAAACACTTTAAGGATCAGCTATGGTCAGTTTTCAGAGTAATCATAAACAATTTTGTTGGTGTTTCACATCTACTGGATTTGCATTGTCCACGAATGTCCGCATATTTCATGTATTAATGGTAAGTGGAATCATCTTTGCAAAATTTTTTGCAAATTTCATAGATTCTAAAAGAGCTTCCAGAAACTGAATAGTCTTAGTGATGAAGAAGCAATTCAGGGTCACTTCAAAATTTAGAATTATTGTTGTGGCAGTTTGTAAGATCAGTAGTAGAAAAGGGAATGTGCTATAAATGAGAGGCTGCTTTTCCTTCAGTTGAGGAAACTGGGAGGGAGCCTGAGTATCGGATTGTTAAATAGTACTACTGCATGTAGTGTAGTAAAGAGGTCAGTGAGGATCAACGCTGAAGTGATGGTGAGGGGAGATCAGAGGGAGGGGATGAAATAAACTAGGAGGAGGCATAGAGATAGGCAAGTTCTGAGATGAAGGTGAGGGCTGCAAGAAGAAAAAGTTATGGAATCCAGGAATATGGGCCAGAAATGTCCACAGGAGGAGCCAAATACTGAAGGGAAAAAGTGGAAACTGGAGTGGGAGCAGAGGGAAATTGGGGTATGGAGAAGAATACTCTGGGGACAAGAGGAAACAGAGCTGGGGAGCACAGGAACAACAGCAGGAAAGGGAGGGCCTGCAATAGTCCAGTACTACAATTTCTTTCTTGCATAGATGAATTCAGAAGGATTTTTTAAATCATTTTTAAAACCTGTAGATGCATCCATAGATATTGAACATCAAACCCAGTTGTCAGGAAGTTTTTTCAATTTTTTCAATTTTCAATTTTTCAATTTCAATTTCAATTTCATTGTTTTCCCAAATGAATCAATAAGCCATTTGATTAAGTGCATTGATTTTCTAGAACCAATCTAAGTGTACCTAGAAGGTTAAAATGAATGGATGCTTTTTGGGTTTAGGGATCTCTGTCCCTTGAAGTTAATCTTGTCCAAACAATTTTAGAAGAGTGTTTAAACCTTAAACAATTTCTTTGAAAAGATTTTTCCCCCGTTTAACCAGGAGACGATCCAAATTGGTGTCTTTAGAAGGAACTGACTAAATCTCATATTTTGGAATAACTTTTCATCAACTATATTTGGATTACAATATCAGAGATCCAAATTAAAAATTATCTTGGAATCAAATTTTAACATCAGAATCACTAAAGCCAACATACTAAATCTCCCAAAATATCATTAAGACCAAAGTTTTATGCCAGTCAACCAAAAAAAAAAAAAAGAGCTTTGTTGTCAGTAGCCTAAACAATATTGTAGAAATAATACTTGAGTAATCTGAGAGAATGAGATCCCCAAGTAATATCTGACATATTTTCAGTAACAAATTCAGGCATATGCCAGGGGTGTTCAGGAAGGACTAGCACCTCTGGTGTGAGGGCAACAAGCCCTTTTCAGGGTTGCTTATCTATCTTTGGTGCCCACTTGTCACCTGTCTCTCAAGTGTGGCTCCAGGAAGTTGGAGTTGTACATCAGCCACACTCTGATAACTTACAGGCCTCAAACCTTTCAGTGAAGCAGGAGATGTCAACACCAAACACATGAAGACTTCTTCTGGCAGAATAGGTAGACTAGAACATTTTTTCCAAGGGGCCATGAAGTCAGCAAAAGCAGGTGCTGTGGATGCTTGGTCAAGCATCTAAGATGTCAAGGTCCTCCTTTGCATTCCAGGCCATTGCCAGTCATCATTTTTTCTTGATGCTGGACTGTGATGTCTCTGGAATAAAGTGAGGCTGACATCTTTATGCAACTCTGTCTCATTTACATACAATTTATGTGCTAGTCAAGCCATCATCCATATTATTTTACTATGTTATTCAAGTACGTAACTTTTTCTTTACTACTTTGTTATTTTACTGTTATAATTCACTATTTTACTATTCACTTACCTTGAAATTCTGTGACAACAGATGAACGATGAAGTGGCAGGTGAGGTTACACTGGGAACTGCAGTCATAACCCTTCACACAGGCAGTCCAGGACTTGGTGAGCAGTGGGTTTCAGCTGTCTCCTGGACATCTAAATAGCTTTTGTCAAGGACCATACTACTCACCTTCTGGTGTGAGGAATGGGCTAGAAAAAGTGCCCTAAAAATTATCTGCTTCACTTAAACCTGGCCTGCTTACCACAGCAGGTAGAGATACCCACCCTATAGTCAAGACAAAACAAAAAGAGTACAAAAAGTTTTGCAACGATAATTCCACTCAACCATTATTACATAGAATCAGTGCATGCTTGTAGACAGTGCAAAATCCAGTAGACCTGAAACACAAGCAGCGCTGTTTATGAGAGAACTCAGAAGCTACTACATTCAAACAGTAGCTATAAGTGAATCAAGGCTAGCAAATGAATGCCAGCTTACTGCAGTTGGAGCTGGATACATGTTTTTCTGGAGTGGCTACCATGATGAGCACTATGAAGGTGCTATAGGTATCACAATCAGATCTTATCTAGTCAGTAAGCTTGATTTCCTTCCAAGGAATGAATGACTGTGATTGGCACTCACAGGAAAATGCCACACATCATGATGAACCCTGATGAGGTAAAAAAAAAATTATGAAGATCTGGTAACCCTCATCATAAATATGCCAAAAGAGGACAATCATTAAGGCCAGAGTAGGCACAAGCTGTCAGACATGGCAAAGAGTCCTTCTGCTGAATAGAGTTGGAAATAGCAACCCTAAAAGTCACTTACAGCTGAAGTTGTGAGTCTCCTAGCCTCATCACCAGTGCTACCTTCTGTTTTCCTAAATGCAACAAAACATTCTGTGTCTACCCTCACAGAAAACTCTGGCATTTAAATCTACATTAATGCAGGAGACAAACAGAATTTGAGAGTGAATAAGGAAATACGTGGTGCTGAGTACTGGACTAATCAAAGACTTACCCTCTCCAAGCTAAACATTCTAATTTAGCAAATGTGGCCTCAAGGTAAGAAGACTATCAGGACACTCAAACTCAGCAGATTAGAATGATTCTTCTGGTGCATGAACAGTTTATTACTGAACTGGAGGGAAAACTGAGTCAACTCACAGTTGGCAGCAGTGGAGTAGGAAAATGAAGCTACTGAATGAAACTCCATAGTGTTTGCCAGGAGGGCAGTTTGTCCACCTCTAATGAGACAGCATTTAATTCCATCAAAAGTAAAGTACAAGTGAAACTTAGAGAGATGCAAGATTCTTGTCTCAGTCAGAAAGCAGATGAGATTCAGTTTTATGCCAATAGCATCAACAAACTGCTTCTATGATACCTTGAGGCTATTTATGGGCCAAATACCTCTGGTACATCTCAACTACTTTGTGCTTATGGAATCACACTGATAAGTGATGAGGGCATGATACTCGCATGGACTGCATATTTCCTTACTGTTGTCAAAAGACTGTCATCAATTAATGCTGAAAACATCAGATTGAAATTAATTCCTTTCTACCTGAACTTCAAACTGAAGAAGAGGTACTGAATGCCATTAGGTTCCTCTCATGGCAAAGTGCCTGGTACTGATTCCATCCCAGCAGAGATCTATAAAGCAGGAAGTCCATTGGTCATACAGATATTGACTGAAATCTAGGCTATATAGCAGAAAGAGGTCATCCCCTAGGATATCCAGGATTCTTCCACTGTCCATATCTTTAAAGGAAAAAGAAGCAAGCTGTCCTGTGACAATCACAGGGGAAGGGGGTTAGAAAGGGGGAGAATTGTCATTGCTGGCAAGATTCTTGCCAGAGTCCTCCTTGAATCAACTGATCCTTCACCTGAAAGATAGTCATTTACCCAAGAGAGCCAATGTGGCTTCAGAGAGGGACAAGGAATAGTTGACATGGTGTTTACTGCCCAACAGTTCTGGAAGAAATGACGAGAGCAGAACAGAAGTCTATACAATGTTTGTTGACTTGACTAAGTCCTTTAATATTGCCAGTCATGAAGACTTATGGAAGATGGTGAAATTTGGTTACTCAAGAGAAATTTATCAGTATCATATGCCAGTCAGAAGCTAGAAACTAGAGCACTGATAACCAGAACTGGACCCTACCAGGGCGAAGTACCTGAGACTCAGAGACAACGTGCAAAACAATACAGGGACAAAAAAGGACAATTGGACAAGTCTTGCTTATATGCCTATGAAAATATGAAGCAGAAAGGCACAGGGTTTGGAAAACATCTCTCCCCTTCTATTAAAAGCCCAGAGTTTTTAAGTCTAATCCTTGGAGCTATGTTTTGAAATTTCACATTATTGTGCACTGATTATTCAGGTGTAAGAGACCCACTATATAGGGCAATAGACAGAAGTACACAGACTCACCTCCTTTCTGTGATTTTTTTTTTCCAATAGGAGAGCAACTTTATGATTTGACTGGGTTTTTCTCCTCTAAAATCTGCAAGAATAAATATTACTTTGTGTGCATGGGAAAGCTGAGGTGAAAATCCAAGTCTTTCCAGCTTATTGCCGTCACAGCGGAGTTGCCTGAATTGTTTAGGAAAAATAGTCTCTTGAAGTTCTCTGACAGGTACCACTGCAGAATGACACTATCAAAAGGCTTTTATTTATTTATTTTTATTTTACCTAGGCTTTTATTAGGTATAAACACAGGCTCAGAATTTCTAATAAAAAAAATCAAAAAAACTTTGAGCAGATCCAAATGTTCGCAAAGCTTAGATAGTCCAACAGAAACATTTTTACTCTTTTACTTTGGACTAATGAGGTCACAGGAAAAAAAAGTCTCTTGAATTTGCCAAGACACAAAATACAGATGATGCTAACAAGATGCTCAGCATTACTCAAATAAAACATTTCTCTCTTTAAGCTAGCAATATTCTTTTACTCTTTTTAGTCAGGCTAAAAGTAAACTTCCATAAATTCTTACAGTAGATTAACTTCTCAGAATTGAAACTCCCTTCATCTGCCCATTGCTGACTAGAGTTTTTATAGGTATGGTATATCTCTTTCATACATCACATAACAATACTAAGCACTTAATTGTCAGACCTTTTGATAGTTTTCCAGGTTGGAAATAAATCCTTGGGGAGGGGGGAGCCAAGATGGTGGAACTCTCCCCTCAAGCCCCTCAAAAAACCTGTAAAAATGACTCGAAACAAATTCTAGAGCAGCGGAAGCCACAAAGTAACAGACTGAAGCAAATTTCCAGTCCAGGATGATCTAGAAGGTCGATGGGAAGGGTCTGTTGCACCAGGCTGGGAGTATAGTTCCATGTGGCTCATGCTAGCTTGGACAGAGAGGTAGCAGGTGACTTCTGTGGATTCCTGATTCATCACTGAGGATGAGGAAGATCAAAACATAAAGCCAGAAGAAGACAAGAAAGCCAAAGCTCCTGCATCCAAAGTCTCTAAGAAAAATATGAATTGGTCTCAGGCCATGAAAGAGCTCAAAAAGGATTTTGAAAATCAAGTAAAAGAAGCAGAGGAAAAATTGGGAAGAGAAATGAGAGTGATGCAAGAAAACCACGAAAAAAGAGTCAACAGCTTGCTAAAGGAGAGCCCCCAAAATACTGGAGAAAATAACAGCTTTAAAATTATACTAATCCAAATGGCAAAAGAGGTCCAAAAAGTCAACGAGGAAAAGAATGCTTTAAAAAGCAGAATGGTCCAAATGGAAAGAGAGGTCCAAAAACTCACTGAAGAAAATAATTCTTTAAAAATTAGAATGGAGCAAATGGAAGCTAATTACTTTTCAAGAAATCAAGAAGTTATAAGACAAAACCAAGAGAATGAAAAAATAAAAGATAATGTGAAATATCTCATTGAAAAAATAACTGATCTGGAAAATGGATCCAGGAGAGATAATTTTAAAATTATTGGACTACTTGAAAGCCATGCTAAAAAGAGAGCCTAGACATCATCTTTCAAGAAATTATCAAGGAAAAGTGCCCTGATATTCTAGTACCAGAGGGTAAAATGGAAATGGAAAGAATCCACTAATCACTTCCTGAAACAGATTCTATAGGGAAAACTCCTAGGAATATTGTAGCCAAATTTCAGAGTTCCCAGGTCAAGGAGAAAATATTACAAGCAGCTAGAAAGAAACAATTCAATTATTGTGGAAACACAATCAGGATAACGCAGGACTTAACTTCTACACTAAGGGATTAGAGGGCTTAGAATATGATATTCCTGAGGTCAAAGAGGATAGTATTAAAACCAAGAATAACCTACCCAGCAAAATTGACTATAATACTTAAGGGGAAAAAATGGAACTTTAATGAAATAGAGGACTTTCAAGCAATCTTGCTGAAAAGACCAGAGCTGAATAGAAAATTTGACTTTAAAATATATGAATTAAGAGAAGCATGACAAGGAAAACAGGAAAGAGAAACCATTAAGGACTTACTAAAGTTGATCTATTCACATTCCTACCTGGAAAAATGATATTTGTAACTCATGAGACCTTTCTCAGTATTAGGATAGTGGGAGAAAGAGAAAGGGAGAGGTAGAATGTAGTGTCAGTTTGCATAAAAGAGGCAAGAAAAAACTTTTACAATGGAGGGGAAGAAGGGGAAAGTGAGAGGAAATAAGTGAGCTGTCCTTTCATCAGATTTGGCTTCAGAAGGAAATAATATGCACACTCAGTTGGGTATGGAAGTTTATCTTACCTTACAGGAAAGCATGGGAGAAGGGGATAATATAAGGGGCAATAGATTGAGGGAAGAGGTAATTCGAGGCAAATACTTTGATAGAGGAACAGGTCAAAGAAGAGAAGGGAATAAATGAAGAGTGGGACAGGATGGAATGAAACAGTCTTACACAACATCACTGTTATGGAGGTATTTTGCATGACCACATATGTATAACCTATATCGAACTGCTTGCCTTCTCAATGAAGGTGGGGGGCAGGGAAAAAGGGAGAGAATGTGGAATTCAAAGCTTTAAAAATGAATGTTTTTTACATGCAGATAGGAAATAAGATATATAGGCAATGGGGTATAGAAATTTATCTTATAGAAAAATAGAAGGAAAGGGGATGGGGAGGGGATAATAGAAGAGTGGGCAGATTGGAGGAAAGTGCAGTCAGAATACACTCTGTGCTGGCATGGGAGTAGCGGGGAGATGGGGAGAAAATTTAAAGTTCAGAATTGTGTGGAAAAAAAGAAAAGAAATCCTAACCCTGGTTGCTAATTGGATGCTTAAGGTAGAGACACTTGGTGCATTTCCCATCCTCCTAAGAGTAGGACAACTCTCAGATCTGGAGAGACTATTCTAAAACTGTCCCCTGACAGTTGGTAATTGTCAACAAAACAATGCAAAACAGCACCATTAGATTAACATAAAATAGCACCAGGCAGACATATAAGCACATAATCTTCACAATTTCTTCCCCCATTCCCAAACTTGTACTGATACTGAACTCTCCCTTTCCTTCCCCCCTTCTAGAAATTGTAGAATTTTTTTTTGGAGGGGGAAATTCCTATTATATCCAAGGCTGATTTCTCTATTGAAACTTAAACTACCACGTCTTCTCTGGGTCAGAGTGGTAACTGAAGATAAAATCATGGTGCAAAATAGCTAACTCCAAGTGTTTTAAATTCTTCCTTATTCCCTCCCTATGGGGCAGGTTGTGTGTGATGACTTCAGTAATCCTGTTTCTGATAGCTTTGTAGTGAAATTTTGTGGGGACCAATCTGGGTTCTTGTGGTCAGGGTAACATAATAGCAGTAATGAGTAAAATAAGAGTAAAGCCATTTATTCCTGCTGACTGAAAAGGTGGATGGCACTTCCCGTGAGCCTGGGAGAAAAGGTTTCTTATATACAATTTTTAAAGCAACACTCATAAGTTGAAATTATTCTAAGTAACAGTATGATGCAAAGAAAATAAAAATGGCTATTCATCAAACACAAGTAGTTATAAAAATAGTATTGGAGGAAATTTCTATTATTATTAGAGAAAATGTATACTATTAGGTACAGAAGATAGATGAGGGAGTTATGGGCTAAGTATAGCTCATCTTATTAAATCAAAAAAATCTGCCCTTTGGGTCAGAGGAGAGGTTTCCCAGAACTGTGGTATTCTCCACCTTGAGCAGCAAAGTCTTTTTGAACTGACAAGAGGAGAAAAGAGAGACTGAAGGTTAGTAGCTGCAATAGCTGGTCATGTAGTTCACTGGGGGTCATTTATAGTAAAGTGACTCATACATAACAAGACAGAGTCAGCATACCTTGAGGCAGAGGGCAGGAGGGCCTAAGGAGTGGAGGATCTATAGGAGGTATGTTGCACAAATGTCAGAGATGTTCACGGAGCAGTAGCAAGAGGAATATTTGGTAAGAGATATTAAGGCATGGGCAGTGAGAAGACTCACTTGAAGCTGCTGAATTCAGGAAGCTTGTTGAAGTCGGTCTCTGGGGGCCATCTGGGGAGAGTAGTGTTATCTAGTTCTCCTAGATTGCTGCTGACTCCATTATGTTTTTGATTTGCAAGTATGTATGAAGTGCCTCTTCCTTGGTACTTTCTGTTTCTTACATGAGTACAAACACACAGAATAGACAATGTGTAAATAGTTGTAATTCCACTGATGTCGCATAATATCAACAATATAATGCAAACAATACCAGTGCCAATAGGCATAAGGAATATTTCTTGCATGTTAAATTGATCGTGACATTTCTTTAAACTTGTCTCAGTGAATGTATAGTTACTCCAGTATTTTAAATGAATTAAAATACCAAAGAGCTCACATAAGTTATATGCAAAAAGCTTCCTTTATTCCACTGGTGAAGGGAACACTTGACACACGTGCTAGAGTCTGATCTAGGACCAAGGAGACCCAGGCAGTGAGCCTAACCCATGGTAAATTTAGATGTGGCAAGACAACGAATCAGGGAAGGAAGGTTTAATGGCAGCAGTAGGGTGTAAGGGCAGCCACATGGCAAGTTTGCCTAGTAACAAGAAGTTCATTCTAGCAGGGTTGAATGACCAGGATGTGGTTCCTGTAGGTGCTTGCCCAAACTCAAGTACCACCTGGGCTGGCTTGAGCCAATTCTGTGAGCACAGAGGACTGTTGTTATGCCAAGCTTGGGACACAGCTTCTTATTAAACACATTTTCATATTAGTCATGTTGCATAGAAGAATTAAAACGAATGGGAGAAACCACAAGAAAAATAAAACATAACAAAAGAGAAAACAGTCTGCTTCATTCTGTGTTCTGACTCCATAGTTCCTTCTCTGGATGTGGATGACATTTTACATCATGAGTCCTTTAGAAATGCTTTAGGTCCTTGCATTGCTGTGAAGGGCTAAGTCTGTCAGAAACAGCCCTCACACACTGTGACTGCTACTGTGTATAATGTCAAATGAAATATTTTGTATAAGTGGTGACTTTGTCTAAAAAGGTATTTAAATTGGTTATCCTGCATTGTACAATAAAATGGTTTTTCAGCTTAGCTAATATAATTTTCAGTCAAACTTGAATAGTCTTCAAGTGGTGTATATCTGTTACATGGTATTGTTTGTCATAAGCACCAGCAGGCCTTTGTATGATCCAAAAGAACATCTTAAAGACAAATTTGCAGTCATGTTCACTTCTTCATGACCCAATTTGGGTTTCCTTGGTAAAGATACAGGAGTAGTTGTCCATTTCCTTCTCCAACTCATTTAAAGATGAGGAAACTGAAGTATACAAAGTTAAATGACTTGCTCAGAGTCTCACAGCTAGTAAAAGTCTGAGGCTGGATTTGAACTCAGATTTTCCTGACTCCACATCCAGCTGAGCCATGTAGCTGCCTCTAATTTTACAGATAGAAAAGATACAGATTTCCCATCAGGAGAAAAGAGGAAACGATTAACTCCACTTAAAATTGGAACTGTGGTTGGTGTCTCAGATTTGATTTTGCAGACTTAAGCAGGGTACATGAATTGCTGCCTTCAGTCCTACAATGTCAAGAAGTTCCAGATCTTTTTCTTATCATAGTTTTTCTTATAGCATCCTCTTTTGTCATCAACAACATTCATATATCTCAGATCACATTCTTGTACATTCTACGGACCTTCTTTCTAGATAGCTTCACATGAGTTTTCTGGAAGGCATTTCTATAAGCAGATACATAGAAACATTGGAAAAAATATTGCGTACAAGGACAAAGCTATTCTGATCAATATGGTGACCCGAGATTTCAGAAGGATTCCTGATGAAAAATGCTGTCCAT
Source organism: Notamacropus eugenii (assembly GCF_028372415.1). NCBI lineage: Eukaryota > Metazoa > Chordata > Mammalia > Diprotodontia > Macropodidae > Notamacropus > Notamacropus eugenii. The sequence continues at coordinate 353,100,338 of NC_092875.1, read as the reverse complement.
CTCCAAAGTGAGACATGATGCAGTCTGAGTGCAGATTAAAGCATGTTTTTTGTAACTTAATATTTTTCTTACTTTCCCATTTGTGACATAAATAATATGGAAATATGTTTTGCATTACTTCACAGGTATAAATGATATCACCTTGCTTGCCTTCTTAATGAGTGGGGGAGATGTAGCAGGGAGGGAGAGAATTTGGAACTCAATTTTAAAAAATATTTGAAATAAATTATTAACAAGTTTATTTTTAAAAAATTGAGTTTTGAGACCTTTCAACCAGATGGTCAGGAGTAATGACTGTTTGGAGGCAGGCTACTGTGCGTTTCTCCACAAGGTAGGTCCATGCAACATAGGACTCCAGAGGTCACAATTTTATATTCATGGATAAAAAATATCAAATCTTTCAAGTAGTCTAAGAGTTTATGAACAGAGATGGGTATAAGAGGTAAGGCAATGGAATGATGTTTCCAAGTCTTTAGTCAGTTTACCCACTTCTGATGATTCTGTAGTAATAAGGGCTACACAAGAAAAAGCAGTCTCCCCAAAAGTTGGTAACCATGGCCAGCAGAAGACAGCATCACTGAGGAGTGCCTTAAGTTGTCACTTCATGGCTATTCTAGGCATGTCCTAAAGAACTTGGATATACTTAGAAGAGAGAAAGAGGCATCCTTCTCTTAAAATGATGCCTAGGTTCTACTTGGAGTTAAAAAATACTTGACTTAAAAGGAAGCAACCTTATGGCTTTTTTTTTTTTTTTTGCCAAACAATAATTGCTTGTGTGGGTAATTGAATTAAACATAGGGTTTATTGAGTTTGCCAGAGAGGGTGGTTCTTCCACTTGAATGGTCTCACACCATTTTGGGAGGGAGCCAGCACTTTTATGGGGTCTGTGGCAATAAAGAGAAGTGGGAATGGGGTGTCTGGCACTGATTGGTAGTAGCACTGTTCCTAGGGCTCTGGGGTAGAACTTAGGTAATACTTATTTGTCTGTTGAACCCAGTAGTTCTCAGAATCGGGGTACAAAACAGAATGTGTTGGCACCTTGTTTCAGACTGTTTGCTGTTAAAAGTGAGGAGTGGGCCAGAAAGCGCGGTGGGTATGGGGGCATTGAAAGGTGGCAGGATAGTGGGGTGGAGGCCCATCCTTGTGAGCAATGACATTGGCCCTGAGGGCCTAGGAGTCTGCTGTGACCTCCCACTCTAAGGGCAAGAAGTTGGAATGATTGCAAGCATAACTGTCCCCATCCCTGGTCATGTGCTAAAAACCAGGGCAAGGACTGCAGCAAAACATCCTGGTTTGATGAGATTCCTCCTTGTAGATCTTCTTTTCCTTTTCCTTTCTCTTTTGCACGTTTGAACTGCTGTAAACAAAAGTCACGATGGACCAAATCCTAGAGGGGTTCTTGTCATCCTATCCAGGATTGTTTTATAAAGTATACCCTAATGGGGCAGCTAGGTGGTGCAGTGGATAAAGCACCAGTTCAGGAGTCAGGATGGACCTGAATTCAAATCTCACCTCAGACACTTCACACTCACTAGCTGTGTGACCTTGGGCAAGTCACTTAACCCCAGTTGCCTCATCCTGGCTCATCTCCAGTCATCCAGATGAATATCTGGTCACTGGATTCAGATGGCTCTGGAGGAGAAGTGAGGCTGATGACCTGCACAGCCCTCCCTCACTCCAAATGAAGTCAAGTGCAAGTCATGCCATTATTTTCCCAATGGCATGGTCTTCTTCAGCAACGAAGGATGAACCCTAATATCATCACTTGCATTATTTACCCTTAATTACACCTCCCTTTAGATTTTCATTACTATAGGATCAGTCAGATCTTCCATAGCTACGTTTAAAAAACCTTTTCTAAATGTACCCACTAATCTTAGGAATGCTCAAACACACATTAGTTGAGTTCCTTGACTTTATTCCAATTCACTGCTTTTCTCTCATTCTTCTTAAGTCACTTCAAAATCACTTTATGATATCTGTGAAGTTATTGGATGCTACCATCTCTATTCAGGTTCCACAGTCCAGCTAACTGGATCTTGAGGAGGGATTGTGACTTACAGATGCATATTTCAATGATCAGGACCCTACTTATCATGCAACTATCCATCAGCATTGTCGTAAGCTCTTACATTTTAATAGAATCTAACAAGCTTGTAAGAAATTAAATAGTGTTGGATGTTAAACAATAATATAGAAGCAACAATGACTCGTTTCAGGATCAACTTGGAGTTTGAATGTATTATGTTGCCAGTTTAGGAAATCAGAAGTGGAAAAGTGAATATGCTCTAAGCAAGAATTCACCTCTGCACTCACAGGAGGCATGGAAATTTTACAAAGGGGTGTCTAAATATTAGGGTATAGAGTAGAATCTCCGACCCACTGGTGAAGGGATAGGAGACAGAAAGGGGGAAAGAGGTGGAGGGCTAGGCTGACATGTAGGGCAGGATTTGGGAAGTGAAGGAAAGAGTGACAGAAGAGAAAGCGGATATTCTAGTATTGAAAATTAAAGCAAGAATTGAATTAAGGCAGGAGAATATTGGAGTGGAAGAGTCAGAAGCAAAATGAAGAGGGAGAAATGGACAGATTGGAGGGGAGAGGGATTTTGTTCATTAAGCCCCTTCATTAGGTAGGACCTCCTAGGGAGGTGGTCCATTTTTGTTCTCACCAGCTATGGGTGTATCCTTATAATTTGTTACCAAAATCAATTTCCAGGCACCAATCAGTTTGTATTAGACTGAGAAACTGCTTGTGCAGCGGGGACCGTTGTAGACAAGCAGGCCATCCTATCTTTGTTGGTCCAGCAGTTATGAAGGGAAAAGAATACCACTTTTGCCATCCTTTTGTCCCTCCCTTTCAGGACGAGTTTTGTCCTTTTTCCACCTTTATTGCACCTTTCCCCCTTCCCAGGCCACTCCCCTTTTAGGGGGAGATTTCAGGTTGCTCTTCCTTCCTTTGTTATAGTTATAGATATTCAAATTTCTGTATGGAGTGTGAACTCTATGCACTTGCTTAGGGTTCCACATATGTTCATTTTTCTTGTAATAAACCTAGCTTTCACATAATGAAAATTGAACAATTTCAGTTCTTGGATATGTTATGAGCTGTATATACAGCCCTGCATCTTATCAGTGCTTAGCACAGTACCAGAAATGTAGTAGGTGCTTTTAAAATGCTGATTAACCATCATCCATTTACACGAGTGGCAGCAGTGGTGCCCTGTTAGAGTCATCCGGGATCTACCCTTATAACTTTTATAATTCAGAATAGACCATAAAATTAATAGTAAGTGTGAATAAAGCTGACAACTATGAATGGACAACTTGTGCCAAAGCATGATTTCACTTAACAGACCACATATATAGTTGACTATCTATGGTGCTTGAAAAATGGTTTCTCTGGTTTCTTTAACATGTAAATATTAATTAGGATATTAGTTAGCTTTCATCTACAATAACTAGTTGCCCCTCTGGAAGATTTGGTAAAAAATGCATAGCTAATAATGGAGACAAGATAGCACTTACTCTACAAATACACAGTATAGCATAGCTAAGCTATAAATTTGATACATTATGCCAGACTGTGATGAGCTAAGACAAAGTTTAGTGAAGTTCTACAAAGAAAATTAGTGTAATTGGAACTGATACTATTTAACCTAGAGAACAGTTTCCTGAAAAGCAATTTAATAGTAATGAAGGTGTTATTATGTCCATTTCAAAGATAAGGAAACTGAGACTTGGAGAAGCTAAAGTTGAGGAAGCGTCATTAACTGCAAATGTCGCTTGACTATGTCCAATGAGGAAACTCATATCAAAAATAAGTAATGGCATAAGGCTATTGCTGTACTCTGAGTTGACTTAGAAATACTGGTGAATTTTCTTTTTTGTTGAAGTTTATTTTGTAACCCATTACCTCCTTTGTTCTTTCTCTTTCTGAAGCTAAACTTAGACATATCAGCTATTTCCATTGCGAGCCATTTTGTTGTTTTCCTTAGGTAATGATTGTGTTAGGATAGGAAATTGTCTGCATAACTAAAAACATTAGGCATCTCTAAGATTACTTCACAGGTAAGCACTAAAGTTACCTAAATTACAGACTACTAAATAATTTCCAGTAAAAATGTAAATGTGACTCTTTTTTTCAGGGAATATCAAAAGAAGTGGCTCAAAACAAAACAGTTTTGCAGAGAGTTATGTCTGGTTTTTATTTTTGGCAAGATCAAAGTTCTGTTATTGAGTATCTTATTAACTATGTGGTTTACTGAAAAAAATAATAAAGAAAAATTCATAATTTAAAACAAAACAAGTTAATGTATTTAATTTTTTAAGGCCAAATATAGCTTACCCAAAGGATACAAGATAGGAAACTCTACAAGTTCTAGAGTGTTGCTGAAGTCAGAAAGTTTAAGTGACTTGCTTCAAGTCACACAAATATTAACTGTCGGGCAGGATTCTAATGCAAGACTTCTTGACTTTTCATGTCCAGCATTTGATGCACTACTTTATGCTGTATCTTCTATGAATAGCATTAAAAATAAATGAAGTTTTGTTTTTGTGACTTTGTTAGTCAAAAGCTTAGGGTAAGAAAAAAATAGGCAAGGATAAGAAAATACTGAACAGGATTATATACCGTGACTAAATAATTTGAAGAAAATCTGTGCTCAACTTTGAATCCCAGCTTCTTTGAATCCACTAAAGTAGTTATTGACTAAAGTCAACTTTCTCTCAGAAAGCAAAATTAGGAACAGTATAAAATGCATAAGCCAAGTCTGAAATGTTTTTTCGGTCATATACTATTAACTGTGCATGGACTTTAATTAGAATACCAGCTGAAATATATGTGGTGATAATAGCAATTATGTTGTTTTTTTTTTTTATTTTACAGTAAAGGAAACAGAACAAGTAAACAATTAAATTAGAAATTTAATATTTCATGAAAGATGATCATTTATTGTAGAAGTTTTGTTGTTACATGGTTTAAATTTTTGAATAGCTGTATTTTTTTAAAAAAGAACTTGGGAATTAGATACTAAATGTGATTCTGTAAGCAAAAAGGAATTTTATGGTTTCATGAACACCTCACTCTCTTCAGTTTCCTTGATCAGCCCTTTCTTCTATGACAACTTTATTTCCTAAACAAAACAAAATTGATAACTAGAGTTCTTCCTTTTTATTTTGATTTCTGAATTTTTATTGCAGTTCTCTGAGTCTCAGTATAGAAAAATTCCATTTGAAAAGGCTCTGTATTTTTGGTTGTTTTGTTTTTTCAGAATTATTCTCTTTGCTCAGTAATCTTATTAGCTGAAGTACACAAACAGCAGGAGTACAGCTTAACAGGCTATCAGGATAACAAAAATAGTTGAGATGACTGAAAATGTTGAATTATCTCTTTAAGCAACAGCAGGCTGAATCAATTGAATTTTTAAATTTTCAGTCACTTCTAATTCTATTATAATCTTAAAGATTATAGACAAAAACAAAAGTTTAATTACAACATTGAGCAAGGTTTATATGTGTTTTACTCCAACACCTTCAGGAAAAAGCTAAATATTACTTAAACTGAAGGTTCCATTTTAGCTAAAAACATTGTGAAAGGAGATTGTGAAGCTGTTTGGGTTTAATGAGATTAGCAGTGCAAAATTTTATAGATTATGATTATAAAAGCGTTATTACTATAATAAAAAATCTTTGTATGGTCATCCTTTTATATTTCACTTTAAGGAAAATTATCCAAGCAACTTAATGTATTTGAATGGAAGAAAATTGCTAAAACATTTTAATTTTGCTATAGAGAAATATGTTTCAGAATTAGACATTTTTTTTGACATGGTTAATATGGGAATTTATTTTCCTTGACTATGCTATGTGTTCATAAAGGTTGTGGTTTTTTTTTGTTTGTTTTCTTTGCTGGGCAAGGACTGGGAGAGACAGGAGAATAAATGCTTTGTAATGCAAAAAATGAAAGTGTAATCCAAAAACATAAAGCAAATTATACATGAGCAGTCTCCTAGGTTCTGAAGAGCTCAAGCTACAGTATATAAATATGCACATAATCATCAGTAATAAGCATCTGTAAGATGTAATTTTAATAATTCACACATAGAGACTACAAATCTTATATCCTATGCATAAAGGTATAACTTTCAGTAACTCAAAGCATTTAGTTAAGCTATAATTTGTATATGTATATATATATATACATATAATTTGTATATGTATATATATATATACACACACACACCTATTCCTCACTTGTTTTCTTACCTTCCAAGTGAAATCAGTTTACATTTATTCCACTTACAATACAATAAACATTATTCAGCATCTATTATGTGGCAGACACTGCACTAAACACTGGGAATACAAATAAGAAAAAAAAGACAGTTCCTGCCCTCCATGAGCTTACAATCTAATGGGGGAAGACAGTCTTCACAAATAAGCTATAAAAGGGGAGCAGGCATGATGACCATGGAGTCAAAAGCAAGCAGAGGAGCTAGTGAAAAGTCAAGAGTTGACTAGGAATTCTAGGTCCTCCAGAAAGGGAGTCTCTGGGTATTTGTCTTTCTCTGTGTCACCCAGCCTTTCAATCAGAAGGACACAGGCAATTGTGAGTACTGAAGAGGTTTCCTTTCTGAAGAAGCTTCCTTCTGTTGAGTTTATCATCTGGAGCATGAAGATGGTGGAATCGAAACCAAGCAGAACAGCTGATGGGAAATGAAGAACCACTTGGGAATCAAAAAGTAAGCAATTTAGCCTATAGTGTTTGCCTCATTCACCAGAGCTATGAGGAGTCTTCTTTCGTAGAAGTAAACTTGCCTAGAGAGAGGAAGAAAGGGAGGGAGGGAGGAAGGAAAGAACAGAGGGAGAGGCTGATTCTTAGAAACTTCATCTTTTGTTGTTTAGATACTGCGAAAGTATCATTTTCTACATTTCCCTACAAAAGATAGTATTTAATCTATTTCATGGATTAGGTACATATTTTTACTTACATAATATTGTTTCTTGTAAAAAAAATTCTCTTCTAGATAACTTCTAGTAACTTGGTAATCTAATGTGAACTCTGAATGAATTTTGTTTGCTGTATTTATGTTGTATCCTATTCTCCTCCCCAATTTATGTCCCCTTTGACTTAGAAGAAAATCAAAGCAGTCAAAATAAAATTAAAATTCAATTCAGTTAAAATTATTAAGATTATTAATATAATATATCAAAGATAGATACTACAGGAACTTGCTCCACCAATAAATATTGAAACCTCTCTAAACCTGAGTAAATCTCTTCATGAGTTTCTGAGGCCACAAAAATAATTTTGCATTCAGTTCTATCCTTGAACAGATCCATGAATAAATGAAAAAACTATTTGCTAAGTGTTCACTATGTGCCAGGCACTGGGAAAAGAAATAGAAAAGGAAGATGTTCCCTCCTTTCAAAGCTCACATTTTAACAGAAGACAACACATAAAAGAAGTTTCCCCTACAAATCAGATGGAAAGGGTCCTGGCCATTAAGGTACAACAGCAAAGCAGATAGCAATTTATCTTCTTTAATATTATTTCTTCTGATGAAACCACATACGTTTCTGGTGTTAACCATTTACCAATGCCAAGGACTTTAGCGATGAAAACTCTTTTGCAAATCATTAGAAGCTGTGGCTGGTGAGAAGGCAGGAGATGCAGCACCTGCAGAGGAATTTTCCAGGTCTAATTTTACAATGGCTGTGGGGTCAGGCTGGTTTCAGCGTTCTTCTACCTTTTGATGGAAGTTGGTCAGTGATTGGTATTGGTGATGTCAAGGAAGGCAGGTCCCTTCTCCACTAGAGTTACTATTTTTGATACTGGAGTTTGGCCAGTTGCAGGGCAGGTGGTCTTGGGAGGCAATGCAATTCTCAGAATTGTTAGCTCTGGATCCTGGGCTAAAACATGCTAAAAGTCTTGTGAAGAGTCTATAATTGGCATAGCCTTGAGTATCTCAGGACTATCTTTTCAAAATAATGATTCATCAGGGTAGAACTTATGTAGAGAGGAGAAAATGTGAAGGTGAAGATATTAAATAAACTTCATATAGACTTAGCTAGGGGGTGAACATAAACATACATATTCAGCTCTCTCATTTTATACATTATAAATTGGAAGTAAAGCATTTTGTCAAAGATTGTATAGCCAGTGAATAACAGAGCCACTATTTAAAAATAAGTATTTTGATTCCTAATCCAAATTTTTTTTATTTTACACCAGGGGTGTCAAACTCAAATAGAAATATGACTACCAAATCATACATAAGGATCCCTGTGGACATATATTGACATAGAAAACTTTTTTTATGTTCTCTTGCATGTTTACTTACTGTATTAATTCCCAATTACATTTTAATCTGATACTGGCTACATTCAAGTATTTTTAGGACTATAGACTGTGTGTTTGACACCTCTGTTCTACCCTACAGTTTTAAAATATCAAAAGATTAAGAAGTGAAATTCTTTAAAGAGTACTTCCCAAGGCATACTGTCACTGTCTTTTGGAGACCATGGCAGCAGAGCAAAAAAATTTAGCTTATATTCTGCTCTTGTAAAAGGCTGCTTGCTAGCTCAGGTGGAAACTTACAAGAAGCAATGATTTCAGTGACATTCTTCCTGACTCTGAGCTTAATTCTACCTTTGAACCATGGCTTCACATTTTTTCTCTACTTCTTGACTTCTCTTATCTACAAACTTGGTTTGATTGAAATAGCTTCCAGCTACTCTTTCAATTATGACTTAGAACAAAAAGTTTTTTCCCCACTTTGCTCTGTTAATTTTCTCTCTTATCACTCCTATACAGTTGATGTGAATTTAACTATCTCCAGCTGATAGCAAATCAAAAGATATTTTTCTAGATACCTCATGTTAACATTCCAGAAGCAAACATTTTGAGCCAAATGAGAAAGAAAATAAAATGGTAGTAGTATGGTGAAGGAGGGAATGGCTTTCTAAACTTCTGTGGACCAACTCATTTCTGGGTAGAATATTTATTTGCATCCTATAGACCTACATACTCAAGATTATTAACCTATAAGATATCTTAAAATGCTAACTAACCCATAGTTTATGTGCCTGTTTATTTTTTATTAATTTTCTACATTGCAAGGAATAATCTCTATCCTGTTCTAGGCTTTTGTTTCCCATGTTGTTATAAGCAGAAACCATCTTTGACAGTTTTCGTGCAAACATAGATACTTGTTTATTTGTGATATACCAGATATGGAATGTCAGGAATCAAAAAAATCTGGGTCCAGTGATTTAGTGCTCAAGTAGCTATGGCAGAAAAGGGAAAAAAGAGTAAATGAGTAGGAAAGGCTCACCAAAGAGAAACATAGGATAAAAAGAGATAAAACCTGAAAGGACTGAATTAGACAAGTTTGTGTAAGGCTTGCCATTTCGGAAAGACACTAATGGAGAAAAAAACTTCTATATCTGGGAATCTTGAAGGAAAACAAAACTAGCTCAGGTTTTAAGATGCATATGACTCTGTCATACATACACATATACTAAACAGTAGAACAAGAAATGGCAATTTTATTGCTAATTCTGCCACTCATTAACACATTAAATAGGAATGATTAATTTTACATCTTTTTTTCAGCTGTAAAATGAATGACAATGCTATATTTCAATCAACAAGTGATTTATTTGTTATAACAATACCTAACCATCACTTAACTTAACCCCACCATGGTTTTCCTTATTTTCCTCAACTCATTGCCTCAGGACATGCCTACTGGAGGATGTTTTCCTGGAATCTAACACTTTTGTTCCAGATTATATGCTGTAAGAAACTTTATAATTTGGAAATAGCAGCATTTTAATAACTTTGTATGTTGACCAGATCATATTTTAGCTGCTGGCATTCATGGTGTCTTGGGCAGTTAAATGAATAACAGGAGGAAATAGTCAAACTATCTAGGAGCATGCCTCAGTTACCCTTGTTAGGTTATAAATCTAACCATAAAATAAACTGGAAAGGAGTTAAGGAGTGGAACCTAATTTTAGAGAAATCATAATAATGGACCTCTGGGGAATACTGAATGGAAATAAAAGGAAAATACCTATTCTAAGCAATACATGACACATTCACAAAAACTGACCATGTATTGGGGCATAAAAGCTTTGCCATCAAATACATAAAAGCATAAATATTAAATGCACCCTTTTCTGAGTATAATGCAATAAAAAATTATATTCAATAGAGGGCCTTAAAAGCATAGATTAAAATTAATTTGGAAACTAAAAGCTCAGTGCTATAGAATGAATAATTCTATTCATCCAAAGAAAAATTCATTCAAAGAACAAATCAAAGATTTAATAAATTTATTAAAGATAATGACAACGAGGCACTGTACTAAATATTATGGGATGTATACAAAATAATACTTAGGGGAAAATTTATATCTCTGAACATTTACTAATAAAAAAGAGAAAGAAAAGATTGAGAGAGTATGTGATAATTTTTAAAAATCTAGAAAAACAACATCATGTTTTTGTTATTGATATATATACCTACATATGATTGCTTATATTTATAAAAAATATTTATATAGCAAATATATTATTTATATTACATATTTACACATTTAAATTAAATGTATTATTTGCAAGTATAAATATTTACATATTATATATTTGATTATTTCATTAGATGCATGAAAGTTTTAACAAAACACAAAACCTGTTCCTATTAAAAACACTAGAAAACATACAAATAAATGGAGATTTTCTTAAGTAGCATCTATCTAAAACCATAAGCAAGCATTCTCTTTAATGAGAATAAACTAGAAGCCTTTCTAATAAAATCAAGGATGAAACAAGGATATCCATCATCATCATCATTATTCAGTACTGTACTAGAAATGATAACTATAACAATAAAATAAGAAAAAAGAAATTAAAGGAATAAGTATGGGCAATGATGAAGTGAAACTATCACTTGTTGTGGAAGATAGGATCATATCTTAGAGAACCATAGAGAGTCAACTAAGAACTAGTTGAAACAGTGAACAATTTAAGCAGAGCTGAAGGATGTAAAAAAAACTTAACAGGAATCACAAGCACTTCTAATTGAAAGAGAAATTTTACTAAAAAACTGCAGAAAGTATAAAATACTTGAGGGTTTATCTGTCAAGACCCGCATAGTAACTATATGAGCACAATTATAATAAACTTTCCACACAAATATCAGTCTAAATAAGTGGAGAAATACTAATTGCTTGCAGGTAGATCAAGCCACTATAATAAAAATGACAATACTACCTACATGAATTTACCTATCCAGTGACGTACCAGTCAAATATGAAAGAGTCCCTTAATAGAGCTAGAAAAAAATAATAAAATTCATCTGGAGGAATAAGAGGTCAAGAATACCAAGCTAATTGATTTTTTTAAAAATGTTAAGGAAGGGGGCCTAGCAGTGGCAGATCTCAAACTACACTACAAAGCTATAATCATCAGAACAGTCTGGTACTGAGTAGGAAATAAATTGGTTGATCGATGGAACAGATTAAGTACACAGTATGTAGAAGGAAATGAGGACAGTAACCTAATACTTAAACTCCAATATCCCAGCTATTGGATCAAGGACTCACTATTTGATTAAAAGAAACTACTGGGAAAACTGGAAAGTAGTCTGGTAGCAACTAGGCATAGACCAGCATCTCACATCATATTGCAAGATAAGCCCAAAATGAGCATATGATTTCGATAGAAAGGGTTATATAATAAGCAAATTAGAGGAAGATTAAAGAAATTACCTATCAGACCTATGCATAGGAGAAAAGTTTATGACCAAATAAGAGACAGAAAGGTATATGGGAGGTAAAACAGATAATTTTGATTATATAAAATTTTGAAGTTTTTGTATAAGCAAAATGAATGGAGGCAAAATTAGAAGAAAAGCAGGAAACTGAGAAAAATATTTGTATTAAATCTCTCTGATAAAGCTATCGTTTCTCAAATAAAACAGGGAACTAAGTCAAATTAATGAGAATAAGAGCCATTCCCTAATTAACAAATGGTCAGGGCAAATAAACAGGCCATTTTGGGAGGAAAGTCAAACCTATCAATAATCATAAGAAAAACATACTCTAAATCACTAATAATAGAGAAATGCAAATTTAAAGAAGCTAAAGTGACACCTCTCACCCATCAGAATTGCTAAGATGATAGAAAAACAAATTTTGAAGTGCTGGAAAGGACATGGAAAATAAGTGAATGAATGTACTTAGGTTGGATTTGTGAACTAGTCCAGCCATTCTGGAGAACAATTTGCAACTTTGCCCAAAAAGCTATTAAAATACACATAATTTTTGATTTGGTAATATCACTGCTGGATCTATACCCCCAAAGAGATCAAAGAAAAAGATTGTATATTGGGGTCCTTTCTTCCTTTGTCCTTCCCTCTCTTCTTCACTGCTTTCCAGTAAAGCATTGAGTTGAACTGATTCTCATTGTTAAGCATGCTATTGTCAGTATCTGAATTCATTAAGGGATTGTTTTCCTAGAAATCTCTGGCTGACTCACAGGTTTTCCTTTAGACACAAACCATATACCATAACAAGGACTCTCAACCTTTTGGTAGTAGCACCTATGCTAGGGGATTGTGGTTGTGTAACACCAGTTGTAGAAGGCAAGGACCAATTGGAGTTCGTTGACATATTAACCAGTTACAAATAACATGCATGTACTAATTCAGAGTATGACTCATATAAGGGCAGTGATACACTGGAGAACACAGAGATATGGGTTCATTCAGCTAGAGAGAAATGTTCCAAGCACTCTTCTAAAGACTGAGATACTTACACCTTGATCTGGTTGCCACCTGAAGCTGGCCGATTCACATGTCAGGGTTCAGGGCACGCAAGGGATTTGGGGAGTACGCATACAGCTGTACTAATCTTTAAAAATATTTTTTGCCAGTATTTTTCCATGTTACAGCTGCTCTTAAGGGGAGCCTCTCATGGCAGTCTCAAGACGATCAGCTGTAATAATACCAATCTATTATTCTCTTTTGTTTCTTTGGTGAGAGTTGTCATTGAAGAGCTTAGTTTTTCCATTTTTTCCCATAATTTTTTTTCCTGTGCAAAACATACATTATGCTGTCCTAAATTTCATTTCTCTTCATTATGCTGTCCTAAATTTCATTTCTCTTTAAAACTGCTCAGAAACAGTGTATTGTGGTTCCACTATCTCTTTCCATTCTATACTTCTCAATAAGAACTGGATCATTTTCCTTTGTTTTAAAATAATTATTCATAGATGTCTGAACTTGTTTACTAGATTTGGAGGCAATATTTAATTCTGCTATTCGTGTTTTCCTTGTTGTATTTAAATGTTTATATTCAAGATCTTTGAGTCTGCTTCTTCCTAAGAACTTGGGTAATTTCAGTCTTTTTCCTTCTTTCTCCTAATGTTCACTCTCTGACTCGGATCTCTCATGGAGGTTTCCTTAGGGATTAAACCTCAGAGTGTTTCAGCTTCCTCCCACGCTGGGCACATGATACAACACCAACCTCAGTCTCTGCCCCAAGTAACACGAGTCAACAGAACAGGTCCCACCTGGGTACTGAAGACTGTTTCTCCGAATCTGGGGAGTTCTTCGCAGTCTTCCCACACATTGTGCTCTGTCTCATTCCCTTGTTTTGTGAGTTCTCTGGCTCAGGACTGACAATTCAGAGAGTGCAATGCCACACTGGGCTTTGGAGTTCACCCCTGTAATGTGACAGTGTTGTTGCCCTTGCATACACAATATAATCAACTCAACTAGCTCCTTTATTAGCTCTTCAAAAAGGACCTGTGATCTATCCTTTTTATTAAGTTGCAACTTTTTGCCACTTTCTCTTGCAATCTGTCTTTTTGTTTCATTTAGGGAGGATGAAGATGAATACAATTTATTTTTTTTATTATGCCACAGCTACTCACAATTGATCATTGTACAAGGATCTCACATTTAGGGTAACAATAGCTAAAGTAATGTTTATAAATGGTTAGAAAATTGGGGTCCTTATCACCCTGTACCTCTTTTCAGTCACACTGCAGAAGCAAAATGGGGCCTTCCAGGACTGAGGGTTATTTCTTTTTGCCTTTTTTATGGGTTCCTACAGCCAAATAATTCATGACCAAGTGGCCAGCATGTGGAGACTGTGTCTCTCCATATAGGCTTTTAATTTCTAACATATATAAAAGACCTTGAATTTTGATTGCGAATCTAGTGACAAACTACTGGAATTAAATTAGGCTCATGCATTACCTCAATGAAAAGCAACATGTATTTAAAAGCTGATGATGATGATGGAGCTTTTGATGACATGAGCAATATTCACACGTGGCAGTTCATGAAAGGATGACGGAAGAATATTTTTAAATTTGGTTTTTATATTGCTACAGAATGGACAACAATAAAACTTCAGTAGTGTGTTGAGTTACAGGTAACTACAAAAAAGGAAGTGTTGACAGTAAGTTCATTTTCCTCTTGGGTGTAAGATTTTCTTAGGACTAAAGGAAAGTGATAATTGATCCTTCTGGCTAGTACACAAAAAGGCGATGACATGACACACAAATAAATTAAATTTAAGACCACAGGCTGAGGTGATAAACGGTTCATAAGCTATTTCTTTGGAACTTTTTCCCCTTGATTAGTCATCATTCATACCTCTTGAAATTCTTCCTAATCCCAACAGCCTACCTCCTATAGAAAGGGGAGAAATCAATCTTCTTATTTTCTCAGAAGATATGTTATTTTCTTTAGCCTACATATATAGAGAAGGAAAGAGAAAAGCATAATATTTTGTACTTGAACAAAGGTTTCCGAATGAATATATTCCCTTCCTTTTGAGTATGAAGATCACCTTTTTTTGAGTCCAGAAAATTTGTTGACTCCTGTATGCATCGAGTCTCTGCATAAAGAGAAAATACACAATTATAAAAAGGCACTACAAGCTCAGTTAAAATTTCTACATCAATTTGTTTTTCTTTCATGAATCATAGCAACATTCATATTTATTTGAAAATTAATAATATATGTGTGCAAGACATTTTTCACTCGACTGAAAATATTAGAATAGATTTTATAGCTAGAGATAATGCATATAATGTATATTATATATATAATTATTTGCAAATCTATATAAACAGTATTTATTATGCTAAGTTACATTACATATATAATTGGAATTAAGTGGAAATCAAAATAGCAAAACTTGGTATGCATATTGATTTATAGATCACTATGTTAGGTGGCCTTTCAGCTCTACCATTTTATGATTCTATTTCCCTAACTTTCTCTTGTCTGTGCAGCTCCCCATTCAACAGTAATATTTCCACAAGGCAAGTAGAGGGCTGCTTCAAGACCATTATGAAACAATGAAGCTTATATAAATGCCCTTAGATTGAATATTTATGATGCCTCCACTGATAAAAGCCCAGAACTCAAGCCAGCTTGCCCCTATCACTCTGAAGACCAGATGACAAACCTGATCAGAAACTAGGCTACAAATAAATTTGGTTTATTTTTTAGAAAAACAATTCTGTTCTATCTTAAAGACATATGAGCAATGACCCTAGCATTCCATCATGGCCAGCACCACTAAAAGCATGCAAGTACCTATTTGAACACAGTAATTATGCGCCACATTACACATAATCCTTGCTATCTTGAAGTTCATTGTGAATTATTGTAAATGACAGAGAAAGATACATACATAATTTATATACACAGAGTAAAATTCAAACAGTAGTTCAATACATGAAATAGATTTTAAGTCAATGGAAAATTTATGTAGGCTATGACATATTACCAGGATGACATGCATATGAGAGACAATATTAAAGACTTCATCAAGTAATGTATTAGGATTAAAAGAGATGGGCTATAAATGTAGCAATAGGGAGGGATAATGCGTGGACAGGAAGCTCTCTGTGGAGAATCCACACTGCACTTAAGGCTCTTTATGTAGCACATGAGCTGAGAGATTTGGGCAAGAATTCTAGAGGATAAAAAGGGTTGAAATGACTTTGATCTGCATCACTGAAGGTGTACCAACATTGATCTACAGTGACAAACTCAGTGTGTGAATAGAATGATTATGCCAAAACATTCAAGGTACCTAAGTACAATGCGGGATGAAGTAAAAGAGAAGTCGGAGGAGCATAGGGGAATATTCAAAGCCAGACAAATCTTACATCTTGTAACTGTAGACATGAAACATAGTAAATCAAATCTAATGTTTTGTTTACATCTCGTTTACTCACAAGTATTTTATTGATTTGAATGCAGCTCCTGCTTTTTCTGGACTAAATCTGGCTTGCTTGAAACTTAAAGTGTGATGTATAATTTCAGTAATGTTTCCAGTATGTATTATACTTATATATAATACATATGTACACATGTAACTATAAAATACTTTAAAAGAATTCATTTTAAGGGTACAACTGATATTTTGAAAAATACAGTAAATCCAGTCTCCATCTGTAAAGTGCTTTGGAATTAATCAGAATGAATGATGCTGTAGAAAATGCCAAATACTGTGGCCCTCATTATCTTTAAATAAAATTCAGAAAAGAAACATATTTGTTCATCATTTTCTCTTGGAAATGGGTAGAAATTTCTAAATATAGTAATGACAGGGCAAGTGCCAGATGTAGACTGTAGGCATTTGCAGAGTGAAAATTTGGCTCAGAGAGATGACTGACTATGCTTAGTGCTGGAGTTGAGATGAATGCTTTCTATTTTTTGCTTCCAGTTTTTCTAGAACTCTTTTGTTGTTTCATAGGCAAGATACTACATACTGCTTCCAAAATACGTAATTAAACAGAATAAAACAGCCTCACCTCTGTCTGAGCAACATATCCAGGCTTTACATTCACTTGCGGTAAATTAAACACTAGGATTTTATTTTCTCTTTTTAGTACTCCTTTTCTTGTTGAGCTCCTTTTTAACACCTTGATCAGGATCATTTATTGATGGTGAATGACAGTAAATATTTAGGCAATGCTGCTATTTGTTAATCAGATTGTTTTAAATTTTCCTTTAAAACAGATATAGTAATTTCTTGTGGTTCTGTAGGTTTGTCTACAAGTCTTATTTATTTAATACCTTATTTACAACTTGTCTGAGGTGTACAATGACAAGATGAGATGATATAAGAAGTGGCCTTATAAAATGAAGCAAGCAGAGTTATCATATTAGAGAATACAACATAAATAAGCCAGAGTTTCCCAGAAGCTTTTATTATGCTATATAACAAATTACCTAGATGATTTAGAGTGTAAATCAGGTAGAGCAAATTCTATCCTCAGCTATGTGCTCTCCATTCCCATTGTCCTTCCATTAGCTATTGTTTATTCCTCTCAGGAAATTAAAGTTGATTTGAACTTGTATTTGAGCTCAGTGTTCCTGGAACAGAACCAGGTTATGGACTTCACTACTTAACTTGAGCTCAGTATTGTAAGAAAAAAAAAAAGGTTAGTAATTAATATTGTTAAAAAAAAATAGTAATTCGTATTGTAAAAAAAAATATTGTGCTTAGTATTGTAAAAAAAAAAAAAGTTCCTTCCTACTTTTCTTATCTTTTTACACTTTTTATCTCTACATACTTGGTAACTCAGTGACACTGGCTTCCTTACAGTTCCTCACAGATGTGGAATTTGAGACACAGGGAGGTTATATGACTTCCCCAAAGTTAGGTAGTACTCTAAGTTCCAAAGACAGGATGCAAACCCAAGTCTACTCTAATTTTGGTATTCTGTTTATTAAACCAGATGACTTCTCCTTGGACTGAGATTTCATGCTACAGATTTGGTAGATGGTTTTAAAAATAAAAGTAATTCTGGAGCCTCAGAATGATCCACAGATTTCTTTCAACATTGAGATGGAAAAGTACAACTTAGAAAACAAATCAGCTCATGTTTGCATTACAAAGGAATTTTTCATTTTGCAAAAGAATCTATGAGGTATATATATATATGTATATATATTATATAGAGTCAATAAGGGGATTTTATTTGCATGATTACATAGTTGCTATAAGGAATTTATATTTTTTCCCTTTTTTCAGTGAGAGCTAGAAAGTGGAAGGTAGAGAAAGTAGACTTCTGTTCATTAAAAAAGCAATTTAAAAATAGAGAGGTAGGAGGTGTTGCTACAGATGTGAAATTGCATGTATTTTCAGATGAGTTCATTTACCAGTTTTATTTATTTTACTTGGTTATAAGAGCTCTCTCAGTAAGTGGTGGTAATAAATAAATGTTTGTAGTATAGAATATGTGATATAAAAACAAAACATACCAATGTTTCTTTAAAATTCACTCATAATCCTTTTAACTAGCCAATTCCCATTTAAAATATTTGAATTTAAAGTATATTTTACAGACATATCTTCAGAAACGTGTGAAACATTTGTTCAGAATAGTTAATTGATACAAATATCCACAACACAGGTCTTGTGCTCTTCCTTCAAATTTATTTTTTTTCCTAAATGTCCCTATTTTTTTTTTATTGTAAACATTGTGTTGTTTATATTGGTACCAAACATGGTAGATGCTGCAGATTCCGTTCTTTCTTTCTAGAGATACTCCTCGATGTTCCTAAAGGCTTCTCTCCAACAAGATATAAAGAAAAATATACTGTAGTGAAAATGCCTTCATTTACATTTATTATTTCATTCCACAGATACCTCTTGAGTGCCTAATATGTGCCTAAGTTGTGTACCTTCAATTGGCTTCCCATAACTCAGCCTGGCATTTGAGATCTTCCGTAATTGGGTACCCACCTATCTTTACAGATTTCTTTTATGCTACTCAACTTTGCAAACTACATTTTAGACCGATTGTACTTAATTATTCACTTAACTCGAGTCTCCATCTTCTGTGTCTGCATATAACCAAACTGTTCACTGTGCTTAGAATGAGCTTCCTCCTCATCTCTTCCTCTCAAAATCCTTGTCTTACAGCAAGCTGCAACCCAAGTTCCCTACTGTGAAACCTTAACCCAATCTCTACTGTTTTTTTTTCCCTCACATTTTCCTTTACTATATTTTATGTACATGTCACATTCCCCCAGTCAGACTCCTTGAGACTACTATTCTGTTTGTGTCTTTATATTCCCATAAAGGAGCATAGTATAGGTTTTTGATGACTGTTTGTTGAGTTAGCACTGTGCCAAGTATATGATGATGATGATGATAGCTAGCATTTCTGTAGCACTTTAAGGTTTGCTAAGTGCTTTACAGACATTATTTAATTTTATTCCTGAGAGGGAGATTCTATTATTATCTCTATTTTACAGATGAGGAAACTGAAGCAAATAGAGATCATGTGTCTTGTACAGGGTCCCATAGCCAGTTAAGTTTAAGGTATGATTTGAATTCAAGTCTTTCTAACTCTCCAAAACACTCTCCACTGTGACACCTTGCTGCCATTATGTAATTAGGAATAGTACATGATCTTTGCTCACATAGGAGTTTATGATCTAGACTATTAACAACAGGAAACCTGAGGAATATAAAAACAACCATCCTGATTATTTCTTGTGGTATTACAGAGCTATGCATGTAGATGGAGAAGTAGTGGTTCTAATAAATTAAAACTGAATTTAGAAAAAAATAAAATTGAGCCTTGATTATGTAGACTTTTGTGGAAAAAATCAAAGTACCTTAACTCTTTGAGATGTAATGAGAGCCATTCCTCTGGGAAAAGAAATATTTAGTCAGATTTTACTTGATAAATGATTTTCTTTACTGATCAATGTTACTAGCTATTTAATTGGAAAAGAGTTATAATGAGAATTACTAAGATTCTTTCATTGCTGTATCACATCAAAAGTGTGCTATTCACACTAATGGTAACTAGTTTTATCAAATGAAATTAGCATGATCTTACTAAAATGTATTTCTTGAATTTCATCTTAGTTGCATGTTACATCCATTCGTTTATGTAAATAAAGTGATAAACATTTCACTCATTCTTCTTTCTGAGCCTATGAACAGTGGCTTCTGTTTTCTATTCTAATTAGGGGAAGGGAAGGGAGGATTTGTCAATTATCTCCTAAATCTAATAAAATCTTGTAAAATCTAATTGTTTTTTCTCAAACCCATACCATTTGACCTCTTTCAGCACTTAACACTTGACCAATTTCTCCTCATGGATCTTCTCTCCTTTCGGAGTTTCTATGATTTAGCTCTCTGTCTTGGTTCTCCTCCTACCCAGCTAACCCTTTCTTCTCAGTCTCTTTTGCCGGATCTTCATCTATGGCACAACCACTAATGGTAGGTATTCCCCATGAATCAGTTTTAGGTCTTGTCTTTTCTCTCTTTACCCACTCACTTGCTGATCTCATTAGTTTCCATGGTTGCAATCATCATCTCTATGTAGATGATACTCAGATCTATTAATCCGGCCCTAAGTTCCAGCCATTCTTCTATCATCAACTACCTATTAGACATTTCAAACTGGATGCTTTGCATTGATCTCAAAATGAGCATATCTATAACTGAATGCACACCTTCCTATGCCCATCCCACTTCCAAACTTCCCTATTACTCCCAAAAGCACTACCATCATTCCTGTGATCCACTTGCAAAACTTCATTGTCATTATCTCTTCACTCTCATTCATCTTTCCTATCTAATCAGTTGCCAAACCTTTTAATTTCTTCCCCTATGGACTGTAATAATTATCTCTCCACACACAAAGCTACCACTCTAAGTAAGGCCCTCATCACCTCACTTAAACTCTGTGTCTTGCATCAGTGGCTATCTTCCACACAGCTGCATTTAAAGTTTTTCACAACCTGATCACTTCATATTTTTGTAACCTTTTAAGACATTATGCCCTACTATGAGCTCTAACATTCAGCCGTACTGACTTACTTGTAGTTCCTCGAACAGATTTTTCCACATTCTGACTTTATCTTTGACTGTCCCCCATGCCTAGAATATTATCCCTTTGAACTCTATTATCATGCCTGGTTTCCTTTAAGACTCAATTCAAGCATCACCTCTTGCACGAAGATTTTGTCAGGTTCACCTCCACCCCATCCCTCCGTACCCCAGTGCCTTCCTCATGTTTTCTGTGTATGTTATCTCCCCCATTAGAATGGAAGCTGCTTGGCAGCAGGATCTCCCTTTGCTTTTTCTTTCTCCTCAGGAAGTTAGTGCAAAGACTGGCACATAGTAAGCAGTTATTAAATATGTTTACTGATTGTCTGAATTTTGCAAATGATATCATGGACTAGTTAAAGAACCCTAAAGATTCAACTAAAAATTTAAGTGAATGTTGTAATCTTATAGACAATATTCCCCTCTCCTCACTTCTTTCTCCAGCAATCACTTAGCCTCTGCCTGAATATCTACTTCTATTAATGGAGTCTTCAGTCTCCTATGGCAGATCATTCCATTTAGGGGCTAGTTCTTATGGGTAAGAAGTTCTGCTTCTTACTGAGTAGAAAATTAATTGCTTCTTCTGAAGCTAAGTAAAAGTGATTTCTTATAATTTGTATATACCCAATATTTAATAATAGCAGTAAAACTGACACTTCAGTAGCACTTGAAAATTTGCAAAATTTTGTATGCTCATCTTCTCATCTGAGGTTCGCAACAGCCTTGTAAGATAGATATTAAAATTATTAGTATTCCCATTTTATGGATTAGTAAATAGGATCAGAGAGGTTAGTTGAATTACCTGTGGTTAAAGAGCTAGTAAGTATTAAAACTAGATTCAAATCCAGATGTTTTTGGTTTCAAGTGTGACATTTTTTCTACTATAGTATGCTGTTTTTGTTGTAATAGCCAATAAAATTGTTAGCATCTAAAAGACAAAGTTTCATGATAGGCAGAAATATTTACATTGCTTTCTACACACACACACACACACACACACACACACACCCTTTTGGAAGTATCCACCAGTTTTCACTGTGTTTCCCCAAAGGCAAATTGTACCATTTTAAAAACTACAGCAAAATCTGTAAGTAAAACAACAAATAATGAAGACAGCTTGGGAAAAGAATCAGAAATGAGAAAGAATTTCCTTCCCAACTCTACAGGGTGATTGAAATACCCCAAGTCCCAGGAACATTATTCAAGCAGCTAGCCAATCTGAGGGAGGCTTATGTGATTAAGGATAATGAATATGCTGTTCTTGGCACTGAACGTTACTTGTGGAAAATTAAAAGCCTTGCATATATATTAGAAAAAGAAATAAATTCAGAAACAACATGAGAAGAAATAAAAACGTAATAAAAATAATAAAACCTCAGGCCTTAATGTATTACCTGGAGACTTTAATTTTAAAAGAAATTCAAGAGCTTTTAAAACTCTGCTCAGTGCGCATAATGAAGCATATTAACATTCTGCATTAAAACAACTCTCAGCAAAGTAGAAAGTGTTTATTCATGAGACAAAATAAGCTAGAACATGATCATAATTGTAGAGCAACTTATTAAATATTTTGAATAAAAAATGAAGAAAAAAGGGGGCCACAGGTTTAAAAACTAAAATTCATGAAATGCATGCCCAAGTCTCATAAGGTGTGTATATGTGTGTGTGTGTATGTGTGTATGTATGTATGTATAAGTATATGATCAAGCCTCACAAGGAGCAAGTTGAGTTGCATTTGATGCAATGGGAAAAACTGATATTTTCTGTACTTAAAAGGAATAAACTCACCATCTCTTTCTGTATTTTAAAGTACTATAGGGGTTATTATTTCTAGATTGAGTTTCTGAAGTATGGGAGGTTTTGGTTTATTTTTTTATTGTCAGTCTAATTATTATTCAAATAACGAGCGAATAACTTCATAGGAGCTGAGCAGCTGGAGGAATTGTTAGGTATACAGTAGGATATAGAGTTTTGAGGTTGGAAGAATGATGAAAAGGCAAGTAAAAAAAAAAGCTGCTAACCACTGCTAGGGAAAAACTGCTATTCATGGCAATACAATGGAAACAGAGTACTGAAGATTAGAAAAAAATGATTTTTGTTGATGAAACTTGCTTTTTCAATTCTAGCCTATTCCAAAACTCTTGTCAAACAAGAGTCCAAGTGAGCCTGTAAAATTTGGACATCTTTATCAGACTGTAAAACATACACACAAAAATTATTTGTGTGTGTATGCATGTGTGTAATTTACCAGTGAGCATGGAACTTTTATCTCCATTGAGAGAATGAAGAATGATGATAAATAAGTTGCTATACTGAGAAGTAGAATTGTTTCAGAATTCCCTAATGAAGACAGAATATTGTACCATGACCTTGGCTTATTCCATGTGTCTTGAAAAGTTAAGAAATTTATCCAAGAGATGGAGATAAATGTGCTTCAATGGCCTGGAAACTTGCCTGATTTAAAATTCTCTTAAAATCTCTGGGTAATAATCAAGGCTAGAATTGGGAAAATGTACTATTCATTAAAGGTATGCTTTATATCAAATGTGATAAAAAGCATGGTTTCATGTTCATGGATTAAAGAATGTGTCAAAATCTTATGAACTCTATGCCAAATTGTTCAAAACAAGTGATACAAGAGATAGCAACAAAAAGAAAATATATTGCATATTAAATGGTTTTAAATGTAAAAATATCTTGAGCTTTTCGTGGTGTCAATAAATATAAATGTTTGACTTTAGAACAAATAATTCTAACATACACACATATGCATATACACACATATAGATATAGATGTACACATGTACATAAAGCATCATGGAGAAAAGGAGTCCTAGGCTGGTCTTTGAAGGAAGCTTAGGTTTGCTGTCTAAAATAGGCAGGCTGAGAGGGTGGTGGGAGTAGGGAAACTTTACCTGATTACAGTAGAAGATTGACTTGAGAGAGTAAGACGAGTTTAGAGAGCCTTCAATGATAAGTTGAAAAGTACAGTGGTACCTTGTACATAGCAGAAACTCAGTTAATAGGTGTTGTAATAGTTGGTTGAATGGATGAATGAATGAATTTGAAAGATCATGTGAAGCATGAAAGTGATGACATTTTCATTATAGATTAAACCACAAACAAAATTAATTGCAACCAAATGGAAAGATAATTTATAGGTTTACCTTTGAGAAGTAAATAAAGGAACTGAAAGAATCAATTTCTTTGTCCACCCAAAGAAAACAAGAAATATCATTTAATGAGTCACATTTCACCTCCCTTCAAAATGTTCTTGGAGAGTATTCCTTAAGTAAAGGAATCTATGTAAAGATAACTATAGTCTCTGTACCAACTTCTGTTGACAAAGATAAAGAGGAAGAAAAATTTGATGAAGAACTAAACTAAGTCAACATGATACTTCTAATTTTAGTAGCAAGATGCTCATAAAGGAAGATGGCAGAAAAGTTGCGAAGTATTGTTCAGGTTTCAGAAATTAAAGATGACAAAGACTTGTAGACTCTTCAGAATTCTTCCATCCCTAGATTATGAATAGTTTCCTTAGGAGGAAAGGCTAAAAGGTGCTAGACATAGGAAGCACCAAATAATGTCACCAAAGTACACTGCTGAATTCCTAACAAAGAGGAAAAGTCTGGTTAATAATATTGGTGTCATTTCTGATTCATCTGTCTATGGGTGATCAGACCATGGACTTTTCAGAGTAAAGGTTAAAAATAACACCAGACTAGCATAATTCACAACAGTTCCAAACTGACTTATTCTAACAAGCTTTTACTGCCTAAAAAATGAAAAAAAAATCAAAGAAAAGTAAACAACACCTGCTTTCCTCATTTCTTACAAAAGTTTACCTGATATCCTCTAATTGCCATAACAAGGAGGTGAAAAGAAGCCAGAAATCACCTCAGCCAATGAACATTTAATCTTGTCAAGCAGACAAGAAGAGCAGACAAAAGCAATACTGGTTTAAAATTTAATTTCACTTGCTAAGTCTTATGGATTGTTGAATGTTGGTGCCACTGTGGGTTGGTAGAAGCATTCTGAACAACAATCTGAATTTATGTGGGGGAAATTTCTAAACTGTTCATATGTACGCTGTGATCTTATGAATGGACATTTACATCAAGGAGGTCAAAAAGAAAAGAAAGGTCTTGTATACACTTAACATATTTCTAATGATACTTTGTGTGTGACAGTAAAATACTAGTACTAGGTACACATTATTTGGAGACTAGCTAAACAAATTGTGATATATGAATGTATTGGAATATTGTGTTATAAGACATGAATTCAGAAGAAGATGGAAATATTTAATTGACTATATATATGTGTCTATATATATAGACACACGTCTTATATATGTGTGTCTATATGTAGACACACACATATATATAAAAAGAGAATAATATATAGTAATATAAATTAAAATAACACAAAAAAGCCACTGAACTGAGATTAAGTAAAATAACTGTATTTTCTCTCTTTCATTCTTTCTTTTTTTTCTTTCTTCCCCAGAAAACAGATAAAGAAATACATTATTCTTTTGTCAGTGGAGTAGGGAACTATAAATGGAAAATGTTGTATACTTTGTTATAAGTAGTCATTGCATTTGTTAGTTCTGCCCAGTTATTTTGTTTCAAGTTGTGATGGTGGTGGTTGTTGTGGTGTTTTTATTGTTGTTATAAGGCAAGGTGGATTCTTTGGGGAATGGTGTATTGGGGAGTTGCCATAGTATCGCAAACAAATGTATCAACAAACCTTTTTCAAAAGCCTCTACATACTATGGTGAAAGATTATGAGCAGAATGCATGTAATAAGGTAGAAATAGCATTAAGAAAATGAGAGAAGAAGATCCAGATGAAGCACACATCCGCAAAATCCATATTGTAATGATATGACATGATTTTGAAAGCAATGAGGGATCAATTTTCAAGCTATCTAACAAGACCATTTATCATCATGAAAAGAAATGTTAGCATGAGAATTTTACAGTGAGATGCTAGGAAATCTTTAAGAATCCTGCATTTGAATTAAGTTCAAGTCCTAATTCTAACATTTCTTTTTTTGTGACTTACATGAGTTCTTATTCCATGGCACATTGTCTTTAACTCATTCTTTTTGTATCTATTTCTGTCTCTGCCTCTCTTTTCCTCACCTTTCTCCTACTTTCTTGTGCACATTTAAAAGAAAAAAAATACTCCCTGATTCCATAAAAATAAATATTAATCTAGGAACCCAAGGTATGAAAGAACTCCTCAGAATGAAAACCAAGGAGGCATATCATAAAGTTATTCATGGTTTTATCCCTTCATATTTCATTAGAGTGATGCAGCTAAATAAATGATTAATTCATTCCAAAATAGTCATTCCAATGTCCTAGAGCACACACTAATAGATAGAGCTCTATTACCAGAGGAAGATCTAGTGTGTTTTCTCAAACTTTTCCCCCGTACTAATGATTCTTAAAAGATCTTTTTAAGGTTTTGTATCATTTTATCATTAATAAGGATGTAAATAGCTACAAAACAACAACTACAGTCTTAACTGATGCATAAAAATCTTTAAACCAAGGAGAATGTCTCTACTTAGTGATGTATTCAGGGAAGTTCTTGTTGATTTATTTATGTATTCAGACCAATGTATGGATTTTCATTCTACTCTGCCCCATTTGTACAGAAGAACAGGAAAGAGATTTAATGTCTATTCTTAATATTTTCTATTATTGTTAAAATTTCAGTTTTAATACACATACACTTATTGTGAGAATTAAGTTTAGCAACAGCCTTCTCTGAATAGATCCATCATTATTTTTAAAAGATGACATGCTCATTTTCCAAGAGTTGCACTGTTCATTTTCAACTTCATCATTATCACAGAGATTTAATTAGCCTTTTTGCCTCTCCCCCCTGATTGGAGGTCTAGAGGATGGAGCAGTAAATTCTTATGAAAAGTCTTCCTTTATAAAGGGCTCTGAACTTTCAGAACTTTCTAGCTAACTCTCCATCTAAAATCAGAAGCACTGGCTGCCTGTTTTTGATCTCATGGAACATCATTCCCCAGCTCATCCCCTCATCATTCCCTCCCTACACACAACCTTTTCAGTTTCCTTTTCCATACTGTCTTTCTCAATTAGCCTGTAAACTCCTTGAGGGTAGAAACTATGTTTTTCTTATTTGTATCCCCAACTTTAGCACAGGGCCTGGCATACAGTAGACATTTAATAAATGTTTATTGTACTCATCAGAAAGATTATAAAGAACTATTTCTGCAAATTTCTCCAACTAAAATCACACAAGAAAGACCTAAGCACTAAATCTTTAACTTAAGTTTAATACACAACGTAAGAGGACAAACTACACAAGATGAAAATCTCATTTAGAACTTTCACTTACTGACTCCACCACTCAACCTGTACCATGCCATATGTAGCTAGTCCAATCAGTCTTACAAATTTGTGTTTTGGGACCCAGCTGTATGGGTCCATTCTTGCTCCCGTATGGTAATAACTCAAGCCTTTTCACAGTAGAAAGGGATTCTCTCCAGCTACCTGAAAGAAATGGAGAAAAACTAAAGAGGACAGGTGAAGATGTGAGCAGTTCAAAATGGGCTGGAGTGTAGAGGCTGTATCTGAGGGTAAAAAAGGGATTAATTGAATCTAGTTGCTTTCACCCTGGAATTTGCTCTGGATGGGACCCCAAATGAGGATGATGAGGGCTACCAACTTCTTGGGAATCCAAAAGCAGTAGAAAGAAGAGGAACCAAGTAAATAATAAAGAAAACCTGAGATACAATAGAAAATAAAAGATAAAAGCTGAAAAACAAACAAAAATATCAAGTTAATAAGTAAATAAACCAAATAGAAAGACAGAAGGAAAAATGAGTAAAAACTTGAAGGACAGTGAAAACAGATTTCATATGAAGGAAATGGTCTAAAAAATCCTAATGAAAAATAAAATCCTGTAGATTCCCAAAAGGTCATGAAGGGACATTGGGAAATTCCAGTATGAGAAAGAGAAATAATACTTTTAAAAATAAAATATTAGGAATGAAATCAGACATCTTGATGTAGAATTAAAGCAGATAAAAAACATGTAGAAGATATAATAGAAAATCTCTGCACCTAAGTAGAGGCTCTGAAAAAGAGAATTTTAACCCAGAAGTAGTCGCCAGTTTTACAGAAGAAAATCAAAAGGAAAGAGAACATATGAATTCTATACGTGCCAAGGTGAGTGAAGATGAAATGTTCATAGATATTCAAAGATCACAAGCTTCCCTGAAGAATATAATAAATCCCAAATACATTAGGAAACATAAGGAAACCAAAATTTCAGAATAGAGACAACAAGGTATCAGTTGATGGATTCATGCATATGTAGTAGAAAAAGCACTTGTTTGGAAGTCAGTCAGACTAAGTTCAAAATCTGGTTCTGCAACTCATTACCTATGTGCCCCCAGACAACTTACCTAACTTTTCTCAGCCTCACTTTCCTCAACCAAGAGAGTTAGACTAGATGACCTTCAAGATATCGTCAGGCTTTAAATCAATGATCCTATAATCAATAGACTGTCATTATTGAAAAACACTGTACTTGAAACTAAGACAGTCCATATTTAAATTTAAAAAACATTATTACAGTGACAACAAATTTCATAGTTATGTTGGAGAAAGATCATATATTATAAAGGAAAAACAATTTGAATAAAATAGTATTATCCCAAAGTCGTGAGAAATTTAAGAAGAGAATACACAGGTATATTCCAAAACACAAAGGAAGTCAAGCTGCAACTCAAAAATAATATATACTACCACAGCCTAATCATTAGTGAAAAAAAAAGTTGGACCTTCAGCAAAAGATGTATTTGAATCATCTTGAAGAAGATGAAAAACCTATCAAATTTAAAGTATATATTTGAATGACAAACAATTCTGACTAGTGAAACATTGGGGGAGGGTGCGGGGGGTAGATAAATACAATTATCTACAAAATGTTAAGTAAAGGAAATAATGAAAAAAATGTGGTAATGAAGTCTTTGTCACAACTTTTTAGGGCAGTATGTCTCCCTTGATATTTATAAACATCTTTTCATTATTATGTCTGTCAAGGAATTGTATATAATCTCAAGATATTCACTGGATACAACTTTTGGAGGATAGTTTCTAAAACTTGTTTTGCCAAGTAAAGTATTTTTTGATCAATAAATAAGCACAGAAATATTATATACTTTTTATCCATCTCAGTCATTTGTATGACTTTAGAAATGTCAACTACTTTAGGAAATTACCTGCAAACACCTGGTTGATTTTTGTCTCATGTCATAATCAAGTAGGACCTTTATAAAGTCACACACTGTTTTAATAAATATTTAATTGGTGTAAGAAGGTAGATCTATAAGTCAGTAACTGCTCCGTCCTTACACTCCTCCCACTATGTTTTAATAGAATAGTATTAATGATATTTTCTACTCTAGTGGCATCTTCTCTTTAAAATTGATTCCCAAATCATTTTAAAATTGTATTGCTTTAACCAAAGATTCTATTTGTATGCATTTGTTCATGTTCACAAATTTATCATTGCAAGTGACATTTCACCTTCTTAGCACACATAAGGTACTAAGATCATGGAATCTAAATTCACCATGACAGTTTTCTGTCATCATTGATTAGAATGGTCTCTATAAAAATATTGACAAATCTAGCCTTTTTTTCTGTCCTTCCAGTTTAAAATATAAAGTCTCTTGCAATGACCTGGCTTAGTTATGTCATCTATCCTCATACCAAACTTTGTCAGTTCACTTTCCCCTTTACTACTTTTCATTGTTTATTGGTTCGTGTTGCTTACAAGCTTTTTGCTGTCCTCTGTAATATTTTCAAAGTGAGTAGTACTCTAAATCAGTGTTACCCTTGGTTGTCATGGCTCTCCATATGACAAGATCAGTTGCTTGCTGATTCAAAATGTTTCTAGGCTCTTTTGATTCTTTGTTGCAGTAAATGTTTTACATTAGATAAATTTCTGTATTAAAAAGTTACTTCAGCTCTTTGAAAAGTCAGTTTATTTGCGTTGACTATTAAAAAAATCTGAGTGTCTTTACTTTTTATTTCTCATTTTTTTTCAGAGTTAATAGCTTATTTAAATAAGTTAGACTGGAACAT
Organism: Notamacropus eugenii; assembly: GCF_028372415.1. Classification (NCBI taxonomy): domain Eukaryota; kingdom Metazoa; phylum Chordata; class Mammalia; order Diprotodontia; family Macropodidae; genus Notamacropus; species Notamacropus eugenii. The sequence goes on along the minus strand of NC_092875.1, from coordinate 353,070,294 downwards.
TTGCAGTTATTTGTCTTCCTGTCCTTATCATTCTAATTTTGACCTTGCTTTTGACCAGTTGAAGATTTAGCTGCATACCCTTGATTCTAAAATGAATTCAGTATCTATATTAAGTAATTCCTTATCTGTTAAGATATATTCCATTTCATTTCATGATGGTGTCCAGTGCTTGAAATGTCCAATGCTTTTCAACTTCCCTGATATCTTAGCTATACCACAATACAAGAAAATTCTGAAGGACTTATAATGAAAAATGCTATCTATCCCCAGAAAAATAACTGATGGTATTCAAATATAGATTGAAGTAAACTTAAAAAAATACTTTTTTTATTCTTTCTTGAGAGTTTTTGTCTATGTTTTATTTCACAATATGACTATCAAGGAAATGTTTTACTTAACTACAAATGTATTACCTATATCAAAGGCTTGCCTTAACAAGGTGGGCTGGGGAGGAAGGAAGGGAGAGTATTTGGAATGCAAAGTTTTAAAAATGAATGGTAAAATTGTTTTTACATGCAACTGGGGGAAAATAAAAAAATAAAATACTAAAGTATTCATGGTACATAGTCATGAAGTTCTTGAGTAGTGTATAAGCATTTAAGTTTAAATTTGTCAATCCCAAACTGTATTTTTCAATCTATTTCTTTTTCTGTTCTGCCCTATGTTCTGTCCTTCACATTATCTGTAGGCTGTGAAATCACCTCAAAACCAGGAGGAGATATTACATTAGGATTTTTTGTAGAAGTTCACTCTCATAGGTTGTGGGGGGGGGGGAGGGGGGGTGTATTTCATTCTTCATTTTACTTGAATTCATTCCCCAACTAGGAACTAGATTGATTTGTCATTTGTCGTATCAGATGTGAGACATTTACCCAACCCTATCAGTGTTAATAGTAATAGCTATAGAATCATATCCACAGACCCTAAAAGAAATGGTTTTATTTCTTTCTGATCCTGAAATGGATGGAACACTCCTATATAAGACCAGGAGAAGATAAGATGATAAAGCTGTAAGGGACCTCAGGGACTATTTGGGCTAGCCCTTTCATTTTACAAATGAGGAAACTGAGGTCCAGGGAAATTAATTTGCTTTCCATGAGTGATATTCCCAAGTCTTCCAAGGTGGGATTTGAACTGAGACCTTCTGACTATAAAGCCAGTACTCTTTTCACTCTATCCTTTCCAATAACAAACAGTCCCCTTTGGAATGTAGTAGACTAGTAAAAGGAATTCAAATACATGTCCTAAAAGTCTTAGTGATTTTGTTGGAGGAACTGAGATTCCAGTTTTATATTCTGTTTTAAAATGACACCTTTTAGAAAAGAATTCCTTAACGTCCAGGGTTGTAGGTCCTCTTTTCCAACTTTTCAGCAGAATTAATTTGGTAGTAGTTAGAGTGATTAGCTGATCTATTTCAGTTGACATTAAAGGACCAACAGCTGAGGTACCATGTACATAAAACTAATTTGTTTCCTGATTCTGATTCAGTTTCTTGACAAGACCTACCTGGCACAGATTAACATACATATCCCACTAATACCCAATCAGATTTCTCAATTGGATACTTTCTGTGTAGGCTAATATCATAATTTTAAGATACTTGAGTATTAGCTAGTATTTGTAGAGTGCTTTAAGATTTGCATATGTGAACTCATTTGAGTACCAGGATTGGAAATAGCTCTACCAAAATTTTCATTCAGAGAAAATCTAGAACTGGATAGTTATTTTCCTTTGTATATATTGCTTCTTCAATGAAAATTAAGCACTGCTGTCTGGATTTAATATTCTCTATTGTAATAAAAGGGAAAGACTAAAACTTACATTTTAGACCCTGTGGCCAAAATTCACCACAGATCTTCTTTTAACCAGAAAAGGCTATTCCGTGACCCTGGCTTGGTCACACAAGTCAAATCAGGTGGTTTAAAAAAAAAAAAAAAGGAGAGGAAGCCTCTAGAACCCCAGTTTCCCCCAATACAATCACTAATATTTGAGAGCACTGAAAAAAGAAATTCTAAAACTTTACCCATGAGGATGAGTAAAAATTGAACCTCACAATGAATTCAGGAGTTGCCCTGAATCTGTTACTCCAATCCAATCCACCTCCTTCATGCAGTTCATTTGCCTTAGCTTCCCACCAGAAAAAAAAATGAGCATGTCTTAAGATCAACACATCAGTAAATGAAGAGATTCCATTTTATAAAGCTGGTAATTAATGAAACCAGAAAACGATTGAAAGCAGCTGCCCCTGGTGGCTGGCTGAGCCATTGCTGCCCATGGGCCCTGGCATCTGGCCTTTTGAAGCAATTACATTATGAAAGGAGGCATGTCAAGGCCGGATCCTTCACAGGTCTTTGTTGAATGTATTCCCTTGGTCACCACAGATGTATAGCTGCCACCTCTGAGTGTATTTAACCTTAACTCTTACTCTGTTTGTTGGCTGTCACAGTGAATGAAGCTCCCAGAAGGTCCTGCTGTTAATGGCAAACACTCTTCCCTCTGCCATGCTTGATGTGTTGCTGTCCCTGATCCTACCTCTAGGAAGTACTTTCTCTGTCACCATATCATGCTTGTAGATCCATAGCCCTTCCCTGGCAAGGCCACTCTACCCGGCTTACTGAAAGAAAGCTTCCTAAATCAAAGAAGAAAATACTGTATTATATTCACGTATCATTCTAAGTCTAGTAATGCCAAATAGCAGTTCATGGAATTAATCAAGAGAGTATTCCATATTCTTTAGCCAAAGTGCTTAAATAATGGAAGAATCAGCCCTTTTTAACTTATTTCTACCCTCATTATTTAATAATCACCTCTTTGTCTGTCTGTACCTTGAGATGGCTATTTTATATTATACTAAAATCTTTCTTTTTTTCCTAAATAAATGTGATTTCAATATTGCCATCCCTAAGATTAACCATAGACTTTATGGAAATGATAAAGTTATGGGCATCTTTCCCATTTTATAACTAACCTTCTGAGTTCTGAAGAAAACCACACTGTCTTCTGGAACAGACTTCCCCTGTAACTGCTGAGACCATCATCAGCAGACTATCCCATCCCTGTGCAACTCAATGACTTGGCAACCTGTGGCTTACTTTAATAAAGACTAGCAGAAAGCAGTTGCCAACATGCTTTTTAAAATACAAAGTTCTATAGAAATGTGAGCAGTGGTGAGATCTAATTAGATCTAGTTAGAATTTGTAAAGAACTTTAATGTTTCTAAAACAGTTTACATATGTAATCTCATTGGCTCCTTACAACAACAAAAAGTAAGTGCTATTATTATTATCAGCATGATAATGAAGCATCAGGAGCACAGGAAGGTTAAGTGATTCCCTCAGGGTCATATATGTAGTGTCTAGGACAGGATCCAAACTCCTTTCTCCCCAACTTCAAGTCTAGCACCCTATACACTATGTCACTTAGATGATTTGACATAATTTTTTAATTCCACAGATATAATTTCCTCTGGATAGATTTAAAGTGGGATCTATTCTACCATCCCCAAACTATTATATTGTTTTTTTGGCCTCGTGGGGGAAAGGGTAGTGGTGCAGAACTCTGGTTTGAAGGAAAAACAGAGAGGGAGCAGTAAATACTATCAAGGTTTCAGCTTGATAGAAGGAAATGCTCCCTAAAATTTAGAGCTATCCAAAGTTGATATGAACTGCCTCAGGAGATGATGAGTTTCCAATTATTAAAGATGACCATCTGCTGTGTATCTTGTAGAGAAGGTTGCTATCTGGCTGTAGATCAGAGCAGAGGATGTCCAAAACCCCTTCCAACTCTGATTCTATAACAAATTTTAAAAGGTCCTCACACAGTCTCTTCTTCTAAAGGTCTATTTATGGCATAGATATGTTCCTGGGTTCTCAGAGGTTACGTAAGAAGATTTCAAGATTAAGGAGGTATAAAACACTGAGCCAAAATGACCGGGAACATGGACCCAGCAACAGAACGCATGTCTTTTGGCTGAGGAACATCCAAGCTGTGTATTAAAGAGCTTATTGCCAGAAGGGTAGCTAGAACTTCAGAGGCCTAAACAGACCCGGGCATGAAGAAACATCTTCTCCTGTATAGGATTTCTGGCAAGAGATCATCCAGCCTTTGAACACCTCCAGTTACAGGCAGTACTACCTTGAAGAGCTCTAATTACAAGGAAGTTTTTCCTTAAACCAAGCCTTTCCAACTACCACCCATTATTTCTAGCTCTGTACTCTTGGGAACTAGAAGATTGTCTCTTGTCCACATGAAAGTTCTTCAAGTACTTAAGTACAGCTCTCCTGTGCTGCCTGAGGTTCCCCAACCCCTCCCCCGAAGAATCCAGACTTTATCTAGATCTTTTCTACTTACTTGTTCTACTGTTGTGTCCCTCCATTAGACTATATGCAATACACATGCAAATTATGTCAGCCTCCTTCTAAAAAGGTTTTAGTGGTTCCCAATTGCCTATAAAATAAAATATATGCAATTTGCTCTTTTCAAGAATAAATCTGCCTCTACAATCTGGCTCCAATGTTCTTTTCCAGATTTATTTTACAGTATTCCTCTTTCATGTGCTTTATCACCCACCTGTGTTAATAAAGTATTCATCTGTCTCATGAACTCTTCCACCTCCACTCATTCACAGGATTATAAATTCAGAGCACTAAAGTTTACCTTAAAGCACATCTAGTTTAACTGTTTCGTTTTACATATGGGGAAATTGAGGCCCAGAGAGTCACAAAGATAATAAGTAGCAGATCTAGAATCTGAATCCAGGTCCTCTGACTCCAAATCTAGCATATGCCATAATGTAGATGATCCTCATGCCTGAAACTCATTCCTACCTATTGAAACAATTCCCTTCCTTCAAAGTCCAATCTATGGGATACCTCCTCCACCAAACCTGCTAACTACTTGAAATCTCAAATTTCTCTTAAAAACTTGTCTGAGTGTCTTATTTGCCCCATCATATTGTATCTTATATGTGTTACATCCCATTTCATAGATAATAAGTTCCTCCAAGGGACAACTAGGTGGTACAGTAGATAGACTGCCAGACCTGGAGTCAGGAAGTCTTATCTTAAGTTCAACTCTGGCTGCAGAAACTAGCTGTGTCACCTTGGGCAAGTCTCTTAACCCTGTTTGCCTTATTTCCTTATAAAATGAGCTAAAGAAGGAAATTTCCCAAGAAAACCCCAAATGGGGTCATGAAGAGTCAGATATGACTGAAATGACTCAACAACAACAACAAATCCTCCAAGGCAAGAGTTATGGAATTTTTCCTCTTTGTATCTACAATACCCAGCAAAATGTATTGCATATAGTAGCTGTTTAATAGATGTTTGCTGAATTGAACTGAGTTGGGTTTTAAACACAAACATTAATAGCTTATCATTATTATATTGTTTCATCTCACTGAGAAAATGGTTCTGGGAAACATAACATTTTATTTCAACATTTATCAGTCTCCTGGAAGCCTTAGATTTTGCAGAAAGGGATCATCAATTTAGGGCTTATTCATTCTTTTTCAGAGTCTGTAAAATAACATTATGGTTAAAGGTGGAGTGGACAGAAACAATTTTTTGACAGATGAAATTCTAATTCACAATAGGTAGGTCTGCATACCAGATTCCATTCCTTTTCATTTATATTAAATAACTTGACACAGCTATTAAAGAACTGGGTGTATGCCCTGCAACCGTAGCAAACAGAAAGACAAGCAGCCTCCTCCATGTTGATGACATTGTTTTATTACTTCAAACTGAGAGTAGCCTTAAGCAGCCAGACCTGTTGGATAATTATGGTCAGAAAGAAAGAGGCTAAACTAAAGTGAAAATCACTACATTGGCAGACATTTCTAGCCTTTAAATGGACAGTACTTTAGCACCATCCAACAGTTTGTTCATTCATCTTGGTGTACTCGTCATGATACAATCTTTCTCAAAATCATTTTACAGGGACCATATACAGGCTTTGTGAGAAGCGACTGTGGTGCAGTAGTGAGAATGTTAGATGTGGAGTCAGAAATAAAGGAGTTCAAGTTCTGACTTCCAAACTCTGTGATTCCAGTGTCTCCCTTCCAGGGTTGTTGTGAAGAGCAAATGAGATGATATATGTAAGCATTTTAAAGCTTTAAGCACATACTAGATCTATTGCTAAGAGAAGAATTTATGATGAAATGAGAAAGAGAGGATCAAAGGAAGCAAAATGGATAATTTTGATAACATTAAATTTAAAAGGTTGTGCACAAACAAAACTAATGTAGCTAAGATCAGAAAGAAAGCAGGAGACTGGGAAACATATTTTATAGCAAGTTTCTCTGATAAAGTCTTCATTTTTTAAATATATGGAGAACTGAGTCAAATTTATATGTAAAAAATATAAGCCATTCCCAGTTGATATATAGTCAAAAAATATGAACAGGCACTTTTCAAAAGAAGAAAACAAAGCTATCTGCAATCTCTCTCTCCTCTCTCTCTCTTTATCTCTCCTCTGTGTGTGTCTATTTGTCTGTATATACATTTGCATATATAGACATAGACACACATATATATACATACACATGCAAAGATATGTTTATATATGTTATAAATCGCTATTTATTAGAGAAATATAAATTAAAAAAATTCTGAGATACTATCTCACACCTATTAGATTGGCTAATATGAGAGAAAAGGAAAATGATAACTCTTGGAGGGGAGGTAGAAAAACTGGGACACTAGTATTCTGGAGTTGTAAACTGATCCAACTCTTCTGGAGAACAATTTGGAACTATGCCCAAAGGGCTATAAAACTGTGCATACTCTTTGAGTCAGCAAAACCACTATTAAATCAGTAACCCAAAGAGATGAAAGAAAAAGGAAAAGGACCTTTATGTACAAAAAATATTTATAGGAGCTCTTTTGAGGGTAATAAAGAAATGGAAATTGAGGGGATGCCCATCAATTGGGGAACAGCTGAGCAAGTTGTGGTATATGACTTTGATGGAATATTATTATGCTATAGGAAATGATGAGCACGATACTTTCAGAAAAACCTGGGAAGACTTATATGAACTGATACAGAGTGAAGTGAGCAGATCTAGGCGAACACTGTACACAGTAACAGTGATATCGTATGATAATCAGCTTTGAAGGAGTTAGCTATTTTTGATCAGTACAACAATCTAAGACAGTTTTGAAAAATATATGATGAAAAATGTTGCTCTCCTCACTTTCTTTATTTGTCTTGCTATTTTTTGGCAACATGGCCAATATGGAAATACGTTTTGTACAATTGATAGCCACATCTCTTTCCTTCTCAATGGGAAGGAAGGGATGGGAAAGAATTTAGAACTCAAAAAAAATATTTAAATGAATATTAACAGTAAATAAATATTTTTTAAAATGTTAAGTGCTTGACAGGTGAACTATAATTACTCACGGGCAGCTAGTAACAGATACCACCAGATTTTTCAGGTTAAAGTCATCTCTTTTTTATTTGGCAGAACAGCAGATCACTTTCTGTCTCTTGGCTTTCATATCTTCATCTGTATAATGGGGCAGCATTAATGGCCTACATATCTATGAGTCATATTTCTAAGGTCTCAACTGATTATTTATCTAAGCGTCTGACTCTTCAGGGGGAGAATGGGGTTAACATTCATTTTTACCCTGCACAGAAGTAGGATTGTTCTTATACAACTTAATTCTCTTTCTGTCAATCTATTCTTCACACAACTACCCTTGATATTCTTAAGCACAGGTCTGAATATGTCATTCTCTTACTCAGAAATTTCCAGTGGCTCTTTATTACTCCTAGGATCAAATAAAACTCTTGTATTTGACATCTAAAGTCCTTTACAACCTGACACCAACCTACCTTTCCTGACTAATTATCCATTACTCTCTTTCACGTAGTTTACCACCCAGCCCTTTTTGTTCTTGTTGTCAAGTCATTTGCAGTCATGTTCAACTCTTCCTGACCCCATTAGGGTTTTCTTGACAAATATATTGAAATGGTTTACCATTTCCTTCTCCTGCTCACTTCGCAGTTGAGAAAAATGAGGCAGACAGGGTTAAATAACTTGCCCAGGGCCACACAGCTTTTGAATTCACAAGGATTAGTGTTCCTGACTCCAGGCCTAACACACTGTGGCACCTAGATTTCTCTCTAGGCCTTTTATTGTTCCTCATATACATTTCTCCATCTCTAGTCTCCATGCTTTTTCATTGAGCATTCTATGTTTGTAATGCACTCTCTTCTCTTAGATGCCTCTTACAATAAGCTCTAGCTTCCTTTAAAACTCCTCTCAAGTTCCATGTCTCACATGAAACCTTTCCTGATCCATCCAGGGGCTAATTACTTTCCCATCAAAATTAATTTGTATTTAATTTTAATATATTTTATATAAACATATATGCATATCTATGTGATGTTGTTCCATCATGTCTGACTCTTCATGGCCCCATATGGGATTTTTTTTTTTTTTGGCAAAGATACGGGAGTGGTTTGTCATTTCTTTCTGTAGTAGATTAAGACAAACAGAAGTTAAGTGACTTGTCCAGGGTCACACAGCTAGGAAGTGTCTGAGGCTGGTTATAAACCCAGGTCTTCCTGACTTCAGGGCCTATGCTCTGTCTACCGAGCCATCTACCTGCCCCTATGGATTATATATGTATATGTGTATATATGGGTGAAGTATATGTAAATATATAGAGATAACAAATAGATGAAGGGGGAAACTGTCTGTGTGTGTGTGGTGTTTCCCCCAACAGAATGTAAGCTTCTTGACAGGAACAGTTCCACTCATGTCTTTGTATCCCTATCACTTTGCACAGTATCTAGCACTTGGTAGGTACCAGATAAATATTTGTTGAATAATTGATGGACTGCTTTTCCACATATATGCCATTCCACCTCTTATCTCTACACGTAAAACAATAGTTCTCTGCCACCACCTCTTAGACTTCCTATTTTCCTGGAAGTTCGGATCAAAAGCCACCTCCTCATGAGGCCTTTCATAATCCTCAACAATTGCTTATGCCTCTGCCAAAATTACCTTATATTTATTTTGTACGTATTTTATAATAAGAGGCAGACATGGAACAGTGAAGGATAAGCAAGTCTAGGTGTCAGGAAAATATGGACTCAGGTCTCTATCACATATGGGGTATGAATCTGGGCAAGTTTTTTAAGGCTTCAATACCCTGAGAAAGTATAAAAGTTACTGAGCAAGTACCAGCATGCATTGACAGAGTTATTTCATCAGAAATTCTTTACACCAATGAAATCACAAGTCCATTCCAGAAAAGAAAAACACTTTGTAACTACTTATGTGCATTTTGTTTCTGAAGAAAAAGTAAGATCCTTGAAGGCAGGACTTGGTTCATTTTTGTCATTGTATTCTATAGAGCCTAACGTGTTCAGAACATTGTAGGTGCTTAATAAATGCTTGTCAGTTGATTTGATTTGGTTGAATAGGACAAGAATATAAAGAAAACTGCTGTGTTTTCATATGTTCAGAAGTTCAGGTCTGCCTCCTGCACATCTGGTATCTAAAGCAGACATGCCATCTGTTAATCAATAATGCATAACAGTCATTTCAGACATTCTTCAAAGAATTCAACCATGAATTAACCTCTATCCAGCACTTGCCAAAAGCTTGCTTGAGACAGTCAATAATCAGAGAGGGGCAAAGGGAAATGTGAAGTGGACATTCCACTAGGTTCTCTTAAGTTCTTTCCCTGTATTAAATTAGGTTACCAGAAAGCTACGTCTCTAGATCATATTACTTCAGCTTCCCTAGAAATGCTTTCATTGAATTGATTTATCATTTCTGTTCCTAGATTTTATAGAGGGTCGATACAAGAAATGTTTCTCTGTCCTTTGCAAATGTTGTGCTACTCAGCTTTCCTTATATAAGGCCCTATGTTATCATTCCATCCTTGTTAAGGGAAGAAACTAGCAAGGGAACTTTCTATTCTGGATCTGATCTTAACAACAGATTTCTGGAGTAGAAATGGTAAGTATCTTGGGAGGAGGAAGAAGTAAGCAGCACTCTCCCTTAAGTTTTGTGACAGAGAAGAAAGTGGGGCCTAGTCTGACATGCACCATAGATTTTAGAACAGATTTCAAAGGGTTCAGAGGAATGAGGTAGCTTTACAATGCTAAAGAAAGAGTTAGACCAGGAGGGATAGTAATTTACCAAGAATCAAATTATGAAGTCAGAGAAAAACTATTCCATTGAAAAAAGAGGTTATGATAACGATAGCCACCATTTACTATGTGCCAGGCATTTTACGATTAGTTTGTCATTTGATCCTCACACAACCTTGAGAAGTAGATGCTTTTATGATTCCCATTTTACTGCAGAGAAAACAGAGGCAAACAGAAGTTAAGTGACTTGAATAGGGTTCCACAACTAGTGACCGCCTGAGGCCACATTTGAACTCCTATCTTCCTTACTGCAGGCCCAGGGCTCTATCCACTGCACTACCTAGCTTTCTTGCTTATTGCCTTGGAGAGACAAGGAACTTAGCTTTTCTTAAAAACCGTACACATCTACTAACTGTATAACTCTGGGCAAGTCACTTAATCCCGATTGCCTAAAAAAACTAAAATAAAAACATACAAAAGATGGAAATAAGCAACAGCAGCTAACAATAGATCTGTACAAAAGTGAGGTGTAGTCCTATAAAAATAATTTCTGGCTCACAATGAGCTGAAGCAGAACAGGAAAGCTAAGAACAAACAAAAAACAACAGTTCTGGGTTCTTTTTAATAGGGGAAAGTTGAAAGTGATATTGGGGAAAAGAGGAAGGTCAGGGAAAGCACTGATAGTGCTGCTACTTTCTATGGTGGATGGAAGGATAACAAATTGTAACAGAAACTAAACAGAGTCCTTCAATTCTGGTTTTCATCACCAAAGAGAATGACCTTTGAACTGGAAAAAAACAAAACAAAAACTGGTTAAGAAGGAGTATAATAACTAGATAATAAGAAGGAGTAAAATAACTAAAAAGAAAATAGGAAGAATCGCTCAGTGGGTCTAGTATTCATGTGTCTGTGGCTCCTGAACTGTATCCATGGATCCTGAAAGAATTGGTCTTCACGATTGCTGAGTTCTGAACCAGTGAGCTCTGAAAATCATGGTGAAAAGCCACTCAAGGGTTGGAAAGGGCAGATGCTGACCTGTTCTCCTCCAGAAAAAGAGGAAAACGAGGAGGGAGAGGAGGTGGAAAAAGAGAAAAAGGAAGAAAAAGAAGAGGAGAAAGAGGAAGAAGAGGAGGAGGAGAATAGAGGGGGGAATGGTAGGTTAGGAAAAAGGGGTTGTAATGGATTTGAAGAACACAGAGACTGAGCACAGAAATACCAATGACAACATAATGCAAACAAGCAATTTTTCTTTCAGGAGCACACTCATAATGGGTCACAGACAATTCTCGCAAGGCAGCTGCTGTGCTGGGGACTGGAGCTTTCAGAATATGTTGTTTCAGTACTTACATTTATAGCGTCACTTATCTGGGTCACCACCTGTCCTGACTAGGGCTTAGGTGTGAGTGATTGACCACTGGCTGCAGGTGACTAATTGCTGCCATCTGGTACTTTAATAAATTGAGTCATAGGACAGCTCCTGGCACCTCAGCAAGCACTATGACCAGCCAGGGGTCTCCACAGTCTTTCCCTAGATCTCTAGCAAAGCTGATTTTAACTGGGAAGATGAAGCTTGCTAGAGGCAGAGCCTTATCCATCACTAAGTAAATAATAGAATAGAAATGATTACTATCTCTTGGAATAGTCGTGTGAACCAGGAGAAAAGGTGCCAATATTTGTTCACATCTTATCATCCTAGGTCCAAATAACATTTACTTTAGTGGTGATATTATTTAAGGTCTGTACAATGTTAACTGACCCTGTGGTTTTGACACAGACACAGCAGGAAATGCTTTAGTTCAAGTAGATAGATGGGGTTAGTACAACTACAAGGGAGGTTCTTGTGGCTTCATCAAGACTACAGTCATTATGCAATAAAGTAAATTGACCTACCCTTGTCTTGATGGACCTGGTTTTATCTCATTTGTTCATGAAGACAACCATGGGAGGTAGTACTATTATTATCCCTACTTTATAGTCAAGGAAACTGAGGCAAACAGAAGTTAAGTGACTTGCTCAGGGTCACACAGCTAATAAGATTTGAATTCAGATCTTCCTGACTTCAGGCCTGGCACTCTATCCACTGTGTCACTTAGCTTCCTATCTAGAAATAGAAGTGATTAATATTGAGGGTTGGGGTGGGGGGGAGGATTTTATGAACTTCAAATTATATTTTGTCAGGTTTTTTATTCACCTGTAACATAATATCACCCCTTTTCTTATCTGGTTCCTTACCCACAGAGAGAGCCATGGCCCCTGAGTAGAGAAGGAACCTAAGGGAGCTTTGGTGGTCTGGTAGCTCTCTGGACATCTAGTGTCAGTCTACTGATAATTAGATCATCAAAAACAGGTTTTCATTGTGGTTTATCAAAAAGCCATGGGTCAACTGCTACATATCTCAGAGAAGCAATGACTTCTATCGGAATTGGCCATAACCAAGCAGGGGTGACTGGGAAGTTCTTTCCAGTCAGGTAGATGTAAATTAGGATCTTTTGCTGCTTTTGTTCTTGTATAATCAAGTGCCTCTGATTGAATCTTGACTTTATCAATCAAGAGTCTTTACTAGGAGTAAAGTACAGGAACGAGAGTTTCTTTAACTAAGAACAGTATATGTATTTGTATTGTTAATGTGATTAAAGATCTTCCCCACCCTTTAATGGGCTTGCCCAGTGAAGGCAGTTTGATTAGGGAAGATTTGTAGGAACATCCACAACTTTTGTTAATGAGGCACTGGTTCTCAAGGGTTGGGATGCCCTCTGACTCTAAAAATGGTATAAATACTCTGATGGTGAGGTTCTACTTTGGGGCTTAGTTTTTAATAAGAAGGTTTGAGCACCATATGGGAAGCCACCAAGGAACCTCTTCACCCCAAGCCTTGAGAACTCAGAGGGCATGCTTCCCTCACAGGTAACTACGATCAAGCAGTTGAACCCTCAATTGTCTGTTGAATTCAAGAAGAGGAAGCCATGTCTGTTGACTTGATTTCTCTGTATTTTCTTTAAAATTCAGGGGTGCTGACTCCCCAGACTAACTGAATGATATATGTACTTGGTTAAAGAAATGATAACATGTGCTTGATTAAAGTGATTGTTAACCCCTTGAAAGTTACTTTCCTTTTATGAATGCAGATCTAAGAACCTCTGATAGCAAACCCCCCTGTGTATGTTGGGGTGCCTAATGGAGGCATAAAGGCAGGCACACATGTATTCCTCATCGCACTGGGTAGGTGAATGGGAATTATAAGATGGACCTGAGCCAATACAATAGGAAGTGCCCTGATATTTAATGAGGGCTTTTATCACTCTAAGGAGCAGTCAAGTGATTGTATTCTTTACCTTCTTAGGTTCCATTTCTTGTTCATGAAAAGTCCACAGTTCTTGATAGACTTAGCTCTTCTCAGCAGTACAATGATCTAAGACAATTACAAAATAGTCATGACAGAAGATGCTATCCACATCGAGAGAAAGAACTATGGAGTCTGAATGCAAATTGAAACATACTTCTATTTTCTTTCTCATGGTTTTTCCCTTTTGTTCTGATTCTTCTTTCACAACATGACTATTGTGGAAATATACTGAAAATGATTGCATTTGTATAGCCTATATCATGTTGCTTGCCATCTAGAGAGGGAGGAAGAAAAAACTTTGGAACTCAAAATCTTATAAAAGTGAATGTTGAAAGATATCTTTACATGTAATTTGGAAAAATAAAATAACTATTAAATGAGAAATAAAAAGGAAAAATCCAAAGTTCAAGAACCTGTGGGTCTAAGAGGCAAGAAACTTCAAGTCCTTCAGGTATCTGGCCTTTGCATATGTCAGTATGACTCCTATTGCAAGGATACCTTAGGTCTCCATCCTAAGGGTTTTTCCTCCTAAAGGTCATCCTGGTAATCGTACTCTTCATCCCACTCCTGGTACCAATTTCTAAGGCAGCACAGGGAGTGATTTGACTGAGAAATCCATTTAAGAATAAAGGTTAACAAGGCACTTTTTTTCTACTCACAGAGAGATGAAAGGAATAAGTGTCAACATGAAATAATATGAATGTGTAAACTCCTTGCCCCCTGTCTCATACTCCCATGGGCAGTACATAGGGAATGGGCACCAGCAGAAGGCCTAGAGTCACTCAGGGCTTGAGATTATATGGACAAAGTGTTGACATGGCATCAGTTGGCTAACTGTCATGTCACCATGGGGTGTGGTGGCAGGGTGACTTGGACCAATACAGTAAGGATACTCTGAATTGCCTAATGAGGAATGAGGATCAGGGAAACCAGAAGATTACTTTAATGGAATGAGGAAATCAGAATTAAAGCTGCACCATAGCAAACAAAAGGGAACATCAGGTCTCTAACACAAGGCTAATAAGCCTTAGGACACATATACCATGAGCTACATAGGAGCTGTAGCCAAACCAGTTCAGACCATCTCTCACTGACTTACATTATCTAGTATGTCAGAGGAATACTGCAAAGTTTATCTGGATTTTAGCAAAGCACTTGATAAAGTTTTCCATGTTATTCTTGTGGATAAAATATAGATTGGTGGGTTAGATGGTGATATAAATGGATTGATTTTTAACTAATTGAATGTCCAGACTCAGACAATAGTCATTATTGATCTGATATCACCATGGAAGGAGGGTTCCAATGAAATGCTTCAGGGATCCATGCTTGGCTCTATGCTATTTAAGATTGTTATTAATGACATAGGTGAAAGCTGGATATCCTTATCTTTATCAAATTGTCAGATGACTAAAGCCTTAAAAAAATTAGCTAACATACTTAATGACAGTGTCAGCATCATTGGGTCAGATTTAATCAAAAAAATTTAACAGGAATAAATTAAAAATCTTGGAGCAGGGTTTAAAAAAACAAATTCACAAGGACAAAGTGGGGGAGAATGGGTTAGATAGCTATTTGAAGAAGACTAAGGTATTTGGTGAACTAAAAGTTTAGCATAAATCAAGTTTTGTTTTTTTTTTAAATAAAACTAATATTGGGTTTCCCTAAGAGAGGAATTTCCAGGATTAAAGAGATAACACTACTGTATTATGCCCTGGTCAGAACAAACCTGTTACTGTGTCTAGGAATTGAGGATAAGAAAATTTGAGAGGGACATAACAGTTGTTTTCACACATTTGAAGGGCTGGTCTCATAGGCAGAAATCACCAAGAGGAAAACATCACCAAGAAGCAAATTACATCCTGATGGAAGGAAAAGTTTCCTTAGAGTTAGAGCTATTTAAATACAGAATGGGTTACTTAAACATGTACACTTCTCATTTGGTGTTTTCAAGGAAAGATTGGATAATCACTTATTGATATGTAATGAAAAGGATTCTTTTTCCAGATGTTTTGGATTAAATGGTTGCTGAGTTCCCTTCCAACTCTGAAACTCTGTAATCTGTGGCTTTGTGAAATAAATGTGCTCTACCATTTGATGCTAGGAAAACGTTTGTGTCTGTAGTCATTCCCTGCTAGATAAGTGGTCAAATAATGTGAATAGGCAGTTCTTGGAGAAAGAAATCACCACTACCAACAAACATAAAAATGCTCTTAATCATTTTCATTCTGGAAAGCAATTTGGAACTATGCTAAAAAATAATCACCCAGCAATACCGTAATTAGGCCTATACACTGAAAAGAATAAAGGAAGAGGAAAAATACTCCTGTGTACAAATATATTTATAGCACTTTTTTTTTTTTGAGTGGCAAAACCCTGATTGTATTGTACTGTGAAGTTAAGAGGACACTCATCAAATGTGGGAAATGGCTGAAAAAAGTATGGTATAGGATAATGTTATGAATGCAATGGCATTTTATTGGACTGTAACAAATGATGAAAAGAATGTTTGCAGTAAAACTTGGTCAGACATGTATGAAATGGAGCAGAGTAAACAGAACCAGTAAAATTATTTCTCCAGTATTAATAGAGTTCTGTAGAAAAAACAACTTTGAAAAGCTTAAAAATTCTGATGAATATAATGACCAACAATTCCAGAGCACTGATAATGAATCATGCTACCCACCTCTTGACAGAGAGGTCACAGACTCAAGTGTAGATTGAGAAACACATTTTTGGACATAGCTAATGTGAAATTTTGTTTTGTTTAACTATTTACATTTGTTACAAGGGTTTTATTTGTAGGTGAAGCAGAGTGGGCTTAGCAATAGGGCTACCCTCAAAAGGGAAAAATTATAAGCTCATTGAAGCATTTAAAAAACTATAGGAGGGAACAGGACAGAGTAAAACACAGACAAGCAAGACAAGTTTTAAAGTTAAATATACAATTTTCAGTATATAATATATACTGAAAAGGAGAAGCAAGCTGTAATAATGGAGGTTTCTGGTTTCCACATGCAATCTTCTTTATTTGGGCCTGTTTTGTATATGTAAATGCTCTCTATTTTTTGGTGTTTGTTAAATTCAGAATGAAAATCATTAAAGAAAATTTATTTCTGCATATTGACTTGAATGCTGTACTTTCATCAGGCAAAAAGAACTCCAAAGTTATGTTTTCCTTTTATGCCTTAGCTTCCAAGAAGTGCAGAGTTCAGTTCATTGTTTAAATGCAACAATAACCTCATCCTAGACAGATGAGATAGCTATTTTTCTGCTCTTTCAACTTGTGTCCTGCTTTTATTTTTCATTGTCCCCAGTACCACCATCTATATACACCACCAGAGCAGGAGAGCACCAACATCTGAGTAGTCAGGGAGCTCTTAACAAAAGGCCATTCAGAGTCCTGTCCAGGGGAATCAAAAGGTCCTTCTCATGAGTGAGGCCCCAAAGCAAAATACTGTCCTCACAGAATATATAACAAAGACTCAACCCCTGATTGACTCAGAGCCAGAGGGCAAGAAAGCTACATGACTCAGCACAGCTGTGAATTATCAGAGTTCAAAGGAGATTAATTCTTCAGATTTTTACAATTTATCATGAGTCTAGGAAACTGAACTCCAGATAAAAAAAAAAAAACAAACAAACACTTTGCCGTGCTTATGGCATAGTTCCAAATTGTTCCCCAGAATGGTTAGATCAGTTCAAGACTCCACCAGCAATTCATTAATGTTCTAATTTTCCTTCATTTTCTCTAGCATTTATAATTTTCCTGTTTTGTCATGTTAGCCAATCTGAAAGATGTGATATGGTACCTGAGTAGTTTTAATTTGCATTTTTCTAACCAATAGTGATTTAGAATATTTTCATATGATTATAGATACCTATAATTTCTTCACCTGAAAACTGCCTATTCATATCATTTTACCATTTATCAATTGGGAAATGACTTGTATTACAAATTTGACTCAGTTCTATGTATATTTTAGAAATAAGGTCTTTATCAGAGACACTGGTTGTAAAATTCTCAATTTTGTGCTTCCCCCTAATCTTCATTGCATCGGCTTTGTTTATGCAAAAAAACTTTTCAATTTAATGTAATCAGTTATTAATTTTGCATTTCATAATGTTCTCTATTTCTTGTTGGGTCATAATTTCTTTTGTTCTCCATAAATCTGAGAGGTGAATGATTCCTTGCTCTGCCAGGTTGCTTACAGTATCAACCTTTATATCTAAATTGTGTATCCCTTTGGACTTTATCTTGGTGTGCTGTGTAAGATGTTTGTCTATACCCAGTTTTCCCAGCAGTTTTTGTCAAATAGTGAGTTCTTATCCCAGAAACCAGAGTCTTTGGGTTTATCAAACAGTAGATTACTAGAGTCCTTGACTACTGTATCTTGTGTACCTAACCTATTCCACTGATCCATTTCTTAGCCAGTACCAGATAGTTTTGATAGTTGTTACTTTATAATGCAATTTTAGATCTAATATGGCTAGGCCACCTTCCCTAGCATTTCTTTTCATTAATTCCTTTGATATTCTGGACCTTTTGTTCTTCCAGATGAATCTTATTATTTTTTTCTAGCTCTTTAATATAAGTTCTGTATAGCAATAGTCTCTCCACATTCATGTCTACACATGGCATCAATGCTAGATGAGCCTTTCTCTCAGTGACCATTGGTCTGGGTCTTAATGATCGCTCCTCACTCCTATGGGCTTCACAACCAAACTGACTGCAAAATCAATCATGAACTCTACTTGTACTTCCTGGTTGCTTGCTCTCCTGACCTTTCAAAACTCACAAGGTTGTTGCTTCTTATTTCTTTCACCTAAAATGAAAGAACAAATACAAAGAAAAGAACTAGGGCCATATTCATGGGCCACATGTTAACCTTATTTCAGAAGGTCTCAAGGCTTCTTCCCCTTATAGCATTGTTTCTTCTATCACTGTACCTCCAATAGGGAAGAAGAAATCAAACCAAAAGAAAGTCCAGGATCTGGATGACTTGTGTCTTCTGAATGCACCCCAGTTCAAGAAATGAATCTAATCAAAGTTTTCATCACTTGTTTGGTGGACCAGAATCAGTTACAGAATTTCTATACTTGCTTCAAAACCCATATGAGGATTCCATTAGCGCAGCATATACTTATAAAAACTGAGATCATTAGCCAATTTCCTGTTACATTCACTTTGCACTTTCAACTTCATGCTGACTTAGAGGAAGAAAGTGATAATCTCCTTTTCCATATGCAATCTGGCAGAAATCTCTGCCCAAAATACTTCATGCCAGTTATCCATCAAGGAAGCTGGAGGATCACTCTACTAGTCTCTTTCCAACATTAATAAGTAAAATATAAATATTCTAATCTATATTGGTACTTTAAGGTTTACAAAGAACTTTCTTCATAGTAACCCTATGATATAGGTAATTTAAGTACTGTCGTCCCTATTTGAGAGAAGTCATTGATTCTTACATATGTATTAACCAATTTACTCAAAATCACAAATAAATAAGTATCAGAAGTGAGATATGAACTGGGTCCTTGTCTTTCCAGCTATAGTTCCCAGTTTCTGCTCTGCATTTCACTAGTGCATGATTGAGTGGGCATTGGTGGGTTGTGATCTCCACCCACCATTCCCCCAAGCAATCCTAGTTCTGACCCATGGAAAGCATTAGTCATAGATTCTTAATAACCCTAGAACTCTCCAACTTTAGCTATCAACTCATCTAACAGCTTAAATCGGTTGGCAGCGTTCCTCACGTTGTTCCCACCAATGTCTAAGCTCAACAGATTTCCCTTTGTGGACATAATTTTACAAGACCAAAGTTCAAATAGATCATCAATTCCAATAATCATAGTACCCAGAAGTGAGAAGAATGCAGTTATTTTCTCCTTCTCTTTTGGATCAGAGTACTGCTGGGACTGAAATACATCAAATAAGAGTAGACAGCTTTCTCTTCTCATTTGGTGAAACTGATAAATTATTCTCTACACATTTTTCACCCTGTAATTGAAAATAGATTGGATATATTCTGGGTGACTTTTTATCATCACTAATGTAGGCTTAGCCTACCATTCAGGTTTGAGATTTAAAATGCAATAAACACTTGTGAATCATAAAATTAAATTAAAAGCAATTTTGCTAATTAACCATTAAAAGGATACACTTAAAAGTTTTAAATGGGTGCACCTATTTCCTTCAGCCTCCACAGTACCCAAGTCAAGAAACAAAAGAGAATCCCTGTAGGCAGTAAGAATTCTGCAGATGCCATGACAGCCAGTTGGTTTGGCAGTCGACAGAAAATAAAAACTTAGCATTGTTTGCTGACCACTTTCTCCTTATGCTAGCTAAGCTTTTTATGTCTCAAGAAAAAGAAGAAAGAATGGCTTCTTTGCACCTTTAAAGGAGTAGGCCAGCCTGCATGTGCCAGAGCAACTATCTGGTATAGGACCTTCCATCCTTTTCATTGCAGTCAAGTAGGCTGAGATGGGGAGCTTGAAGAGCCGTATTTACTTTCACCATCAAATGGAGAAGAGGGTGCTTCATATGAAAGGTAAAACTGAACTTGAATGGATTTAGTTCCAAATAAGGCTCTTTGTTTTTATTTTAACACAAGCAAGACAAGTTTCTGGCAATTTCTTCTAAAGCATGGGAAAAGGTGGAGTCACTTTATTTTCAATCTGTCGATAAACATTATCAAGCTTCTACAGTGTGTTAATAGCAGCCATTGTGTATGCACTTCATGCGTGTCTTAATTTGACAATGAATGCAACATCTTCACTTCATCGTACTTGCAAAATCTGCATTACTGCATGTCACATAAGACCTCACTCCAGAGAAGCAAAAAGAGCCCAAATAACACAAAACATATCCTATTGTTTGCTTGAGGTGCATGAATACTCTTCCACATAATACATATAGTATTATTTACATAGACTATTTCACTGCTTCTTTCTTTACATTTTATTTGAATTCCTTACTACATCCAGCTTTATTATATGAACCATCAAAATAGACTCATCACTGATGTTTAATCATTTTTAGGAATGCCAAGGAAATAATTTAACTGGTCAAAAACAGGCTGAACATTGATTGCTAATATTAATTTGGACCATACTTTTCATTATCAAAACACTGCCCCACAATAGATAGTTATTCCTAGTGTCCATATTCATAAATGCCATCAACAACCATTGAGAACATTTTTCCATTTAGTGAAGACAATTCTTTGTTGTACGGTATTGTGTAAATCCCTGAATAAATTGTTTTATGTTGGATTGCACAGGTAGCATTTCAAGGAGATGGTTACTTATGCTTTGACATGACAAAATCTTATTTTTGAAGCACATTGACAAAACTTAGAAATTGCCTTTCTCAAAACTCTTAAATTTTTCATCGTGATTCCTGAATGGCCTCTCACCCTCTACCAAACACAGAATAATATAAATTAGCTATTATTCTTTACTCTTATTATTTATCATTCAGTTAAATACCATTATTCTTCAGTTCTATCACAGTTCTTTTTAGACCCATAAACCTGTTTGTCCTTATCCTACAATATAGCAGTGATTCCTTTCATTAAAATGTGACAGTAAAGACTAACTTAACATATAAAATTTTATAAGGTGGTAGTTTTTAAAATATTAGCTAACCCTCTTGCCATTTTTTGAATCCATTACAATAAATACTAAAATGTTAGTGTGTCTGAAAAAAGGATAGAAGTGAAGTATTAAAGTTTTCTCAGAAAATACAGTTTGAACACCAGCTGGACAAATTGAGAAATGTTGTTCTGTGTGCCCAACAATCACATTTGTAAAACAGAAGAGCAAGATTTAAGAATCCCACAGTGTTGGGAGTGGCAGCACTCTCCTTCCTAGGCGCAGGGCAGGAACAGCACTAGAGAAGCATCTCTGAGATCACTCAAACAGAAGGGAGGGTAGCATCAAGATATAACTTTCAGTGACTGAACTGGGCAATGAGTCCAAAGGATGAAGAGTGCTCTCTCCCCATTCTTTCTCTTCCCTTCTATCTCTTACATCTTTAAAAATCAAAATGAAAATGTTTTCCACTTTCCAGTTAAAATACCCATCCTTTCCCTTACTATAAATGCTATTTTATTAGCCTAATTTCCTTTCATAAATGAGTTTTTATTTTCCCCCATTGCCTTCAGATAAGTTTTTAACTGTAGCTAGAGTATGGAAAGGGAGTGGAAATTTTTAATTTTTCACAGAATATATGTTAGAACCCTCCCATTCTGCCCTAGTGGTTTAAAAAGTTCACTCAGAGGCACCACAAACTGTTTATTTTGTTCTTAAAAATAACTTTATAAACTTCTAAAGAATTTAAAATGGAGTCTGGGATTTTTTTTCTTTTTGCTTCTGTATATGTCTAAATTTTCAATGTAATTGGGACCTGAGTGTAGCATATCAGGAGAGAATAGTTGAGAGGCTAGTCTAAGTCTCCTCTCTCACCCTGACCCAAGAGAAGATCAGAAGAATGAGAGGAAGGAGTGTGTTCCAGCCAAGCCAGACATAGTAGGTGTGATCTGTGAGGATTTCAATCTTGCTCCCTTCATGGTTGGTAAGAGGTCTTAAGGTGAGAACAGAGACAATTGCTATAGTGACACCTAATGATTACATTGCCTTTACTGCATCATTGTAGGAAGAAAAAATGGCAGCAAATGCAAAATCTGTATCATTTGCTAAGCTATATTGTAATCACTTCCACGTGTCATAGCAATTGCAATAAAGTATCTTTATTTTCTTACTTCCTGGAAACACCAAATCTATCTGATAATGACTGATAAGGACCTACAGATTTATTTACACTCTAAATTATTTATTTGGTTTTGTAATATCAGTTTATCAGATAGAATATTTGATGGCTTTGAATGGAAACTACACTGACCTGAAAGAAACCTGTCTCAGTTCATCATAACTCAGTTTATTGCACACACTGGAACTAGTGTTCAGGTCATCTTAATGTAGTCTTTTAACTATTCTTCTGTCCTAACAGTCATTATGATGACTTATCTGCTTCTTTATCCAACTATGAATAGTCCAAGATTTTAAATTTCAAAAGGGACATTATGTGAATGAATTAAAGTGTCAAACCATGGACCTACACTTCAGTAGAGTGCAGACAAAGTTATAAACAGTACAATGCACTAGACATGTCTGATGTGGCCATTTAACCAGGTGAAAAAAGAATTCCAGCAGAGTAACAGACATGGAGGCCGAATGGTAATGTCGCCTCGTATTTCTCCAAGTTAACATGGAATTTCCATACATTTCTACATCATACAATTATGCAGTTAAATGTTTATATCATAATGCAAATCATACTTTAAAACTATAAGGTTATCATGTAATTAAAATGCAGGCCTATTTAATTTTTTTTGAGACAATTAAGGTTAAGTGGCTTTCCCAGGGTTACACAGCTAAGTGTCTGAGGTGGAATTTGAACTCAGGTCCTCTTAATTACAGGACTGGTACTCTATTCACTATGCCACCTGACTGCCCCAAACCCACTTATTTCTTGAGACATAGGTCTGTGCTTGGGTACACACAGCACATCACACATCAAGACCTATGTTTCTGCTGTTTTTCACCTGATCCAAAATGCAAAGCTCCTCAAGCAGTATTTTGTAAGATTGCGAGCCTTACTATGCAGACTAACCTTTGTGTAAACATCCCAGTGTCTAAAACTCTTCTTCTTGTATCCTCATCTACTGCCCCCATATATGCACATATATGCCCAGACTCTAGGAATAGTGTCCCATTCTGTGGAAGACACTAGAGAACAGGTTCCAGGGGGACCATGATGATTTTTAAGGGAAGTGCCCTGGATTGACAAAGTGTGGAGCATGCATGCATATTCTATAAATAGTTCCAGTCAGCTAAGCGTATGGTAAAGAGAAGGCTGTATCTTATCCCCTAAAGGAAAATAAAACTTTGGACCTTAAAAGATTTTTGTATGAGTAATAATGGAAAATAGTTTTATGTTGCAGTTTAACTTCAACCAGAATGCAAAATTCATCTCAACTATGTACTTGGTGATCTTACAAAGACAAGAAGAACTGATAAATCCCAATTTTACTGATTTGTTACCAAAGGTAAAACATCCAAATCTTTAACACTTATTCAAATAGTTTGTCATTTCATGACATGAAAGTGTCATGAGACTACTACATTTCCATCATTAAAACTTAGGAAAACATGCATTTCTGAGAACTTTCAGCAAATGGTATGTGTATTATTACTCACATTCTTGTAAACAAAATGGTTTGGAAAATCTTACAGTGTATTTTGGTTTCTCAGAAAATGTTGGGATAGGAAGCATATGATATGCTCTAGAGTAAAGATACTTATCCATTATGGCATACAAGTTATAGTTATATAGTTCAAAGAAGAATAAGCAGTATTTTGTCCAGTAACTAATAATTATTCTAAAAATCTGTACAAAATGGAAAAATATATGCATGTGTAATATGTACACATAAGTTATACTATTTATATATTATGTATGTTTTCTTACAGTATGTGTATTCTTATACATATATGCATTTATATGTGTATATGTGTAAATGTGTATATATACACATACATACACATTTGGAAATATATGTTTGTATATATATGTATACAGGAATGCACACACAATATTTGTTGATGAGCATGTATGATATTGAGGAAGCAATATTTTTTTTTACAAAATTCCTATGTATTGTACCTCGGAAAGAAAACACTGAAAACAGCAGTCTCTGACTCATTTTCCTATCCCAGAAAGGACCCATAGCCCCCCTGTAAGGATTTAGACTAACAATATAGGAGAGGTTTTATGTAACCTGGCAAAAATTGCAAGCCAACTGAAACCTATAGATAATTGAGAATATTTTCTTTTGTTTTCTCCAGAGACCTACATAGCTCTCTTGACTTATATTGGTAATAATAATTACAAAAGAAGAAGAGAAACTGACATTTATATACGTGATCATTCATTTGATCCAGTGCTTGTGTTGAGATTCCCAAGGATTCAATCAATACTTCCCTTCTGGTGTAGCTTCTCTTCTTACTCTCGTGGAGAGAAAACTCACAGCCATTATCTTCAATGCTATGTGATACACAGTACCAGAAAAGCTCAAGATATCATAGATGGAAGTTTACTTTCAGATGTATCAGGGGCCAAGCAATATTTTGCACTTTAAAGAATACGAGAAGCACCAGCAAGGGAGGCTGCATCATGTCATGTCACCAGTCCTATTACCTGTTGAAGACTTTGCCCTGTAAAGAGATTTTATATGCCCCTTTGCATGATCAAAAATGTTGTGTTGCATCTTTCTGCATGCCTATTTGAGAGGATCTCCTAACAACACAAAGGATAAAGTCATTGTTCTAGTGCTGCCCACGAGAGGTATAGATAGTACCTCAAATAAGCTTTTAGCTGACTAAAATGGCACTGCTAAACAGAAAACTGAAAACAAGAAAAGAGGCTGGTATAGAATAATTTCCTAAGGAAATAGGAGGACATAATAAAATTAGTGACAGGAGGATTATTTTGGATGCCCTTCAGGAATTTTTAACTGAGGTATTAGATATATCAAAATAGGAAAGTGTTAATAACATTTTAAATAGTAGGGTGCCACCAAACAATTCTAGCAATACAGTTGATCAGTTCTCAAAAAGAAAATTGATTGAAAATGCTCAGAATTTTTAAAAACAACCAGAAAAATTTGATTGAAAATGTTAAGAATTTTTAAAAATAACCATACTTTCAGAATAACTTCTCAGACTTTCTCAAGAAAGTTGAAGGGGACTGTAAATAATCAGATAAAGGTGATCAGATAAATTTTAAGATCAAAACATTAAATCTTGACGAAGAACAAACCTGGTTACAGACACTATGCATAACTAATCACCTCTTGTGCTTTTAATGAAATAACGTATGAGGCTTTACAAAGTCAGATAGCAACAACAATTTTACAGAAAATATTTCAAAAGTATTTGGACCCAGTGCCAGTTTTCCTAAAATTTTCCATGAATGGGCACCAAACTATGATACTCTAGATGATGTAGAAAACCAGAGGGACACATTTTAAAAACTTTTTAATATTGCACATAAATATAACTATTGAAGGATTGGTGGCTCTCTAACATCATCTTAATTTACAAGAAAACTGATTGGAATCCACCTTCCAAATGGACATTCATAGATAATACCATGACTAAAATCTATAGCTTGGTTCTATCAAAATACTTGATGATTGGAGCTCTAAGAATGGACACATTAGATTAGCAGGTGCCAGAAGAACTCCATGCCAGTTGACAGCTTCAGTGAACATATTTCTGTGTATCTGACAAAATATCCATCTCAGATGTTGCCAACTGAAAAAATGGAATGTGTGGGGTGCTCTGACTGGACCTAACCAAAGCATTCGACTCAGTAGCACATAATATTACCTGACTGATGCTGAAATGAGTTGGTTTACATGATGAGATTATTAATATAATATAAAGAGTTTACTTGAGCAAGAAGATTTCTATCTGCTCTAAGAAAATCTTTTCCTTCATAACAGACATCTGTGCAGGGGTAAGACAGAGTTGCTCCTTTGACTTCAGTTTTTAACCAAATCCTGAACCCTGATGAGGACAGGGATGGGGTATGAGTTGTATGGCAGAAGAACTGATGCCCAGACTCTCATAATCTAGCTGCAGTATCTCAGAATCCCTTGGTAAAATATTGGACAGAGTGAACAAGATCGCCTCACAGGCAGGATTACTTTTTTAACAGGACAAATTTGTATCTTTATTGATAAATGACTGAAAAAGAAGGTACTCCCCTGTTAGGAAATTGCCAACCCTCAGCTCTCTTGAGCTCTCTGAAGAGCTTGAAGGAGTGGTCTGTGTTGAGGTGGAAAATTGTCTAACTTGTTTATCACAGCTTCTTTCTTCTGCTTAAAAAGAACATTTTACAATGTTATATAGATAAAAAGTATGTGGTGATATAACTCCAGGGCTTTCCTGGTCATAAGCAGTTAACTGTTCTCCCACTATCTGCCAAGTATGTGTATATGCAGGTTACTCCAGTCTGAAATTCTCTTTTATTCCTCTTTCTCTCTCGGAAGGCTGAAGTGTGTGTCATCCCACCCTTGTTGTGAGGCGCCATTGGAAGAATGCGGGCTATGTCTTTTCTCACGCTTTTGGCCCAGCACTGTCACTCCATTATTATCTTGAGACCCTCAACTCTTTTGTCTCTCAAGTCTCTGATAACCTACAACCGTTACCAACCACTTTCCACTGCTTCCCATCACTGGGAATTATTATCTGCTGCCCCATGTTTGGGTGCCACTTGAACGGGATTTAGTGGGGGCCATTCACCCTGAGCCCACAGGTCTTATCTGACCAGCAGAGCCTGTCAACCCTGAAGGAGCTAGCTGTGAGTAATGGATGAGATGGGAGGCAAAGATGTGAGGCAACTCCATTTATTCAAACTAGCTCAGGCACTTATATAGTATCATGTACGCCTTAGTTATGTAAGCAGCACAAGCAAGATTGAACTAGTTCCTATTCCACGCCCTTCGATCCCTTAATGTAGAAGCTGCTAGATCTTGTGTTGTCCTGATTGTACTTTCACAATACTTGAATTGTTTCTTTCTAGCTGCTTGAAATATTTTCTCCTTGACCTGGGAACTCTGAAATTTGGCCACAATGTTCCTAGGAGTTTCTCTTTTTGGATCTCTTTCAGGTGGTGATCTGTGGATTCCCTGAATACTTATTTTGCCCTCTGGTTCTAGAATCTCAGAGCAGTTTTCCTTGATAATTTCATGAAAGATGATGTCTAAGCTCTGTTTTTGACCATGGCTTTCAGGTAGGCCCATAATTTTTAAATGGTCTCTCCTGGATCTATTTTCCAGGTCAGTTGTTTTTCCAATGAGATATTTCACATTATCTTCCATTTTTTCATTCTTTTGGTTTTGTTTTGTGATTTCTTGGTTTCTCATAAAGTCATTAGCCTCCATCTGTTCCATTCTAATTTTGAAAGAACTATTTTCTTCAGTGAGCTTTTGAACCTCCTTTTCCATTTGGCTAATTCTGCTTTTGAAAGCATTCTTCTCCTCATTGGCTTTTTGAACCTCCTTTGCCAATTGAGTTAGCCTGTTTTTCAAGGTGTTATTTTCTTCAGCATTTTTGTGGATCTCCTTTAGCAGGGTATTTAATTGTTTTTCATGCTTTGTTTGCACGTCTCTCATTTGTCTTCCCAGTTTTTCCTCCACCTCTCTAACTTGATTTTCAAAATCCTTTTTGAGCTCTTCCATGGCCTGAGCCCATTGAGTGGGCTGGGATACAGAAGCCTTGACTTCTGTGTCTTTCCCTGATGGTAAGCATTGTTCTTCCTCATCAGAAAGGAAGGGGGGAAATACCTGTTCACCAATAAAGTAGCCTTCTATAGTCTTATTTTTTTTCCCTTTTCTGGGCATTTTCCCAGCCAGTGACTTGACTTCTGAATATTCTCTTCACACCCACTTCGCCTCCAGATCCTCCCAGCCAGCACTTGGGGTCTGAGATTCAAATGCTGCTTCCCAACCTCAGGGCTTTGGCAGGGGCAGGGTTGCTATTCAGTGTGAGATCAAGTTCAGGTGCTCAGGTGGGGGCAGGGCTGCCTCACGGGCTCAGTTCCCTCAGGGGGTTTATGCAGAGACCTTCAACAATGGATCTGGTCTCCTGCCTGCTCTGGGAGCCCCGGTCTGCTCCTGCCTCAGCTGCTACCTCGTGAGGGGGCCTGAGTTATGGCGGCACCCCACTCCCCTCTCAACCCACCAAAGAGATTCTCTTACCAACCCTTGTCACCTGTGGGATGGAGGGACCCGTGTGGCCGCTGGAGATCCCATCCCTGAAGCCTGCTCAGATTTGCTCCCTTATCGGATCTGCTCCTCTCAGTGCCGCATGGCCAAGGCAGGGCTGGGCTCGGCTCCGGGTCTGCAGTGCGAAAGGTTTTCAGGCTCTCTGGAACAGAAATCTCATCTGCTCCATTGTTCTGTGGCTTCTGCTGCTCCAGAATTTGTTGGAAGTTCTTTTTTACAGATATTTTATGAGCGGTGGGTTCGGAGCTAGCATATATGTGTCTATCTACTCCGCCATTTTGGCTCCGCCCCCAACATTAAACTAGTTTAAGCAAGTTTTGCTACTGCTTCCAGCCATGTTTCAGGAAGTATCTGGTGGTAAACAGGGGTGGAACCCTTCCTGCTAGTGCTATCTTGTTCATGCCTTACCAATCTCCCCTCAGTTTACCTGAGCCGTGATTGGTGTACGCCGTCCAAGAGAGCTGAGGGTTGGCAATTCCCTAACACTCCCCATTCAATTTTTGGATCAAAATGAAGGAATTTTTGTGATTTCAGAGGAGACTCTTTATGGAGTTCCACATGGAGTTCCAAATTCAGTTAGTGAAGTAAGAATCAGTATGACCTCTGATTTGAAACTTTCATACAGATCAAAATTAGTATACTGGAAGAAACTAGGTACAGTAAATATTTTTATTTTACACCGTATGTCTTTTTATGATTTCATCTATTACTCTCTAAGCTTGCAGTATACCATCCGTTCAGTCACTTCCTCCTCAGCCTTGTTTATCTTCTGTAGTTAGGTACACTGTGGGATGTCTTAGGGTAGTCACTATGGCAGTTCTATTAATTGAAATGGCTCAAGACTTAGTCTTTAGGAATAAAATTATCAAAATTCTGTATGGTACAGCTAATTTACTATTGCAGAAAAATACTCAACATTTTTCTTTTCAAAAGTTTGTAGAGCGTAAATTTTCTTTAATTTCAACTGAGAATACTTAGATTAAACATCCTCTTAATCTTGCAACTCTCCAACCCTTGCCTGGTGAACTCCAAGAACACCAAAATTGTGAACAAGTTGTCCTCCAAGATGAGACTGTTAGGCCCGATCTTCCTGACTTGCCCTCGTATAATCCTCATAGGTGGATGGCTCCACAAGAACTGTTGGTGAGTACAGAAAGACTGTTTATGCTGTGGTCTCTGACCTTGTGATCATAGAAACCCACCCCTCACAATCCACAGTTTTAGTGCCCAGAAAGCCAAACTAGTAGCTTTCCCTAGAGTCTGATACTTGGTAGAAGGCTCTTTTACTCATATTTAGCAAGGACTGTAAGCATGCTCTTGAAATCTGTCATGCTACAGAAGACTTTCAAAGCAGTAAGACTCCTAACTTCCAATAACCACGAATTTGCTAATGGCCATCTGATTATTTGCCTTCTTGATGCCTCTCAGCTCCCTGTAGCTATTTATTTCATACATTGCTATGCCCACAAAGGAAGTTGGGAGGGGAGGGGTGGGGTTCGGATATTGTCACAAAAGATACACTTGCATATATTACTGCCAAGGTGGCAGCCTTCTGTGAAGTTCCTTTTGGGTAGAGGGTCTCCAAGACCCTATCCTGTTCTCAGGATAAAATGAATGAGGTGAGAGGCAGGATGTAGGGCAACCCTGTTTATTAGCAGTGAAGCAGCATTATTTATAGTATCATAGCCTCATGAATGATACCCATCAGCCAACTCCTTTAGAGGTCAAATCCCTCCAATCCCTACTCCACATTTACCTCATGTCCAGCTCATGATTACCCACTTCTCCTAAACTCCAGGAGGAAAACAAGGGCAGCGGTCTTGCCTCAGGCTACATTAGTTCCAGGCACCTTGGTTGTGGTCCTACAGTGGTGTCTGAGAGTTCCTACCCCCCTTAAAATTCCCCCTTTTTGTTTTTGGTGGAGTGGGCTTTCCACATAGCATGGCATACTTCAGTCAATGCGTTGCTTATAACCTTAAAGAATATTTTTAAGATAAAGGGTAAAAGGCACAATAGCAATAACAAAGCGAGAAAACTAGAAACAGTGGTAGAAAAGTATCTTTTCTGTCCAACAGGTGGGATTAAGCCTTTTAAATAAATAAATAATATTTTGAGTGGCTTTGTCTGGAGTGAGATCCTGTTCTGCAGCATCATAAATATGTCTGGCAATATTGTACAAGGTATTAATATCTAGGGTAACATTAGGATTATTAGTTACTCCATTTAAATGATTGCGGATTCATTCCCAATCATAATGACTCTCATTATACAATGCATTGGTAACACAAGCCTGAGCATAACTATAATCACACACCAACCTTTGTCTAAATTCTACAATATCCAGTTCATCTCTGATGGCCACGATGGCATCTCGGATTTCTTTTAGCATAGTATAAAATTCCTGATTGATTTGTCTTTGTTTCTGAATGGACACATTTTTTGCTAATTCATTCAAGAAATTTGCTTGTAGAATTTCATTTTGAGCATTAGATATGGACATAGCAATTGATATAGAAGAAGTAATCAACGTAATAAGTAGGCCAATTCCTAAGATTACACAGCTTATACATCTTTTTACTCTCTGTGTAGATATAGTATTTATCTGTTCTTCTAATTCATAAAATACATGATCTGTGTGAGATTGATACCATCCTTTTGTTTTTATGGGAACTAAGGCCATCCGTGGTTGGGTTATAATGAACACTACACCAAAGGCCTTAGAATCTATACACATGGAGACCTTACAACTGAAGCATGTGATGTTACAAATGTCCTCTTTAGCCCCTTGTAAGGTACCATTAACACTTTGTTTTACAATAGTAACATTTTCCTTTCGCCCCCCCATGAACGCGTATTGTCCCCCCAAATCTACTTGAGCTGTATGAATGTGGCTAGCTAATATCCCATTTGTCCTGTTCTTTTCAATATAGGATATGGATCCTCCAATTGTTGCAAAAATCTTCCACGCCCCTGGCATTGTTTTTCCATTGATCATTGTCCAGTGTTGTGTTGGAAATCCCTGCGTCTCAGAATCATTCCTGTCCTTCATACTAATACTGTGCCAGAATTGTAATACATAATCTGAAATATTCAATGTCTGGCCCTCAGTATCACAGTCAATGAAGTTTGGCCAATGATGTCCATGTATGATGGGTAGAGTAATGGGGTAACATTCAAAAAACTGAGAGTATAAATATGTCTGAATCTAGGATACACATAATTGATCAGTGAATAGTGAATGTCATTATGACCCAGTACATAGTTCAGTACATAGCTGGCAGTTGAGTTCTTTAGGTGCAGCTGACTACTACAGGAGGAAGGGAGATAACGGGTATTGCTAAGGCAGGCTGTGTCCTTGAGGGAGAAACTGCCTGAGATAGTATTTTGAGGCTAGAGAGAGAAATATGATTTTTAAATGTGATTTTAGCATTAGGGCCCAAGTATATGCACCCAAACACCCCATTATTCCCCCCTTTTAAATAGAAGAAACCCAAATCTTTTAGGGTAAAGGATGAAGGTCTCGGTTTTTGCAATTGCTTCCATGCTGAGAGTAGATGTAGAGCTGTCCCTGCCTCACGGGGTCCCGACATTGGAGAGGTCTGTAGCTAGTGTGACGCCAGGTCCAGAGGGTGATGGGTCATGGACAGTGGGTCATGTAAAGCCAGAACGGTCTTTAAAGTGAAAGACACTAAACCTGGAGGAGACAAATTTGGCAAGGAGATTAAGCAGACAAAGGCCAGAAAATGACCAGAAGGGGTTAAACATGGTAGTTACATCATTTTTCTGTCTTCTGAAAATATTTCCCCACACTTTCTCAACATACTTACTCTGAGACTGGTACAAAAGTACCCAGAACAACTATCATGGGGATTGGAGGGGCTTCGATGACTCCCACTTGTCCCCAACTTTCTTATCTCCTTTCCATATTTTCAATCAAACCTTTATTTATCTATATAAAGCTCTTGAACCCATTATTCAGACTGCTTCACTTTCCTTTATATTTCTACTATAAAAAAGATAGCTCACAAGTTATTAATTTTCACTAGCATAGCTGTATTGTCTTAAACAAAAGAGATTTCTATCTTGAATCTCACAACTAAATACATTTTCATCGATGTTTCACAGGCTTGTTTATCTTTTTCTGTATAATATTCATTCTGGAAGAAAAACTTTTAGAAATTAAGCTATCAATAAGTTCAGACACTAATTTTAACTTTTGCTTAGGCCATCAAATGACCACAAATTCAGTTTAAAACAGCAAGATCTTTTCTGCTTTATATATCATTACATATTAATTTAGCAATACGTTATCTTGAAAATGAAAATTTAGTAGGCTTTACCCCCCTTTTCTTTCATCTAAAAATATTTCTTTTTCTTTTAAAACAGTTGAAAATTTATTCTGATGTTGAGTCACTAAACTTTTATAAAGAAAATTAGTTGAAACCTTTTAAAATGATAATTCTTTTTTCACTCTGAAGCAAAAATAAATCTTTTAAAATTAAAATTCATAAAAAACTTAGTTGGTATAAAAATGTCCTTAAGCAACATGAATTTCCAAAGTATTAGAATAAACCAAGTTCTTAATTATTACAGAGTTCCTAGATATTACAAAATGCTTTAGTCAAAAATGTGCAATGTAATCTCACATTGGTAACAGTAAGATTACAGGAAAACACTAATGCTTTTAAAGTCCTTTTAAACAATGAGGGCATCTTAAGGTAAGTCTTAAGTAGTTTACACAAATTTATAAACATGTTCTAATTTCAGATAAAAATAATATTAGTTTTCCCAGTAAGATTACATAAAAGGGCTCACATATTTTGCTGGTCACTTGCTATTGATCATAGAAATTTGCTATAGAAGAAAAAAGTAGGGACATGTGATATAGCAAATATGACGGGATAAAACATCTATGACTCTGTTTGAATTAGGATAGGAGTGAAATTTTCCAATCATGCAGTATCTGTATTATAGCCAGACTCAGGAATAGTCAAGTGGGAAACATTCCTTTTTTAAAAAAGACACAATGGGGAAACTGACTAGGAGGATGCCATCCTAGACTGAGTCCAGAACTGTCCCCCTTGGTATTTCCTTTCCAGGTACAAACTTCACCTGTTAGTGGTGCAGGATCACATTCCCTCTGAATAACTTGTGATGGTTCTCTCAGATACTGATTTAATTCAAGCAACTATACCCAAATTCAAACTTAAACAAAAATATTTACAATCCCAAATGCTTTTACCTTAAACAGCAAATTTCACTAATCACAACTTAAAGGCAAATACAGTTATTTGTATTCCCATGGAGCTATAGTAAGGAATAAAGATTTACCAGGACTCACATACACAAGGGACTCCACTTAACATCTTTCCTTCTCAAATTTAAAACTTGTCCTGATATAAAAGTTAATTGTTAAAAATCCTTTCTATCTATTACAACTTTTAAGCAAGTCCCAATCATTTTTTATGAATTATATAAGCCAAACATTTCTTTCTTAGGACTGATGACCTTGTCCACATGAAAGGGGCCTTGGCAGTTTTACAAAAGAAAAGGACTTGGCACAGTTCCCATGCCTGCCAACCCCCAAACATACAGGAGGACTGTTCTGAATGGGCAGAACCAGTCTACATAAAATTTTTACTCAATTTCTTTCTTTCCACACACAATGAGCCATTGACAATGGTAGGTTTTAGCATTAAAGCAGTAATTCCAAAAATTTAGTTAATTTTATTACAACTTTTATAAATCATAGCTGAATCATTTTAGTTATAACTTCTTTAACAGGCAAAGGTGAAAATACCTGGTTTTCTGAATGGCAATTACAAAACATTATAAGATAAGGTTAGTAGGACTGATAAAATTTTAAATAACATAACTGGCTTTACACAATTTTTCCAACATCTTTTAGTTTCAACAAAATTCAGATTACAAATTTCTTTCTCTAACATCATTTCTGGATTACAGAGTAAAATAAAAATCTTAATGGTTCTAACTTTTACTCAAGAAAATTTCACATCTGTGTCCACTCCTTAAAAACGTTTTTGAAAGAAAAAGTTGTGAAACTGCAAGTGGAAGTGAGGGAGACTCTGAAATAAAGTCCAATGGCGCCTAGTCCCCTCCTTTCCACTTGGGAGTTCAAAGCTTTATCTCTGAGGTGCCTTTTTTTCTTTTTCAGATTTGTGTATGTGGGGTTTCTATTAATACCAATGTTAGCCTCATTTCCAAAAGTATTCCTTCTCCTCTTTCTGTGGCTTACCAAAGGACTTTTTGTACAATCCCTTCAGGCTCTTGGATTTTTTCACAAACTTGTGATCTAGACTTGTATAATGGAGGAGCAGTGGGAGAAGGATACTCTTTTAAATTTTTGCGTGACACACTCCATCAGGTCTTCCTTCTCTTTGTACTAGAGGTTGCATCTACCTTTATTATTATTGTGGCTAATAGTACTTGTTTGGGTTTCTGAAGGCATATTTTAAGTATATTCCCAAATTGAAAATATTGTAACAAGAGAAGCACTCGGTCTGACCTCTCTGTAATACACACTCATTTGATTGCCTACTGTTTCCCACTTTTCAAGATTTATAGTCCCTTCCTCTGGCTCCTTCATGGTTTTCACCACATTAATTACTTCACCTGTCTCCTTAAAAGGCCTGGGCTCTAGCCTATTGTGAAAGTGAAACTAAATTTTTTGAGCAGTACTGAGCATCCTTGCTTCTTAGTGATCTTATATATAATCCGCACAAAAGTATCCATATTGGATATTTCTGTGACGGAGGCTGCCCCATGATAAGAAATTTTTTCTTACCTCACTGAAGGATACTTACCCCTTCAGGTTGCTCCTGGAGACCTACGAAGTAGAGCTGCTTTCTTTGTCCTCTTGTGATTGGTCCAGGAGCATTCCTCCGGATCTGTCCTTCCTCATCCAACAATGAGAAGCCTCACAAAGTATGGGGATCTTCTTCTGCCCCACGTTGGGCGCCAGTTGTGAAGTTCCTTTTGGGTAGAGGGTCTCCAAGACCTTATCCCCTTCTCAGGATGCAATGAATGAGGCAGGAGGCAGGATGTAAGGCAACTCCGTTAATTAGCAGTGAAGTGGCATTATTTATAATATCATAGCCTCATGAATTATACCCTTCAGCCAACCACTTTAGAGGTCAAATCTAATCCTCCAATCCCTACTCCACATTTCCCTTGTGTCCAGCTCACAATTACCCACTTCTCCTAAACTCCAGGAGGAAAACAAGGGCAGTGGTCCTGCCTCAGGCACCACTAGTTCCAGACACATTGGGTGTGGCCCTACAATGGTGTCGGAGAGTTCCTAGTCCCCTTACAGCCTTCAACCAGTGTCACAGACATATTCCCCTCTCTGTGTTCTATTCTGTTGCATTTTTAATTCTGCTTCTCCTAAGCTCTCTCTGCCTCACCCTCCAGAAATGTGCTTTGTATTAAAGCTGTGTAATGGTAATTTAAATGGGAAGATCTTTCTCATTCATTAATAGGCCCCTAAGTCACATGTGGTAGGAGGAGCTTGTTGAAGAGGTAGAACAGGAAGGGTAGAGCAGAACTGGGAGGAAGTTGGTGAGAGCAGTTAGGGTGGAAGAGAAGACACAGGCAGGCACAGTTAGTCTTGTGAGTGTTTGTTTGTGGAAAAGGGAGAGGAGGGGGAGGGGGAGGGAGGCTTGGGAATGGCTTTGTTCCCTGCAGTGCTAATGTGTATTAACTTCTTGGTTACCATGATGAACTTGGCTTTCTGGTGTTGGAATTTGGCTTCTTGATATCTGAATAAATGTTTTTCTTCTGCCTTCTATGTGGAGAGTCATAGTTACCCTTGGTGCTATGAATATTGCCTTGGCAATACAAGCAGTTGTCTTCTGTCTAACCAGTGGTGTTTGGGAGGGGGGTGCCCTATGGTTGTCCAGTACAGTATGGTTGTCCAGTATGGCTCATGCCATATCCCTGTACTCTCCTATAACACAGATATTCCCAGTCACACATGGGAGCTTTGATACTAGGTTTCATTGTGTCTTGTGTAAAGTTTGCCCCTAAAGTTTTTCAAGAGGTCAAACAAATGGTTGGATTGTGCTTTGTGTGTGATCAATACAATCCGGGGGGGAGGAGGAGGCATGTTCTGGTCCCCAAAGAAGTCAGTCCTGGGTTTTTACCCTTTTTCATAATTTCAGGTAGATTTGGTGGACATATCAAGATGTAAAGGGTATAAGCATCTTTTGGTCATAGTGGGGCAACCCAGCAGTTAGCTGCAAGAATTTCTAAGTTGTAAAGTATAGCTAACAAGGTAGTGAAGTGGGAGAAAAAGATGCCTAAAACATAATTTCCTAATTTGGTCTACCCCTTGTCAATGAGCATGTCTAAAGGACTCATTTAAACACTAATATTATTCAAAGATGCACCCAGTCAAAAGGGAAATTATGGAAGTTAGACACGTGCCATCATCTATCCACAGTTATTTGGACAAGCAGAAGGGATGAATCAATCAATAAAAAACATTATTTTATTTTACCGATAAAACTGATTATATTCCGTGCCTTAGTGGGAGCTGAATGCTACACCCTTGTATCTGATTAGACCTTTAAGATTATTTACCATCTGCATCTAATGGGAAAATTAGGAACAGAAAGACAAACAGCAAAGAATGTCAGACTGGGACATTTGCGGTTGGTTGCCAGGAAAGGATTGCATGAAATTTCAGAAATTTCAGAAACCCTGTGTTACATAATACCAAGAACCATAATGTATTGGTTTTGCTTTGCTATTATAGTCAATAGTTTTTTCAGTACTTATATCTGCCTGTGAAAATGCTGGCTAGAAAAATTATATAACAATAATAATTGTTTTGTAACTTTTACATAGTACTTTGAATGTGCCAGGTACTATGCAAGTGCTTCATAGTTATTATCTCCTTTAATTCTTGCAACAACCCTGAGAGGCAGGTATTAATATTATCTTCAATTTACAGATGAAGAGACTAAGTCAAACAGACATTAAGCACCTTGCCCAAGGTCACACACTCATAAGTGTCTGAGGCTGAGTATGAACTTGGGTCTTTCAGATTCTAGGTCCAATTCCCTGGGCTATTGTGCTACATTGTGTGGCCAAGTGGCTGACAACATGAAAATATCCCTAGGGTAGATCAATAGAATGTACAAGAAGGTATTTTGAGATAAACAAACGTGATATAGGACAAAGAAAGGACCATGATTAAAAAAACACCTCTGGGTCAAATTCCATTTTGTTTTTTGGAGGCAATCAGGGTTAAATGACTTGCCTAGGGCCACACAGGTAGTAAGTGTCTGAAGCCAGATTTGAACTCCAAGTCCTACTGACTTCAGGGCTAGTTGATCTATCCACTACACCACCTAGATGACCCTTTTCAAATTCCATTTTAAAATTATTGCCTCCATTTGTTTAAATTGAGTATATCATGTAACTTGCTGAAGTTTGCAAAATCCAATTTGAGATATCAATCACAGCTATTTTAATCATTTAGTTTCTTATTTTTCCTGATATGGAAATCTTTATCAATCTCCTTTTACTAGTTCTAAAAGTCTTCTTGTGTGTCTTTCCTATTATGTAAGTCAATTTAAACTAATGCTCAGGGCTCACTGACTTCAGTGTAGCCTGTGCTCTAATGATTATCAAATGAAGTTTTCCTTTCTCTACATCACGGATTATTAGTAGTACCTGAATTCATGGTTTTCTGTACAAGTGCAGACTGGAGATTTTGATAATGAAGCCACAATTGTATCAAACATCTGGTGCTAACTGCAGGTAGTCTCATGACTGTTGTTCACTAGAATTCACTTGCATATGTGAGATACTATACTGGGCATTGAGTTAATCACTTACATTCTTTAATGCCACAGAATTATGTTTATAACTCTCTTCAACAATTACCATATCCTGCTTTGTCTTTGACTTTAGTCTGTGTATGTCATCTCTCTCCTTCTGAAGACTATGGTTCTTGAGATCAATGCCTGTGTTTTATTAATTTTGTAACTCCTGAAGTGCCTAAAACAGTGCTCTGTACCTAGTAGTTATTCAACAAATGTTTGCTGAATAGAATCCAAATCCCATTTCAATGAGAATTCATCTAAACTTTACCCTGCCCCTCCCAAAATGGTTCCCTGAAAACTCTACCCAGGATCCAGGTAATCTTTGGAAAAATGATATCTATTCAAAACTACAATGTACATGTACTCTCCAATTTGGAACTATGCCCAAAGGACTATCAATCTGTGCATATCCTTTGACCCAGCAATATTACTTTTAGGGCTGTTTCACAAAGAGATCATAAAAATGGGAAAAGGACCCACATGTACAATATTATTTATCACAGCTCTCTTTGTGGAGAGAACTGGAGATTGAGGAGATGCCCATCCATTGGGGGATGGCTGAATAAGTTGTGGCATATGAATGTAATAGAATACTATTGTGCTAGAAGAAATGATGAACAGAAGGAATTCAGAAAAACCTGGAAAGACATATGAACTGATACTGAATGAGGGGAGCAGAACCAGGAGGACATTGTACATAGTTACAGCCACACTGTGTGATGACTTTCATAGACTTGTCTCTTCTCAATAATGCAAGGTTCTAAGACACTTCTAAAAGGCTCATGATGGAAAATGCTATCCACATCCAGAGAAAGAATTACAGTCTGAATGCAGATCAAAGTATATTTGTTTTTTCTCTTTTTTGCTTTGTTTTGTTTTTTCTTCCTCATTGTTCATTCCATTGGTTATAAGTCTTCTTTACAACATGACTAATGTGAAAATTTGTTTAATATGAATGTATATGTAGAGCCTATATCAGACTGCATGTCATTTTGGAGAGAGGGCAGAGGAGGGAGGGAGAGAAAATTTAAAACTTGTAGAACTGAATGTCGTAAATTAAAAGTAAATAAATAAGCTACAGCTCTCAAACTCCCATTTGATTCACCTATCTTATCAAAACATTCTAGAGGATCTGGCACCTGTGCCATATTAGCTAGAGTGCTGCATTTGGAGTCAAGAAGATATGGTTTTGAATCCTGTCTTCCAATATGTGACTCTCAGCTTTTGTCTTACCTGAACTTTAGTTTCCTAATATCTAAAATGAAGATAATAGTAGTAACTACTTGACAAGTTTAAATGAGGTAATGTATGTAAAGTTCTTTGCAGACCTTAAATTGAAATGTAAATGCAAGCTATTACATTATTAAGATTATTAACAAGGAAAACATACATAGAAAGGGACATTTACCCTGTGTTCTCATGTTATCAGTGGCAGAGAGAAGACTCATAGTCCAGACTTTCACAGTTCTTGTATTTTCTGACTAGTGGAGAACGGCTCCCTGCCTTCAAAGCTAACACTAGATAGTACCTTGCAAAGCTGCTGATGTCAACTGCGGGGCTTCTTTCTTGGTTAAACTGTCATGTGCCATTTCTCAGCTGAGCTACCACTGCCATCTACTGTTTCTCAACTATAATTTCAACTGCTATATAATTGGTGCTGTTTATGTCATCTCCAGAGTCTCTATGGAACTGACATCAGGCTACTTCTCTTGCAGGGAGTTTCTGTAATTCTTTTGTAATTTAGGCCTCTAGTTATAACAGCTACATATCAAAGTATCCCTAATTAAAGTTTTTCTTACAAAACAAAACAAAACAAAATAATTAGTTTACCTGCCCCTCTATGGAATCTTTCCAAGGCTCATTTATTATTTCTTTCAGGGTGAAAAAATTCCTTTCATCTCTTTTCACATCCCTGGTCATTAACCTTGCAGCTTTGCTTAACCCCATTAGAAGGACAGGGTGAAATTGGTGACCTTTGCTCTGTATTTTCCCAACTCCACCTAAATCACCTTTCCTTTTTCACTTCAATTTCACAAATATCTTATTTACTAATTAATATATTTAGTGAAGATACTGACTTTACATGGTGTCTCTATATATAATTACATTAGAAAGTAGAAATGTGGATATTTCCCATCTTGATTAAAAGTGCTTTGAAGCCTAAAAAACATTTCTTTTTGTAAAACACTCTTCCTCCCTCCATGCATATTTATCATTTGCCAACAGAATGTTCACTATATATCTGCTTTACTATAAGCAAATGCAGAATGAGCAAAATATGTACTCTTTATGTTTTCAATAACTATAGACTTCCATTTTAATGATATTTGCATACAACATAGTATTTTTGTATTCTAACAAGCTAGTCAGAACAGGATTTTATCAATATATTTTTTATGCATGGAGTAATCATTGCAAATAGAATTGGAAAGCATGGATAAATGTTGATAAAATTCTCAAGGGGAAATCTCATACTTGAGGTCTAAACAGTCTTAAATGAAAATTACATATTGTTCAGAGGATTCATTTTATCATTGATTTGGTAGTCAAATGTAATGGATGCAAATAAACATCTGAAAATTGGAGTTACATATTTTTTCTGAAGCTATTTAGCTTCTTTTTGTAACAGAGGCTTAACCCTAGTATGAATATTGAATGCAAGTTTTGATTCATTTCTAAAGCTCCTTCAACTAGCTCTTGGTTTTAGTAAAGAACATAGTCATGCACAGAACATGTGCAGGTATGATGGCACAGTGTAGGGCAACCATTACTTTTGACTCTCCCCAAAGGGGAAAGAGAAAAGTCAGTAGTTAATGCTCTCTGCAGATCATTCCTGACACAAGGGAGTCTATACTGTTTGCATGCCTATGGTGAAGAAATGTTTTCCTTGCATCCAAGTGCTGAGAAAAACTGGGGTAATACATGGAATAGGGATCATCTTCTTGATTCTTCTTTCACCTCTGTGCCTGAATTCGTTTTCCTGTCTTGAATTTGCCTATATCTCCTTATTTTTCTCTAGCCCTCTCTACCCGACCAGATGTTCTGGCAACACTAGCCGCAACACTAACCATTGGCCCCAAAGTTAGTGATGGAGTCTGGTAAGTTCATTGGTACCAGATTTTTTATATGCCTGAGAAGTACCATCCCTACCCTTCCTATATACCTTGCTTTAAATGATGCAACCCTCCCATAGACTTCCTCCTATAGACCTTGACAAAACCATTGTGACCCTTTTTTTTCTCCATCTATCCAGTGGAAGTGATAATCCTCATCTGTTACTCTACAGGGACATTTTTACAGTAAAGGTTAAATTCTGGATTGCAACTAGAGCTTTTTCTGTGCTGGTAAATGTTTTAATAACCAGCTTTTTGAAGAGCAGGACACACTTTTAAGTTTAATCTGCATCATTAACAATTTCTCCATCACTTTCTTAAGTCTAGACAAGCAACAAGCTAATAAATCAAGCTCTGATTTATAGCATTTCCAAGGTATAAATGCTAACACTGAAAATTTAACAATCAGTATCCTCAGGCCGATTCAAGTTGACTGTAGCATACCCCTAGCTATCATGGACCAAGCATCAGACAGACTTAAGTTCAAATGCTATCTCAGATATTCAGTAGCTATTTGACCCCAAGCATATCACACCTCTCTGGACCTCAGTTTTTTCAACTATAAAGTAAGGCAGCTGGATTTGATGAACTCTAAGCGCCTTTCTTTATGCATTCTTTCTGCATATCTACCTGGTTCAAGCAAATAAATCAGCCAAATTTATCCACTGAATATATCATTCAGTCCCATGAATATAACCATGCTGAAAATGACATAATAGGTTACATCTTTCTCTTAACTCTGATTAAGCAACAGCACTTAATGATGTCACTCAAGACCACTAGAATGTATTCTGTCCTTTCTATTTCCTACAGGCTGTATCCTTCTTTCAGTAAGCTCATGTTTCTTAATTTTCTCTGTTTGGGATTTCCAGTAATAAATACTACTCCACTCTATCTTTCACTCCATTTCCTCCACTCATCTCACCACTACCCCTTGAGGTCTGCCTAGACCTAGACATCATTACGGTCATACTCCAAGACTGTTTACACTTGGGATCAAAGTCATCTAAAGGAAGGGTTTTCTCCTCAGCATCTGCTCTGGTGATGCCATTGCCCCATTCTCCCACCCACTCCAC
This sequence comes from Notamacropus eugenii, assembly GCF_028372415.1. Classification (NCBI taxonomy): domain Eukaryota; kingdom Metazoa; phylum Chordata; class Mammalia; order Diprotodontia; family Macropodidae; genus Notamacropus; species Notamacropus eugenii. Next base: position 353,027,931 of record NC_092875.1, on the reverse strand, counting down.
TTCTCACAGTCTGCCCCTATTATTACTGTGTGTGAGAGACAGAAAAAGCTTGTATTCTTTGTGTTGGCAGGCACCACATTTTCTGTGCCTGTTGTAAAGCACCCAGAGAGGAGTTTGGATGCTATAAATATTTGTACTGCAATCTTCTCTGAATCCTGTATGACTCTTAAAAGCCTGTGAATATAAATATCATTTGAGAAACAATCTAACTCCTTATCCTCTCTATCCACACTCAAAAACCAATACTTAAAATCCCTATTCAATCATCTGTATACCTTGGTTTATTGCTCAGCATGATTTAAACATAAGTTATTCATGATTGTTTATAAGCTATTTATGATATAGGAAAACCAAATTATTGCATTAAGGGATAAATGGATAATGCATGTCCTCTTCCCACCAAATCTTCATTAGCAGCTTTATTTCTTATTTTAAGAAAGGATTCCCTCTTCACTCAAGCCACCCATATAACCTCATTCTGATCACAGCTTATTGCTTCCAAGGATAAACTAATTGGGAAAAGCTGTCTAGCAGATACCCAGGAATATATGAAATAGCAAAGAGCATCATCACATTGTTTTCATATGCAGCTCTGAAGAGTTGGATTAAAGGAGAACTGCCAGTTCTTTGATGACTGAATTAACAGAGAAATTTTCAGCAGGCACATTGATTATTTTTATTCTGACCTGTCTCTTTACAGACTTTTTTGATCTCTTTGAGAGCAGGATCCGTATTTTCTCTTTCTTTGTAGCCCCAGTGGTTAGCATACTGCCTAGAATGGTAGGCATTTTAAAATACTCATTGACTGGCTAGAAAATCAATCCAAACACTGCTAAGAAGGTTGCCTGGGATGGAACTACTTTTTAAATTTGCTTTAAATTCATACAGGAGAGTTTAAGACATATGGAATTGTGAAGTTTATTAGTTTATCATTCAGAAGCCCTGGTGGAGTACTTGGGAAGAAAGAGGAAAAAAAGAGAGCATCTTGTACAGAATGTAATTTCTGTTGCATTTTTCTTCTCATAGAAGCCATGCACTGAATTGGAGGCTCCAAGTTCTGTTCTCAGCTGTGCCACTGATGAGCTCTGTGACCTTGAGGCATAAAAAGGTGTCAAGTGACTTGCATAGTTTCCCTATCTGTAATAATGGGGATGATAATACTTGCCACCCACATTCCTCAAGAGGATATTGTGAAGAATTAATGAGATAGTGTTTATATAATAATAGCTCTTTCCAGGGCTCAGGAATATGCTATTTAAAATGGAAGAACAGAGCATTGCTGCCAAACATTTATTATGCTCATCATTCATGCTTCGCCTGTTCTGTATTATGATAGTAACACGCACTGTCATTGTGTTAATCTCTTTGAAAACAGGGGAAAGCATGATCCCATCTTTTTCCATTCTAATAAGTCTAGCCATATATATGGGTTCAAATGAATTCCTCCCCATCACAGATCTCTAACCAAAAAAAAAAAGTACTAGCCCAAAATGAGGCATTTACCTTCCTTTGGTGCACCTAATAGGGTGAATCAAATATACATCATAGACCATATAAAATTTTTGACTTTTGGTAAGAGAAACATACATCATAATCTTCAACCTCCATTTATACTTTTGTCCACTTTCTCTCCCGACTCCCCTCGAATTCACAGCTACAGTTTTCATTTCTTCATAAAAAGTCTTTCTCATTTATCCCATGACTCCAGCCTCCTGGATAATTAGGCCAGAAATTCCAAGGAGAAGAAAAGACATGCCTAATTATCCAGGAGGTTGAAGATTATGATGAAATAAAGAGATGCCTTCCGTTATTTTACAAATACCTGTGTAGAAGAGAAGGATCAGAATCTGGAGTCCAGTGAGACTTTATTTGTATACCAGGAATGGATGAGGCCAAGTAGTGGTCTAAGGAAAACCTTGTAAATACCCTCAGTCAGGATGGAATAATAAAGTGAAAAGTTCCATGTAAACAGATTGGAAATTTAAAAAAAAAGGAGCAAAAGGGGCAAGCATCTTCTTTTGGTTTTGTTATCTAGTTGACACAGAACGGTGGTTCACCTGACTCGATTCTGTCCTAGTAAAAATTCCAGCCAACCAATGATCTTATCAATCTCTGTAAAACAATCAGATATTTGTCTTCTTAATAAGGTGGTACTAAGTACATCAATAATCCATAAGGGTGAAGAATATGTACTCATCAAGTTAATAGGAGGAGGGGATTCCTCATAATAAACCCTCTTTACAGAGGCATCATTGGAACACTCATTCACAAAAGGATACAAGGAGATAATATGCTTTCACCTAACTACCTTTTATTTTCTTTAATTTTCTTTTTTTCTTCTTTTTATTATGGCTCAGGGAAAAGGCTCACACATAACCAAAAAACAAACAAACAAAAAAATCACTTCTCTCCAGACCTATAGACTGATCAGAGTAGCCTAAGGTTGTTAAGATCTATATGACTTTATGCTTAATAAATGGGACCCTTTTACAAAAGGATTAATCTAAGGTGAGTTGACCCCAGAGACATTTGAATATAACAATCATAAAAGGGCCAGATAAGGAATAACACAGGGAGTAATAGAATTCCTCTAGTATCGAGGACTGAGCTTAAAGAAGTTATTCATCATTTTAGGGGGAAAAAATTGTCTATGTCCTATTTCTTTCTCTGGAAGAACAGATTTAGGGTAACCAACTTGCAGCACATGCTGCACATAAACTATATGATAATTTACATGAAATAATAGTTTTGTGAACTACTTACTAGTAGTTGGTATTTCATAGAAATTTAGATGAATTCAGTAGCAATTAATCTGGAAAGAAAAGCTCTTAGAGTTTATGAATCAATAGTATCGATTGACAGCCAATAAAGCTAATGCTATATTAGGCTGTATTAAAAGAGGCCTCCTGTCCAGAGTGAAGCAAGCAATAACCACTGTACTGTGCCCTGGTCAAACCACATTAACAATATCATGCACAATTCTAGGCATCACATTTCAGGAAAGCATCAAAAGCAGGCTTTCTGCAATTCTGTGTTTATTTTGTATAGGTCGAGCCTAGAGCAGCTTGATATTTACAGCATGGCATAGCATATAGGAAGCTGACCCCAAAGCCAAGAAAACTTGGGAGCCCCGCTGAATGAATCACTTAAGCTCTTAGAGATCGAGGAAACTCTTCAAAATCACAAATTGCAATGGAAATGCCAATATACATTGGTAGAGACAGTTTCATCACCTGGGACCTCCCTATATCAGTGAAATAACAAGTCCAATCTCTTTTCCGCTATCCTTCCTTTAAAGTGTGGTGACTCTTTTAAAGGTTGCAAAATAATGGAACATCACAGTTTCCAAACAATTAAAATTATTGGCGACTCAAAGGACAATAGAGACATATGGTGGGCTTAAGAAGACTGCAATAAATTTCCAAAAGTGACTTCTACGAAAGAGGTGGTATGCTGTGTTATGGAATTTGAGTTTCTTCTTCACTTTCAGTTTCTTCTCTTTTTTCTATGTGGATTGAAACACTGCAGGCAGAAATAGTATGCCAATTGCTCTAAAATAACTTTAGAAATGAATCTAATACAAAATTGGTTACCTCAAAAAAAAAAAAAAAGGATTAGGATTAGACAGGTGATTTCATTGGAACAGAGAATCTTGAGTGAGGAAATTCCTTCTACCAGGAACAAGTTGGCATTTTCTCTTCTCGTTGCAGTTTTAGAGAGTTGTTTAGAGCATTGAAACATTAAGTGACACGCACTGTCAAAGAAGAGATATATGACAGAACCCATTTTTTTGGCTTTGAAGCTAGCCCTTTCTCTACAACACCACAGTATCTCCGGTCTGAAAGGAAATGATCATATTTATAGGGAGAGCAAGAGGTGTCAGATGGAGAATTTAAGCTATGCTGGTGAAATGTTAAATGTGAAAATGTTAAAACTAGAATATAAATTCCTTGAGGGCTGGAACTGTTTTGTTTTTGTCTCTATATCTGAAGTGCTCAACATAGTCCAGTTGAAGTACTCAACATAGTTGATGGCTGATAAATGCTTGAATTGAAAATTCAAGCAGTGAAATTGAATTGAAATGAATTAAAAATTCAAGCATTGAAAATGAATTGAAATTGGAATGGAAAAGATTAGAGGAAAGTCTTTAGTATGTTTAGCTGATCATCTATGGAAGATTTGTGGAAACATGTGGACAAGAATTATAGGGGGCAGCTAGGTGGCTCAGTAAATAGAGTTCTGGGACTGGAATCAGGAAGGCTCCTCTTGGGGAGTTTAAACTCTGAGCAATTCACTTACCCCTGTTTGTCTCAGTTTCCTCATCTATAAAATGAGCCAGAGAAGAAAATGGCAAACCACTCCGGTATCTTTGCCAAGAAAACCCCAAATGGAGTCATGAAAAGTCAGATATGACTGAAACAACTCAACAACCACCACATGAACAAGAATTATACAGGATGACAGAGTGTGGTAGGGTGTGATTTACACCGTTGGAGAGGGTACCAGCATCAGTTACAGCAATGCTCCACTGAAGCATTGACACGTTAATTTAAGGGGCCATAGTTGTGTTTTTGGACATGTTGAGACCAGGAGACAGCTTTTCTGTGCCAGAGGTAAGGGAATGATAACAGAATGCCACCAGGATCCAGAATCCCAGGGCAAACTTTCTAAGTCTTTTCCTTGTTCTAAGATGAATCTAGGCCAGGGTCTGGCACTCTTCCTCTAGAGTTTGTGCTCTCTCTCTCCTATAATGAATCCTTAGCAAAACCCCATTCTGAGACACGAGAGCTCACACATCATGTCTCATCGTCCAGAGGAGCCCATTTCCTATTGTCTTATTGATTTAGACACCCTTTTTTCAGTCCCTTCTCTTTCCTATGGGGCCTTCAAACCTCCATACCTCTTCCCCCACTTAAAACACATACAGCCTTTATAAACACTACTGAGGCTGTGGTTAGCCTCCATAGTAACTCACCAACAGTGCTAAAGAGCTATTCTGCCATGGATAGAAATTGAGATGGCGGAGAAAAAGAGATAGTGAATTCTTGAAAGGAAAATGCCTTGAAAGGGGACTTTTCTCCTTGTTCCTTCATTCATTCCAAAGAATCTCTTGGATGAGGAAGCTGACTGATTGATTGGTTGATTGATTAGATACAGGAATCCCCTAGCTACCCACTTTCTGTAGCTACTGAACACAAACACAGGCCCACTGGTTGTTAGGTTCAATACATAAAATCTCTTCCATCAGCAGTAATCCTGCACAGTGCACACAATTTTAATCCGTAATTAAAAGCTGCCTGCCTGCTCTGAGTCTCTGGGTAATGATATAACTCTTCATTACAGCTAGGTAGCCGACAACGTGGTTCAGTATTCCTGTGACTGCACTGCAGCAAAAATCTTTGTTCCCATGAAATCTCTTTGTCTGCAAGAGACAATACTGTTGAAGAGACCTGTGGAAGGTGTCTTCATTAGGGGCTGATGCAAATCTCTCAAGTTTGCACTGTTAATATTTAATGCTAAGAGTACTTAATGTATCAGCCCAGACATCTTTAAACAGAGAGAAGAGTTCAATTAATTACATATTATTGGAACACCCTTGCATAGCAGCATGGGTATTTTGTTTTATTTATTTCAGCAAGAATAAAATTTGAAGTGCCCTTTAGATTGTGGGGACACTATTTATCTTGTATCCAAAGTTTCCTTAATTCCACTTGAAACTTTAATTAGTTCAAATTAGCTTTTATTAAGTTGCTGAGAGGTGCCTTAGACCTCTCTTCTGGTCATGTTGGATACCCATTAATTCCTTCTGGAACCATATTCATATACTCTGTGAAAGAGCATAATCCTAAGAAAAAGGTCATAAATCTTGACTCTTGGCAACATCTCAGTTGGACCAAATTTACCATTTTTGTTCCTAGGTTTACTATCAAATAACATTAAGCTAGTATTTTTTAGTGTATCCTTTTCAAAGAGCTTTACAACCGTATTTATGAGTCGTTTCTCCCCATGACACTATGAAGTTAGTTTTCTGATCCTTTCAATGAAGATGAGGATTCTGAGGCCTAGAAAAACTAAGAAACTTGACCCTGCCCTGTCCTGCAGGGCCAGTATGAGTGGGGAGATCGAGGAGAACGCCTACCTGAAGGGGATGGGTGAAAAGAGGAGTGAGACCAAAAAGGTGGTAAGCAAGGTCTGATTTTATTATCAGGGCTGCAAACTTATATAGAGAAAAGACAAAGAGATTCCAAGCAAATTCCGTGGTGGGCCAGGTCTATCTTAGGACATCGTACTTTGGCCATCTGTGTTTACATAACGTCTACTGCTTCACCAGGTCCCGCATTGGTATGTTTGCATAGCCTCAGGCAGTCCCTTCTCTTATCTCTCCACAGGATCGTGGGGCGCGGTTTTTCTTCTCAGGCGGGACGAAAGCAAGCAGGTTAGAGGAGGTACAGGTGGGGGGCCTCAGTCCCCGACATGTCCCCCTTTTGACTAAAATTAAAATATGCGGGCGGACTGAAATTAAAATATGCGGGCGGGTGAGAGGCCTGTCTTAGGCTATGAGGCCGGTTTCCATATTCAGAGCGCTTTTTCGGCAGATGACCCTGTCTTAGGCTAAGCAAGGGGATCTACGTGGCCGAACAGCCACGGCCTTGCTCTACTCCCGTCATAGGGAACAACTGCAGCCGCGCCTATGATCCTGATATATGGGGCCTCAATATTCCTGTCATGTGCACTCTCACAGCTGCCGCTCCGTATTTATTCCCTAAAGGCCTTCCACCACCGCATGCAACGGGACTCCGACTGCACAAGCTTGAAGAACTGAAGTCCGTCCTCCTCGTTGTCTGCAGGGTTCTCCAGAGGTGCCAGGCGATGATAATGGATATTGATAGGGCTTTTAAGAGAAGACTCAATCTGCATTTTAATGAAAGAGGTTAGTCTACTAAAAGCCCAGGGCCCAAAAGAAAGAAGTAGGAGGAGACCAATCAAGGGTCCAAGGAGAGGGAGGAGGTATGGGAGGACTCCACTCAAGCCACTCCAGAGGGGATTTTCGAAAAGTTCTTTACATCTTTTAACCAGATCCTCCTGTAGTTTTTTGATTTTATCCCGAACTATCTCAGATTTATTTGCATAGAAGCAACACCTTTCTTGTAAGGCTAAACAAATTCCCCCTTGTTCTGCCGTTAGTAAATCTAGGCCTCTCCTATTTTGAACAACAACTCCTGCCAGAGAATCAATCTGGTCTTGAAGGTCATTTATAGTCCCCGAGAGGGTTTGCACATCATTAATCAATTGATGGGACAATTTTGTATAGGAGTCTACGGCGACACTCAGACCATGCTGGTGGCAAGCGCCCCCATTATTCCAAGTCCCACAAGAAGGGGGATAAATACCACGGCCCTCTTAGGTCTCCCAGCAATGTAATCTAGACTGGGCAGTGGGACAGGTTCATCCCCTGGAATAATGTCAATATCGGGGAGGATTGATATTTGTGTGCAGAGTCCTGTCCAATTCTGGGGGAGGGCAGAGTAGGCCATATTGCCCCTGCAGACAAAGAGTTGACCTGTTAGTGGGCAGAGGGGTTCCTGAAAAGTGTGATTAAGGATTTCAGAGCAGTTGGCAAAGGTCGCGAAGCCAACATCAATATCGAAGGTAGAGTTCCGGAATGGGGCTTGAATACAGGGGGAGGGACGGAGAACTACAGGCTGAATCCTAAAAGGCGGGCTGAGGGTGCAATTTGTAGAAGTAGAACCATTTTTAGACAACATAGCTAGGGGCATAGGCATACCAAGGGCCATGCACAGCCAACAATTTGTTGCTAATTTGGGATTAGAACAATTAAGAGCCTTGAGAGTAGCTTCAAGAATTTCCGAGGTCTGGACATCGAGGTCCGTCCCCCTGGATTTTGGCAGTGCGAGCGGGTGATGATGAACAGGGGGGTACATGCTTCTAACAATCTCGTTTATACGTTCCCTTACCTCAAATTCTCTAATCTGATCCATGGGGCCACCCCCATCAGAAATGTGGACGGGTGCACGGGGGGGGCCAACGGACATTCTTTCCAATATTTTCCTTGCCGCAAGAAGCCTGAGCATGTTTGTTAGTGGTACCACGAGAGCTGGGGTTTAGCCCCCAATCACCCCCAACAGAGCCAGCATATTCCTTCTCCTGCAATGCAGTAAGATATACTGTCCCTGAGGCACTACTGCACTGCTGGGTGGAGCTGTAGCATGTAGAGTGCAAGGCCTCAAGGTACTTGCAATCAGTGGGGCAAGGCCCAGGCTGGTCACCATTTGGAGGGATGACTCGGGGTTTTCTTACGCATTTCCAAGATTGTTTGGAGATGCCTGTGGCCGTATGACGGTAAGCGAGGTAGGCCGTCCTGTCCGTACAATCGATCATTCTCGTGTAGGTGTTAGGGCGGACAGTGACTGCGCCCCTGCCGCAGTCACAAGGGCTCCCAAAGAGGGTACGGCTAAGCGCTGCTGGGTCGGGAGATTGAAAACCGCCGTGGCTTCCATGGAGCAGGAGGAGAAATGCTAGAATTGTCATCTCCTGAAAAACAGGAAAAGAAAAACAGATGTGTCTCAGGGAGGTGTAGTCCCCTGGATGGTATTGTAAGCATCTGGCTTGTCCATCAACTTGATCAGCCTTTCAGGCAACCATCTAGCATTTTGGCACTTTGAATCATAAATACAAGCATGGCCTTTGCCCCAGATTAACACAGGATCAGGGCCCTGCCATTTGCCAAGAAGGGGATCTCTCCATTTTGCCTGAGCGTAGGTTTGGGCCGTAGAGGAATGCCAAAGGTGGTCTGCTGCACTCTTTGCCGCAGCATCAAGGGTGAGAAAATTTAAAACAAAAAGGGCATGATTGAGCAACGTTTTGGCATTGCCAGCTCTGGGATAAAGAACTGCCAGGCCTAGAGGCCTGTGTGGGCTACCCAAGTCTTCTTACCTCACCTCCGAGGTCTTCGGTTGGCCAAAACCAGATGCTCATATGAGAGAAAGGACGTTCCAGAGTCGAACAAGGGTTGAGCTTTATTTCAGGGTCTCGGTTACAAGTGCAGGCGGGTCTTCCTTAGGAGGAAGAGGGGGAGATTTCCTAAGGAGGCTAAGATCTTAAGGAATTGGAAGTAGAAGTACAAGCAGGGAGAGAGGGAGAGAGGAGAGAGGAAAGAAGAAAAGTGGAGCCTACTGTCCTCTTGGCTCCTCACGTGCTAAGAGAGCTTTCAGGCTTCCTCAATCCTACTTAACCTTCAGCCGCACAGTTTGCATCTGAATACCGTGCTGTTAGATAACAATAGTGTGTCCAGATCCGGGACAATCTCGAGGGTGGGGAGATCTCTCTCCCATCACGTTTCTCACGGGAAGAGGCGGAATTACTCGAGATAGCTCGGTTCACCTCGATTCCCTGCCGTTTCCTGGGGGGGGGTCTCGTGAGAGCTCTAAGATTTAGAAGCTCCCACCTTTACCCGCCCGAGACTGTCCACACGGAATTGAGCTTCCAATCCCAACATCTCCCCTTCTTTGTTATGCACGGAGGGCACCTGGCTCTAGAGCAAACAGTGGCTGGAGGCTGAGTGGATTAGGAAGGCCTTTAGCATATGAGTACCCTACAACAAGACTTCATTCACACAGAAATCTGCAGCTAGCACAACTGACAAAGGGAGGCATCAAATAAAACAAAGATGAAACTAAATGGCTGAGTTACAACAGGGGAAGTGCAATCAACTGGGGAAGTGCAATCAACTAATCCCAAAGCATATTCTAAGGGAAGCAGCTAGTGCTGGCGCCTACACATCACCACCCCCTCAGTCATGCAAATGGATCTCAACGGCCAAGCCTGAATGGCCAAGCCTGTGGTATTCAGGTGAAAAGTTGGTCACCCCTTCCCCCCCCAATGTCCTGGGTTTGTGATATCAAAGTCCTCCTTCAGCCGGTGGAAAGAGATGCCTAGATGGGAAGCTGTCAGCAGCAGTGTCTGCGGTTGCGATGAGTGCTGCCTCCTCTCTGGGCAGCAAGGTTAAAGATGTCAGCAGCAGGCTCAGGTGGTGTATGATCCTTCTCCGGGGTCTCCGGGCTCTCCGGGGTCTCTGCCTCCTGTGTCTCCGCCGTCTCCGACATCGGTTCCCACCTACGGATCCTTCTAATGGGAATCCACGCATGACCTTTTCCTGTGGAGACACAAACATACCCTGGACCCCATATTAGTATCTTATACGGACCTTTCCATTTCCCTGAGGCCATATCCTTTACCATGGCACATGTGTCTTTATATCCAGCCTGGGTATTACTTTCCTTGGAAAGTGTCTTGGAAAAGTCACAAAATGTCTCATAGCTGGAGTAGTATGTGAGTTTCTTGAGATATGCAAAAAATTGTGTGTATACACAGCTGTATCAAGCTCTGATTGTGTTAGGCGACCTTTTCCCCTTCTTTGTTAGCGAGAATCGCCTTTAAGGTAAAATTGATAAGAATGCATAGTGGCTGTTTATTTTGGTATAGCTGCTGCCAGGTACTTACAAATGCTTGATTAACATCTGTAAGGAACCTGACTTTCCCCGATTTTTTCTTTATAACAAACACAGGAGCATTCCAGGGTGCTAATTGCTCCTTAACCAGTACTTGTAGTGCCTGGAGTTTTTCTGGAGTCAGGGGCCACTGCTCCACCCAAATCGGGGTGTCTGACTTCCAATTCAAGGGTGGGGACTCCAGTGCAGCAGCAATGGCCCTTACTAAAAATTTGATAACCTCATCCTGAGGCGGCTCATAATGTCTCTGCCCCAGATGTTAAAGCTAAGTCCTGGAATCACCAACAGCCATACGGTCCCTTGGCGATCCTCTGCCTCCCACTTTACTGGGTGCATTGTCTCTAAGGTATTTTGGCACCCTCCTATTCCCCACACTGGTCTCTGGCTTTCTTTGAGCTTCCAGTGCCGGGGTACTGAGCGACCGCTAAGGCAGGTCCTATCCGCTAGATGGAGCTCTGAATCTATTTTTTCTTTACGCTCCTTAACTTTCCGCTTAACTTTCTGCTTGCCTGGGTCCTCCGTCCCTCCCGTGTTCTCCCCTCCCCTCTCTCCGCTTCCACTCTCATTCCAATCCCGCCCTGGCCTCTCCAGCCCTTCCAGCAGGCTCTTAATTACACCGAATATCAGGAAATCTAAATCCTCCAGCTCCCCAGGGTATTGTTGCTCATAAGCAGTCATTTGCTCTCCAACCGCTCCCCATTTTTCTCTTGATATTCCTGCCTGCTTGAGCCAAGGAGAAACTTTCCAAATCCTTTTACAAAATTCTCGGAGGTCATCTAACTCTATTGTGACCCCCGCCTTCCTGCATTCCCTGTGAAGTTTCTCAGCCCAGACCTCCTGTTCCTCTGGCTTTATTACTGGCAATAGATTCCCCATCTCTGCCCTTTTCCCATGGGTGTGGGAAGCTTCTCTCACTCTTTCTCTCCTTCCGAATCTAGGATTCGGGACTCGCTTCTTTCACAGCCCCTTCCGGGTGTTCCCCAAAAACACCCCGGATATCTGCGCTCCTGTCCCTGTTCGGAGACCCCAACTGCCAGGCCTAGAGGCCTGTGTGGGCTACCCGAGTCTTCTTACCTCACCTCCGAGGTCTTCGGTTGGCCAAAACCGGATGCTCATATGAGAGAAAGGACGTTCCAGAGTCGAACAAGGGTTGAGCTTTATTTCAGGGTCTCGGTTACAAGTGCAGGGGGGTCTTCCTTAGGAGGAAGAGGGGGAGATTTCCTAAGGAGGCTAAGATCTTAAGGGATTGGAAGTAGAAGTACAAGCGGGGAGAGAGGGGGAGGGGAGAGAGGAAAGAAGAAAAGCGGAGCCTACTGTCCTCTTGGCTCCTCACGTGCTAAGAGAGCTTTCAGGCTTCCTCAATCCTACTTAACCTTCAGCCGCACAGTTTGCATCTGAATACCATGCTGTTAGATAACAATAGTGTGCCCAGATCTGGGACAATCTCGAGGGCGGGGAGATCTCTCTCCCATCACGTTTCTCACGGGAAGAGGTGGAATTACTCGAGATAGCTCGGTTCACCTTGATTCCCTGCCGTTTCCTGGGGGGGGGGGGGGGGGTCTCGTGAGAGCTCTAAGATTTAGAAGCTCCCACCTTTACCTGCCCGAGACTGTCCACACGGAATTGAGCTTCCAATCCCAACAAAGAACTTTCCCCCCTGACTGTAATTTCAGGACCATGTTTTTCAATGTTTGATGAGCCCTTTCCACAATTCCTTGCCCCTGAGGATTATAGGGTATGCCAGTTACATGCTTAATATGTAGTTGTGTACAAAAGGATCTGAAAGAAGAGCTGGTGTAGCCGGGGCCATTATCTGTCTTAAGAATTTTGAGCTGCGGGAGGACTGCCAAGGCACTAATGAGGTGATTAATGACATGTTTGGTGGCCTCTCCAGGTTGCAAGGTGGCAAAGATAAAACCACTGAAGGTATCAATGGACACATGAATATATTTCAGCCGACCAAAAGGGAGGTAATGAGTGACATCCATTTGCCAAAGCTCCCCGGGAATGAGACCTCGGGGATTGATGCCAGTATGAGGTTCAGGGAGGAGAGTCAGGCAGCCAGGGCACTGTTTCACGATCTGTCTGGCTTGTTCCCGGGTGATAGGGAACTTGAGACGAAGCGTATGGGCATTAAGGTGATGCAGCTTATGGGCTTGCATGGCAGCAGCAACAGGAGAGGTAGACAGAGCAAGTAAAATGCGACGAGTTGCCTGATCAACCTGATCATTCCCTTCAGAAAGGGGACCGGGGAGGTCGGAGTGGGCACGAATATGTCCCATGAAAAAGGGGTGCTTGCAGGAGAGCATTAGAAGCTGAAGAGTGGCAAAAAGAGGAGACGCATTAGTGGAGGGACGAATATACGGGACAGTTTCCAATAGAGGGACCGAATGTGCAATGTAGGAGCTATCAGTATAAATATTGAGAGGATCCGGAACAGATTCAAAAACCTTGATGACCACTGCAAGTTCCACCAGCTGTGCAGAGATGAAGGGTGTGTCAAAAGAGGTGGCCTTTCCATCAACACTGAAGGCTGCCTTCCCTGTGGCGGATCCATCAGTGAACGCCAAATGGGCGCCTCTGATGGGCTCCGCCTTGGTAATCCTTGAGAAGACAACGGGTATTTTCTGAAAGAACTGGACAAGCTTGTCTGAGGGATAATGATTGTCTATAATCCCTGGGTAGGAAATGCAGTTAACTGCCCAATCGTCATCATTCTGAAGCAGCCATTGAATCTGCGAAGTGGTGTAGGGGCAGACAATATGATCTGGTTCCCGACCAAAAAGCCGAAGGGCTGCCTCTCCCCCTAGGCGCAGGAGGCCAGCCGTTAAATGCGGATAGGAGGGGAGGATCTTTGTAGGTGTGGCTGGCATATGAATCCAAAACAACGGATGCTCCTGCCACAATAATCCAGTGGGGGAAAAGGCGGTAGAAAAAATTAAGAACCAAAGAGGTTTTAGAGGAGCGTAATACCCAATATGTTGATCATGAATAGCTTGCTCAATTAAAGCAAGGGCCTTACGGGCCTCCGGCGTGAGAGAACGGGGTGAATTTGGGTCGGAGTCTCCTTTTAGAATATCAAACAAGGGTCTCAATTCCCCCGTAGTGAGCTTAAGATAAGGCCTAAGCCAATTCAATTCTCCCAGAAGCTTTTGGAAATCGTTAAGGGAACAAAGGTGACTTACTCGCAAGCGAACCTTCTGGGAGAGAATGCAATTAGTTAAAAGTTCAAACCCCAAGAAGAGCTGCGGGGGGTAGGTTTGTATTTTATCGGGGGAAATTTTAAGGCCCCGATTTTCCAATGCCCTAATGAGCTCCTGTGATACCTGGGTCAATTCCTCATCATCTGAACCTGCAAGGAGGATATCATCCATATAATGGATGATATAAAGCTTGGGATACTGCAAGCGAAAAGGGTCAATTGTTTGTGCTACATATTTTTGGCACAGCGTAGGGCTATTAGCCATGCCTTGTGGCAAGACTTTCCACTGAAAACGTGGGGAAGGGCCCACACAATTGGTAATAGGAACACTAAAAGCGAAGCGCTGGCAATCGGAGGGGTGGAGGGGAATGGAAAAGAAGCAATCCTTAAGGTCAATTGTAATCTTAGAGAAACCTTGTGGTATGGCTACAGGAGAGGGGAGCCCAGGTTGAAGGGCCCCCATAGGAACCATAGTTTTATTGACGGCCCGCAAATCATGTAAGAGCCGCCATTTACCTGACCTTTTCTGGATAACAAAAATGGGCGTGTTCCACGGGGATGTGGACGGTTCTATGTGCCCTGCAGCTAATTGCTCCTGCACTAAAGTGAACGCTGCTTCCAGCTTTATCTTGGGTAAGGGCCACTGGTCTACCCAGACGGGTAGGTCATTTTTCCACGAGATCCTATCTGCCTGGAGTGCAGGAGGACCCGTGGCCCTCACGAAAAATGGTTCTGATTATCTGGGCCTTCAAAGCCAAGGCCTGCTCGCCCTTTTCTCCCTTCAGCAACAATTGGGGACAGTTGTCCTTGCCCTTTTTTGCCTAGCCTTTGCCCTGGGAGAAATCCCTGGGAGAGCATCTGACGGGTTACAACTGTATTTGGACTGCACATAATTATCCCCATCTGAGAAAGAATATCCCTTCTCCATAAGTTGACAGGTAGGCCGGGGACCACAAAAGGCCGGACAGTCCCTTTATTTCCCTCCTTGTCTTGCCAGGACAACCATTGGGAACTCTGTAGAGTATAATGGGACTGGCCTATGCCCTGCAAGTGCGTCATGGATGGTTGAAGGGGCCAAGAAGGCGGCCAGCTATCTTTTGAAATAACAGTTGAGTCAGCTCTGGAATCTAATATTCCTTCAAAAGATCTGCCTTGAATGGTAAGGGTAAGCATGGGGCGGTCCTGGGAAATGGCCTGAACCCAAAAGATGTCTGAGGACCCGGGCTTGGAGTGGCCTCTAACGGTGGTGAGGGCAGGGTATGGGGTTTGTAAGGGGAGCAGGAGAGCCTGCGCAAAGCGTTGCCCCTGATAGACAGTGAGGGGTCCCTGTACGGTTGAAGCAAGTATCTGGATTTCCCCCATATAATCACCGTCAACAATGGAGGGGTGGATTAGAAGGCCATTAATAGTAGTGGAAGTGCGACCAAGAATAAAAAAATAAAAATTGGGGGGCGGGGGGCCAAAGATGCCTGTAGAAATTATATGCACCCCACCTTCAGGGGTCAATATTGTGGTGGAGGCGGCACACAGGTCCACCCCTGCGCTTCCTGCAGTGGCTCTGTAGAGTTCGGTGTGGGCGGGCTGGTGCCCGAGGCCCGCGGGTCGGGGATCGGCTGGGGGGCCCAGGGCTGGTCCCTCCGGCCGTTTCCCTGCAGGGGGTGGCCATTGACATCTGTCGCGGAGCGACAAGTGTTCGCCCAGTGCTTCCCTTTCCTGCATCTGGGGCAGAGGGTGGAAGGTTGAGAACCCCTATTTTGGGTTGGAGGAGGAGGGGTATCTGGCGAGCTGGGGCACTGCCGGGCAAAGTGACCGAGTTGCCCACAGCGGAAACACCCCTTCTGGGAGTCCCACGGCTGGAGAGCTGCCCCGACAGCTAAATGTACAGCCTGGGATATTTTCGTAGTAAAAGGATCTATGTCTCTGCAGAGGCGGATCATCTCCTCTAAGGTTTTATCCCTCCATTTCCCGTGCAAGGCAGAGCGACAAGCAGTATTGGAGTTCTCATATGCCAGACGCCTCACAAGCTGATCATTAGAGGCCTCCTGACCGAGGGTCCGCTCAGTGGCCTCCAGGAGCCTGCTAACGTATTCAGAAAAGTCCTCTTGAGTCCCTTGTATTATTTTATTAAGCGGGGCAAGAGGAGAACCAGAGGTTGGTAAAGCCCGCCAGGCGGCAAATGCCGCGTTGGCGGTTTGCGCCAAGAGACCTATGGGAAGGCGGCGTTGCTTGACCTCACCTGCATATTTGCCTTGACCACTCAGCTTTTCAAAGGCCCATTTTGAAGCGGGGGAGTTGGGGGACTTCCCATTGTTCTTTGCCGTGGATTGACAACGATCATAGAAGTCGGCTTTCCACGTCAAAAATTGTCCCCGTGAGAGAACAGCTCGAACCACTCGGAGCCACTCCGCCGGCAAAAGATACCCTCCACGGGACATGGCCTCAAGGGTGGAGAGGGTGAAAGGGGCGTTGGGGCCATATGCCTTAACGGCGGCATTGAGATCTTTAAGCCCCTTAAAATGCAATTTTCGGTATTCCGGCCATTCCCGTTCCGCCTTCTTACTGCTCTGCCCTTCTTCTCCCTCCTCTTCCTCCTCCTCCTCCTCCTTCTTCTTTTCCTCTTCCTCCTCCTCTCCCTCACTCGCGGAGGAGTCTGTAAGTTCACCCGCCCCAGGGGTTTTTGGGGGCCCAAGTCGGCGGGACCGAGTTATAACGGGGAACATCATGGGCTGTGCTTCTTTTGAGTTTTTAGTCTTAGCGCCAGTCCTGTTGGACGGGTCCTTGGTCGACTGAGGCTTACTGGGAGAAAAAATGACTGAGCTCTGGAGGGAGTGCTGCAGGGAACTCAACTCCGAAGAGAGCTGTACATATTGCTTTTGTAGGTCTAAGACTTCTCGGAGCTCCTTAACCTGGGTGGAAAGTTGGTGTCTAGCATTGGTAAGGACCGAGGGAGTGGGAACAGGGGGCAAAAGTACAGGGGCGCAGGTTTGGGATAAGTAAGGAGGAAGCAAATGTTGAAGAACGGGCCAATTGGGATCATTATATCGGGCGGCCTCATCCTCAAGTTCCGCTTCATCCCCGGGATCTAACGTATCAGGGTCAGGATTCTTTAAGGGAGGGGTCTTGTGTTTAGTAATAATAGGGAAAGTTAGGGACTCGGTTGTAGGGTGGGGCCTTGTAGGGAGGGGAGGATAAATGGGCTTTGGTGGCTCTGGCAGAATATCAATGACCACGGACGGGGGCCTTGGGGGACTTTTGGCTATTGAAGGTAGTGATTTTACAGGAGCCGCCCGTGGTAAGGGGCGCTCTAGTGACTTAACAGAGGCAGCCTGTGACAAAGGGCGCAAGCAAAATTCTGCCACCGAAAGGAGCTGTCGCTCACCCGGATCTCTGGAGGTGGATTCCACTATGTCTCTAATGATTCCCCAATAGGAAAAGGCAGAAGGGGGGACGGCCTCCGGGCCCTCAGTTTGCAATTTCTTATTAAGCTCTCTCCCAACCTTTTGCCACTTGCCCGGATGGATGTCCGGCCCGTTAACAATAAACCAGGGACAGACCTCATTGACAAAAAGAAAGAAGTTCACTAAGTCCTTTTTCTTAACCTTAACTCTTCTATCCTTAAGGGCATACTTAAGGTCATGGATAAAGACCTGTTCCTTGGAAAGGCTGGAACCCATGATTAGAATGAGGCAGACGAAACTCAACTTACCAAAACGCAAGGGCTCTTCATGAGCGATGAGAAGGAAGGGGTCACGACAAATCGTCTCTCAATGTTGGTCCGCCTGGCAGAAGTCCGGACCTCGAGCCCCACGTCTGGGCGCCACTTGCCCTGACCTGCAGGGCCAGTATGAGTGGGGAGATCGAGGAGAACGCCTACCTGAAGGGGATGGGTGAAAAGAGGAGTGAGACCAAAAAGGTGGTAAGCAAGGTCTGATTTTATTATCAGTGCTGCAAACTTATATAGAGAAAAGACAAAGAGATTCCAAGCAAATTCCGTGGTGGGCCAGTTCTATCTTAGGACATCGTACTTTGGCCATCTGTGTTTACATAACGTCTACTGCTTCACCAGGTCCCGCATTGGTATGTTTGCATAGCCTCAGGCAGTCCCTTCTCTTATCTCTCCACGGGATCATGGCGCGCGGTTTTTCTTCTCAGGTGGGACGAAAGCAAGCAGGTTAGAGGAGGTACAGGTGGGGGGCCTCAGTCCCCGACATGACCCTACCATCAGCAGCCTACTGCTTTTACAGTCACTGAATTTTTAGTCTTCATTTAGTGAACTAACATTATTGGGTCATGGAGGGCAAATCCATTCTGATCATTTTAAGCTACATATTTCCAGTTCAGTTCAATGAGCAGCTATAAAAAGTTGACAGTAAACACTATGTGTATGCCCTTAACCAGTAATTTTACTAATGTAGCATTTCATTTCCATTCAGGGTGCTATAATTCTGATCACATGAGCAATTGCTATAACTCATATTTTTCTCCATGTAAAACCTTGGTAGCTTTAGGTCTCTTAGCTGGGGTTTAAAAATAAGTAATAGGTTATACTTCCATGGATTGCCATGGGCATTCTTAACTAGGATGGTCCTAAAAAGATTCAGTCTTCCACCAGTAAGTGGATCACTCATGGTGGGGGCAAAGGATAGTAGATGGATGACTCCTCTGGTACCCACAAAATATGAAAAGATCTTAAGAAAGACCTCCATTTCACTGGATACATACTCTTGAAAGGCTTAAAGCAGACCTACACAACCTGTGGCCCACAGGTTGCTTACAGTACATGGGCCACTTGCTTCATGCCAAAGGATTTCAGGTAGCCCTTGAAAAATATATACCCTTTACATTTCTCACAGGTCACCTGAAATCCTTTGGTGGGTTGTAGGTTGTACAGGCCTGACTTAAAGGATGACAGATTGGAAATACATAGAGGAAGGAGGAAAATGAGTGATTTATAGCTTGATATAGCTGATAGTAATAGTTTGAGTTATAGTTGACGAAGAGTATGCCACAATTAATAAGATTATAGACACTTTGAAACAATGAAGTACTGTGATGGGCCAGTCTGTTCTGAAGTCACGGAGAAGGCTTTGATGAAGAATCCTGGATAATTACATGTAGGTGACCTGTGCATTAGTGATCAGGGATATTCAAGTCTAACTTGATTATGAAGAACTTCCTAGAAGATGCAGGCATGTTGCCACCATGCTGACCAGAAGTAGCAAATGAATCGAGAAGTTGCCAATGGGGTCATCTTAGTAAGAATTCCTGCCACATGGGTGGTGATAACAGAAGCAGAAATCATATTCCATTGGAGTATATGTACACGTGGCTACAGCCAGAAAGAACATTTTAGATTTTATGAACCAAAGTTGCATCAGGCAAATTACCTCTTTTCCTTTAATTCAGTTACTTTGATGAGTTTAAAATTCGTTGTTAGCTTGACTCTTCGCCTTTGCAACTGGAGATGCATTTGTTCCAAAACAGGGTATGGAAAAAAGAAGTTCCTTCTAGTGAATCTTAATTTATATCTGGATTTAGGAACTTGTTCTTACAAAGTATTGCTTGCTTTTTAAAGTCTTTTTCATGGGAGTTGGGGGGGGGGGAATCTGCTATTTTATTGGTATCTGATATTATCAGTAAGAAATAAATTCTTCCATCAAAGTATATCTTCAATTGTCCTGAAAGCTAAAGTCATAAAAGGCTTCCTAGGCTGGGAATGGGAGTGGGGAATTGAGAGGTTTACTAATTTCCTCAGGGCCCTATCAAGGACAGGGTTTGAACTCAGGTCTTCCTAACTCTGCATTTCCTATCCCTATTCAGTATGACATGGGCTTCTATCTAGGATAGGGATTAGGCAGGGACATACTTTTACCTAGTATGGGTCCTCAGGGCTGCTAAATCCATAGTTTCATTATTAAAAGGAACTCTCAGATGGGGAAATTCCTGCTGCCAGTACAGCTTGGCACAGTCTACACCTTAAAGTCTTAGAGAGTGTCAGAGGCTCCGGAGAAACTCGGCCTAATGTGGAACAGTCAGTAGGTGTCACAGGCAGGTCTGGTACTTAGGTCCTCCTTGCTGTGGCACCAATTCTGTCCATGCATGACACCATGCTACTGCTCAGAATGGTGCCTTCATATGTAGTCTGATTTCATCCTTGCAACAAACCCATCAACTATGGAAGGCAAGAATTACTATACCCATTTTATAGTAGAAAATGCTGTGGTACACAGCGGTTACGTGATTCACCCCAAACCTTTCAGCTAGAACCTTATGCAGAAGAAACAAAATTCACAGTCCATGCCTTCTGACTCCCAGACTGGAGTTTTTTCTGCTATATCACATTATGGATCAAGTTCCCAAATGTACTTATAATCATGCTAATAATACCTTTCACTTGATAGTTTCTGACATAACACACAGTAAGTTAATATTATTGTCTCATTTGGTCCTCACAACAACCCTGTGAGTAGGCAAGTAAAGTATCATTGTCTCTACTGGCTCTCAGGTGTCTGATGAAGAAGTCCACCTGTTTTGTCATAGGACTTAAAATTGAAAAGGACTTTAGAGATGACAGAATCCAAGCCCCTCTTTCTACAAATGAAGAAATTGAGGCCTAGAGAAGTTAAGCAATGGTAAATCATTTATATATACAGACAGCAGGATCAAAAAACTACAGGTAGGCTGTACAAAAACGGGTGAAAGGCCAGATTTATGTTTAAGGAATATTCATTTTTGTGAGTTCAAATCTGACCTTAGATACTTAATAGTTGTATGACCCTGAGCAAGTTGCTTAACCCTGTTTGGATCAGTTTCCTCATGTGTAAAATGAACTGGAGAAAGAAATGGCAAACTTTTTACTAAGAAAACCCCAAATAGGGTCATGAAGAGTCAGACATGACTGAAATGACTGAACTACAACAAAGAGCTTTAATGTTTACAAAGTTCCAACTCCTTACCTCATAACCACCTACTGAGGAAAAGAAAATATTAATACATCTCTTTTATAGATAAGGAAATATGCTCAAAAAGGCTCTGTGACTTGCTCAAGGTCTTAGTACTAAAAGCAGCAGAGCAATGATTTGAACCTAAGTCCTCTTATAGGAAATCATGGTATTCTTTTCATTATATCACACTGGTTCTCCTGCTGTGTATATATATATATATTCAAACATATAGAAATAAAACTATTTATGCCCAAATCATTCTAGCTACAACTGTTTTTGTATATTTTATTTTCCCCTCAGTTACACATAAAAACAATGTTGCTTTTTTAAAGTTTTGAGTTTCAAATTTTACCCCTCACTCCCCAAGAAGGTAAGCAATCTGACATAGGATATATATATATATGTGCAATCATGTAAAACATTTCCATATTAGTCATTTGTGCAAGCAGATGAGGAAGGAAGGAAAAGAAAGTGACAAATAATATGTTTCAATCTGTGTTCAGGCATCAGTTCTTTCTCTGAAGGCAGATAGCATTTTTCATCTTGAATCCTTTGGGGCTGTCTTGGATCACTGTATTGCTGAGAATATCTAAGTCATTCACAGCTCTTCATTGTGCAGTATTGCTTTTACTATGTACAATGTTTTCCTGGTTCTTCTCACTTTACTTTGAATCAGTTCATGTATGTCTTTCCAGGTTTATCTGAAATGATCCCGTTTATTATGTCTTATTGAACAATAACATTACCACAGCACAACTTGCTCAACCACTTCCCAATTGATGGCCATCCCCCTCAATTTCCAATTCTTTGCCACTGCAAATAGTGGCTATAAGTCTTGACCAGGCTAATCTGCTAGAGTTCTTCCATGATATAATCAGAACAAATTATGCTTCTCAGTCTTTGTAGGCCAGTGACTTGTTGCTTAGTTCAACAAAAAATTAAAAGTAATAGCAGTGTTACCACTGGGTTACTCCTTATTGAAATTGAATTCAATTACTCAATTACTGGGTAGTTGGGGAAAATATGGAAACTTTCTTACTACCTGTGTAACCACAAAATCATAGAATCTCAAAATTAGAAAATACCTCAGACTATGTAGTCCATTCCTTCTACAATATACCTGACATGTAGGACTGCCTTTAAGTCTTCTACTGAGGGGAAACCTCCCCAGGAGTTCCATTGCACTTTTGGACAGCTCTCATGGTTAGCTAGTTTTTCCTTATAGTGAGCAAAAAAATCTCCTCTCTATGACATCCTCCCAGTGTTCCTAATTCTCCCTTCTGGGTCAAACAATAATCTAATTTCTGTTCCACATTAAAGTCCTTAAAATACTCAGCTTTACCATGTGCAGGCAACCTGTTTTATTATTTAGCACCACACATCTATTTGTTGATATCATCAAAGTATTTTTTTAAATTCTTAATAGGTTTTGAGCTGGAGGGGAGTCTTCAAGGCTATTCTGTCCAAATGCCTCATTTTACAAATGAGAAAACATGAATTCACATGCCCAGGGTCACAGAACTAGTGAGGATCAGATATGGGATTTCAATTTCAAGTTCAGCATTCAATCTACTGCAGTGATCTGCCTCTAATTTCCCTAGCTTTGCCAGGAAAATTCATGAAATCCACACATGTATTCCTTTAGGACAATCAATGATTGCAGTGTGTGGCATCAAGCATCAGTTCTCTCCATACTCTCTCTTCCTGGTCAAGCTCACTCACACCAATCTGACATTGAATTCAAAAGTCATTTAAGAAAGTGGCGCATCATTCTCTGTTAATTCTGATTCATTTTCAAGTTATCCTTGGCCTAGAGGAATAGTTCTTAACCTGGAGTCCATGGACCCCTTAAGGAGTCCATGAACTTGGATGGGAGTGGGGAGGAAGGTGGTACTTATTTTTACTAATTTCTAACTTAGATGTAGCATTTCTTTCTGTTATAAAAATAGTAATAATAATAAAAAACCATTCTTCTCAGTCCATAGGCTTTGCTAGACTTCTAAAAGGGTTCATGACGTACAGAAGGGTTATAAGAGGTGGAAGAAAGAAATATAAACCATCCATGTCTGACCAGATTATTTGGTTTCACTTTAAGATGAGAATGGAGGCTCAGTTTGGTTTAAGTTTTCAGAGAAAAATGGAATTTGAGGGTCAGAACAATAGTAATAAAACTTCTGGACACTTCTACCTTCCTGGATCTATACTGACTTAAATCTTTATCCCTGAGACTAATACAAAAAAGCAAACTAACTTATAGGGTGCAGGGAAGGGAAGGATCTAAGGCAATCCTCATTAGATCCTTTATCTCCTATGATGTAACTCAAAGTCATTTCCTTGATGAGCTGATTATACTCCCTGGTAAATATATTCTAAATCAAACATATGTTAAATGGAAGAGGTTGGGGGAGGAAGGGAAGGGATAAGACTTTTCCAACTGATATCTCAGGTTTCCCCCAAAAAAGGAAGATACTGCTTTTGTGCCAATTCAGAAATTACCTTTAGCTTAATAGCTCTACTAAGCTTTATTTTTCACTTGGCCAGATGGAGTTTACATAGCATATGTGGCTAATTCACTTAAGAGTTATCCACTCTTCCATCTTCATGAAGTTTAAATGATTACCAAACCTAGTTATACAGTTAAATCAAAGCAATGGGGCAATTTGTGTGTAGCATTTTAGGTAAGGAGTTGGGGGAAGAATATCAGATAATCTCTAATTTTTAAAATGTAAATGCTCCCCCTTCCCCAGCAATGACATAGGGAGATTAGCATTACAAAATAAAAAAACCGAAAAACAAAACAACTTGACTAAAACCAAGTGAACAAAGAAGGTGTTTGTTACAGAAAATTAACTTCTTTCTTCTATGAGATAATAAACTTTTACCTTAGAAAATGTTTTTTCATTGTAAGCTGCAAACATCATTTTGATCATGCAAATCCTGAAATTGTGAGGCTCATTACGGGTATTTTAGGAAAACACTGCATTGACTGGGCATTTTATGCCTTCTTGATTTCTACTTAGGCCAGGGACAATGTTGTCTACATTTTTATGTAGCCTGTCTTGTGTCATCAACCCACAATTTTTTCTAGGCTCTCTCTTCTTAAGCTGGGGTTGGCTTGTTCATGCCATCGTATATCCACTCCAGAAGATCAGGGTGGTTTTCCAAAGGTGGCAGCCATGCTGATACAAGTAATTCTCAAGATCCTATGTATAGCACTGATGCACAAGAAATATATGTCTACTACTTGTTTTTGTAGCTTCTGAGCTCCCATTGTTGTTGTGTCATTTCAGTCAGGTCCTACTCTCTGTGACCCTATTTTGGCGTTTTGTTGGCAGAGAGTCTAGAGTGGTTTGTCATTTTCTTTCCCCAGCTCATTTTTCAGATGAGGAAATGAGGTGAACAGGGTGAAGTGACTTGCCCAGAGTCACACAGCCAGTAAGTGTCTCAGACCAGATTGAACTCACAAAGATGAGTCTTACTGATTCCAGCCCTGGTGCTCTATCCACTGTACCACCTATTGTACTTCCCATTTAATGAAATCAACCATAATGGCATCGTTAACTCTTAAATATGAAACATTTACTGACAAAAGACCAAGATATAATAATCATAACATAAAACTCTCTCTTTAATAATCATAACATAAAACTCTCTCTTTAATAATCATAACATAAAACTCTCTCTTTGAATCTGGTTTATGTTCTCTTATGACTCTATACTGTGTCTGTGTGGGAGAATGGGCATAAACTTACAGAAGCATATTGTTGTTTCACAAGAATAAGTAAATCCAGATGTCACAATAAGACTTAAGACCTTGATGTCTTTGGTCTCTTTAAGCTATACTAGGAGTCATGCTGAGGACCAAATCTGGGGCTGGAGCTAAAAATTTTTTTAATTTTTTTAAATACAATAAACTTTATTTAGAAATACAAAAACTATTCTTAGTTTGTGGGCAGCCTATACAAACATAGGCAGGACATAATTTGGCCCACAGGCTGTATTTCACTGACCCCTTGTTTACACCAAATATCACATTTTCTCCTCTTTTGGACTCTTCCATGCCCCTGCTAGGTATGTCTTTGCTACTCTCAAGCACTAAAATTTTTAATAATTTAGTAAAAATTTTAGTAAATTGCAGGTTTAAGTAGAGAAAGTATATAGGTGTACAGGTAGGTCCTCTCCTTTTTCTGCACACTGAGGCAACATCATACGCGTTTGCGAAAACCATTTCCCATCACCTTGAACTCTACAAAGAGATTCAGATCTTTTCTACTGACTTGGGGAGTTTTCCTACCTCAAGCGTTGGTTGTTTGCTAAAGCCAAGTTTCAGTGTGTCAGACTGTGGCTGATCAGACCAATATGAACTCAGAATGCTCTGCGCAGATCAGAAACAAATAATCTGTGTGGACATTTGAAGTAGATAAATTTGCATATCCTGAGTTTTCTTTCAAGCTGTTTCAATTCCCTTTTGCTCATGGAGCACAGCACCTTCTCTACTGAGGGTGCACCATACTGGGCTCTCCTGTGCCAGTACCTCCCATGTTACACAATCAATACCAAAGTTCTTAAAAGGGACCTTGAGAGTGTCACTTTTTCTGACCACCATGTGAATGCTTGCCCTGTGTGAATTCTCCAAAAAATAGTCTTTTTGGCAAGCATATGTTTTGCAGTCAAATAACATAACCAGCCCATCGGAGTTGTGCTCTCTGAAGCAGAGTTTGAATGCTTGACATTAGAAGTCAGTAAAGATCAGTATAGGCAAGGCTCTGTCTAGCTATAGATGGTTCTAGAAAGCAAGACAACCTTCCCTGCAACCATCTCTTCAAGTAGCTGAGGATTCTGCTTTTCTCTAATCAAGTCTTCACTTAGAGCCTTTTTCCATTAAGATCAGCTCCTCATGTCAACTGTACAGCCTTTTGGTTTCAGATCAGCTGGATTGAGCTCAGAATGGCTGCCATTATCTTCTCAAATCCATCATCTTCAATCCCATCAGAGTCTGGCTTCTTTGTGCAACTTCTAACTTGCTGTTGCCCTTCTAGTTTCTTTCCCTGTGCTGTCTTAAGTTGAAGTCTTCTCACCTCTTACTTACCGTGAGCAACTCAAAATCCACATTTCTGTCAGCTGTGACACAGCCTACGTGCACTTGTCCAATAATTCCCACAAAGTTCTTTGATTCAGTTTCCCAGGTATAAACTTTCAAATTCTAACAACATTTATCTATAAATTAAATACAAGGAAAAATTCACTACATCCGTTTTCATCATCAGTTAGTACTTTGTCTATAACGGTCCTTCACTCAGATCTTCACAGAACTTGTCTATTTCTCCTCAAATGGCCTCTCTATGTTTCTGTCTTTTTTCTCAGTGAAAAGTCTTTTTTATATCTCTTTCAGTAAGTAAAATACATAAAAAGGGCAGTACCTTACATCTTTGGTGGGAAGGAAGAAGCAAATCTTGACTTTTGAGTCCCGTGTAATGGAGCTGCTTAAGAATTGGGAAACTGGATTAGAAACATATTCATCCTTATTTGGTCCTCGTTCCTTCCTAATATGAACCACCTTTCTGTTTCCTCTACTACAATTTTAGAGGCTACCTCCTGCACCTTAACTTTATTTGCTCCTCTTTGCTATTTCCTTTCATAGATTTCTTATTCCAACTTCATATATAGATCCGGGCAAGACGGTGTGAACAGATGGGCTCTGGCCAATCACTCAGTAATTTATCTCTTTTGGAAATTCATCCCATCCAAATATATCACTATTTTTCAATTCTTGTTGCTAAAATAAAACCTCATTACCAGAACCTCTTCAGTGACTTCAGCACCTGGTTTATAAATGCAATATAATTCTGCTATACAATTCTGAGAAATTCAATAATCCCAGCCAGGGTCTTTCGATTACTCTGTCCTCAGTTTCTTGGATTTCTCAATTGCTATAACTTCTGCACTTTGCACACAGTAGGCGCTTACTTAATACTTATTGATTTAGTCATAACTCATTCTTCCTCTCTCTCCTAACCCATCGTCCTTGTTATAAGATACTTCAATGAATGCAACAATCCACTTTTATTTTCCCTGTGCCACACCAGAAAGGTCAAACCCTTGGTCTCACTATTAAAATTATTTCACTACATAATGAAAAATTCTGAAATTCCTCTATTTTCCCATAGCCTTCTATCATTCCATCTCTCCTTCTGCTTTATTCCTCCCAAACTTTAACATCATCTCACAGAATCACTATCTTTGTTCAAAGGCCAGGTGATGTACTAGTAGCTACATTTCTGGTCCCACTCCTCACCTTCCAGAAGTCAAAGCTCCCCGCTCCTCTCCTTGAAATCACTTCATATTTATTTTGTATTTGTATTGCTGCATTTGCTTATGTATGTATTTTGTGTTTCCCCTGATAGGAGGTAGGTTCTTTGATAGAAGGGACTTTTTCACTATTTTTGTCTTCACGCTGAGGACCTAACAAGTGTAGTAGGGATTTAAATAAATATTTTTTGGTATTTATTTTGGCTCCTGTGACATGGGAACCCCAGAATTATTTTTCTACCTCTCTGGTCACTCTTCTTCTCTTGGCTTTGATAGATTTTTATTCCCAGCATCCTCCACATATGGGCTCCCCAAAACACTATCCTTAATTTTATTCTCCTCTTTCTTCTCTTGGAGATCTTACCCACTCTACACACACACGCACACACACACACACACACGCACACACACACACACAGAGGCTGAAAAAATAATTATGAAGATTTGCCACATAAAAACATTTATTGTGAAAAATGTTTACTTTTCCATTCAAATAAAGTTATTTTGTTCATTTGAATAAGGATTGCTGTCATCTTTTGTCACATTCATTGCCATTCTCTTCCTCCCAATTTTCCTCCCATATGCCATCTTCACTGCCATCCATTGCATTTGATAGACAGCATTTTTTCAAGTTACAGATGACAGATTCATAGATTTCTTCCCACACAGTTATAATCAAGTTGCACAGCAGATCCACCAATAATTTATTTTTTTCTGCCTGCCAAGGAAACATGTCCTTCTAACTAAGACACTACATTCAGAGGTCCTTGAAAGGCTTATTATTGTTTGTTTTTAAACCTAATTAGTAATTGCAATTTAAAAAGTCATGGTGTTAGTGCATTCAAGCACAAACTGATGGATATCTTAAACATAATCAACTACATTTTAAGAATTTTTTAAAAAATGCAACCTCTAGACTTATCTTAGAATAAATAATTACTCATGTCATCTGTCCATAAAAGATTCTCCCTTTATTAACAATCTCTAAGAGTATAACAAAGTTGTATGAAATCTCAAATTAAATAATATCTTCTCTTCCTACAATAATGAGTCTAATTAATTCAGGTCACATTAAGTTTTGAACCCTTATTATTGGGGAGGAAAGTGTGATCTGTATTTATACATATACACCATATGCATCATTTCACACAAAGTACAAATGCACTTATACTTCAGACAAGGCAGATATTGGAGGAGGGTATAGTCTAATTTCAACCAATAGTACCTATTTCCAAATTCAGTCTCTTAACAAAGCCCCAGTTCAGAATTTTCAGTCATCAGCCCTTTTTCACCTGCATGGTCCATTTCCACCTCAAATTCATTATGTCCAAAACTGAACCTATGTTCTTCCCCCAACTCTCCCCCTTTTTAAAAATTCTTTGTTGTGAATGATATCATCATCCTTCTTGCCATCCAAACTCAAAATTTTCCTTAAAAATCTTTGACTTTGCTTTTTTCTTTGTTCTCACATTTAATTAATCACCAAATTCTATCAGTCTTACCTTTAGAATATTTCTCCTATCTAATTCCTACTTTCTACTCCTATAGCAATGATTCAGGGCCCTATTATATTCTCATGATTTATTCCCATCTATTCTTCCAATTTGCAATCTCTCCCCTGTCCAATTAATCTTTAACACCACTGCCTGTATTATCATCCTCATGCCTCCTACCTCTGCCCTACTCAAAATCCTTTAGTAATATAACAGAGGTATTCCTAATTGCCCTAAAATCACTCTCTACTTATGAGCCCAACTCTTTTACAAGTGAAAGAGTCATCCAGGGGACAGATAAAGATTTTGGAATTTGACATTCAATGTCTTCAAAAGTAGTCTTATCAATCAGGGTTTGGTTTGTGTGGTTTGGACTGGGTGATGTGATATTAGACTCACAGGAAGCTTTTGAAATAGAGACAAAAATACAGCATTTGAACAAGCAGAGCTTGAGTAAGGGAGAAACCATAATCCAGCAGGTCTGTATAATGAGCAGAGGTTGTCTTAGTAATAAGCCACTACTTTGCAAAGAAAAGGAATTCAAACTGTTTGTCGTCTCAGAATGACTGTCCCCTCTTAAGAAGGGTGAGAAAGCTCCAAAAGATTTTCTTGATCCACCCTTCCTTTTTATTTATGATTTTATTTATGTTCATCTATGATTTTCTTTACTATAAGTTAATCCTTTATTTTAATTTTTATTTCCCATCACAAACACTTTCCTGTTGGATGATGAAAGCTATGATTTCCAACTTTGTGCGTTGGTAGAATACAGAAGAGGTTCATGGTAGATGCAGTAACTAGTTGGAATTTACACAAGAGAAAATAAAGTTAGGGAGCCAGTTTTGTTTTAATGAAGTAGTTTAGGGGATCAGAGTTTTTATTATGGTTTAATTAATAATTCAATAAGCCTCCCTCCCAAGAGGCAGAATTTTAAATGGAACCTACATTTTCCTTTTTTATCCCTTGCTAAAAAGCAAATCACTCATTGTCCCTAAGTAGGTCTGGTCCTTCTGACTGTAGGTGCCTAGGACAAGACAACTTTTATACCCTTGCATCCAGAGAAAGATAAATGCCCTGCCCTAAGTCAGCCCTCATGGGAAGCACTATATTTGGTCTGGGAATATTTAGCCCCTCCCATTCTCGGAAGAAAGAGGGAGTACAATTTGCTCTCTATAGTGCCACCCTCTAGCTGTGGGCATACACCATTGCCAACTACAGAGACTATTTACTCTGGCATTCAGTATTCCTTTTAGGATATTTTCTCCCTTCCTTTTCATTCTTAGCCTACTTGTTCAAGCCAAACTCTACTATTCTCCACCTTCCCATTTTTGTCTTGCTCTTGACCATCTCAACGCATTTATTCATTTCTGAATTGATCTTCCCTTCTGCCTCTGCTTCTTTCAGTCCCTATTCTTTCCAGGCCTAACTGAAGTACCAGAGATTCCATGAAGTCCCCCTTGATTCCAAACCCACTGGCCCTCACTACCAACTAACAGTGACCATCTCCATCTCAAGTTCCTCATAGAACTATGTCTGTCACTTTGTTTAGAAATGTTCACATCCTGACACACCACAGTTTTGTGTGTGCATGTCTCATCCCTTCATTACATTAGAAATTCCTTGAGGGCAGGGACTATGTTTTATTTCATCCCTGTAACTCCCATGCTCAGCACAGTGCCAGTGAGGCAGCTGACTTATAATAAATGTTTGCTGGATTCAATTAAAATACATTGACCTTTAGAAAGAGAGGAATTCCAAAGCCGTAGTGTTGGTTATAGAGACATTCTTTTAGTTTGATAATTGAACTTCTCAATGCTTAGATTCAAATTATAGAGGGTTAGAAAATACTCTATAGGAAAGATTTAAGATTGCAAGGTTGAGGTGTATTCATTGAGGTCTATATACAACCCTGGAGTCAGTAGCACTGCAGTCTTAGTTGCTCTGAAGGGAAAGTTTTACTCAGCAAAATTCCTCCTAGACCTCAGTTTTTTACACTGAGGTATCCTAAGAACTCCAAGAACACTGGGTGTATAGGCACATGAAGGACTTTTCTTAGACCAAAGCAACCTGCCTCCCATGTTGCCCTACCCTTAAATGGTCTTAATAATCATGGATAAACCAAGAAGTGTCCATGAGGGCAATAACTGTTAATATTAGTAACGTGATTAATCAGTCTAGTTCCAAGGGCCCTTACAAGTTCCATGTGCCTATGTTAACTCCATACTGGGCCTTTGTCTAGTATCTGCAGTAATCAGACCAGTCTTCTTTCCCTCTTTGCTTTGGATAGGTAAATAAGCACATACGCAATCACTAAGTTGTAAGGAAAACAGGATACGTATGTTTATGTACATTTGTGAGTGTGTATGTATTGGGGTTTCCTTGGCAAAGATACTGGAATAATTTGCTCTTTTCTCTTTCTGATCATTGTATAGATAAAGTACTGAGGCAAACAGAGTTAAGTGACTTGCCCAGGGTCACACAGCTCGTAAGTGCCTGAGACCAGATTTGAGCTCAGGAAGATGTCTTTCTGATTCCAATAGTCTATTCACAGCGCCACCTAGCTGCCCCTACATAGATGCTATACACCGATGTGTTTGCAAATGTTTATTTAGTAGAGTATGGAAACTACCTATGTGACAACTTCATGAAAATTTGGGATCAATCTAGATTTAATTCCATTTAATTCAGCAATCATTTATTGAGTGTTTATCATGTGGTAGGTACTATGCTAAATTCAGAGAATGAAATGACAAAAACAAAAATTCCCTGCTGTGAAAGTTAGTTATCTATCTGTCTGTTACCTGTCTATCTATTCTGTGTATCTAGATATACATCCACATTCATATAGATTTACAAATATTTATTAAGCAATTACTATGTGCCATGCATTATGCTAAATGCTGGAGATGCAAAGACAGAAGTGAAGCAATTACTGCTCTCATTGTGCTTGCATTCTATTAGAAGAGATATGCATATGCAAAATTTATTGACATATACAGATATATAAAAGAATAGAGATAAATATAGACATAGATACTATAAAATTGAAAAAGTCATTGCAGTCCACATCCTGCATGTGGACCAGATAGAGGTGCCAATGCGCCTCAGGGTGATGATGACCTCCTGAGGAGATCTTGTCTCTGTTAAAAGCAATCAACAGGACAGGAACTATGTAGCACATTCTTCCTTAACCTCAGATGGGGTGTGTGTTCATCCTTCATTGCTGAAGAAGACCATGCCATCAGAGAAATAATGACATGACTTGCACTTGACTTTGTTTTGAGTGAGGGAGGGCTGTGCAAGTCACCAGCCCCAGTTCTCCTCCAGAACCATCTGAATCCAGTGATCAGTGATGAGAATGACTGGAGATGACCCAGGATGAGGCATTTGGGGTTAAGTGACTTGCCCAAGGTCACAGAACTAGTGCGTATCAAGTGTCTGAGGTGAGATTTGAACTCAGCTCCTCCTGACTCCTGCCCTGGTGCTCTATCCACCGCACCACTTAGCCGCCCCTACCTCAGGTGGGGAAGAGCTAAGGAAGACAGTTTCCCAGAGAATATAAAACTAGGCATAAAAGTAAAACTCAAGACATACAGTACTTGTCTACCATACCATTAGTCTATCCTATACCATATAGGATGTGAATATGTTTGACAGTTTTCAAGTGAATTCATAGGACAGTAAAATGATTTTGTGTCCTCCATACATCATCGAATCAGAATATGTGCTCTTAGAAAAAACAGTAACTTGCACGTATATAAATGTAAATCAATTGATTAATTAGATAGGATGTTTACCTATCTATAGATACATATATAAATGTATTAAATATATTCGAATGTATATATAAATGTACACACACACACATATATATATGTTACAAAAAAACTCATAATTTTACAGTATGTCAAGGATTTTTTACAACTTTGTGATCATCCTTATTTTATAGATGAGGAAACTAAAGTCAGACAAAGCTAATCAGCTCAGAGCCAGGGTTTAAATTCAGACCTCTATTGACCTGGACTCTTTCACTTATGACATAGTGCTAAATTGTATTAGAGACTCCTATGTTTTGAGCTAAAGGGAGCCTACAAGTCATCCACTCATTTTATAGATGAAGAAGATAGGGCCCAGAGAATTTGTCTCAAGGTCATAGAGATAAAAGAAGAATTGATTTTTTTCTTCATTCCTACTTTCATTATTCAAAAGCTTAAAAATGAATTTAGTAGGTTGACAATACATGGTGATGAAATTTGGATTTATTATGAATATTGGATAGAAGTGATAGGAAGGACTATGACTCTAAACCTTGTGCTTGGAATGAGGAAATCCTCAGGGTTCAGATCTTAGCTCTAAAACTTAATAGTTGAGAATATCATATAATTTTCCTAAATCTTGATTTCTTCATCTATGAACTTCACAGGGCTTTTGTGAGGAAAACCCCTTTATAAACCTTAAACTTCTCTGGAAATATTAAAGTCAATGTTAAATCAATATGCAACCAGAGAGACAATCCTATTTCAGTGACCTCTCAATTTCTCCTCCAACCTTATTATGTTATGAATGGAAATATGATTTATAAGTAAACAGACTACAGTGAGACAACTAATTGAGTTTCCTTCCCCCAAAATGAAATGAAACAGCTAAAGGGAAACTTTTTCCATCATATTGCTAACCTGTGAACTTCATTTCACTTAGTATGTGTTGAGACATATGCCTTCCTCAGATGATTTAAGAACAAACCATAGAGCTCCAACTTAATATCCACATAAGCTCTCTTTTAATATCCAATGATTTTAGGGTTATTTCTCATAAATATATCTAAAGAGTAGTCTATGAGCTTATGGTATTGACTGTAAATCTTAAATTTACATTATAAATAGTAAAATATAGACAGAGAAAAGTGACTTGGCTGCTGCTATAGTTATGTCAGAATAGATTTAAGGAACTGAGCCTATGGGATTTTTCCCATCCCAATTTTGCCTCCCTCTGATGCACAATTTTATTTCTTAATGGACCTAAACTGGCAGGCAAGATGCTGTGTAAAGCACTTGGACCATCAGAGCCCTGAAACTACACACGTCACCTGCAGATCCATGAGCTGTACTGAATATGAGCCATTTGAATTCTATGGGTAATTAATCCTCTGTTGGTTAGAAGAGAAAATGTTCATTCACTGTGGTAAAAGAAGAAATATTCACCTCTATAAATTTAGAATTTTTATCGTTCATGCCTTTAAGAAGCAACCATTCTTCTCAATATAAAATATGGAAACAGATGGAAGGAGATTGGAATCATGGATAGCAAATGGGTCACAAAGAAAGGAAGACCTGGTTCATGTCCCACCTAAGATATGTATTGACTGTGTTACCCTAGGCAAGTCATTTGATTCACAGTGCTCCAGGAAATTCTCTAAGACTGGAAATTATTCAGAAAATCATTGGTAGAATAAGAAACAGGAGCTCACTACAAGGATGACCAATCACAGTTCCAGTCCCTATCCCTCTAGATAAGGGTGCAACTATAGGTACAATAGAATGTAGATGCCAAATGTAGAACAAGACATGTATACATATAAGAGGAAATGGAAACCAGTTATTTCTTTAAATAAGATGCAAGAGAAAGTATGATTATATCACAAACAAAGATCCATTATTCTTACCAGTCACCATTCAGCATCTTTGGATCACAGGTCTAGAGCTGCAAGCCAAATGGCTCCTTGTTCTCCTTCAAACCTCCTCTCCCTATTTGTCTCTTCTTTACTGTTTTCCTCTTAGTCAAAGAAGGGATGAGGAGGCTGCAGGAGGAAGAAGGCAGAACACTAAGGGAACATTGCAAGGGCAAGAAAGGGGGCACTTTCCCACCTTCAGACCCTCAGAATTGATGGATCTAATAGCTCTCATCAAAGGTTACAGATTTATATAAAAATGGGAATCACTAGAAGCTTGATTCAAGAGTGAATACCGTTCTTGACTAGAAAGAGGTAAAGCAAAGCATCTCTGATGTTGTAGGAGGTGACCCTGGAAAGCTCTTCTAGGTCACAATTCTGATGCTGAAGAATTTACTAACCGCATTTCCCAAGTATTAGCAGAATATATTTGCTAATGTTCCTAAAGAATTCTGAAAATGGGGGCGGAGCCAAGATGGCGGAGTAGAAAGACGCACAAACACATAGCTCCGAACCCACAACCCACAGAACGGCTACAGGGGAGTAACTCACGGCGAATTCTGCATCCGGAGGCCACGGAATATTGGAGCGAGGGAGATTTGTGTTCCAGAGAGACCTGCAAACCTCTCACGGGGGGTCCTTCACGCTGCAGACTGGGCGCCGGGACTGGGAGCTGAGGGCAGCCCTGCAGCAGCCGCGGCACCAAGAGGAAAAGATCCGAGAGGGCTTCGGGGACGGGATCTCCAGCGGCCACGCAGGTCCCTCCACCCACAGAGGGACCTGCAAACCTCTCGCAAAAGGTCCGTCGCGCTGCAGACGTGGAGCCCAGCCCAGACCTGCCACGGCTGCGGCACCGAGAGATACAGATCCGAGCAGGCTTCAGGGACGGGATCTCCAGCGGCCACACAAGTCCCTCCACCCACAGGTGACGGGGGTCGGTGAGACAGTCTCTTTGGCGGGTTGAGAAGGGAGTGGGGTGCCCCCATAACTCAGCCCCCACCCCGGGAGGTAGAAGCTGAGAGGCGGCTGCAGACCAGGGCTCCCCAAGGGGGCAGGAGCCTGGATCCATTGTGGAAGGTCTGTGCATAAACCCCCTGAGGGAACTGAGCCTGAGAGGCGGCCCTGCTCCAACCTGACCACCTGAACTTAATCTCACACTGAACAGCAGCCCTGCCCCCGCCAAAAGCCCTAAGGCTAGAAGCAGCATTTGAATCTCAGACCCCAAACGCTGGCTGGGAGGATCAGGAGGCGAGGTGGGTGTGAGAATATTCAGAGGTCAAGTCACTGGCTGGGAAAATGCCCAGAAAAGGGAAAAGAAATAAGACTATAGAAGGTTACTTTCTTGGTGAACAAGCATTTCCTCCCTTCCTTTCTGATGAGGAACAACAATGCTTACCATCAGGCAAAGACACAGAAATCAAGGCTTCTGTGAACCAGCCCACCCAATGGGCTCAGGCCATGGAAGAGCTCAAAAAAAATTTTGAAAATCAAGTTAGAGAGGTGGAGGAAAAGCTGGGAAGAGAAATGAGAGACATGAAGTCAAAGCATGAACAGCAGATCAGCTCCCTGCTAAAGGAGACTCAAAAAAAAGTTGAAGAAATTAACACCTTGAAAACTAGCCTAACTCAATTGGCAAAAGAGGTTCAAAAAGCCAATGAGGAGAAGAATGCTTTCAAAAGCAGAATTAGCCAAATCGAAAAGGAGATTCAAAAGCTCACTGAAGAAAATAGTTCTTTCAAAATTAGAATGGCACAGATGGAGGCTAATGACTTTATGCAAAATCAAGAAATCACAGAACAAAGAGAGAAGAATGGAAAAATGGAAGATAATATGAAATATCTCATTGGAAAAACAACAGACCTGGAAAATAGATCCAGGAGAGACAATTTAAAAATTATGGGACTACCTGAAAGCCATGATCAAAAGAAGAGCCTAGACATCATCTTTCATGAAATTATCAAGGAGAACTGCCCTGAGATTCTCGATCCAGAGGGCAAAATAAATATTCAAGGAATCCACAGAACACCGCCTGAAAGAGATCCAAAAAGAGAAACTCCTAGGAACATTGTGGCCAAATTCCAGAGTTCCCAGGTCAAGGAGAAAATATTGCAAGCAGCTAGAAAGAAACAATTCAAGTATTGTGGAAATACAATCAGGATAACACAAGATCTAGCAGCCTCTACATTAAGGGATCGAAGGGCATGGAATAGGATATTCCAGAAGTCAAAGGAACTAGGACTAAAACCAAGAATCACCTACCCAGCAAAACTGAGTATAATACTTCAGGGGAAAAATTGGTCTTTCAATGAAATAGAGATTTTCAAGTATTCTTGATGAAAAGACCAGAGCTGAAAAGAAAATTTGACTTTCAAACACAAGAATGAAGAGAACCATGAAAAGGTGAACAGCAAAGAGAAGTCATAAGGGACTTACTAAAGCTGAACTGTTTACATTCCTACATGGAAAGACAATATTTGTAACTCTTGAAACATTTCAGTATCTGGGTACTGGGTGGGATTACACACACACACATGCACACACGCACACATGCATAGAGACAGAGTGCACAGAGTGAATTGAAGAGGATGGGATCATATCTTAAAAAAAAATGAAATCAAGCAGTGAGAGAGAAAGATATTGGGAGGAGAAAGGGAGAAATGGAATGGGGCAAATTACCTCTCATAAAAGAGGCAAGCAAAAGACTCATTAGTGGAGGGATAAAGAGGGGAAGTGAGAGAAAAACATGAAGTCTACTCTCATCACATTCCACTAAAGGAAAGAATAAAATGCACACTCATTTTGGTAGGAAACCTATCTCACAATACAGGAAAGTGGGGGATAAGGGGACAAGCAGGGTCGGGGGGGATGATGGAAGGGTGGGCATGGGGAGGAGGGAGCAATTTGAGGTCGACACTCATGGGGAGGGACAGGATCAAAAGAGAGTAATGGGGGACAGGATAGGATGGAGGGAAATATAGTTAGTCCTATACAACACAACTATTATGGAAGTCATTTGCAAAACTACACAGAGGCCTATATTGAATTGCTTGCCTTCCAAAGGGAAGGGGTGGAGAGGGAGGGAGGTAAAGAAGTTGGAACTCAAAGTGTTAGGATCAACTGTCGAGTAATGTTCTTGCCACTAGGAAGTAAGAAATACAGGTAAAGGGGTATAGAAAGCTATCTGGCCCTACAGGACAAAAGAGAAGACGGAGACAAGGGCAGAGAGGGATGATAGAAGAGAGGGCAGAGAGGGATGATAGAAGAGAGAGCAGATTGGTCATAGGGGCAATTAGAATGCTTGGTGTTTGGGGGGGGGAGGCGATAAAAGGGGAGAAAATTTGTAACCCAAAATTTTGTGAAAATGAATGTTAAAAGTTAAATAAATAAATTTAATTAAATTTAAAAAAAAAAGAATTCTGAAAATGAAAAATGCAATAAAAGCCCTATTAGTTTTAGTGCTGAAACCTCCTCCTCCTCACCTTGAGTAGCCTGGTTGTTTACTGTCTTCATGTTGTTCCCTGCCATTATATTATGGAAAGATTTATTACGCAGCTTCTTAGTCCCCTTGGATCCTGAGAATGCCAGGTACCTGATGGCCTCTACGAATTGCAATCAAAATAAAATACATCAACCACCCCTAAAACAAAACATAAGGAAGTTCTGGCTTTTACTGGCATACGTAGAACATAGAGGTCAACCAAGGATGCTGATTTCACATTTGTGTTCAGTTTCTCCCCCAGTGGCTGTTCTTAATAGGTTGTTTGTGACTGTTTCAGGAAGTATCTGTGATAATCCTTGATCATTTTAATCAATATGCTAACTGACAACCCGTGTTAGCTACTGATCATCAGACCTGCCAATAGCTAATTGAAAGCAGCCGGTCTGGAATTTACAATTCAGCCTCTCCAATTCCCTGTACTGAAAGTGTTTACTTTACATCTTCCCAGCAGTCAATCTTTTTTAATATTCACATGGCCTCTTGTGAATAGCTAGAATAAAAGGACAACATAGAGAAAAGAAGAATCTTGCACAAAAAGTCCTCTCTTTTTGTCCCAAAGAACTGAAGGCATACGTGTGCTGGGCTGAAAGTACTAACATACCCATTTTTTTATGGCACAAAGGTTTCACTAGTTTCACAATGAAATACTTGGAATTTGCCTCTAATCAGAGAACATTAAAGCAACAGCATGTAATACATATGCAGAAAGAGTCTCAAAGTCCCTCAGTGACTTTATTGGGCACATTTGTCTATCTAGTGGTGATGGGAGGAAGGAACATATTGTAAGAAAAGTGATAATTAAGCAAGGAACCTGAAACGAAAACATGTTGAAGTTTAGGGCTCTGTGGTCCCACGATCATGACTTTTGAGTTGTCTATTAAGGGACCAAGAACTCAGCAGAACTGTGTTTCCAGTTCTAAGAGCTATGATTACATGAATGAATCAATAATGTTTAAATGATGGCATGTTTCTTTGTCAAGAAGGATGATATGAGTACGGTGATAGCTCAAAGTCTTCAGTGGACAATAATACACAGAGGACTCAGTTTTTGCACTTGACTAGGCCAAGGTCCTGACTCTATTTATGTTTATATAATTAACATTCCCAGACAGGTAACCATTTAAGGGGTGTTTTTCCTCACCTCTTTCGTAGAAAGCGTAAGTGATTTGCCCAAGTATACACAGTAGGCAGTCATTTTTGTCTTTAGTTGATTGATTTCTAGGGCCTCTTACCACACAGAAATGAAAACCTAGATATTCTAATTCTCAAAACCAATACTCACTCAATACAGTGTTATCTTTCCCATCCAAAGAAAGTACTTATTAAGGTAGAATGTCAGTAGTTTTAAAAATCTGGGGGAGTTGTTTGTGGACAAGGTCCTTTCTGTTACCCCTCCAATCACCATATAGGGTGTTCAGTTACTATCTAGGTGGACTGTGGTAATGAAACCACATCATAGCTTGTCTCTATCCTTGATAAAGCAAGCTAGAAACCCAGTTAATTCCCTCAGAGTTTTTCTGTCAATAATGGCCTTAGTTAAGAAGCATATGTCAAACTCTGTAGTAATAGGAGCATGATACAAATGAGTATTTATTTTGTATCTGTCAGAAAATGTGTACATTCTTTTCCTCCTGATAGAATGGAAGTGCCTTGAGGGTAGGGGCTGTTTATCTAAACATCATCAACACCTAACAAAGTACCTGGCATATAGTAGGGATTTAATAAATGCCTATAGGTTGATTGAGGAGCATTAGAAAACTGAGGACTTTTTTATGCAAAATGGTAGCAGGGAGAAATATCTAGGCATTATGGGACAAAAGCTCAAGTAGTTGCTGCATTTTGGGGAGACACATGAAAGGCCAAGGTCTCTTTTGCTGGAGAGCTAGTCTTTTGGGGATTAACAAAGAAAAGGGTCCTTTCTTATTGTTTTTCCTTAGGAATTCTGCTCTTGAACTAACACTCCCTATGTTTATTTTCATGCTTTTTCTCCTTTCAGTATATCTTTGGATACTGAAAAACATTCAACAATAGTTCCTCATTTTTTTTCCAGAAATAACTCAAGACCCAAGTTTCAGCTCAAGAGTTTCAAATAATGGTGTCAGAGAATGAATCTGCTGTAGAAAGAAATTTTGAAGTAGAGTCAGCAATATTCTTATATTTTCCTGATTGGAAGAAAGATGATCATAATATATTTGGTCTATAAGACATGACATTCATGGGGACGTCCCTTTCACAGCCCAGATTCAAATTCCTGTGCCAGAAGCATAGCATTATTTAAACACAACTCAGAGACAGTCATAAACAACAATTAGGTCTACAAAAAGATTTTTATGTCAAACAACGATTCCTGTGCATATGATGTGGAAATGGCTGTTTACCAGATGCTTGCTATTTTTCTCAACAACTGTCTACAGGAGGCAAAGCCTCCCTCCAAAACTGTCATAAAAAATACTGAGGACAATTTTATGTGCATATGTCTACTGAGAATCACCAACATTGCTGATTTGTTGTTAATCATAATGCATCAGCAATAATTCATCGTGATGCATATGGATATTGATTTTTACAACAAAACAGGCCCAAAAAAAGCTAAAGAAAGGCTAGTTGTAATTAAGTATAATCATTTTTTTTTTGCTAATAATCAGAAACCCTGTAATTTGCCAGTATACCATTTAGCAAGAATTTCTGGATAAAATATATAAACCAGCAAAATGCCCTTTCAGCTGCAAAGAATCGAGTCTCACTCTATGCGTACCCCTCCAACAACACTATCTGGGAGAGCAATGGGAGTTCTTTGTGTTGTATATGCCTCATTTGCTCCCACTCTCCCCTTGATGTTTCATTTGCCTTTCAAACTCAACATTTTCAAAGTATTTTGATGTGCAGTTAGATACAATCAAAAAAGGTATAGTTCCTACAATCCCCCCCAAAAAATGCTAGTTTTCTTAAGAAAAGCCATCCTGACAATGCCCAAAGGGCTATAAAATGTGCATACTTTCAATGCAGCAATGCCACTTATAGGTCTATATCCCAAAGAGATAATACAAATGGGAAAAGGACCCACATGAACAAAAATATTTATAGCACCTCTTTTTGTGGTGGCAAAGATTTGAAAGTTGAAGAGATGCCCATCAACTGAGGAATGGCTTAACAAGTTGTGGTATATGAATGCAATGGAATACTATTGGGCTAGAAGAAATGATAAGCAGGTAGACTTCAGAAGAACCTGGAGAATTACATGATCTGACACTGAGTGAAGTGAGCAGAGCCAGGAGAACATTATATACAGTAACAGCCTCACTGTTCAATGAATAACTTTGATAGACTCTGCTCTTCTCAACAGCGCAAGGATCTAAGATAACTCCAAAAGATTCATGATGGAAAATGCTGTCCACATCCAGAAAAAGCATTATGGAGTCTGAAAGCAGATCAGAGAATATTATTTGCTCTTTCTCTTTTTTTTTTTTTTTTTGCTTTTTTCTTCTTTCTCGTGGTTTCTCCCATTGGTTCTAATTTTTCTTTCCAACATGACTAATGTGAAAATAGACTTAATATGAAAGCATATGTAGATCTTACATCAAATTATATGCCATCTTGGGGTAGGAGGGGAGAGATGAGAAGAAAATTTGAAACTCAAAATCCTATGGAAGTGAATGTTGAAAACTAAAAATAAATAAATAAATTCATAAAAAAAAAAGAAAGAAAAGAAAAACCATCCTGGCAATGGCCAATATAAGTTTGGAGGTCAGAAACACTTATCCAGATTAACATCTTCAATCACAAAATCATATCCTATGAGAAAGCTGGACCTATCTTCTTATCCAACATCAACTCAGCAGCAACAACTATAGAAACAATTATCATCATCATCATCAAACAATCAACATTTATTAAGCACCTATTATGCATCAGGCATTACCTTCTATTTATACAACACTTTATAAAGTGTTTTTCTTAAAACATTTCTTTAAGGCAGGCTGTATAAATATTATTATATTCATTTAAAAGATGAATAAACAGGGGGGGAAAGTGGTCTCTGTTTAAATGTTTAGTTTAAAAGAAGTATTTTGGAGAGAATGGCTTAATCCATATTGTAGTTAGAACAGGCTAATTGTCTAGGCAAGAGTCTCAGGATTCTGGTAGTTACAGGGTCTCTGACCCAACTTCATTAGACAGAAGCAGTGATTGTGAGGATGCTGAGAGACCATGCCATCAGCTCTTACTCTACTGGAATCTTTCTCAAGGTTTCCCCCTCCTTCCAAACAGATATCCTTGCCTGGGGAACAGACTATCAGTAGCTTGGATCAGAAATGAGTGATGACCATTTAAACACAGATAAAGGTAGTCTGATAGGCCTGAGTCACCAAGCTATAAAAGATAGCATTCTAACATAACTAAGATTAGTGTCTTCTAGTTGATGCTAGGCCCTGATCCACAGACACAAGGGCCATTGTGGCTGCTTCTATATGGTCTTTGTAAATGACATTGTGCTGACTTTATCAATTTCTGTAGCATGACAGCCTCCTAAATGAGATACATAAACTCTCAAAATAATTTGGCCTAATTATCCACTTTGGGAAAAACCAAATGGATGCATAATGACTTTTGTGCAGATTATGATATGTGGTTTAAGTAGACAACATAGGGAGCTCATCCATCAGTTTATATAATATTAACAGATACTTATAAAAGACAATGAGTTGGGTTGAGAATTGAACAGCAGAAGAGTAGGACTTCTTTTGGTATATGCAAAATTCCATCCAATGACCACAAGCTTCTTTCTGAAACAAAGTGATATCTTTATATGCCAGTGCTTTTTTCTGGTCCTAAATAAGGATAATTCTGCTGTTTTAAAGCAATGTTGTGGTATACACATGAGAAATATCTTTTGGAGGATAGTCTTTAAGATTGTGTGACTTCAAGATGTGGATATGCTTTAGTATCCAAAGAATTTAAAGATTGAGATTACCCAAAAGTCAAGATAAGAAGAACTAGTGAGCCTAAGCAAGCGGCAGCATTTTTATAAACTAGAACATTGCAAGTATTCATTGATAGTAGTTAAGCAGAAGTATGATTTAAAGGATTCATTGTTTTGATGGAAAATCTAGTTAACTTTTGAGGTTTCTTATAACTATTTCTGTAATTCTATTGTTTTATAATTCTAAGATGCTTATCTTTCACAAAATAACTTGAATTAATATTAATTCAAAATTTCACTGCATTGTATGCCTTGCACATTTCAAATTTTAATAAGAAACCAGAAGTAAAGTAATTTAATATACAAAATTATAACTTCTGAAAATTGTTTTTCTTTATTGAGCAAACTAATGGAACATTAAAAAGTAATCTATTATTTTCTGAAAAAGTTTTTATGATGTAACCCTCTTAAACATTATGATTTACTATCAAACATTTGTTTATTATTTAAACCCTGAACATGAAATACAACTAGAAAACTTAGATGTATGGTAGAAAGAGCACTGGACCTGATATCGGGAAACTTAAGTTTGTGTCAGGGCTTTGACACTTACTGTGTCTTTGACTGATGCTAAGGCACTTAGCTTTACTTTTCTTGTAAGTAACTTGGAGATTTTATTATTTGTAATACCTGTTTTACAGTGCTTCTGTGAGGATCAAATGAACTAACGTATGTAAAGTGCTTTAGCAAGCTGAAGACCTTTAAACATGTGAGCAGTTATTACTGGCTAAAATCAATCCATTACTCAGTTGCATCTGGTTCTTTCCTTTTTATTGAGGTTTATTTTCTTCACTTCTCATTCTAGGTTCTTATCAAGTACTAGTTCAATTCATTTCAACAAGCGTGTAAGCACCTACTATTTGGCAGACCAATGTACTGGGTTCTGAGATATGAATACAGAAATATAGAGAGCTTAAATTATATTGGGGCTATGGTGAAGGAACAACATGTACATAGAATATTAAATGCAAAATACAAGAGATTGGAGTACTAGAAACTGGAGAATCAGGATAGGCTTCCTGTAAGGGATGGAATTTGAGCTCAGCTTTGAAATAATCTAGAGATTCTCTGAGTTGAAGAAAAACTGATAATGTGTTCCAGGTATGGGGAAAATACTGTGTAAAGGAAAGTGAGGGAAGACAGAATATTGTATACAAGAAATAGGAATTAGATCAATGAGGTAGGAACATAGTATGTGAAAGGAAATAGTGATTGTACAGTAAGTGTGGAAAGAGACATTTGAGTCAGATTACAACAGACTTTAAAAGCCAGAGAGAAGCTTCTGACCGAGATGCTTTTTCTGTTCCCACATACCTACTCCAGTGAAACCTTGAAGTGTACACTGAATGAAATAACAAATAAGAAATGAAATAGGGAGTTAGTGTAAGTGACATCTTCCACACCAGAATGACACAAGGGATCTGTCCCCTCTGGTAACTGGAGAAGGGACAAGAATAGTCTTTAAGACTTTAAGGAATGAAGCAGAATTAGCAAAGGACTCACCTAAGTAAGCCATGGAGGA
Organism: Notamacropus eugenii; assembly: GCF_028372415.1. Classification (NCBI taxonomy): domain Eukaryota; kingdom Metazoa; phylum Chordata; class Mammalia; order Diprotodontia; family Macropodidae; genus Notamacropus; species Notamacropus eugenii. The sequence goes on along the minus strand of NC_092875.1, from coordinate 352,983,787 downwards.
AGAATGTGTGAACTCAGAAAGCCCTAAGTCATAGGGACTTTAAAAGCCTTGGGGAGGGGCAGCAGGCAGTGATCAGTGCTATCTATGCTATGATGCAGAGCTTAGATCAAGACAGTTCAGTCCCTAGCATTCTGTCCTGAGATACCACAGAAGGCCCTAATGATCCAGTTATGTGAATCTTCAAGCCACCTGGAGGTTAAGTTGCTAGAGGCTTAAGACAGTCCAAGAACCCAGGGGGTTCAAGATAAAACCAAAATGGACTGATCACTCCACCCAAGGGCATATCCAAGGTGAGAGACTGCATCAAAGCCTCAGTTTAAGAGCTAAGGTTGAAGAGATAAGTAAATCAAAAAAATTACAATCTAGTAACAAAAATTATTACAAATCTAACTCAATACAACAAACACAGACTTAAAGGAAAAAATGGATTTTCCACAAAGTCTACAGGAATATCTAGAAGAAATAAATCAATAGCAGTCAACGAGAGATAATTAAAAAACAAACATTAGACTCCCTGAAAACCATTAAAAAAAAAAAACAAACAAACCTAGACACTAGTTCAAGAAATCAAAAGACAAAGTAAATCCAATGTCTATCAATCACCTGAAAAGGACTCCAAAAGGAAAAGTCCCAGGAATGTCATAGCTAAAATCTAAACCTCCCAGGTCAAGGAAAGAATACTATATGAATCCATAAAGAAATAGTTCTTGTTACCAAGAAACTGTAGTCAGGATTAAAGAACACTAGACAACTTCTACTAAAAAACAAAGGACATCAAAAGTTTTACCCTGTGAAACTAAGTATAATCCTAAAAACAAACAAAAAAATGGATCTTTATTAAAATAGAGAATTCTCAAGCATTTTTAAAGAAAAGAATTATGTAGGTCACTGTGATATAGAAGCACAAAAGTCCAGAGAAAACTAGAAAGATAAATTTATTTGAGCAGTTGGAAGGATCTATATGATGATGCAGTGCTAACATTCTAATATGGGGAGAACAAACAAGTGTCTCTTAGAGCATTTTTTAGGAAGTTAAATAAGAACAGAAGAGGTTCTGTTGGGGTTAAGGGGAAATTGGTGATATCCTAACCATAGTCCTCTAACTAGATGACCCCTTTCAGAAACTCCATTTAAGGGAATGAGAATTCTATCCATGTCTTCATTTCTCACTGGGCAGTACTCTGGCCATTTCCATTATGCTCCTGTTTAAAGTACATCCATCCTTCCTTATATGAGTTTGTCTTCTCCCATTAAAATGTAAATCCCTTGAGGGCAGAGAGTGTCTGCTTTTTTACTTTGAGGAAGATGGTTGGCTCAGTGAACACAGCACTAAGCATAGAGTTATGAAGTTTTGAGTTGAGATTTTACCTTAGACACATGCTAATGTGACAAGTCACTTTACCTTTATCTGTCCTAGTTTCCTCAGCTATAGGATGGGTATAATAATAGCACCTAGTGACCAGGGTTGTTGAGAAGATTAAATGAGATAATATTTATAAAATGCTTAGCACAGTTCCTGGCACATAATAGGCAATTAATAAATGATTAATTTTTCCTTCCTTGTATTTATATTTCCAGAGCTTTAGTATTTAGCATTTACTAATACTAAATAGTAACTGTTTCTCTTTTACCCAGCAACCTTGAGGGTCTTCTCCTCTCACTTTGATTTTGTTTATTAAAAGGAGCGGTTCCTTGAGTAACTACTTGAATGGGTATATTTCACTCAAAGGGAGAGTCTGATAAGACCTTAGCCTAAAATGGTCAGGGTCCCCCACTGCATCCTGGGACATCTCCAGTTGTCCTGATGAATATCAGGCCAGATGACTGTGTAAGAGAAAGTGAGGTTGGTGACCTTGCACAGCCCTCCCTTGCTCAAATCAAAATCAACTGTAAGTCATGTCATCATCTTGATGTCATGGTCCTCTTTGAGAATGAAGGACAGACACAACACAACAACAATTTTCAGAGTTTAGCATAGTACCTGAAACATAGTAAGAGCTTAATAAATGCTTGTTAATTGACTGACTGCCAACATATAAAGACATACATTTTTTATATGACCATGATAAGAATTTATTTGGCTTGACTCTGAACATTTGTCCTAACTCTTTCTCTCAGTTAAGGGGGAGGGGTCATCAAAGAGAAAAGGAGAGGTTAACAGTAGTGATACCAATGAGTGAACATTATATCCTCCTTTCAAAGGCATAGAAGCCAACAGAAGACATTTCAAAAGGAAGTACAGACAAGTTGGACATTTTTTAAAAGTAATGTGTAGAATTCATTACACACTTTTTAAAAACAGTAAAGTAATGTGAAATAGAGATTCATGGTTTCACACAGAATCTTTTTGTGTTATGCTGTGTATAGAAATATTTCTGTTTTGTTGTTTAAGTTAAGAATACAAAAATTAAATTTAGAAACAAAAACAAAAAAAGTCAAATAGTAATTTGTATTTTGTCCTTGAGTCAAGAGATATCCACTAGATTTTCTTGAGCAAGGGAATGACAGGATTAGATCTGTGCTTTAGGGCAAAAGATGAAACAGGGAAACCAATTAGGAAGCTATTGCACAGTTCAAGTGAGAGGTGATGAGAGCCTGGACTAAGTGGAAAGAAAGGGATGAATACAAAACACTTTGTGGAGGCAGAACTCACAAGACTTAAAATTGGACATGAAAGGTAAGGAACCGGAAGGATTTCTTAAATACATTGAACTTGCTAATATGGGTGAATGGAAGGATTCTGGTGGTGTCCTCAACATAGAGAAGCTAAAGGAAAGGAGGATTTGGAGGGAGGGAGGAGGGAAAGAGTGAGTTTGTCATAGTTGGACATCCAGTTGGAGATTTCCAAAAGACATGGGAGTTAAGGAAATCACCTAATAAGGCTAGAGAGTTAAAAGAGAAAAAAGGCATAGGATAGAGCTCCAAGGCATATTCATGGATGTAGGGTGAGGTAAATATGATGACTGCAAAGGAAACCAAGAAATTGAAGTCAGACATGTAGGAGGAGAAAACAGAGAGAGCAGTGCCATGAAAACACTGGGGAAAAGGGTATCCAGAAGGAGGAGATCAACAGTATCAGATGCTGCAGAGAATTCAAGAAGGAGGCCTTCCAAAAGGCCATTGGATTAACAGGTTCATCTTAGAAAGAGCAGTTGTAGTGGATCCATGAGATCAGAAGCCAGGCTAAAAGGGAAAGAAAAGTGAGCAAGAGGAGAGCAACTGGCAGATGTTTCCAGTAGTTTTTGAAAGGGAGAGGGGCAATAGGATGTTAGCTTGGATTATACATTGCATCTTGGTCCTGCAGCCCAGTTTCTGCTGTAGTCTCAAACTTTTGGATTTTGGCTTTCAAAGGAAGTCAGTCCTAGAGCTGACCTATCCATGCCTTTTGGGTTATAGTTGTTTGGATCCCAATTTAAACCCTACCTCTGCTTTTGGAGAAGACTGCCCATCCCCCACTGCAATGTGCTCATTATAAATATACATATATATATACATATATATGTGTGTGTGTGTGTATATATATACAAACATATAAAAATGTTTTCTGACCTCTTCTAGATAGGATGTGAAGGAAAGAGCAGAAGGAAGTCCTTGCTTAAATTTCTATTACTCTGCTCCCAGGATTAATTAGACTAAATTGAATTAAACAAACCTTGAGTTTTTCCTGTTCACAAATAACTGGCTTCTTTCAGTATTCTCTGATTCTGCATGTGCCTGCATATTTCAGGTCCATTCTACTTAAAACAAGAGTTCCTTTTAAAAAAAAATCAGTTAAAAGTAAGATTTTAACGAAACAGTGTTCATAGAGCAGTCAAGCAAATAGTTTTTAGATAACAATATTATTGTTTGACATAGCACACCCTCACAGAACATAAGCCTCTAAAGGTCAAAATAAATGTTGCTTATTTTTTGAGCCATGCCTAGAATACTGTAGGCACTCAAAATGGAAATAGTGACATAATAGGAGAAAAGAATAAGAGACTTTTTTTTCAACCTGCCCTATAAATCTGACCTGCCTCTCAAGGTTATAGGAAATAATGAAAAATGACTGTAAAATGCTTGGCAAACATTAAAGTGCTGAGTAAATACTAATAACCATGTTATTAAAGTGCATCTAATAACTGTGGATCATTGTGTCAGGGTGAAGGGACTTCTGGGATAAATGAAAGAAGTATGCATTTAATTTTCATCACTCAAATAGATTCAAGGTTGCCAGATAATAGGAAGCTCCCTTTCACACTTTAAAAAAAAAAAAAAAAAAGCTTCCAGGGGCCATCAAAGTCAACATTTTCCATTTCAGAATGTTTTCATGCAAGTCAATAGCAGTTCCTTTTTAGGAGTAAAAAAAAAAAGTATATCATTGAAAAGCCTGAAAATTTCAAGGGCCACCTAACACATCCCTCTCCCAGCAGCCGCAGTGTTTTCCAATGTGCTCCTCAAATACGGGTGACTCATTATCATTACTCTATTCCAAGATATGGAGCACAGATTTTCAAGGCAGTGATAAAAAACGATTACGATTGTGGTAATAGCTCCGGTTAAATGTCAAGGGAAATATTTGGCAACACTCTGCATAGATCTGAGAGCAAAATCACCGTGGTACCTGAAGCAGTTGAGTATAATGTAGATGAACAGCTGCCTCAGAAGAATCCTGCAAAGCTGTCTTCCAAAATCAATATCACTCATATGCAAAGAGCTACCTGATTAAAAGAGGGGGAAAAGGAAGAATTCCTTGGTCTGTTTCTTAGTACTTAAGGCTCCTTTCTTGTTTCAAGGACTTGGATTCAATTTTTTCTAGCTTTTATTTCTGTCCTTTTAGTGACTGGATGATGGAAAAAATAATGAAATCTGGCAGAGAAATGGCTTTTTAGTGAAGCAGTGTCTGCTTGGAGGTAAATGATTGAAAAATCGTGGCCCCAAAATATTTTTGGAACCCACATATATGATAGCAACACAAATATTTTCCCAGACAAATTAGCATTTTTGTAGGTGAACCTTGCTGGTTCCACTGGAAATGTCTGTGTAATAAAAGCTCACATTTCTTTAGGATTTCAGGGTTTGTAAAATGCTTTCTTCATGTAAATCTTGTGAGGTATGTAGTGAAGAATTATTATTTCCATGTTATGAATGAAAAAAAAAACTGAGGCAAAGAGATACAGTTAAGGTCACACGATCAGTAGACAGACAAATTGAGAAATATTCCTGTTACTTCACTGAGTGGTTTCTCTATACCATGAGCCTCTAGTCCTGCTGCATTGGTTTCTGAATACATTGTGAAACCTGAATGTGAGCTTAAGCACTTAGTGGTTAATCCCACATGTAAAAGGTGAAGTTCCAAACACTCCCCACCCCCACTCCCAACTTCAGTGAACAAGATCTCTACTTTAATACCTTTATCAAATTGGAAGTTTCTTTAATTCAGTTACCTTATCAAATAATCAGTAAGCATAATGTTTAAATAAGATTGTCCACACCCTAAAATTCTAAGGTTTGGTCAAAATGGGGGAAAAATAATGATTAGAAAATCAAGCCAACCAGGTCTTTAGAAATTATAAGTGGAATTTCAGCAGTTCCTTAGTCCAGAAAGGATTCATCTAGTGGTCAAAGATTTCATTTTGGGGGGTGAAAATTTTAATTTAAGTCAAGGTCTTCAGAAGAAGCCACTTTTTATGGGAGGAGAGGGTTTCTCTCTCCCTCTCTTCACCTTCCTTTCAATTGATCATGTCATCAGAAAGAAGAGATCAGTCAATTGGAAGCAAAGAGAAACCCACAATAGAGAAATATGGACAGACCTTGACACAGACAAATACAAAGAAATAGGAAGCTGAGAGAAGAAGCAGCTTCATTGAGTGTGACCTGTTTTGTTGGAGAACATGCTAGTAAGGGACTTTAGAAAGGTACTAGTCCTCAAATATGGGCGAGTTACATCTAAGTGGAACTTTATGAGAAATCTTCAAAGCGAAAAATGGATTCCCAGTGACAAGACTTACAAGGGGTCTCCTTTACCATACATGCAAGCTCCCTATATGAATGCTTCACAACCTTTGTACATCAAGTGTGAGGCACTCTCCTCAGGGATCTTAGAAGAGGGAGGAGAGAAGGGCAAGTTGGAGTGGGAATGTGCCATAGCAACTGTTCTTGATCTACCTGCTTAGTAAATCCCTTTTCCAAAAGTTCATAATAAAATCCTACTGTGTGATAAGGGGAAGCCCTCTGGTGGGGGCTCATGAGTTCTGGTACTAGAAACCCAGTACCTCAGGATTCCAGGGCCCCCAGAACTCTGATTAATAAACCATCCTCTTGAAACCCAGCCCTAGCATACAAGGGGGAGTTGGGAAAATAACTGCTAACATATCCATTGTATTTTCAAATTGGAATTTGTGGAGCACTTATATTTTCTCTGTCACATTTGTAAAGATGATTCAGTATTAGTTTCTAACAATAGCAAACCCAGGAGCTAAGGATGAGGTGGAAGTAGAGAAGAAAAGAAATGTATTCATTTAACTGTTTTGGCTATCTTGACATGACTAGGAAAAGTAAAGTTGTTCTTTATTCATTCAAAGCTGAACCTGAATGATTTCAACATGGAGAGGCAGGATTATGTGGTAGAAAAAGCCCTAGATTTAAGATTCAGGAGAAACATGTACACAAATCCTGCTTCTGACCTTCACTAATTGACAACATCTCTGAGCCTCACTTTCCTTGTTACCTACTTAGAGGGACTGTTATGAAGATTAAATAATATATTAAAAAGACTTTGTAAATTTTAAAGAGTATTATCAATGTTAGATAATATTACTTTATAAATCCTTCCAAAAGTGCTGATGCCCTCATTTTACCATATAGAGTTCCTATATGGACTGCCCTGCAGATACAGTCCTGAAGAAATTTTCTTTGAGATTGAAAGAAATAGAATAGGATTCAGGGATCAATTGTCCTAACACTGTCAGCTGAAGACTCATATACTGATACCAAAGTTATAAAAAAAAAAGATGACCAGACTATGGCATAACAGTAAGACTGCTGTTCTTAGAAAGAGTGCCCAATGATGAGAATCTTACGTGGATTTTTCAACTCTATAAATATGAACTTTTGGATCATGTTAATGTTAATAATTTATTCATTCAACAGTCATTTTTTTCAGTTATTGTAGAAAGAGTTTTCTTGAAGTAAAGGTTGTATTTTCTAGTCCAAGAGTCTAGAATCTTTTCTATGATTTATTGAACATACATAATGGACAATGTGAGGCTGCAAGTATGACACAGACAAGTCAGACCACTATCCCACCATCCAAACTCTCTACCTTTCAAATGTGATGGCAACAGCTTCAGGACCCTGAACCTAAGAAACTTGGCAATAGCATTGCTTCCAGCTCTGTGTCATCAGTCTTCATCCTGGGAAACAGCCCCTGTGGAGATGTAGGATGGCAACTGCTTCTGAAATGCCTATAGCTGCTAAAGAGACAGAAGAGAACATTCTTGCCACTGAAGTCCTTGTCACTGTCAGATAATTCAGGGTCAGAAAGTGATATGATTTTATGAAAAGAAATGACATTAAAAAACAGGCAACACCATCTGCTTTGCTGCTGCCCCCTAAGGGCTATGGGACTTTTTCATCTCATTTGTGAAACTTTCCTTTTGTTTTGTCTTCCCCCATTAGAATGTGAGCTCCTGCAGATCAGGGACTGACTTACTTTCCCATTTTTATGCCTAGAGCTTAGCACAGTGCTTTGCCCATAATAAGGGCTTACTAAATGCCTTTATTCATTCGTTCAAATAAGTAGAAAAAATATCAACTACTTATGTAGCACTTTCCCTTTCAATACATTCACTTGTTGGAGGCTCGCAACAACTTGGCAAGATAAGTGATGTTATCCCTATGGTACAGATAAAGAAACTGAGACTCAGAGAAGAAGTGGTCTGTCTCTTTTCACACAGATAGTAATTATCAGAGACAGTATTGAAATCCAGTTTTTCCCTACTTCAAGGTCATGGAAAATCTACTATATAACATGTCTTAGTTATTTTGTTCATGGTCTCAGAAGATGTCTGGATAAAAGGACATATGTCATAGAGTAATGATTATTTTACCTCAGACCTGTAAAATGATCCCATCTGGCCTCTCTGCTGACTTGAAAATTTGATAACAAAGCAAATTTCTTTAAATTCCTTTCTATTTAAAAAACAATAACAACAAACAAACCCTCACTCCTAGTTTCCAAGGTATGTCAAAAATAATTTAAGAGACAACAAGCCTGATTAATCAAAACAATGCTGCCTGATAACTTTCCTGGTTTAAAAAAAATAATTAATCTAGTAGAAACCTTATATTTTGCCCCATTCTACAGAGATGTCCAATGATGATTCCATTGGTCTTTTCTGAACTTTTTCCTAAAAGCCTTGAAGGTAACCTCATTAATCTGACATTACAGGAAATGCCAGGAGCTTCATCACGGTCTTTTGTGATAATTTGTGGCATTTGGAAAAGGTAAGAGAGAAAGAAAACATGGATATGGTTTGTAAAGATTAAGGAACCTCTCTAGGTTGATTGTCCTTCCCCTGTGCCTTGGCCATCCTAAGATGACTCCACTCTTGTAGGTCTCACACAGTGATGCATTTATTATGTGTTCCCTTGAACTGTGATGCTTGATGTTTTATGTTGAAACACATTTGTTATCATTTGTAGCATAATAGAACTGAAAGGGACCTCAGAGGACATCTAGTTCAGTTTCCTCACTTAACAGATGAAGAAACTGAGAGAACATAAATAACTTGCTCAGTCACATAGAGTAAGTAGAAGAGGGAGGATTTGAATTCAGGTCCTCTTTCTGCTATGCATGTATCTTCCTGCTCCTGCTTTGATCAAATATCATCATATGCCCAATGAGAGTAAAGACCATGACTTCATTTTTCATCTTCGTTAGTTTCTAGCCTAGTACTCTTCCCATGACAGGTGTTTAATAAATATCTGTTGAAGTGAGTGTGTTGTTGAATAAAAAGGTGAATTTTAAATACATTGAATTTAGAGATTAAGGCATGCCCATGAGCATCCTTTAAACAGGAAGCAAAGAAATACTATCAGTGAAGATCTGTGGGGAAAATCTGGAGCTGCCCTTACATGGGAAAAAAAAAATACCTCTTGGATTTTTGAAGACCCTGAATACTTAGCATTTGGGAATTCACCTTCCTGCTTATTTATAATGTGTCATCTGTTATTATTTTGAAACTTCAGATTCCTATGGTGAACAATGTTATGAACTTCTTTTCCTCAACCAGAGCTCTTTAATGAAAGCATTGGGGAAAATAACATTATCAGAAACCTTAGACATTTTGGCCCTACGCTGGACTCTTTAGGTTAACCACAAACAACTGGAACACTGTTCTCTCTTCCGGTTGAGTGAGAAGGGCATAATGTTGGAAGTCAAGACATTAAGAAATAAATCAGTTGATAAAATGGATAGGAATAGCATGCCATCTGTTTATAATTAGCTTTTAATTCTTAATTTAGTTATTTTACTTATTTGTTTACCAAAAAAATAGAATGGGAGATTCTCAAAGATTGACTTAAGATCTGGCAAGGCTTACAGTACATTCCAGCTCAGCATTCTAGGTAACGGTAGGGACACTTCAATGCATCTCGTTATGTTACTGCAATGTGTGTTTGTTACCATGTTCTAAATAAGTGATAGATTATTTTGGCCTGTGGGGTACCTTGACAAGGCCAAGGCTTTGTGTGCCATCTTCTCTGGGGGTGTCAGTCTACCTTGCTGCTCCAAAATAAACTTTTTTTAGAAGGAGCAAGGAAAAAGTGGCAGTATTCTTAATGAGATATTAGTGGAATGCTGTTGCCAGTAGTGGAAGTAGTGCCTTGGCTAAACCAAAAGGAGCTTCTCAAAGAATATTTAATATTTAATATTCAAGCTCAGTGTCTCCCTAGAGGCTAGATCATACCTCAGGTGCAGCTCTCTGCCAGACTTCAGAGGTAAGAGCCCTTGTTGAGTCCTGATGATGCCTTTCATGTGTCTATTCTCCTCCATGTGTCTAACTTCCCCATATAAAAAATGTTCCAGAGCTGCTGCCCCTGATGTTGAAGGGGGCTCCAGATCTTTTGACATTTAGAAGTTTACAAAATCTTCACTGGGTCTTGTGTATGCTAAACCTTTCCAGATCTTAAGTTATTTTTTATGAATCTCCCATTCTATTTTTTAAACAAATAAGGAAAACAGTTAAAATGGAGATTTGGAGGAAGAAAAAAGGAAATCTCTCCTCTACTCCCTACCACCAGACCCCAGCAAAGAGCAGTTCCCTTTTAAAGGAGTCCTTCATCACTGGTTTAACCACCATTCAAATTATTGCTGATGAAATGGTCAATTTCAAGCTGATTCATGTTCTGTATTGGCCCAGGGCAGGGGTGGGGAAACTGTGGCCTCGAGGCCACATGTGCTCCTCTAGGTCCCCAAATATGGCATTTGACAGAATCCAAGGGCTACACTTGAAGACCTAAAAGGACACATGTGATCTTGAGGCCATAGGTTCCCCACTCCTGGCCCAGGGTAATGTCTTATTCTTTTAGCCAATCATAAGCCATGTCCTGTCTGACTTCATATAATGATTAAAGACCTTCACTCCATCTAAATTAATTTAGAATTTGTTCACATCTAGGTTACACCTTTGATTGGTTGATTAAACCTGCATTTCTCCAACTTTCAAAGTTATTATATTAATTAGGATGGAGATAGAATCCTCCATGACTCTTAATAACATAATGAAGAACCAAAGAAGTGGTCCACAGAACATACTTTCAGAAGGACTGATCCATATGCTATCTAGCAATCATCCTTCTTGCTTAGTTATAAGAATTATAATCATTATGATAATGAGGATGATGATATTAGTAATGGTGATGATATTAATAATGATGATAGCCAAAATGTATATAGATCTTTAAAGACTTTACAGAACTTTATAAATAATATGGCATTTTATTCTCACAACAACCCAGAGAAGTAGATGTTATCATAATCCTGAGTTTGCAGTTGAGAAAAATGAGGTTTAAGTTAATAACTAGTCTAGGAATCAGTCTGAGACTGAATTTGAGTTCAAATCTCCCTGACTCCCCGCATGTTCAACAGTCTATCCACTGCACCACCAAATAATGTTACTACTGTCATATAATCCATCACCTCTGTCAACTTCAATCCTAAGAAATAAGCATTGTCAACCAAAGCATTAGTAAAGTGGTGAGCAATATGTAAATATTTAAAAGTACTATACTCTCAGTTATCCACACAAATGGAAGTGACAAATGATATGAAATCTTGAACAATTTCTTTTTTGTTAGTAAATCGCTAGCTTTTTTCCTTCCCAGTTATGTTATAATTTATTTGCATTTCCTGAATATATGCTGACTGGGAAAAAAAGAGTAAACTCAGTATGGAATTTAAAATTCATGATTGAATAATTCACAAAGCAAGGAGTAGATGGGATTTTCTTTCAATATAGCTTTAATAGTATTGCCTTATATTTTTCCAGTGTTACAATTTTTTAAATGAAGATTGGTTTTTCAATGTGACTAATTAAAAACACAAGTCTATAATTCATAGCTATTGTTTTCATCTTTCTAAAATATGGAGTTCTAGAGTTCCCCTGATGGCAGCCGTCATCTTAGGCTTGCCTTTGTATTGGCTGGGTTCAGTTTCTGCTTTGCCCTTTCTCCACTGGTACCTGTTTGTATTCCAGGTGAATATGTCACCATAAAACCTTTTAGCTCATAACATTAAAAGCTTATAACAAAAAAGACCCACTGTTAAAATATTTTATCAGTGTAACTTAATCTTCCATCTACTTCCTATGAAACCCAAGCTTCATTTAACAATGACAATACGTTCTAGTCCTCCTTGCTTCTAAGAGCCTTCACACTGTCAGTTAAAGTAATGTTGCCCCATGAACCCAACGTTGGGGGGGATAAAGAAGTTTCACAGAAAAGTTCAGCAATAGCATAAATCCATCCCTTCCTCCCACCTTCTGTCATTCTCTTGGAATGAGTGCGTACTTCACAAGCACCCACACACACATCTCAACTCCCTTAGAGCTTTTACAGTATTTTATTCAGTAAGATAAAAAATGACCCTTGGCGAGTTGGATTTGATTAAAGGTTTTTTAATTATAGACTAAAATACAACATCTTCTGTACCCTGTGAAATTTAACTTCCAAGAAATCATGGGCAAATATGTTTTATAGAATGAAAAAAATTATATAATCTTGGAAATTTAGGGCTAGAAGAAACCTTAGACATAATCATTTCAATCTCTTCATTTTTATAGATAAGAAAACAGAAGACAAAAGAGATTGCAGTTCACCAAGCTAGTTTTTAGTATAATGTATAGAGCCCTGGATTTGGAGTCAGAAGATCTGGGTTTGACTTTTGCCTCCATCTGAGTAGGCAAGTAGCTTAAGCTTTCGGAAACCCAGTGTCTTCATCATTAAAAGGGAAATGATATTCGTAATTTCTTGGACTTTCATACTTCACACAGTTGTTGTGAGGAAAATATTTGGCAAACCTCAAAACTCTCAATAAATGTGGGTTTTATTAATTCTTGACACTTGAGCCCGGACTCTGTACTTAGTTGTACATTTCTTTTTATGGAGACTATCCGTGATATACAATGGGCTTTCCAGCCAATCAAATTCCAGGCAAACGACACTAGAAAAAAATATCTTCGATGATCTGCAAGTTTAGAAAGGATTCTAAAGCATACATTCAGCCATTCATCTGACAAACATGAATTTCCCTATTATGTCAAAAGATACAAACTATATAGGCTTTTAAGCCTTGACGAGTTTTTTGTCTATAAACTACTTAAGGGCAAAAGCTACATCTCTTTCAACTATATGCAGCACTCTCCTGCCTAATGATTCTTTCCCATCCCCCCTCCCCACGTCAGCACAAGCACATAAATTATCTGACTGCTTCCTGTTGGTAACGAGGACACTTTTAACAGGCGACTGAGCTGGAACTTTGTGGATCTATCAAAGTAGCGATCTTCACCGCTCAAGCCCCTTTTCTTGCTGACCTTGTGGTGCAGTGATGACTCTCTGAGCTTCAGGGAGTTGGTGGGGATGACTCTCTTCCCCCCTGCCAGACCATGAGCTGTGAATTTTTGGCTTCCTGGGTACGACTGATATAGAGCCATCTCTTCTTTCTTTGATGGCAGGGTCTTGTGGGATCTTAAAAGGCCACTGACTTTTGTCCCTTGTTGAAGCACCTGAGAAAGGAGGCACTGAGTTACTAGAGCAGTTTTGGGAAAAATAGCAGCAGAGGCAGCAGTGAATGGGAAAGAGGGAAAGTTTCTTACAGAAAGAAGGAGCCCGAGAAATAAAGGTCCCCTCTGTCTTTAATCAGGCAATATTTAATGAAGTTAAATATAAAATGGAGTTAAATACATAATGGAGTTAAAATATAAAACAGCTAATGAGCAGCTTTGTTACAAATGTCACAACAAGATTTGAATACTAGCCTTTCAACTGATAAAAATCATTCTCTCTATATATTTTTTTTATTTTTAGTACACTTTTTCTGTGTGGGAATAAAACTGTTTGTTCTGTATCTGATTCATATTTGTACTCTGAGTTCCTTATTTTCCTCTCTGTCCTTCCTCTTACTGGGATAGAACTCTTAGACTAAACCCCAGAATAAATTTTTTTTCCATAGAAATCTGAGATGAAATAGAAGCTTTAGGAGCCTAGTTCCTCTAATAAGAATGTCTTCTTTCTTTCCTGTCTGAAAACCCAGAGCAATGAGTCTAGGGCAGGAAAAGGCAGGAATTGGTGATGGTTACCAACTGTTGTGGCTTCAGCCTATTGGTATTTGGTTAGCCACTCTGTGAGATCTGTATTCCTTCCTACAGCACCTAACACAGTGCCTTTCACACAGTGGGTTCTCCTTTCCCTCTCAGATAGAAAGATAGACAGATAAGGATATACACACATATGTAACATATTATACATACATGTATGTACATATGTGTGCATATATTCATATATGGATGAAAATTAAATGAATCCAATAAGAGGTAAACTTCTTGAGGTTAGGTCTCATGGTTTTTTTTTAATCTTTTCATCCCCAGCGACTTATACATACAGTAGTAAGTACTTGGTGTCTTTTGAATTAAAATGAATTGAATTGCATGAATTGTTAGCTATGAGAAGGCAAAGGACAAGTTACCATTTCGGTACCAAAAGCTGGTTGACAAGACAGATACCTTGAAGAAAATTATGCTACTTTTGTACTTGGAGACAGTTGGAAAGACTGTGTAAATACAAAATGTTGTGAACTACATATTTTCATATAACTTTTCAAGCAAAATATGTACCTAGTAAATTTTCATTTGAATTTTAAAGGATTGTTATTAACTGGTTTATTCTTGAAGATTTACTACTCAAAATGGTTTAACAGAAGATTAAGTTCCATTTTTTTAAATAATCATTTTACTGACACAATAATTCTTTGAAGAGGCAGGCATTATTCAGTCTAACATATTATTAGCAAACACTTCAGTATTCTAATTATTCTTAAAGTAACTCATGGAACATAAGTGAATAAGTCACTACCTTGTGTCTTTCTACAAGGATCTGATAATTAAGACAGTTTAATTTGCTACTGTATTCCTGAAATAAAATGTAAATTATACTACATAAATAGTTATAATCCTCAAAGTTCATCCAAACACATTTCTCTTCCTTTTCTCTTAAGACATTTATAATTAAAAGGCCCAGTTCTCAGTGAGGTCACACTAAGAATTTAGACAATTATGTGAGGAACAAATAAAGAGTGATGATTTGAAGTGGACTGAAAGAAGATTGTTTGAATGTACAAGAGACATGTTAAAACATTTGATTTTTCTAAAAAGAAAGCAACAGTCAAGAGAAATGGAATCACTTACTACAAACTCTCCAGTTTTTGAAGAGATTGACTAACTAACTGTGTGACCTTGACCGGGTCATTTGGGGTCCCTAGGCCTCCGTTTCCTCAACTTTAAAATGAAAGTGGGAGATGGGTGATCTCTAAGGTACCCTTTCCATCTGTGGTGCTTATGAGTCTCAAAATGTTCAGATTTCATGATGTCGAAAATGGAGATGGCTATGGAGAACAATATGAAATAGATACAGAAAAAAATGTGACCTAAATATCTAGTCAGTGTTCCACAGGGGATATCAGCTTTTTTTGGCAAGTAGCAGGGACTGGTATTTTAAGTATAGAGACATGTCCCATTCCTGGAGTCAGGATGACCCATGTTTGAATACTCTCTAGTGTAATTCTGGGCTAGTTGCTTAACTTCTGTGAACCTCAGTTTCCTCGTGTTTATAATGGGATAAATAAGTGCACTCTGCAGAATTGTTGAAAGGCTCAAATAAGGTAAAATGTGCAAATCACTTTTAAAACATTGAAGTACTACATTAAAATTACTTATTATATTATAAAGTGTCTCCAAAGAATGTCATTTTGAAATATTCGTGTACTTATTATAACTGACTCCTGCTGTAAAACTGTGAAGGTTGTTCATTCCGTTCATTCATTCATTCAACACTCATCAATGTCATTTTTTCCAGGGGAATTTTTTCCTGTATAGTTATTTCACCTAGTGTTATATTTTACCAGAGTCAGTTAAGAACATGTGCACAGAAAACATGGCGTGCAAGAGTTGGAGACCAGAGACCTGAGTCAGAATCCCATTACAGTGACTTATCAGCTGGGTGGTGATGAGCAAGCCATTTAACCTGTGAGAACCTTATTTTATAATACTGGCATTGCCTACTATCCTGTATTATCAGCATTTAAAAAATCTTAAATCATTTAAAATGAGTTATTGTTATCACCATCCAATTTGATCTCCTCTTCAAGTTAAGTAGGAAAATAATTTAGTTGTGATCTCTAGAAAATACCTTTTCGAAAAAGAAGCAATGCAAATCTACCCCCAGCCCTTTTTTTTTTTTTCAGAATGGAGTGGGAGATTCAGTCAATTAATTTAACTAAGGGAATACTTGTTGAATGATGGATGGCAGTGCTACAAAATGTTGAAACCACAACCTTATTTGCTCCGCCCTCTTCCTAATCATTTCACAAATGATAGAATGGGTCTAAGACAAACTGTGAAACCAACTGTTTGATCTCTTCTTTCTATTGCGTTAGCTAGTTATCTCAAAGAAAATTCTCCCATAGTACCCTACAAGAGCAAAATTTACCTGCAGCCTTCTCTTGCCTCTATAGTCTGTGGACTATAGGGAAAAGGAAGGAGGAATTTTTGATGATGATGTTGATGATAAAAATGATAACTTACTTTTATATGGTACTATAAAGTCTTAAAAGTATTTCCCAACTTATGTCTACAAAGGTAGATGCTAATGCATTATCTCCTCATACTCTACCTCATATAACCTACACAGCCATGGCTTTTATTGTTCTTTTGTCTTTCTTACAGATGAGGAAAAAAGTACAGACAGCAAATGATTTAACAAAGGCTTCAGATAATCCATCTTAGAGCCAGAATGATGAATCCAGGTCTCTTGGGTATAGGGCCAGCATATTTGGCCCTTCACATCATTATCTCTCTCAACGAGTTGTCATAGGACTATACCAAAAAGTCTATTACTCCTAAAAACCTCCCCATTGATGCCTAAAATTCTACTATTAATGATTCACTACTAATTAAACAGTCCCACCTCCCTTTAAAAAGAAAAACTTCCAAACAACTACATGGCAATAAATTTGTCAGTTCACTGACCTAGAGTCATTAGATAGATAATGTAGCTTTTCCCTGAAGAAATAGAGGCAGGGAAGACGGAGGAAATGTGAAAATATTGGACCTTTCCTTCCCTCCTCAAGACATCTATGCCTTCTATCCTTCCTCTCAGCAGAGGACTGTGCCTCTTTATTGAGATCATTAAAGCCATTTGACATGAACTCTCTGTTCCCCCTTTCCTTTCATCTCAAAATCCTTTGACATTCTCATTCTCTCCTTTTCCCTGTTCTTTGGCAAAAAGTTGGTCCTCATCTTTGCCGAGACAAATCCCTTTATATGTGTACTTCATTCCATCCTCTCCCACATCTTTTCGAGTATTATGGAAGCCCAATCATCCCTTCTCTGTCTTTTCCATATTTTTAAACTTCTCCCTATTTTCTATTTCATTTCCTTTTACCTTCAAATATGTCCAAGTCTGCTCCATCCTAAAACATCAATAAAAACAAAAACACCTCACTAAGCTCCATCATTCTCTCAAATGATCAGTATATATGTAGCCTCCTTTTCATACCAAACTCCTTGAAAAGGCAGTTTACATTTGTTGCTTTCCCAGTCTGTGCCTTACTTCCCAACTCTCTGCAGTATGGTTTCCAGCCTCGTCACTTACATAATAATGATCTGTTATCACCCTTAGCCTTTTATTTTAACTTATCTGCCACATTTGACACTGTTTTCTCTCTTCCTCTTCTAGATACCGACATTATTCCCCCCGGTTCTCCTCATATTTGTCCAACAACTCTGTATTTCACAAGTTCACTATCCATATCACATTCCCCAGTGTTGATATGCTTATGGGGATGTCCTAGTCCTGTTTCTCTTCCTTATATATTTTCTTTTGGTAGCATTATCATTCCCCATGAGTTTGACTCTCTTCTCTAAGCAATAACACAATGATCAATCAATCAGAAAATATTTATTAAGTGCCTACAGTGTGACAGGAACTGTACAAAGTGCTGGCATGCAAAAAAGAGGTGAAATACATCCCCTGGCCCCAAAGAGCTTACATTCTAATGGAGAAACAACATGCAAACAAATATATACAAAGTGAGCTCTACCTAGAATAAAAAGGAAATAATTAAAAGAGGGAAGGCACTAGAATAGAGAAGGCTTGGGAAAGGTTGGGAATATACTTGGGGGAAAAACATCCCTAGCATGGAGAACAATCAGAGAAAATGCTTGGAGCTGAGAGATGGGGTACATTGTTTGAAGGAGTCCAGTGTCACTGAATCAAAGAGTACATGTCAGGAGTAAGGTGTAAGAAGGTTAGAAAGGTAGGAGGGGACTAGATTACAAAAGGATTTGAATGCCAAACAGAGCATTTTGTATTTGTTTCTGGAGGCATTAGGGAGCCACTAGAGTTTATTGAGGTGTGTGAGGCAGGGGTAGGGAGGGTGTGTGATATAATCAGACTTACATTTTAGGAAAATCATTTCAGTGGCTAAATATAAATGAATTGGAGTGGGGAGATTTGAGAAATGCTGACCCACCAGAAGGTTATGCACTAGAGTGGTGACCGGAGGAGAGAAGTTCTATTCGAGAGCAGTTGGAAAGGTGAAATGAACAGGCCTTGACAAGAGTGCATGTATTGGGGTTGAGAGATCGTGAGAAATCCAGGATGACTCCTAAGTTGCAAGTCTGAGGGACTCTGAGAGAAGGATGGTGTTGCCCTCTAAAGTAATAGAGAAGAGAGGAAAGAGGAAGGGTTTAGGAAGAAAGATAATGAGGTCTGTTTGGGACATGTTGAATTTAAGATACCTTTTGTTCATCCAGTATGAGATGTTTGAAAGGCAGTTGGAGATGCAATATTGGAAGTCAACAGAGAGTATAAGAATGGTAAGATAGATTTGGGAATTATTAGCCTAGAGATAGCAATTAAATCCATAAGAACTGATAAGATCACCAAGTGAAGTGATAGAGGGAGAAAAGAATAGGGTACAGGACAAAAAGGTGAGATAGGTCTATAGATATGATTTAAAGCAGGATCCAGCAAATGAGGCAGAGGAGTAATCAGATAGGTAGGAGGAAAACCAGGAGAGAGCAGTGTCCCAAAAACCTAGAGAAAAGAGAGAATCAAGGAAGAGAGAGTGATCAACCGTGTCAGAGGCTGCAAAGAGGTCAAGGAGGATGAGAGTTGAGAAAAGGGCGATTGCATTTGGTAACTGAGAGGTGATTAGTCACTTCGGAGAGAGTCGTTTCAGTGGAATGATAAAGGATCTATTGTAAGTAGAGAGTGAGAGAAGAGAAAGTGGGGCATCTGTTATAGGTGGGGTTTTTTTAAGGAGTTTACAAAAGTCAGAAGAGATATAGGATGACAGCAGGGATAGAAGGATCAAGTGAGGCTTTTTTTCAAGATAGAGGAGACATAGGTATGGTTGCAGGGAATGAGCCACTAGAGAGGGAGAGATTGAAAATAAGTGAAAGAGTGAGGATGACAGAGAAGGGAATCTGTTGCAAGTAGATGGGATGGAATGGTATTGCTTGACCAAATAGAAGGGTTAGTGTTGTTAAGTAGTAAGTCCATATCATCACGTGAGGCCAGGGTGAAGGAGGAGATAGTGGTGCAGAAGAAGACTATCTTTTAGTGTTCTTAGATCTGCAGACCTACTGTGAACACTATAGCTGCTAGTCTTAAAGGCATATGGCCAGTTTGGGGTATTCATCAAAATACACTTTAAAAAAAAATTGACATGCTGCCAATACTTGGTCCAATACTCTTGAACCTTTTCTGAGGATCTGTTTCTTCACATATGAAATAGAAGCAATAATTATTTGCCACTTATATCATGTTGGTGGGGTGTTGGGTGTTCAGGTTGTACTAGCACCTCTGGTGGGAGAGCTTGCTGAGCCCTTTTCAGGACTACTTCTCTACTTTTGGTGTCTTTTACCCAACTTTCACTTGTGGCTTCAAGAAGATGTAGCATACACAGTGGCCATACCCCAGTAAACTTGTCTTGCCAGATGGGCTAGAGCATCTTACAGGGTCACTTACATCCTCAAACCCACTGGTGAATTAGATGGGTGTGTACTCCGAGTATGTGAAAACTTAGCCTGGTGGAATCCGTGGATGACAACAATTTGTTCCAATGGCCATGAAGGGGGTTAAGTAGGTGCCATGAAGCACTTCGATCTTGGTCAGATATCTAAGATGCCAAAGTCATCCACCACATCCTGATCCATCACCAGTCTGACTTCACTTTTGTTTTATCACTGAACTTTGATGACTCTGGAAGGGAGTGAGACTGATGACATTCTGCAACACTGCCTCACTTAATTCCAATTCACTCAAAAGTCAAGACATCACTCAGTGATGTTATGGGTCTTTGAAAAGGAAAGACAATAACAAATAAACATATCCTGTTGGGAAGATTTTCCTGTAAAATAGAATAAACTGTTGTATAAAGAGAACAGATTTTCCCTTTGGGAAGAGAGACAGATGTGGTTGTGTACCTTAATGGAAAGGCAAGTATAGTAAAATGTGAACAATTTTATAATTTCTGGTAACAATTATTTAATAAGAAAATTCTAGTGTTTCTAATATGAATATAAAGTTACTAAAACATAAGAAGATGGCATGATGTATTAGTGTGCTGGACTTGATGAAATCAAGAAGATACAGGTTCAGATTCTATCTTTCATACCTATTGGTTATATGACTTCAGGCAAGTCCCTTAATAGCTCAGAGCTTCAGACAACTCTCTAAAACTGTAAGTTATATGGATAAGCTGCAGGTCTTTGATACATTGTCATTCTAACACATTTCATCCAACCTGCAAACTGTATTCTTTCACCAAATGAGATAGTATATGAGACACACATAGCACCTGGGAGTGACAAGCTAACAAATAAAATGGTGTCAGTCTTGTAGATGATAAATAAATGTGTGTTTGACAGTGATTTACAATAATAGTATACTATTATTGAAGTATAGATTAAATTCCACTATTATTTTTCCCAAGCTAGATCACTTGGTCATATTCAGAAACTTTTTTAAACTGATATTTCAGAGTCATTTTTAAGCTTTTATTGTACAGAGAAGATTGTGATTTGTGATTAATATACTATAGCTCTATAAGGCATTTCCAATTGCCTGCTTTCAGGGGAAAATAGGTCAGATTAGCTGACATGTCATCCAAGAGGGACATAACCTTTCCTGGTAAGCTGTGTCAAGTTGTCTGCCAGATATCACCAGGATCCTTTCATTGACTCTAAACATTTCTGCTAAAGTGCTACTTCATGCCTCATCAGGGTATGGAGTTTCATAGATCAAGAAGTACAAGGGACCTCAAAGCCCTCCTAATCCAACTTTCTCATTTTACAGATGAAGAAACTGAGGCCAGAGGAGTTTAAGTGGCTTGCCCAAGATCATGGAGGTAAAAGTAACAGAAAATGACTGTGGCTTCTCAAAGGCTATGTCAGTGGAGCTCAAACTCTGACTTGTTCTGTTGAGCTAGAAAGACTTCCAGTCATCTGAGGATCCTCCCAGCTGGGTCCAGAAAATCTCATCATCATCAAATTGGCTGCAAAATAATGGCATTTTAGGGCACAATGACTTTCAGAGTCTATTTTTAAGTTATTGAGAAGTTTGCAATCAGCATTAGCTGAGGCAGCACTCACACCAATGTTGTCATAGATTCTTGAAGTTTTCAGGTTAGCCTTTGTAGTATCAGTGGGATGTTTGCTGTGGGGAGGCAGAGAAGAAGAACATACCTTCCTTGCCTTCAGGGACTTTACAGTTTCATTTAGGGGAACGACATAGATACATGAAAGTAAAATCAAAAATAAAAGATCAAGTAATACTATTATCAACAAACAAATATTTATTAAATGCTTGCGGTATTCCACGTTTGTACAAGGTGGTGGGAATACAAAAACAAAAGTCCTCTCCCTCAGGGAGCTAATATTGTACAAAAGGAAACAACACGCACATATATTAGTGTCTACAAAATAGATTGTAAACTCCTACTTTGGATTGTAAATTCCTTGAAGGTAGGGATTGTCTTTTGCATCTTTTTGCAACCCTAGCACTTAGCACAGTGCCTGGCTTACAGTAGATTTGTCATAAATGCTTGTCAGTTGACTATTTGAATTTGAGGTTAGGAAAGGCCTCTTGTAGGAAGTAATGTTTGACCTGTGTTCTGAAGAAAAATGCTGTTTCTGAGTGAGGCATAATGGATAGAAGAATGAAGACTAAAGATAGATAGAATGGATAGCACCTGACAGTACCACTGTGATGTTGGGAAAGTACTCTGTTTTATTGCCTTTATTTATAAAATAAGGGCATTGGACTCGATGAACTCTAAGGACCCGCTTCATTTTAGGAACTACCAAGAAATAGCACATGGCAATTTAGTATCAAGTATGTAGTGTAAGCATTTAAGTACTGCAGATGACCAGAGGCAAGAAAGATTCTTGTGCATTTAATACTGATAATAGCTACCATTTACATAGAGCTCTAAGGTCTACAAAGTGCTTTATAAATACTAAGTCCTTCTATCCTCATAATAATCTTCAGAGGAAGGTACTGTGATTATCCCTATTTTATTAATGATGCAACCAAGGGAGAGGTTAAGTGACTTGTCCAGGGTCACACAGCTAGTAAGTGTCTGAGGTCAGACTTGAACTCAAGTCTTCCTGACTCCATGTTCTGTGCTCTGTGGACCACTTAGCTACCACCATCAGAGTGGTCACAGAAGGCTGTGTGGAAGACATGGATTTTTAGTTGATAAAAGTAACATGATGATGCATTAATTAATCTGCTAATAGTGTTTAGAATAGATTGGGGAGAGGTTGACAGCAGAAAGATTAGTAGCTAAGCAATTCATAATCATTCAGGTTTAATGTAATGAGATTTCCTTCAATTCAAAACATCAAATTGGCCAATATGGCTAATGGCATAGGAGAATAAAAGGCACAGCCCATATCCAATGGCAACAAACACAATTACTCCATTTGAAGACCACAACTATAAAAAAAAAAATTGTCTATCTGTTCTTTGCAGATGTGGGCAAGAAGCCTTCCTTCTTTAGCCCCTTTAATTGCAGTGCCTTCTCTCTTTTTAATTTTTCTGTATTTATTCTGTATGTAGCTTCTTCTGTATATATTTGTTTGCATCCTGTCTCCCACATTAGTTTGTAAGCTCCTTGAGGGCAGAAATTGTCTTTTCATTCTTTTTGTATACCCAGGACTAAGCACAATGCCTAGCTCATAACAAACTCTTAATAAATATTGATTAATTGAAGACATGGACTCCAAAAACAGAGACTACATTTTTTTTTGCATTGTACCACCAACAATAGATTACTGAATGTAATTAAATTTAAATGAAGATTTTATTTCCTTTGAGGAAGATAATCACTTTGGGGCCTACTAAAAGTCTTATTCAGGATGAGTTGGCCTTTCTCAGTTCTTATCAGAAGATTGTCACAAAATTTACTTCCTAATCTTTACTGTAAAGCAGCCTTGTCTTTGGGAGAATGTTAGTCTCATAAAAATGATTAGAAATTATTAGAAAAACAGTATGCAGTGTTGTCACAACAGGGAGAAAGGTAAAGTGAGACCTAACTGACAGAAAAAGATGAGGTATGACCATTTGCATCAGGGGAGTAACTTTTTAAAACGTTTTTTGAGGTGTTCTGTTTTTACATTGTGAACATTTACAAATTCTTCCCACTTATGAGAGTTCTCCTGTAACAAAGTAGAAGTTAAAGTAAAACTGACAATGCAATGACCTCATCTGAAAGTGCATGCAGTGTTATACATCAGAGGCACCCCCTGCTTCTCTCTTAAAAAAAAATAAGCTTATTTTATCTGCATCCCATGCCTCACTCCATTAAAAAACAAAGAAAAGGAAAACAAGTTTCCTATACCTAATATGTATAAACAAGCAAAACACATTCCATCGAAGGTTGTATGTGTGTGTGTGTGTGTATTTGTGCATATATACACAAATTATGTGTATGAATTTTATTCTGTACCTTAAATCTATCACATCTCTGCAATAAGAAAATATAATGAAGGTAAATAAAAAGCTACCATAATTGTGAATATGAATGGAATGAACTTAACCAATAGCATAAAAGAGGTTAGCACAAGACTTTAGAAAGCAAAATCCAAAAATATTTTGTTTACATAAACACCCTTGAAACCTAAGTACTTACATGGTCTACGTGTCTAGAGCAAAATCTATTATGCTTACACTGAACTTAAAAAAGTGGAGACAACAATTATTTCAGACAAGGCAGCTACAAAGGAAAAAGCTAAATTAAAAAATAAAGAAGAAACTACATTTTGCTGAAAGGTTACAGACAATGAATTTATTTCAGTGCTTAATGTGTTTGCATTACATGACAGCAACTAAATGTTTAATGGGAAAAAACCCACCAACAAATTTAAGGAAAAATAAGCAATAAAACTGCCATAATAGGAGAACTCCATTTATTCCTAAATAAATTCTCTTTCTTTGAAGAGAAAAAGACAGCATAATAATAAAAAATAAATTAGAAAAAAAGGTAAGAACCTGAATAAAAATTTAGAAAAAAATTGAGAAGATAGACATCTAGAAATTATTTAATGGATATAGAAAGGAATTTGCGTATTTTTAGCTGTACATTCTGTCTTTACAAAAATTTATCATGTCTTAGGACAAATAAACCTCATAAATGGAGAAAAGCAGAAATACGTATGTATATATACATATATAGATATCTCCTTATCACAACATAATAAACATTATATTATGGATTACTGGAGGAAAATCATAGAATCAATAGGGGACTAAAGAATTTGATCCTAAATAATTGTTGGGTCAAAGAACAAATCATAGAAATGATAAATAATTTCATTAAAGAAAATGGAAGCAATGAGACAATATTCCAAAATTTAGAGTGCTTTAATTTCCATTCACATGGAGCCTAGTATGAATAATGGTGTCTGCAATTGTCATAGAATACGTCCTTCACAAAGTTCACATTAAAAAAAAGAACGTTCTTTATTGATGGAGAAGTTTTCTCGATGTAATTGTTTGTGAATGGTAATCCAATTGCATTAAGCCTTAGAACTCTACAGAGCCTCCCATGATAATACAATTATCCTAGCCTAATTATACATTGAAAAAATAAAGTAGATAAAAAAATTCATATTGCCCAGATTACCATGTAATTAGATAGACATTCCACTGAATTCATTAATAAGTAACTATATTCTTCCTTCCAAGGTACTCTTTCCTTTTCCTTCTAAGTCTGATAGAATCTCTTAAAGAGTGTGGCTTTGATTATTCAGAATTCATAGTCACCATCACTTGAATGTTCTCTTGCAAGTGTAAAAGCCATGGCATCTAGGTGATGCAGTGAATATAGTGCTAATCCTGAAGTCAAGAAGATCCAAGTATAACCATGGCCTCAGACTTTAGCTATGTAACTCTGGGCCAGTCAACTTCTGTCTGTCTCAGTTTCCCTAATTGTAAAATGAGTATAATTGATAGCACCTACCAGTGTTATTGTGAGGATCAAATAAGATAGAATTTGTAAGCAAAGTGCCTGACACATATTAGGTGCTTAATCAATTCTTGCTTCCTTCCTTCTGTCTTTCTCTGTTGTTTCTAATTCAAAGAGAAAAAAACTTTCTAGAACACCGAATGAAAACAGATGGCAAAATAGGCAGCAAACTATTTATGACAGCAGTTTTCAAGTAGCAAAGAACTGAAAACAAAGTAGATGTGCATTGATTAGAGAATGGATAAACAGAGGTACATGAATGTAATGGAATACTGCAGCACATAAGGAATTGTGAATCTGGAGGGACACAGGGATTCATGGGGAGATGTAGTTCTGATAAAAAGGGAAGTAAACAGAGCAATGTACATGACTACAACAACGTAATCACAAAGGCAACAAGAAGACTGATACTGAATGCTGTGTAATTATAGTGGACAGGTGGTCCATGAAGAAGAGATATGACTGTACCTTCCTTCATTCTTCTCCGAGGTGAGGGACTATGAATAGGAAACACAACCATTTTCTGTCAAACTTGAAACTTGTTAATTTTTCCAAAGAGCTTTTTTCTGCTCCTTTTTTCCCCTGTATTATAAGAGATGGCTCTCTGAGTGGGAAAGGAAAAGGGATATGTTAGGAAATTAAGTTGATTTAAAAGCAAAAGATATCGATAAAAAAATTTAAGAGGAAAATATATTGAATGACCAAAAAACCCCCTTTTTAAAAATAAGATCATCCACCCTCAGAATCAGGACAATTAATCTTGGGACCTCTGTGCTAGGGCAAAGATGATGATACTTCTTTAATAGGAAAACTACACTAAAGAAATCATGAGCATGCTCTGTCTCAGGTTTCATGGTAAGTTAGAGACTGAACTGTGATCGGTACCAAAGCCTCCCAACTTACAGTTTGGCGCTGTGTTCAGAAAGCATCCCTGTTGGTAGCTTTCAGATTCATTCCTATGTTTTTGTAAGTGGCTGTTACAACCAACAGGCTGTTAATTACTTCACTCAGCATGACCATTCTGTATATAAACTAATGAGAGCACATGAATCTGGGGCATATGAGATATGACTTTGACCTTTGTCTGCATCATTGCCATCGTATATGACCTTGGGAGGATTCTCTGGGCCTCAGTTTACTAAACTTCCTGCCAAATAAATGTGATGCACAGTCAGAGTAGATTCAACAACAAAATGTAAGAAACATTTATTAAGTACTTGCTATGAACAAGGGGGGTGTGCTAGTCAAGGAAGTTAGGAAAATTAAAAATGCTCACAGTCTCTACCCAAGAAATTTATCATTGGGAGAGTAAGGGAAGAGGAAGAGATATATACACGTAATTGGATGAGTTGTCATCATCTCTGTTCTACTGAAACCATTGTCTCAAAGATCACCTATGATCCAACTATGAAAAACAATGTTCTATTTTTATGTCTCTTTTTCCTATATGTTATCACTTTCATTTAAAAAATGTTTGGGTTCATAGGAAAGATCAAGCTTCTGAGGTCTAAGAAGGCAGAACAAGAAAGGGAAGAATGTGTAGTACATTTTGCTTGGCAAATCAAGTTTGTAAAGAGATTTATTATTATATAGGATTGGAATGATAGGTTGGAGCTAGATTAGGGAAGGTCTTGAAAACAGGGATAAGGAGAAAAGGGACTGGAGGTAGGGAGATCATTTAGATGCTATTATAGTAGTCAAGAAGAGTGGTAATGAGGAACTGAATTGGGATTGTGGCAATGTGACTGAAAAAAGAAAAGATGGATTAGAGAGACATTGCCAAAAGAAAATAAACTAAATTTGGAAACCTACTGGATGTGAGGGGTGAATGAGGGAAGAATCTCTCAAAGATATTTCCCTGGTTTCACACTTGGGTACCTGGGAAGATGGAGATGTTATCATGAACAGAAAGAGGGAAGCAGAAAGGAAGGGTATATTTATATGGAGCAAGGAAAATTTCAGTTTTGTTTATACTGAGCATGAAGTGCCTACAAATCATCTAGATGGTGAAGTTTAGTAGTCAGTTGGAGATGTGAAAATCTGGGGAAATGTTAGATCTGGAAATTTACTTTTGAGGGTCATTTGCATGGAAGCGATGGGTAATTGAAGTTGTGGAAGTGAGTTCAGTTGCCAAAAGGAATGAGGATATATAGAGGGAGAGAAAGAAAAAAACATAGGTAGAATCTTAGGACACACCCATATAAGGCTTCGAGAAGAAAAATGAAATAGAAAAGAGAAAAAGAAATACTGGTCAGAGGAATAAAGGGAGTAGAGCCCAGAGAGAGCAGTGTGACAGAAGCCATACGAGGAAAGACTTGGAAGGAAGGGATGGTCAGTAGGGAGGTGAAAGAGGATAAAAAAGAAACCATTGGTTTTGACAATTAAACCACTGATAGATGTGACAAAACCATCCATAGCTGAGAAGCTGATGGTGGTAAGAGAAATGAAAGCAGTTAGTATGAAGTTCTCTCTAGAAATTTAGCAAAGAAATTGAATAAAAAGTCAACAAGAAAAGGTAATAAGATGAAGGGAAGATTTTTTTTTCAGAACTAGAAAAGGGGGTGGCAAAAGACAGGGAACAGACCCCTTCTTTAAGCCAAGCACTGTGTTGAATGCTGTGCATATTTGATCCTTACAACAGCCCTGTGAGGTCAACACTATTATTGTTCACATTTTATGGTTGTGGAAACTGGGGAAGGCAGACGTCATATGACTTACCCAGAATGATACAGCCAGTAAGTGCTGGGGCCAGATTTAACTGATGCCTTCCTGACCCCAGGTCTTCCAGGGCTTCTTCCCACTGTGCCATTTAATTGCTCCAGTCATGAAAATCAAAAAGACCTAAGCATATTTGTAAGCCAAGAGGGATGAATTATGAATTATGAAAGTTACGAATGACTGAAATAACAGAATTAGTCACTCCAAGATGTAATTACTTTATAAAAATTCAATACCTGCCCACATACAGTACTGAAGTGTCAATAAATGGGTTTTTTAATGACCCAAGAGTCCAGAAAGGAATGTTTTCTTACTTCATCAACATTTTCACTTGCTAAAACAGTGTCCTATTCCCAGTATGATACACTTTTCTGAAGTCTGCTATGTTCTATTAGGTCCTCCAGGATTATAACCAACTCTTAAATAGCATTTTCATTTTATTTTAAAAATTCCTTCTCAGGTCTAGTGAGCCATTATGAAGACTAGCTTTACTGTCAGATGTGTGACTTAACAGCACTCTCAGCTTAGAATATGTGCTGCTGGCTCAAGGTGGATCCTTTAAGGAAAAGCTTCCCAGAAAGAAGTCCGAATCTATATTTTTAACTGTTGTCATCTCCATTTACATTTCATGTAGTTCATATACAAGGAAGGGAATTTTCTAATTCAAACAATGATAGAATGGTTTTTTTGCCCATAAGCAGAGGTATGGAAATATAAAATCTCTTTGAAGGAATAATCCCTACAAGAAAAGGATGTTTTCTTTGGCAGTGGGACATGTCCACATATCAACAAGAAAACAAGGAAATATATTTCACTGGATATTAAAAGATATGGCTAAAGTCACCACAGAGTCAATTTCTGTCTATATTTAAGGACTCCTAAACATGTTTGGAGATGGAAAAGGGGAAAAATGTATCCATAATTGAAAAAATGGGAGAAAGGAAAAGCTAACTCTGGGGAGGAAGGGCTTGTGTTAGAATAATTTTAGTATTCAGACAAATATAGGAAGAAATTATTGTAGCATCCACCTACAATCTTGGAAAGGTTAAAGAGAAGCCAATAATCATACTTTGGTTGCATACACAACTTCCCCATATGACTTGCCCTTTTCATTATAGGTGAAGAGAAAGATAATAGAGGAAGAGGAGGAAGGCCACTTCTTCTGTGAAAGGGAAGAAACCAGAAAGGAGGATAGAAGTAGGAATTTTTTGCCCTTCTTTAGCACCAGGATCATGACATTGAATGATAGGAAACTCAACACTAGGACCTTTTCTTAGAATAATGTTTTTAAATGCATAGAAGACAAAAGATTATAAAGGAAACTAGTTTCACTGAAATGAAGTTAGCTGTTAGCCACCTCTTGACAGAGAGGTGATAGATTCAGAAAGCAGAATGAGACATTTATATTTTGAACATGGCTAATGGAGGGAATTTGTTTTGCTTGACTATGCATATTTATTACAAGGATTTTGTTTTTTTTCTTTTTCCCAGTGGAAAAGAGAGTGGGAGGGAGAGAAAATAGATTTCTGTTAATTAAAATTTTTTAATTAAGGAAAAGAAATGCAGCAATAATTTGTTTAAAACTCACGGATACCAAATTAAGGTTTACAGAAACTTGCTCATTGCCAAAGAAGACCATGCCATCAGAGAAATAATGACAAGACTTGCACTTGACTTTGTTTGGAGTGAGGGCTGTGCAAGTCACCAGCCTCACTTTTCCTCCAGAGCCATCTTAATTCATCAGGATGACTGGAGATGACTCAGGATGAGGCAATTGGAGTTAAGTGACTTGTCTAGGGTCATGCAGCTAGTGAGTGTCAAGTATCTGAGGTGAGATTTGAACTCAGGTCCTCGTGACTCCTGTACTGGTGCTCTATCCACTGCACCACTTAGTTGCCCCTTAAGAATTGGAGGTAGGATTTGAACCTAGGTCCTCCTACTCCTAGGTGAATGCTTTTTCCACTATGCCATCCTGGCTCCCTCAGAGTTACCTGGGACACTGAGAAGTTCTGACTTTTATTTAGGACCATGGATTTAATGCCAAAACTCCTCATTTTACAGACCTATAGAAATGAAATCATGGATGTTCTGAAGCATAGAAGTTAAGGACAAAATAAGAGGAAAGTGGTTTAAGCTGTACACTAGCAATTTGTTAAATATATAGAGGGGGTTGCCAAGAGAGGTTGGTGGGAAAATTCTTCTCTACTAGTCTTTAAAGAGAATATTTTGACATAGGAGTCTACCTAAATACTGGTGGAATAAAAGAAATGTGGTAAATAAACTTTTTTATCCATCTCTATGACTTTTTTTTTCAAAACTTTATTTCACTGCTTTGTAGCAAATAGCCTTGACAACCATGATACTTACTGGCGAGGAAGGGCCCCCTGCCCTTTGGAGGCACAATGAAGCAGTTCCTTGTACCATGTCTTTTACAATTAAGAAGGGTCTCCTAAATAATCATGAACTACTTTTCTTTATAAGGTGACCAGAAGAGACCCTACTTCCTCCAGGCAGTCATCATATATAGCCTGTTAATCCTCATGTGGCTTAATCATGATCACACAAGTTGGGTGCTTAGACTACTCCCAGGTCCATTTTTGAGGGAACACAGACATGAGGCATACTCAGATCCTCACACATAATGGGGAGATGGCAGTATACCTCTATGGGTAGTGTGTCCCAAGCCAAAACCATAATCCCCTTTTCTCCTTTGTTAAGGAATTTCTGATTTTGCTTTCCAGATCTGCTTCTGCTTCCTGGCTTTCTTGATGCACTTGTGAAGTTTCCAAGTCAGGCAGCAGGATGCCAGGATGCACAGTGGGGTTCAGGTTGGATAGCATATCCTCGTAGGTGCTCTCAGGAGCCCCAGAATTCTCCAGCACCACCTCAACTCCTCCACTTTCTGCTTTACTTTGGTCATCTCTGCAGCAAGCTACCAAGACTGCAAGCTTCTGATCCTTCCATCTTTGTGATTTCTTTAGTGTGGGGAACAGCTGGTGAAGTTTCCTGCCAATGCAGATGGACAACAATTCTACAATATATAGTCACATAGAGTCACCTGAAGTCTTGGCCAGGGATACGCAGCTAATATTTGTCGGATGTGGATCTTGAACCTAGGTCTCACCAACCCTGAGAACAGCTGTCTATCCACTATGGCATACTGTCTCTAAGAAAAAACTGAACAGGAGAAAGTATAATGCAATAGAAAGATAGCAGAATCACAAATTAGAGATGCAAGGGACCTAAGAAGTTATCTAATCCATTCCCTCTCTCCCATTTTTACATGTAAGGAAGCCAAAACCCAGAAAGTTGACAGAATTCAAACCCAGGACTTACGGCTGCAAATCCATGCTGCTTTCTACCACATCTTCTTGCTGCTCAATTTTCGTAATGGGCCTAATATTCTGTAACTTTGGAGAAGTAAGAAAGGAGGGTGAACTCAGGAAGATTGCAAAAAGTTTGGAAGGGCTACCTACCTTCCAATTCCTAGACCTCTTTGTGTAAGACCTTTCCTTCTCATTGGTCATGTAGGCATCAGTCAGAACTAATTCTAGTAGGAATATGTTTCTTTCAGGTTTAATACACTTGAGTCTGTTACTTTGTCTTAGAGTCAAGCTAGAAGCTGGCTTAGAAGAAGAGACAACACAGTGACAGTGACAGCAGAATGGGGGCCAGAACAACTCAGCAGCCTGAAGCAATGAGAGATGACAAGAAGTAGGAGAAACACTGGGTCCTCTACACATTTGGCAGTTGCAATAGTCCCAGAATCTTCAGATTGATTGATATGCCAGAGTTGTTGGCACCATCAAGAAAATCTCCCACATAACATTTGCACAAGCTCACCCACACTCCCAGCCTTTCAAGGCTGTGATTTACTGAGAGCCTTCCATGGAGTTCTTCCTACAAAATCCTGGGACTCCTTTTTAAAGAGGCAGTTTCTTCGCCACTCTACCATCAGACGGAGGGCTTCAGGACAACCAATAGGACCCATTATAAATCACCTGATATTTTATTTATTGTTAGAAAATCCTAAATAGGTAGGCAGCCTCTAAAACAAAGCATTGCCCATTATTATTGATTTGAATACATATCAGAGGGATGGAAAAGCATGCTTTAATTCTAACCATGATGAGTCTTAGGGAAATTCTACAAGGAATGAAAGATTTGACCTGTCACATATTTGCCTCCTCCACTGTCCTTAACCCCTTTTATCACTAATCACCAACAAATCACCGTATCCATCTTTAGCTGTTTCAAACAGCATTTTCTGATACAGCTTTAAGTTGTAGAATTGTCTGGATGTCCCGAGTTCCTAACTATATCTGGCAGCAGCAACCAAGCTGTTTCAGTTCAGAAGCCAAGAGAGAAAGTCAAGGAAGAAAGAGGTCAGATGAGTACATGGCAGCCCCCTGGCTATCCCAGATATTTAGCTTTCCAAATGTTCACTTTTTTCCCCAATGAGATACCAGATATGTGGTAAACACCATTAATTTTTATTAACAGCCTGACTGAAAAATCTCATTTCAATACTAACCCCATGCCACCAGTTTAGTTTCTTAAACAAAACCTTACAGAGTGCTCCCAAATCACTGATGACTTTGGGCACTGACAACTGGCAGAGGGCATTTGAGCCAGATTGTCCCACTACAGAATCCACCTCCTCCAGTGGGTCAAACATTTGGACAAATGGAATATTTTCATGAAGCATCTGCCACCATTATCAGAAAATGGTTGAGAAGTCTCCGTACTCTGGACTCCTTCAGAATCTCCCCCAAATGCCTTGTGATCATCACCCTCAGTATTAGACAAGATTTATAAGCTCAATTACTTTGTTTTTAAGGTTTCTCTGTAAATATCCTGGGGTTAAGTATATGGGGAAGAAGAGCTAACCTTGGATTTTTGCACAAAGCAAAGTGAAGAATTATGCAATTTTCTGGATAATTCAAGGCAACCAAATTTTAAAAAGAA
Organism: Notamacropus eugenii; assembly: GCF_028372415.1. Classification (NCBI taxonomy): domain Eukaryota; kingdom Metazoa; phylum Chordata; class Mammalia; order Diprotodontia; family Macropodidae; genus Notamacropus; species Notamacropus eugenii. Next base: position 352,950,810 of record NC_092875.1, on the reverse strand, counting down.
CTAGATCTGATATATTAAAACAAAGATTGTTGGAGTTTTTGGGGGGAGGAGGCTTTGCTTCTATTATGTGGCTGCTAAACCAGATCTTTGTGTAAGCCTATATGATAATTCTTCCAAATTAGAATGTTAGTGCATGTAGTATAGTGGAAAGAGTACTGCATTTTGAGTCAGAAGATGTTGGTACTGACCCCAGCTATGACATTCATTATCTGTGGAACCTTTAGTAATTTATTTCTCTCTAAGGGCCTTAAGTTGGGAGAGATTCTTTCAGCAACCTCTTTCCCAGATTATCTTAGAAATATGGTGGGGTGGAAATGGTGAGGTACATTCTTGTCCAAGGAGAAGCCACCTGGCCAAAAGGCAAAAAAGCAATATAGTTAAGTGGGGATGAGAAGAGAGTCTCTGAACCCAGCTAGTAGACTATGAAGGACTAGGAGTTTCCCCTGCAAGAGATAGCAGGAAAAGAAAGCTAAAATAACCTTTTCTTTCATTGAGTGTGTATAGAGACAGATAGGGATGCCAATAGGCTGAAACAGAAAACAATCTTATTGAACTGTGTTTGGTGAGATAACTGAAGATCAACCCACTTCCCCTCTTCATCTTGCTTCCATAAAAGTCACCTTAAGGAAGCCCTCTCTACCTATCTAACCATTTTCCTTCCCATTTGTCCCCTCTGACAATTCAGGAGGGATACAGGTGAAAAAAATTCAACTTCAGCACTGTCTTCATTAATATTGCAGCCAGTTATACTTTAATGTTTTTTTTTATATTTCTATGCAATTGCTATTAAAGAATAAGCTTACTTTAGTCCAATGAAATAAGCAAGCAAATCAAGACTGAGGGAAGGGAAGCTAGCCCAAAAGGGAGAGATTCTCCTCAGCTCAGGCAGAGCTGGAAGCAAGGTAATCAGAAATAGAATGTCTAAACTTTAATCTCTAAGCTTATTGAGAACCTAGACTTCCATTTCAAGCTGATGAGAGATTGAAAAGGAATAAGTCACCAAGTAGTAAGGTGTGTTAGTTAAGGTAATCATACCCAAGGTAAACTATATCTTGCTATATTTCTAAATCCTTCCAAATCTAAACCTTATGTTCCTAAATATGTAATTCATATTATTATAGTGCTTTGTTAAAAGAACTTGCTCATAAGCATCTCTTACAAAGATCTCATTTGTCAGAGATATAGAGAAGTGAGTCAAAAAATATAAAAATATATAATATAAATATAGAAGTCATCCCCCCATTGACAAATGGTCAAAGGATACGAAGGCAGTTTTCAGGTAAAGAAATCAAAGTTATCTATGGTCATATGAAAATATGCTCTAAATCACTATTGATTAGAGAAATACAAATTAAAACAACTCTGAGGCACTACCTCATACCTATCAGATTGGCTAATATTATAGAAAAGGAAAATATTGAATGTTGGAGAAGATACGGGACCACTAATGTACTGTCGGTGGAGTTGTGAGCCGATCCAACTATTCAGGAGAGCAATTTGGAACTATGCCCAAGGGGTTATAAAACTGCGCATACTTTTTGATCCAGCAGTATCACTGCTAGGTCTTTATCCCAGAGACATCCCCCAGAAAAGAGAAAAGGACCTATCTGTACAAAAACTTTTATGGCAGCTCTTTTTGTGGTGGCTAAGAATTGTAAATCAGAAGGATACCCATCAATTGGGGAATGGCTAACTGTGGTATATGATTGTAATGGAATATTATTGTGCTATAAGAAATGATAAGCAGGATAATTTCAGAAAAACCTGGAAAGATTTACATGAACTGATGCATAGTGAAGTGAACAGAACCAGAAGAACATTGTACACAGAAACAGCAATATTGCTTGATGAAGAGCCACAAATAACTTAGCTATTCTCAGTAATACAATGTTCTGAGACAATTCCAAAGGACTAATGATGAAACATACTATCTGACTCCAGAGAAAGAACTGATATTGTTTGAATACAGACTGAAGCACACTATTTTCCCCTTTCTTTAATTATTTTCTTTTGAATCTTCTTATACAAAATGACTAACATGGAAATCTTTTACATAATTGCACATACATAATCTATGTCTTATTGCTTACTATTTTAGGGAATGGGGTAGGGAAGAGGAGAGAGGGATAAGATTTGGAACTCAAAATTTTAAATAAAAATATTGAAAAAAACAAACCAAATATTCCCATAAAAAAAGGTGCAAAGGTTAACAGCAGCAACAACAAATTAAAGCACTTGCTCACAGTCTTATGCTGCAGGTAATATAAATATTTCGCCCATTTTACAGATAAGAAATGAGTCTCCGAGAAGTGTTTACTTACCCATGGTCTAATAGCTATTAAAAGCCAGAGTTAGATCTAATGACTCCAAGTACAGTGTTATTTCCATGCCACCCACTTTTGGGGAGGGACAGGGTCAAAAGAGAGAATAGAATAAATGGGGGCAGGATACGGTGGAGGGGAATATAGTTAGTCTTACACAACATGACTATTATGAAAGTCTTTTGCAAAACAACACATATATAGCCTATATTTAATTGCTTACCTTCTCAGTGGGGATGGGTGGGGAGGGAGGGAGAGAAGTTGGAACTCAAAGTTTTAGGAACTAATGTTGAGAATTGTTTTTGCATGCAACTGGGAAATAAGAAATGTAGGCATAGAAATCTATCTTACCCTACAAGAAAAGAGAGAAGATGGGGATAAGGGAAAGGAGGGGTGTGATAGATGGGAGGGCATATTGAGGGAAGGGGTAATCAGAATGCAAGATGCTATAGGGTGGGGGGAGGGGAGAGATGGGGAGAAAATTTGGAACTCAAAATTTTGTGGAAATGAATGTTGAAAACTAAAACTAAATGAACATTAAAAAATTTATGGCTGGAAGGACTTTTGAAATAATTTAACCTTACTCCTTTGTTACAGATTAGGATGTTGGGATCCATAGTAGCTAAATGACTTGTCCAAGATCATAGCCATTGCTAGATTGTTATCTTTCTGGTTCCTTCAACAAATTTATTTAGATATGTGTGAAGAGAAAGGCAATATAACACATAAGAAGCTTGGATTGAAAAGCTAGATTTTTTGTATTGGGAAATCAAGTCATTCAGCTAGAATTTATTAAGTAATTACTATGTGCCAGGTACTATGCTAAGCATTAGAGAGATACAAAGAAAATAAAAAATAAATAAAAACAGTCTCATTCTGGCTTTTAAGAAGTTTCCAGCCTAACAGGGCCAAGCCATCTCCAGTAGTCTTGACTCGTCTTGACACTGGACTCTGATGACTCTGGAGGACCAAATGAGGATGTTGACTTGATCTATAAAATGAAGAACTTGCCCTGGAGAGTCACTAAGATTCCTTCCAGGTCTAACATTTTCTGTGTCTGATTCTTTATCAGGGCTGAAAAAAAAAGAGTCAGCCAAGTCTGTCTTTGGTACCTCCAATCTCTTTCTTCCACATCCTTTCCTCATTTGGTAGGATCCATTTCCCTAACATCTTCTTTCATTGGTCCCCAAATTAGAGTGAGCCACTCTCAGTAAGAGGAACAAAATAAAAATGCCATATGAATTCCTCTGCACTGAGGTGTAAATAAATTATAAGGATTAACAGGTTACCCTGATTTATTTAAATAAGAAAAGATTCTACGCATTTGGATTAAGCCAAAAACAAACAAACAAATAAATGAACTAACTACAGAATGAATGAATGAATAAAGCTCTCGTTGTAAAATTTAAGACATTAACCAGTCAGGCAGTTGAGGGAGAGAGAGAGAAAGAGGGAGAAGGAAAGGGCAGGTTAGGAATACAACAGAGCAGGAGCCAAGATGGGGGAGTAACAGCTAGGACTTGCTAGGGCTCTCCCCTAAAACCCAGCCAAATACTTGTAAAAATCATTCTAAACAAATTCTGGAGCTGCAAAGCCCACAGAATGATAAAGTGAAACAAAACTCCATCACAAGACATCCTGGAAGTTTGCCTGAAAGTGTCTATAACACTGTGCTGGGAGCAGAGCACAGAGCAGCATGGGCCATGCTGACATAGATGGGCTCTGAGCAGGCCTTAGGGGGACTGAATCTTGGGCGCTTGTGACGATTTCCAGATTTCACAACCCCAAAATAACAAGGACAGTTTGGAAGGTCAGTGGAAAAAACCTGTGAGAGTAGAGTGATTGGGCCCCAGCGCCATGAAGAGGGTATGGAGGAGTACACTGAGGAGGAGCCCTCAGCAGCAGCAGCAGCCACTGTTTCTGGGGTTTTAGGCCCACATATTGTAGAGGGATGGATCAGCTGACCATACACACCCAATCCCCACTGCAAGCAGAGAACTACCTTGACAAAGAGCTCAAGAGTCAAGTATATAGCTGGAAAAATGAGTAAAAAGTGGAAAAAAGAATCAGACTATAGTATCTTACTTTGGTGACAAGGAAGACCAAAGTATACAAACTGAAGACAACAAACTTGAAGCTTTTCCATCCAAAACCTCCAAGAAAACTATGATTTGGTCTCAGTCCATGGAGGAACTGAAAAAGGATTTTGAAAATCAGTTAAGAGAAGTACAGGAAAAATTGGGAAGAGAAGTGAGAGGGATGCAAGAAAATCATGAAAAAAGTCACCTGCTTACTAAAGGAGACCCTGAAAATGCTGAAGAAAATAGCACTTTAAAAAAGAGACCAACCCAAATGGCAAAAGAGATCCAAAAAACCATCGAGGAGAAGACTGCCCTAAAAAACAGAATTGGCCAGATGGAAAAAGAGGTACAAAAGCTCACTGAAGAAAATAATTCTGTAAGATTAGAATGGAGCAGATGGAAGCTAATGACTTTATGAAAAATCAAAAAATTATAAAACAAAGCCAAAAGAATAAAAAAATGCCAGACAAGCGTGAAATATCTCATTGGAAAAACAAATGACCTGGAAAATAGATCCAGGAGAAACGATTTATAAATTATGGGACTACCTGAAAGCCATGATCAAAAAAAGAGCCTAGACATCATCTTTCAAAAAATTATCAAGGAAAACTGCCTTGATATTGTAGAGTCACTGGGTAAAATCAATGTTGAAAGAATCCACCAAATGCCTACTGAAAGAAATCTCAAAAGGAAAACTCCTAGGAATATTGTAGCCAAATTTTAGACCTCCCAGATCAAGGAGAAAATATTGCAGTCAGCCAGAAAGAAACAGTTTGAGTATTGTGGAAATACAATCAGAATAACACAAGATCTAGCAGCTTCTACATTAAGGGATCAAGTCTTGGAATGTGATATTCCAGAAGTCAAATGAGCTAGGATGAAAACCAAGAATCACCTACCCAGCAAAACTGAGTATAATACTTCAGGGGGAGAAATGGTCATTCAACAAAATAGAGGACTTGCAAGCATTCCTACTGAAAAGGCTAGACTAAATAAAAAATTTGACTTTCAAACATAAGAATCAAGAGATGCATGAAAAGTAAACAGGAAAGGAAAATCATAAGGGATTTAGTAAAGTTGAACTATTTATATTCCCACGTGGAAAGATCATATTTGTAACTCTTGAGATTTTTGTCATTACTAGGGTAGTTGGAGGGATTATATACATGTAGACAGAGGGCAGAGGATGAGTTGAATATATAGGAATATCTAAAAAAAAATAAAATTAAGGGGTGAGAGGAATATATTGGGAGGAGATGGGGTAAATTATCTCTCACATAAAAGAGGAAAGAAAAAGATATTTCAATGGAGGGGAAGAGAGGGGAGGTGAGAGGGAAAGAGTGAACCTTACTCTCATCACATTTGGCTTAAGGAGGGAATAGCATGCCCATTCAATTTCGTATAAAAATCTATCTTAACGCTACAGGAAAGTAGGGGGGAAGAGGATAATCAGGGGGAATGATAGAAGGGATGGTAAATGGGAGATTGGTGTAATTAGAAGTAAACACTTTTGAGGAGGGATAGGATCAAAAGAGAGAACAGAAGAAATGGGGCAGGATAGGATGGAGGGAAATAGAATCAGTCTTTCACAATATGAGTGTTATGGAAATACACTACACATGCATAATCTATATTGAATTGCTTGCCTTCTCAGCGGGGACGGGTGGAGAGGGAGAAGGGGAGGGGAGTTGGAACTCAAAGTTTTAAAAACAAATGCTAAAAATTGTTTATACATGCAACTGGAAAATAAAACATACAGGCAATGGGGTAAAAATTTTTTTAAAATCATATTAAAAAAAGGAATACAGTCAGTACTCCTTAAGCCACAAAAACTGTCTTTAATCTTAATAATCAGTCTAAATTGAAGACTTTTAACTTTCTCATAATTGGCAGAGAAAATGTCAAGGTAATAGAAGAGGGTGATAATGGAGAGATGAAAGAAGTATCTTGGCCAGTAGCAAATCTTTTGATTCTCATCAATTGGCATGGTCATTGGTAAGGAGACAAAATATGGCTCTATAGCCATGATCTCAAAATCGCAAGTTGAATCAATGTAGCGTACTGCTTCTCACTTTTCTTCCATTTCTTTTAATTTTCTTCTTTTTCCTTTTTACTTCTCTTTCTTTATCTCCAGCCTATTTCTTAGGTCTATCAGTGATACTCTATGGCACTTAAAGGCATTTATTGCTGGGGTCATTCAGAGTTGAAGAGATTTCTTACTCTGATCTTATCTACAAAATTATCAGCACCTGATATCAGCTGTTTAGATTTCACTTAGCTAGTCTTTAGCTAACAAATTTTAAAAAATTAACCTAAAGCAATCATATTTTTTTCCATGCTCAGGTATTCTTAATACAACAGAACTATTTTTTATTAATTTCATCATTTTCTAGTTTAATTCGACTCAATAAAATGAGATCATCAATAATTTTAATGAAATTGTATAAACTAATATACCCCTAGAAAAAAATTAAAAATGATCAGATACATGATTTAGCTAGTTTTAGTAAACAGTCACTGAAGTTCTTTATGCCTCAGTCTGCTGATCTGTAAAATGAAAAGGATTGGTTGGGTACAGTGACTTTTATGTTACCTTACAGCTCTAAAATGATTCTGAGTGACAACTGATCCTTAGGGATTGATTTTGTTGATTTTCTTATCAGTGACTTAAAGGTAATATAACAACTCACCTTTATGTAGTATATTTACAAAGTGTTTTATATATGTTATCACATTTCATCTTCATAATAGCCCTATGGGGTCAGTAATAGTATTGTTCTTTACAAAACTGAGATTAAGTTAAGGATAGATTAAATGACTTGCCTAGGCTTGCGTAACTAGGATATATTTGAGTTAGGATTTGAACCCAAATCTTCCTGAATTCAGATACAATTCTCTATCTAATTTTCTGCCTAAATAAATACCTTTGGAAGTTAGTGAATATCAAGGAGGGTATGGAGTTTTCTGCCATTCAAAAGAATATTTCAAAATGATCGTCCTAACCTGTGGTCATGGTCAGAAACAAAGAAAGAATAAAGTCCAATAAGAGAAAATATGGGACAGTTCATTCAGCAGAAAAAACTTACAAAATTAGAGGATGACTCCCTTTAGTAAGTTCTTGATAGTAGGTCAAAAATGTAGAATCAGAGGGGAACACAGAGGTCATCTTGTCTAACCTCTTCATGTGGCAGATGGAATAAAGGTTTGGTTAATGGAGGTCTATTTCCCAGATGCGTTTGCATGGACGTTGGTGAGTCTGCCTCTGGAAGTTTGTGATGATGGGGAAGGGAGGGGTCTGGCTCTCCATTTTAGAACATGTAGTTTCATTCTCTCCATTTCTTATCTGATTACTGGGTGATGAAACAAAGGCTTTCTAGTTGGCTGCTGAGCTAGAAATGGGGATGTATGCAAAAGTCTACAACGGAAAAAGAATATCAGTGCCCTTTCCCTTCTTCTAATCTCAGTGTGTAAGAGTAACTCTCTGTGCTCCAGGAAGCTGGGGAGGTGGGGAGGGACTGCTACTCCCTTGGGGCCAGCCTGAAGCACCTGGCCTCCTAGGCACTCCTGGGTCTTTTGTCCTTGTCATCTTTCCTTTGATACAGGTCCTCATGAGACTTTGAAAGGCCAGAGGAGCAAAGGTCCAGTGAACAAAGCCCATACCAGAGCTTGCCGAAAGCTAAGCCCCCTGGGCCAGTGCAACCCGAAGCCACAACCTACCTAACTCAGCACCACAGTGCATGAACCCATTAGCCAAGAGTTTTGTTCTGCAGCAAAGGAGCCACTTGTCCAGCAGCTACATCACATTCAGAAGTGAATTTAGTGAGGCAAGTACTCTCAGAGAAGAGAGAGTGACCCAGATTCCAGGAATATTTTCATATTTTGGTTCTTACTATATCCTTTCAATAAGTATCTCTTTTTGAAAAGCTAATTGATGTTAACTAGTTAAATGACATCAGGGCATTAATACATGCTGGTAGATAATAAGGGAAGCACATTGCAATGGAGGATTGAGATGATAACATTAAAAGAACCCCATGCCCTTTAGTGTTTCCCCTAGAACTCCCTGGAGACCCATCTGTCAACTTGAGTAGGAATTGGGAAAAGTAACCTCAAAGTTTAGATGGCTGTACAGATGAAGACTGAGACCCAGGGAAGGTAGATGACTTGTCCCCAGTGTCACACGGGTAGTTAAACTTTTGAGAGAGCATTTGAATCCAAGCCCTCTAGCTCAAGACTAAATGTTCTTTTAATTTTCTCATATTGATTAATATGTAATGTTTGTTTATAGACTTTCCCATGAATTCATCAAGGACCATCCCACCCTGATTATTAACTTACTAAATATGAAGAGAGACAGAGAAATCCAAACTCAGCTCATTGTCTACTAACCAGTGCTTGTGCTCTTTGAGTGTAGAACTTCTCTCAGAGTAAATATGGGGGAAAACAAAGCAATTTTTTTCCAAATTACTTTCTGCCTGTTAGTTTCAGCCTCCACCACTTATAAGCAAAAGATACAAACTAATTCAAACATAACTAAGAACTTACCTGATATCTTGTATATTTAAAACTATCTAAAAATCTTTTAAGGATCCTAAATAACCTTTCAATGAAAACAATTCTAGGATCCCAGAGTTAGAAGAAATCTCAGAAGTCATTTAATTCAATAGCTAACTGAGCAAGCATCCCCTCTCCAACATCCTCAAAAAAATAGGTATCCAGTCTCCATTTGGAGCCCTACAGTGCCAGAAACTCCCAGCTTCCCAAACTATTCCATCCTACTTTTGGGCAGCTCTAAAGATTGGGAAGCTTTTCCTTTCGTATGATACCTAAGTCTGCCTTGCTGCAATTCTATCCCTTGCTCCTAGGCCTGCCTTAGATGGCCAAGCAGAACAAGTCTAATTCTTTGGCAAATGGCAGCCCTTAAAATTTTGGAAGGCAGCTATCATATTCCTCCAAGTTTTCCCTTTCCCAGATTCAATTATGAAACTCTCATTTTTCTCATACTGAATCATATATTCAGCCATCCTTTCCTATTCTGAGATGAAAAACACTTTGACGGGGGTAACGTTACCCTCACTGGAAGAAGCTGCCTCTTAGCATATGGATGGCAAGTATAAGGCAAACAATTTTAGAGGTCACAGCCAGAGATGCCTGCAGACGCCACCTAAGCTTTTACCCAGTAATCACATTAGAAAGATGCAGAAAGTATAACATAAAGATATAATGGATGTAGGCAACAGCTTGGTGACCTATTTATTCCTTGCAAAACCATCTCATTAAAGTAGATGCTGGGAAATTTACATTTAACTCATGAGTGGGAAATGAGTTTTTGGTAGCTCCCACCATAGTGAATATGACAAGTTGGCGTCAGTTGGTTGAGGGTACATGCTGTAACAACAAATCAGTCAGTCAACAATAATTGACTGAGTTAATAGCTCAATTATGTGCCCAGTACTGAGCTGGGAGCTTAAGAGGATATAAAATAAGTCTAACAAGACCTTGTATCTCCAGATTACTTGGGAAAGTCATTCTATTTTCCAGTTATCTTGAGGTTTTCCCTTTTGAGCAATAAAACTTTTTAAAAATTGAACCATTTTTATCAAACTCTTTCTAAATGCATCATTTATATCCATATCTATCTCTCTCTTCCTGTCCTTGTAGAATAGACTGAACTTTTTTTTTTTCCTTAATAGGTCAGAGGTATCCCGGATGATCTAACTCAGTACTCTCATTTTATAAATCAGGAATCTGAGGCCCTGAGAGGTGGATTGCTTTGCCCAAGTCACACTGCTATATTATAATTTAGTACTAATTTCTCATCTTGAAGGTTACTAAGGTGTGGAGGATTGTTGATCTCTACATTAACTTTATCAATATGCACTAAATTATTAAACATGTTTAGTTTAGAGGAAAACTTGCACCTATAAATGTGATCTAGTGATAAGCAGCCTCAAGCTGCTGGGCTTTTGGAGTTTTTGTTTCAGTTCTTTACAGTTCTTCTGTCTCCTCCCTTGCTGGCAGCTCTCTTCTCCTTACTGTCCGGCTACCTGCCTCTGGAATCGGCTTTGGAAACTAGATAATCAAGTGTGGGAGGGCTACATGTGACGACAGTAAATGGATTTTGAGTGAGGGGTTTGAGGGATTCTCCTACAAGAAATGCGTAAGAACTTTAGTCTGACTTTGGAATATTGATTTTGGCTAATCATACCACTCTTTGCCCTCCGCCCCCCCCAGCCTCTCTGTCTTTCTCTGTGTCTTTGTCTCTGTCTCTATCTCGCTTTGCTTCATTTTCCCTTGTCTGCTATATGCCAAGTAGGTGACATTGTCAGATAACTGAGTTCACAGAATCAAGGAATTCAGAGCTGGAAGGGACCTTATTGCAATACCTAATCTAGCTCCCTGGAAGCTATTTATAGGTAAGGGAAAAGCAGCAGCAGCAAGATTTTAAAAACAACCAAGTCTTTTGACTCTGAATCCAGGGTTCTTTCTACTACACAATGCTACCTTTTGGATAAGTAAGGTGTTATAGGCATGATCTTTGCTATCAGTTTGGGAGGAAAAAAAAAGATTTACAAGCATGAAAATGTAAAAGCTAAATTTCACAGTAATATCAATGATGAAGTATGCTACTACCTACCTCCTCACAGTGGGCTAATAGACTAAAATACAGAATGATACACATATTTTTGGTCATGGCCAATGTGGGTATCTATTTTACTTAACTATGTATACATTATAAAGATAACTTTTCTTTTTTTTTCAGTTTGAGTGGGAGAGACTTGAGATAGGGTTTCCTCCCCCTAGAAAAAAGAGAGAATAGAAGGAAGTGCATAAAAGTGGGGCAGATTTGGAAGTTGCATGCTAAATTTATTGTACACTTGAAAGGCAAGCTCTCCATAAGAAAATTACCCTTGCACATACAATTTTCTCCTTTTATTCTACAGCATATATGGAATGTAGGTGTTAAGTTCAGAATAAAAATAAAGCATCAAAAATCTGTAGTAATATCAGTAAGTTCAGTATGAGCCCAGAAAAGTGATTATAGGCTAAATTAGTCATGGAAGGCATCATAGAAAAGGTGGCACTTGGCTTGGGTTTTGAAGGATAAATAGGATTTGTATAAAGTCAAAAGGGGAATGGGGAAGACTGATCTAATTGTTGGGAGACAGTGGAAGCAAAGTCACCAAGACAGGAGTTAAAATAAGTGGGGGAGCCATTGAAGAAACATGCTTGCTTAGAACAGATGGATGGAAAGGAATAGTGGACAATAAGGTTGAATGGATCAGATAAGACCAGCTCATAGAGGGCTTTAAAAACTAGGCAATTTCATGAACGCAATGTGCCAACCTACCAGAGAGGTGATAGACTTAAAATGCAGAATGAGACATGCATTTTTTGGATGTGACCAATTTGAGGATTTGTTCTGTTGGTCTATGGATATTTATTACAAAGAGTTTTTTTTTAATTGTTTAGTTGGGGAAGGGAAGGTACAAGGGGTGGAGGGATAGTTGGAAGGAGAGATAATGAATAGATTAAATATTTTAATTAATGCACAGAAGAAAAATAAAAGATATAAATAAAGCAATTTTGTTACCATATAGTTAAATTTAAATATGACTTTTTGTAAGTATACAACAACTTCACAATTTCTAATTATGAGGGGGGAGATTTTTCTTCTAAAGTCCATGTTCAGCATTCACATTCACAGTGTTTTCCTTGCTTTTCTCCTTGAGCAGAGCCCTCTCCTACCATGAATAGTACTTTCCAGTACAGTATTCAGCAGAACCTGATTCAATGTACAAAGATTTTTCCCTGAAGAGTGAGAATATACTCAAGTTTGTTATGTGCAACTGAGCTAAAAGATAAACACACAGACTCAAGCTAATCAGTTTGAAACAGATTTAAAGCATTCATCAGTATTATGCATTCCCTCGCTTTCCTGTCCTGTTAGTATGTCTAAGTCCCATTCCCAGATCCAGGCTGAGTGCCTTGTTCTCTAAAGAAACAGTGTCCTTTTCTGTCTGTGACTCAGATCAAAGCTTCTTTAATACAGGCCAAAACATCTCTCTCCAGAGTTATCTGAATCACCAGCTTAGCCACTGTCACCTAGGTTCTGGCATAGAAATTCTCTTATTAAATTTTATACCTTAATTTGGGGCACTCAGCATCTTACTCAGCTAACCCAAGTTGCCCCTTCTTTATCAATACCTGCTTGATTCTTTGCAAGAATCTCTTTGCTTTTTGGTTATTTTCCATTCAGCTTCATCTCCTATTATCTCATCACAAGTTCTCTCTGATTCTTTCTCCTTTCCTTTCACTGCATCTCTCAGATAAAACCAAATAATTATTGAGTGAATGCTACATGCAAAGTACTAACCAGATGTTATAAAGCCTACTTGCCCCTTTCTTCAAAAATTTGACCCCCTGAAATTACTGACTCACCTGGGAGGCCCAGAATTCCCCATCTCCCTTCAGAAAACCCCTGGGGTCCCATTGGATAGGTTGTATCTTTCAGGCACACAATTAGCATTATAATTCAACTGGCACATCCAGCCTTCTCATTGTACTTTCTTTATAACATTTGCATGGAATACTAGCACATACATTCAATTAAACTTCAGCTCTCTAGATTCCATCCAGCCTGAAAATCCTATAATTTGGGAACGCTTTCAGCTGGTTTAGGGTAGTACTTAGCACAACATGCCATCCACCAGTTTACCACCAGCCATTTTCTGCTTGGGACTCTAAGATATACATAGATTTAACTGTTTGGGGACACTTTTGTACTATCAATTCCTATAAATATTGAACAGATATAATAGGTTGTAATAAAAGGCTGGGTTGTGTAGGCTTTTGTTTGGTTGATCTTTTTCCCCCATTAACAGGCACTTATTTTCTCTCCCACATCCATCTTTGAAAAAAAAGAAAAAATGACATTCTTGTAACAATTACGCAAAGCCAAGCAAAATATATTTCTGCATTAATCATGTCCAAAAATGTATGTCTCATTCTGCATCGTAAGACCATCCACCACCTCTCTGTCAGTAGATGGGTAGGATACTTTATTATCAGTCCTCTGAAACTGTTGCTGGTTACCGCATTGATCAAAGTTCTGAAATCTTTAAAAGTTGTTTGCCATTACAATGTACAATTTTCTAAATGGTTCTTCTGGTTCTGCTTACTTTACTCTCAGTCATTCCATGCAAATTTTCCCAGGTTTCTCTGAAACTCCATTATATTTTTTATTACATTATGAAAATTACATTCACATATTATAATTTGTTTATCCATTTCTCTGGCTGAAGTAATGAATGCTCCTTTAATTCCCAGTTCCTTGCACACAAAAGAGAGCTCTTACAAATATTTTTGTAAATATTCATCTTTGTCTTTGATATCTTTGGAGTATGAGTCAAAGGGTATGCACAGTTTAGTGACTCAGGGGAATGTTTCTAAATTGTTTTCCAAAATCACTCAACCAATTCGCAGCTCCAAGCACAGTGCATTAATAAACTTACTTTACCAAAGCCCTTCCAACATTGTTTTCTTTGCAAATCTGAGAGGGGTTGGGGCAGGAAGATGTGGGTTCAAGTTCTGACTGATATATATTATCCTTTTGAACATTAGTAAGTCACTTGATCTCTTAGTGCCCCAAGCAACTTAATATTACAAGAAATTGCAGATGTGACCAGTCTCCATTGGTGGATTGAATTTCCAGGCTGGAAGCTCCAAACACTTATCAATTGGCAAATCTAGACTCAAAAACGGAGGCCAATAAAAAGCATGTCTTCAATGAGTTGTGGGTTTTGTTTCCTTTCACCCATGTGGAATTAACAACTGTTTAGTCAAATAGTTTATGAATATTCAAGATCAAACTATCAAGAAAAAATAGAGGAATAGAGGTTCATAGTTTCTTAGGGAATCTTCTGGTTCTTTTTATACTGAAATGTTTGTTAATTATTGCTGAACTCATCATAAATAAATTTATATATGTATGTACATATATATCAGTATCAGTACATATACATGTATATATATGTTTATATATGTATTATGTATATTAAGCTAAGAGAAAGATGTAAGAGAGCTGATGGTCATTTTGAATGCACAAAGATTGCCATAAGACTTGGGAAATAGCACCGCCATCCCTGAGACCAGCCCTACCCTCAGTTGGTAAAGAAGAGTGACAAAAACAAGAAATTAAGCATGCTAGGGGAGAACCTAATGACTAGAACTACAGAAGAAGTCATCACATGCATGAACTATTCTCAGCCAAAAAATAGCCATCCATAACTTGGCCTTTTAAAATCATTGTGTCAGCAGATCCAATGAGCAGTTGCTAAATTCTTCAGCTTCAAAATAAATTCCTCTGAAAGATGCCAAGTTTTATTCTAGATTTATCTAGGAAAAAACAAGGAATGGTATAAGAAACTTTATTAAAATTTCAGTTTTCCCTAAATGTAATGGAAAAATCTCATCAGAGTTGATTAAAATTTTAAAAAATAGACTTTAATGTAGCTCTACCTTTGACTTTGCTAAATTTTAGATGTAGGGAAAGCAACCTAGAAGTTTAAAAAAGCCAAACGAATAATAACAGTCTACCCAATAGGTGTGGCATGTAACCCATGATCAAACCACCCATTGTTTCCTTAATGTCTTGCAGCCTGGCTTCCATCCCCTTCTATCTGCTCTCTTCTGATGTGTGAGGATAACCCAGTGACCTTATAATCTTTAAATTTAAATTCTCTTTTTACAATTATCATATTCCTTGATTCTTTCTTGAAGCTTTTCTCCTGGCTTCCTTGATGATTTAGTCCCCTGGTTCTCCTCCTACTTTTCTAACTAGTCCTAAGTCTACTCTGTGGCTTTTTTGATTACTTTTCCTACCTTCTCATTGTGTGCTGGACCTAAGACTTGATCCAAGCCTTCTGCTATTTTATAGCCTCTCCCTTTTAAAAGTCATTAACACCCCAAATTTCAATTCTCACTTCTATGTTGATGAGTCCCAAATCACAGAAGTAAGAGTTTCCTGACTTGCAAGGAATTATTCAGATCATCTACTTCAACCTTTTCATTTGACAAATGAAGAAGCTGAGATCCATTTCTCACTCCCTCGTTGAGTACCCCCAGAAAAAGGGGCTCAAAGACAATAAGTCCAGTTGGTCTTAGAGCAATTAAAGTCATTAAGTTTTCATTTTCTGGATATTATTGAAATAAATCTGTAACTATATTTAGGGAAACACCAAGGTTTTTTTAATGGAGCAAAACATAGCACCAAAACTAAGGGGTTTTTGTTTCCATCAAGTATATGTGATAAATGCAAGAAAAAAGGCCAGATAGGTAGAACACAATGACCTTGCCTTTTACATATGGGTGTATACACACATACAAACATATATACATACATGTGTGCCCATACATATATGCACCTACTTATACACATGTGTGCATATTCATATGTGTATGTTTAGGTATACATGCATTCATGTATATGTGTATGTGTGTATATATCTATAGATAGATATAGATATACACACACCCACACAAACACACAAATCTTGGGAATTGTGTGACCAATAGCCATCTGAGACAGAGGACCTTGATCTCAGGCCTAGATACAGGAATTAGAACAGAAGACTATTAGCCTGAGGGTGCTGTGCCCAGCTTTTGTTAGCTGGGTGTATATTGTTCATTCATACAGAGTACATTCTGTCAATGTTCTCTTTTAGCCCTCACATCCTACCCCACTGGAATGAGATAGTCAACATCTGGCACTGAAGTGATGCAGTTCAAATACCCTTTGGCCCAGAAATATATAGCAGGGACATAAGACCAGGAAAATGTGCAATGCAGCAGAAAAACCCAAAATAGCAGGAGAGATAAGAAATAGTAGTTATACATGACATGAGGGCACAGCAGGGGCAAAATGTAATGTATTACCTAAGTGCTGGCTGGTTTCTGCAGACTTTTCAGCAACTCTGTTTGAGGCAAGAATTATTCGGTACAATATATATGCAAAATATTTTTAGCAGCACTTTTTTTGTTGTTAGGAGAAGAAAAAAACAACTGTTAACAAAGGAGTTGTACATCGGTTACAGAGTGGCTGCACAAACTGATATAGGAATGTAATGGGACTTTATTGTGACCTGAGAAACAATGGATATAAGAATTTAAAGAAACATGGGAAGATTTGTATGAATTTAGGCAGAGAGAAGTAACTTGTACCAAAAGAACAATATATGCAAGTATAATAATATTAACAAAGCAAAACTAACATGCTGCTGAACTCCCAAGGTCTGCTGAGAAAGAGAAGGAAAGGGAATATTCACTTATAAAATGCCTACTATGTGGCAAGGACTGTGCTAAGCGCTTCTCAAATATTGTCTCACTTGATCCTCTCACCAACTGTTTGAGATAGGTGCTATTATTATCCCCATTTTACAGTTAAGGAAACTGAGGCAAACCAAGGTTGTGATTTATCCAAGGCCATATAGCTGATAAGTGAGGCTGGGTTTGAATTAGGGTTTTCCTGACTCCAGGCTTAATGTTCATTTGGGCAGTGCAAGTGAAAGTTGAATAGGGAGTGTTTTTTAAACAGCTTCCCAAGTGTCTTACCTCCCAGGGGAGCAAACAATGGGATATAAGAGTGCTTCATATTTCCTGTTTATTGGTTCATGGTATCTTATGAGTCATTTGTGTCTCATGAATTTTCTCTGGTTGGTAAAATAAAGTCTATTCCATTTCGATTAACTCCATTGTACATTAGGGGTCTTGCAGGAGTGGAGGACCTTTTTCTACATATTTGGGGAAACCTAGAGATGAGTTAGACATACCCAAGGTACTTGGAATAATTTCATGAGTCAAAAAGAAACTGCCTTTTTGAGGTCAAACCTCTGGATCCATATGAGCCCAGAGTTTCATGGTGGTCCATGGGCCATGTGTGATTTATAGGCTATAATGATCAATTTTGGTCTGTGAATAGATTCCTGAGCACACTTTCTTCCTCTTGGTGGAAATGTGGGGGACCATAGGCAAGGAATATTGCATATGCTTCAGGACTCATTTGGCCACTTTGTTAGTTGGTTTTACTTAACTGTTTTCCTTTCTTAGAAGTGCTTAAGAGGGAGAGAGGTGAGCCAAGAGGGCAAACTAGAGGTAGCAACTGCATTGAACTTTATCAGTATTCCCCTCCAAACAACTTTGAAATAACTCAAACCAAATTTTGGAGTGGCAAAGCCAATAAAATTTCATGGTGAGATAATTTTTTCTGACCTCAGAAAATTTAGTAGGTTAGCAGGAGAGGTCTGAGACACCAAGGTTGAGGCCCAGCTAGAGTGTACTTACATGGAGGTGGCAGCATCAGCAGCTTCAGGAGCTCTCAGAACAGAGATAGTAAGGGGTTCAGAAAACTGGCCAGAAAGAGATTACAGGGGACTCTTTGCTTTCATAGGGTGTAGTTGGTGCTGATTGGCAATTCTATTGCGCATATCTATAGATCTGGGTTACAGTTCCAGGACAGAGAGTAGCATTATAGGGTCAGTCACAAAGGAGCAGGGTTATAATCACAGTTCCAAGGTAGTGAGAACTAGCATTTGAGACTAAAAGAAAGCAAGGGACCTGGTCACAGTTCTGGAGCCAAGAGAAGCACTAGTGCTTGTGGCTGTAGGGAAGCAGTGACCTTTCCTGGGTAAAGACCAAAGTGCAGACCAAGGGAACAGTGACCATATCCTTACCCAGATTACACTATCTTAAAAGCACTGAAAATTTGCAGATCTCTAAAACTAGCTCTAAAAACAGAAGCATAAAAATGCCCACCTACCCCCAGGTGAGTAGAGCCCAGCTTGAATATAAAGTTAAAGCCAAGAAATAAGCAGGAAGAATGAAGAAACAATAACAACAAAAAAGAACTTGATCATAAAAAGCTACTATATTGGCAGGGAAGACCAAGACATAAACTGAGAAGGCAATAATATGCAAACAGCTGCAAGCAAAGCCTAAAATAAAAACCAAAATGCTCATTGAGCATAAGCCCAGCAGGAATTATTGGAAGAATTAAAGATAAAGTGGCAAAGGAAGAACTGAGAAAAGAAATAAAAATGATGCAAGAAAATTTAAAAAAGAGCATTAACACCTAGAAAAGAGACACAAAGATTCGTTAAAAAAAAATCATCTTCAAAAGCAGAACTGGCCACATGTAAAGAGAGGTATAAAAGCTCACTGAAGAAAATATTTCTTTAAAAATTAAAACTGGGCAAGGGGAAGCTAATGACTCTATAAGGCATTAAGAAACAGCAAAACAAAGTCAAAAGAATGAAAAAAATAGAAGAAAATGTGAAGCATCTCATTGGAAAGATAACTGACCTGGAACATACTTTCAGGAAAGATAAGTTAGGAATTATTTGACTACATGCAAGTCTTGATTTTTAAAGAAGAGTCTAGACATGATATTTCAAGAAATTATCAAGAGAATGGCCCCAGTATCTAAGATCCAGAGGAAAAAATAAAAATAGAAAGAATCTACTGATCGCCTCCTGAAAAAGATCCCAAAATGAAAACTCTAAGTAATATTATAGTAAAATTCCAGAGCTTCCAAGTCAGGGAGAAAGTCCTGCAAGCAGCCAGAAAGAAACAATTCAAATATTGTGAAGCCACAATCAGGACCACACAAGATTTAGTGGAAGTAGTAGGAAAGGAAGAGTCTTAAAATGAAAGTAAATTTTGTTGCCTGTGGATCCCAAGGAACCCAGAAGAATGAATGTATAAGTTTAGAGTGGGACTTTGTCTAGGGGCAGGGAGAGGAGATGTTAAGGAAGATTGGAATAAAGGAGTGAACAATGGGGGATGAGCAGCGAGGTTTGAATAATGACAGCCAGGAGTTGAGAATCATAGAATCATTGGGATAGGGAAGGTATGATGGGTGAGTGGGAGCTAGGCTCAGCTAGACTAGCCTCAGTTAAGTTTAATTCAACTAAACTGAGCTTAGCTAGGCTAGGCTAGGTTAGGTTAGGCTCCACTAAACCTGGCTTGGCTAAACTTGGTTTAGGTAGGCTTGGCTCAGCTAACCTCAGCTCTGCTAAATTAATCTTAATTAAGCTAGGCTCAGCTTGTCTAGGCTAGCTCATTTAGTCTAGGCTCAGCTCAACTCAGCTTGGCTAAATCCGGCTTAGCTAGGCTCAGCTCAGCTAGGCTAGGCTAGGCTAGGTTCGGCTCAGGCTAGGAAGGTATGATGGATGAGTATGAGAAATAAATTCAGGTAGGTTGTCATTGTCCCTAGGAGTATTGCCTCATGGTGGAGTCTTCCCATGTCATTAGATGACAGGGTTTATCTGGGTAGTGGGAGAGAGCAGGGAAAAGGAGAGGTTCCCCTGTGGAGCAGGCTTAAGCAAGGTCAGTAGTAGAAGGGAAATTCTACTAGTGCAAGGATGGAATGGCATTTCATTCTTTACCTGCCAGGTCTGAGCCTGAAAAGCAAGGAGAGGTAACAGTGTGAAAGAAAGAAAGGGAGGAAGGAAAGAAGAATGGAAGGGAGGGAGACAGAGAGAGAGAGAAATCGAGGAAGAAAGGAAAGAAGGAGGAAAAGAAGGAAAGAAAAAACTTGAGAGGGTCTTGGGGAATCAATTATTTTCTTAATAAATTCCATAGCTTACTAGTAAACACTGAAAATTTGTCTTAAAAAAATCATCAAGTTCCTGTGCTGCATAACCCCTCAGAGACATACACCTCAGTGTATCACTCATCATATTCCACAAGATGCACAGAATCTGCAGCGCTCATGGAAGGCAAGGGCCTGTAATTGCCATGGCGATGTTGGCCTTGGGGAATTATTTTGGTTTTTACTATTTCAGACGTGAGCCTTTCAGTTTTCTTTGAACCTGTCACTAAACCAATTTTCTTCCTAGACTGATACAGGAAACTTTGTAAAACAAGGCTAATTGTCCACAGAGAGGGAGAGTAAAAGCTTAAAATTTCTGGTTTTTAAAATATATATTACACATTTTTTTCTGTCTCTGGTTTAAACCTCAAGTATGTAAGAATGATCCCTCAATAATTAATCTTCAGTTTCATTCAATCTATTTTTTTCTCATTTGTATTTTTTCTCATTTTATTCCAAATTAAACTATGTAGCTACATTTGGGTATTGGCACATATGTGGCATATTGCCATAATAATAACTACTATTATCATAGTAATAATGAATAAGTTTACATTTACCTAGCTCATATGTAATCTCATTTGTTATCTTACAATAACTCTGTGAACTAAGTACTAGAGAAAGTGTTATCACCACCTTTTAAAGATGAGGAGACTGAGACTCAGAGGCAAGTTAATCATCCTAAGTCACATAGAAATAGTATGAAACATACACACACATACATATATAATGTGAAATACATATGTATGTACAGTCCAATGGGCTTATATATGTGTATATGTAAATATATTAATGTACAAAATTTGAATATGAATGTGTATATGATACCCAAGAAATTGGTAGAACTGTTTTCTCTGCAAATTTGGCTAGCTGTAGTCAATGATGGTTGGCTTGGGCTGGATAGAATCATTTAGCAGACAGGTGTTCACATGCATATAGGACTGCATGTTTAGAGTTACATGTTAAATGCTGTACATGGTCACTAGGCTGAGGGGAAAAAAATGAAAAGATTCTAAATGTTCTAAGTGATTTCAGACAAATAGTGCAAACACATAGAATTAATTAATTCACATCCAAGCCATTGTGCTGGTCAAGGGTATCCTATACCTCATGTCCCAAGGGAGAGCGCTTCCAGTGAATCTGGAATGAGATGGAGCAAGAGTTCCCAATTTCCCCACAAATTATTCCTAAGGCTGGGGAAGCCAACCAGCTGGAAAGAAGGGAAAATACCATAGAGAAGGAGGGAAGGAAAGAAGGAAGATTGGGAACAGAACAGGTTTTGATATGTGGGAGTTTGGATCTTCTTTCTGTATTAAGCCAGAATGAACCCTAGGGATCACAGTCCCTCAGCATATCAGGTTCTGATATTTCTTCCAAGACATTAATGCAAAAACTCTTAACTTTTTTGGCTCATGATCCCTACAAGCAATCTGGTGAAACCTATGGATCCCTTCTCAGAATAATGTTTTTAAAGGCATAAAATTGAATGTGGATTTTTAAAAAGGAAACCAATTATTAATACAGTTATCAAAATATTTTTTGGAAAAAGTCCATGGACTCCAGGTTAAGAACACCTGCACTGAGAACATGACTTTTGTATTAGGAGATGTTTAGACAGGGAGCTCCAGAAATATATATCATAGATCTCCTTCTAGGGAGATAAGATATAAAGTTGCCTCCAGAATAAGAGTATTTGAGGTAACCTGGTTATAAAAAGCAGGTGGCTGGAGTTCTCTACAGACCTTTCTCCTTTTCTGGCTAATTTGGAAGTGGGATGTTCTTTCACACACAGGCCAGAGGCATAGCTATAAACTGAAAGTGCGTTGGTGGAAATCTGTGAGTGCCATGGAAGTGTATGAGAGAATGTGGGTGAAAGCATGGCAATGGAAATGGGTGTGGGTGTGAGTGGAGTCTGCAAAGTGAGGAAGGGAAAAAAGAGAAAAAGGGTTAAATGTATACCCTTTCCTATACAAAATAATATTTAATACATGCATATAGATATATGTAAATGTATATAAATGCATAGGTAAAAGGAATAGTATAATTACATATTGGCATATTAAATATTCATTTTTTGCCTGCATCTTTCCATCTTGTTCACAAGAAACTGTCAAATGCTAAAATCTAGGGTAAACTCTGTGAATGTCCATATGAGTTATTATTTTTATTATTGCTGAAATGCACGTACTTATACTCAGGAAGGTAATTTTTTGGGCCCAAATGTAAGACCTGTTCCTATAAAATTATAGGCATATATCATTACATAATTATATAATTATGCTATGGTACAACCCAGTGGTATCAAACTCAAATAGAAATGGCTCCCAGTCAGACTCATATGGACTTAGAAAACTGTAAGTTTGCATATTTAAGTTATATTGTATTTTATTTATTTTGTTATACTCTCTTACAATTACATTTCATTATGGTTCTGCCTACATTTAGGAGTGTTGCAAACCTCATCACAGGTTTGACAGATTCCATTTAAATTAACTTTTCATTTGATTTTCTTGAAGAGTCATAGATTATGTACTTACAGAAGCTTCTTCAGAACTTTCGGGACACCATGGACCATGTTTTCAGAACAAAGCTATAAATGCTCCTGGAAAAACACATCATCCTGATGGTGGATTAGCCACATCAGGCTTATATATGAAAGATAGTACATATTTTCTTCTCTTCAAAGTGTTTATGGCTCCTTTCCGTATGGAAAGTACTTTCACATACATTAATTCATCTAAGCCTCATAAAAACCCTATGAGGTAGGCATTGAGGTCATTAGGCCTATTTGCAAATGTGGAATGTGAAGGAACCTTCCCTAGCTACCCAGCTTTCTTCATGCCCACATCTAGTGCTTGCATCTCAGGATCCTTCAACAAAATAGTGCCCTAAAATATCCTTCATTTGGAACTGTACTCTCTTCTGACATATCACACGAGGCCTAGAAAGCAGAATTCGTCTGTACAACAACTCTGTGCACAGGAGGTGACTATCTAATGTGTCAAGATCCCAGAATGCCTCCTTATAGCTACTTTAAAGCGGGAATTGATGCTTTCTGGAATGAATAAATGCAAACTCTCCCTCCAACCCCAGACCATTCTTTACAGCAAAACTGAACAATATAGCCTCAGTAAACTTCTTAAATTGTGATGTTGTCTTTCCCTCATTAAGTACCAGTTAACTGAAAGAAATCCCTACTTTCTGTCATTAAAAAAGTTTAACAAATGATACCCAGTTATGTGGATTTTAATCTGATCATTCCCTTACTAAACAAGGCATCTGCCTGAGGAGAAATCAAGGACCGGGTCCAGACCAAAGACAGAGCATTATCAGATAATGTCAATGAGAGTGGGAAAGAACATCCTTAGAATTCTAAACAGAGACATACAAAGCAGTGGAAGTGGGAAAGGTCACTGAGAGCCTTATTTGCTCCTCTAGAGGAAACAGAAGTTACAGGGGGATTTTTTTCATCCCTTTCTTTCTTTAAGCTGCAGGGATATGGAGGGTGTGGGCGGGGAGTAAGTTGGAAGATTTCAGTGAACCCTGATGTTTCACACAGAACAGACACACTACATAAGAGCAAGAAATGCCTTTGGGGAAGAAATGACCACAGGAAAGAAGCCCATTCATTCTTCTCAGAGTTGTACTCTAGCCTCAGTCTCAGTCATACCTGGGGAGGTTTTCTGACCCTTATTCCCCCTCCCTTTTTCTGATCTGCACCTCAAATCTTTTGGTTGAAGAACCCTCTGTCTCTCTACCACCATCATCAATCTGTTTTCTTGGTCTCAGCATGTATATCCTCTTTGTTCCCTTTAGTTCACCCGGCAGAGTGTGTGGGCTTTTCTAAAAGAGTCTATAAGCCAATAAGGAAGAAGGGCAGCATGCTACAGTGGAGAAAGGGCCAGAGTCAAGAAAGTCTGCTTCTAACATAGAATCACAGGATTTGGGAGTTGGGCCATCTTGTCCAATCCACACACCATGAGAGCTATAGCATACCCAGCAAGCAGTTGTTCAGCCTCTGTTTGAATGTTTCCCAGGAAGAGGAAACTACCATGTCCAGAGGTAACCAATTCTACTTTTCTAATTTTTTGGAAGTTTGTTCTGACACTAAATATAAATTCACCTCTTTGGCACATTGGTCCTGTGCCATTAATACTTTTATCAATGATTTGAATAAAGTATAAATAGTGTGCTCATTGAAATTATAGACATCTTTTATTCTTTGCTGAGCCCTATGGCTACATGGAAGAAGTCTAGTTCTTGTTTTTAAATTTTATTTTTAATTTATGGAATAAAACAAGCATTTCCACAAAACAGTGTAATAAAAACATGATTGCACATGAAACTGCAAATCTATGATGCACACCTAGCTACTCCTTGTAAATATATAATAAAGTTATCAAGTAAGTTTCTTTTTTTATTTTTCCCCTTCTCCCTCCTTCAAGAAAACAGTCATCTGGTATTCCCCACCCCACATCATCACGAACATTTATTCTTCAGTTTTATGTGTTCCTTACCTTTGCTCATCTATTACATAGCCAAATTTAAGGTCTGGAAAACATTTTGACTACTTTATATCTGTGTTTTCAGAATATCAACAGTGGGTATGCTTCAGCTATAATCTAATACCAAAAGAAATGACTCAAGACAGGATTATTCAAATGCCAATACAGTTATTCTATTTTTGCAAAAAAAGAAAAGAAAAGTCATTATATCTCCATCCCCACCCTCTTAGCTACCTCTAGTCTTCTTTTCTCTAGGCTAAACATGCTAAGTTGTTTTAACCATTCTTCATATAAAATGAATTCAAGGCCCTTGACCATCCTACTAGCCTTCATCTGGAAGTCTTCTCCAATGTGGAACCCAAAATTGGACATAGTAGACTAAATGATATCTGAAAGGAGTGGAAGATAATGGAACCATCCCCTCCCTATTCTTGGAAACTGTCTTTTTTAATCCAACCTAAATTCCACTTGTCTTGAGGGGCTGTCACATCATACCACTGGCATATTGAGCATGTATTCTACTCAGACCTCAGTATCATTATCAGAACTACTATTACCTCCTCAATGTTATCCTTGTGGAGTTGATTTTTGCATCGAAGAACAAGATTTAATGATTATAGCTATCAATGTGATTTTCAACCAAATGCAATAACTTGTCAAAATCCTTTAGGTTCTTAAGTCATCCATTGTGTTAGTTCTCAACTTTGAATAATTTGATGAGTGTACTATCTATGCCTTTATCTAAATTGTTGATAAAGATGTTAAACTACCCAGGGCCAAGCAGAGATCTCTGTCTACTAGAGACCTCCTGCCATATTGCCATTGAACCACTAACACATTGACAATTTGAGTCAATACATCCAACCAATTCTGAATCTATTACATTATTTTCAAATCCACATCTATCCATCTTCCCTACAAAAATAATATGGGATAGTTTATAAAAAGTTTTGCTAAGATTTAGGTAAACTATATCTTAGGCATTTCCCTCACCTGCCAATTTAATAATCCTGTCAAAAAAATAGTCCAACATGAATCAGGTTGGATGAGGTCATGCTGGTTTTCAGTGATCATAATGTCCTTCTCTTTTTAAGCCATCTCTTTAATGATTCATTCTAGAATTTTCCCAGGAATTGCAGTCAAGCCTATTGGACCATATAGTCTGTAGATTCTGTCCTCCTTCCTTTTGTGGAAATTGGGAGAGTATTGGCTTTCTCCATTCTTGTACCACCTACCCTATTTTCTATGATTTTCCATGATTATGGACAACTGCTCAGCAATTTTTTTATGTAAGACAGATGACTTGAATTCAGAAAGGAAAGCTACATGCTCTCGTACAATCTCCTTCTCTTTCATGGATATCAGTGCTATGCTAGCCTTCTTTGTTCTGTCACTTCCAAGGTCATTCTCCTTTTCAGAAAAAGAAAAACAAACCTAAAACAAAATAAAAATTGAACAGTTCTACGTTCTCTGTTTGCCACTTATCATTCCACCCACTCCATGTAAAGGATTTATGCCTTCTTTGATTCTCCTGTCTCTTCCACTTTAACTGGAAAAAAAAAAACCCATCTATTTTGTTGTCCTAGGCTTACATCACGAGGGCCACATTCCTGACACTCTTTGACAGTAATGATCTGAATTTTTATATCCATCTTTTAATATTTGACTTTGCTCTCTTCTTCTGTACATTTCTTCTTAACATCTAAGTTAGTTGATGATATCCGTATGCATCCATACTTGTCTCTTTATACAAATCCCATTTTCCTCCTTGAAATTCTTTTCCTTTGTGTCTTCATAATTTCATTCTTGAGCAACTTTCCTCTCTCCTGGGTTGACTTTCCTAGAAGCTATTTACTCTATGGAATCCTATCCAGTTTTCCTATAAATTCTGACATCTGCCTTTCTCCAAATCTAGGGTTCATGTCAGATTATGTCCAGATTTCCTTTTTTTCATTATCAGTTCTAAGATGGAATGATCAGTTCCCCTAGCAACCAGTTCCTTCTCATTAATGGATACCATCACCTTCCCATTGCTCCAGGCTCAAAATCTTAGTGTCATCCCCAAGTTCTCACTATCGTTCACCCTTCTATGTCTGATCTGTTGCCATTGTCTTTAGATTTTACTTTGGTAACATCTCTCCAATATTCTTTCCTCTAATACTACTACCACCCTGATACAGGTTTTCATCACCTCATTTTGCACTATTGCAGGAGCCTGCCTATAGGCTGGGCTGCTATAAGTCTCCAAATCTTTCCCCACTCCCTGCATCCTCCATTGAAATGCCAGAATGATTTTCCCAAAGTCAGCAAGTCTGACTCTCAGTCTATGCCACCACTCCCTCCCCTACCTATTCAGTTAACTCTAGGAACTCTTTATCACCTTCAGGATCAAATAAAAAAATCTTCCGTTTGGCATTCCAAGTCCTCTATAACCTGGCCATCACTTCCTCATCTCCTAGTCTTTCCAGTCCTTTTACATCTTACACCTCACATCTACTCTTCAATCCAGTGACACTGGCCTCCTTGTTCTTCTAAGAGCAAGATACTCCATTTCTGAGCATTTTCTCAGGCTGTCCACCAGACCTGCAATACTCCCTCTGCTCATCTTTGCCTCCTGACTCCTCTGGCTTCCTTCACATACCAGCTGAAATCCTACCTTCTGCAGGAAACTTTTCCTAACACCTCTTAATTCCAATGCCTTCCTTCTGTTAATTATTTTCTATTTATCCTATATATTGCACATTTGTACATATTTGTTTTTTTGATGCCTCCTCCATTAGATTACAAGGTCCCCAAGGGCAAAGACTGCCTTTTTCTTCTTTTTATATGTCCAGCATTAGCACAGTTCCAGGCATATAATAGTTGCTTAATAAATGATTATTGAGTGAGTGAATGACTCATCTTGGTTATACACTTACTGTGTGGGCATGGGTAAGTCTTTGAACATCTCAAGTCCCCAACAGACTCTAAGTTGCAGGATAATTGCAACTCTACATTGGTAGAAGGAGTTTCCTGTGTAGACATTCCTTATACCAGTTCAATCGTGGATGTGCCTGGGGAGGGGGAGGGAGGGTAGGAAGACAAAGGTTAAATTCAACAAACTAATTAAAAAATACAGAATTGTCAGGTTATAAAACTTGAGAAACATGTCCTAAGGTCTTCTAAATTTAGATCACAAATCCCACTTTTATCAGTCACCACATATGTACTAAATACCTAATACGTTCTAGATATTGCAGATTAAAGTATCTTTGTATTATCTTGCCTTGGACTCACATCTTACCAGTGGCCATGTGCTGTTTCAGAGGACTCAGCATATGCTTGTCCTTGGCCACATACAACCTAATGCTTAGTTCCATTACACTTCAAATCCAGCAATCCTATCGACAGGATGGAGTTGAATAGGACATTTTATTTTTGCTCTTTTCCTTCTTTTTGAAGCTAACTCTTCTCCAGGTTGTGGCTCACCACTGTCCTGAAAAGAAATTTTCGGGCATTTGAGACCTTACAATTTGAAAGAACCATATGAACTCCAATAACTCCTAATAAGTTAAAAAAACTTAAAGAGGATAATTTCATCACTCCTTTGTAAAATGAACTATAAGGTTCTAAAACTCCAAAACATGATGTTTGTTGTTATTTTGTTTGTTTGTTTTCCTTGTGATGTGGTACTTCAGGGTCTAGAGTTGTTATAATGTCACTTTGTTCCAACTATCCAGTGTGAAGTGTGCTGGCTACCATCTAAGGCACTAGGTTTGTAACCCAAGAACTTGTGTTCCAAATCTTAGCTCCACTGCTGACTACCTGGGTGATTAAGCAAAACATTGAACTTCTCTGGACCTTATCTATAATATTAGAAGTTAGGACAGCATGACCTCCATGATCCCTTCCCAGGCCTGAAGTGAGGAAAACTCTTCTTCATGAGTGCAAATCTAGACTCAGACACTTACTAGCTATATGTCCTTGGGCAAGTCACTTTACTCTGTTTGCCTCAGTTTCTCATCTGAAAAATGAACTGTAGAAATAATAGCAAACCACTCCAGTGTTGTTAAGAAAACCACAAATGGGGTCACAAAGAGTGTGTGACATAACAAAAAATGACTGAACTGAACGCTATGGAATGCTGAGAATCTGTCATTTCTATGAAGAGGTATATTTTAAACTGTATTAAAATAAATTAGATACTATGGATATCTAATTAACTGTGGATCAGTTTTCCTCATAAAATATGAAATTCCTATAAAATACACTAATATTGCCACTATAAGTGATCTAAGAATTCCTCTTTGCCACTATAAGTGATCCAAGAATTTCTCTTTGTTGTAGTCATATTCCTCATAAAGTCAATATGACCAATTTGGAACAAATCATGGTGGACTAATTATGGAGCATCTTTGTATAAATTTGTACAGTTGGTGTCAAAGCCTTTCCAAATTAGTGATTATGTTGTACCTCATCAGATTTATTGGGGGGAAAAAGGAAAAGTCTTATACTTCAGACATATGTTACCCTGACTACATTCCCCAGAAATGATTTATTAAAGGTTATGTAGAGCTAGCTTATGTTTCAGTAGGTACTGATAGGGTACTTGGATACCTTTGCTTGGACCCCATTTCTAAAGCCACATTTCTCCCTAGCCTCAAAACACAATCAGAGACAGTTTCTCCCCAGTCCAAGGAGAGCCTGCCCTGGCAAAAACCATTATCTTCCTTCTTGATACAGTAACCAGCTGCACCTATAGAATTTATTAGTTTGAACCAGCTGTGTACTGGCTGAACTGACTGTGTACTGGGCCATAATGACATTTACTACTCACTGACCAATCTCATGTATTCTAGACTTAGACACGTGTATGCTCCCTTATATTTAATCTTGTCTAACAAGACATTGATGAGAGCAGCATGGGTATTACTGAGTCAGTCCTAACTGTTAGCAGACTTGGTGACATTGTAGACCCAAAGCAACACCTCCATGAAACCCCACCTTGGGCTATTTCCCGATGAAGTCTGGGTGAAATACCTGTACAGTAGGTCCTCTAAGTGCATGTTCCTTTAAGAACTATCCATTCCTTAACCACTCCCTAATCTCACCCTGAATCACCTAGGTACATGTTTGGCACATGTCTTACTATAGAACATTCTATATAAACTTTAACCCTACCCCTGTAAGGTTGCAGCTTACCTAACAACTCTTGCCCACTGAAAAGCATAATAAATATTTACCTTGACTTCAAACAATACTTTGTCTATGATCTCTCTCCCTTGCTAGTCATGATCTCTTCTACATCTCTTTTAATAGAACTTATGTTCAAACCTGTATAATAATTTGTGTCTATGCCTTTTACTCCCTTAGAGTTATAAGTTCCATAAATTCAAAGACTATGGTTTTTATTTATCATTTATTTTTTTCTGTACCTAGAACAGTGCAATAAACATGGTAGACACTTGCTTAATATATGGTTTTTGGATGAATGAATGAAAAAAATGAATGATGACTTTATAAAATGTGGGTAAGCAAAAATTTTTATCCTTCAACACTCTGGATGCCATTTTCTGTTTACCTTCCAAGTTGTCAATACCCTTTCTTAAATGTTGTGTCTGGATATAGTCTGCTAGATATGGTTTGATTGGGGCAGAATGCAGAGGAGTCATAACCTCCCACACACTGGACACTACTCTTAAGTCTTAATACAGCCTATGGCTGAGTTCTCTCAGCCCTCCAGTGCCTCCTTGTGTAGTGGAGATCTCAAAGGTAAGGCCTAGCCCTTCCCAGTGAAAAGGACTTCAAATGTCCTTTGTGTCACATGTAGCCACAAAAGAGCACAGACGAGGTCAGAGGTTGCAGAAAACAAAATGAACAAAAACAAACCACTAGCCCATCCGTTAAAGACTTCTGCCACAGCAGCTCAAAAAAATCACATACTAGAGTACAGAGTAGAAGTCTGTGTCAATGGAGAACACATTTCCATGGACAAGGAATCTTTTAAATTAAGAAAATGCAAGCTTTTCTAGGTGTCTTATTATAAAGCTGACTCCCATTGAGCTTATTACAGTCCACTAATAATAATAATAATAATAATAATAGTGTTTATATATGCTTTAGGGTTTTCAGAACACTTACATCAACTCCTTTTATCCTCACCACAACCCTCGAAGTTGGGTGTTATTATCATCTGAATTTTATAGATAAGGAAACTCAGGCAGAAAGGTTAAGTGACTTGCCCAGGATCAAACAGCTAGTTAATATCTGAGGTTGGATTTGAACTCAGTGTTCCTGAATTCAGGTTCAATCCTCTAGTCATTGTGCCATCTAGCTGCCAAGAGACCCCTTAGGTTTTTGTTTTTCTTCCACATGAAGTGCTTTCTAGTGATATCTCTCTTACCTTGCAATTGTACAGCTGATATTTTTTAAACTCATGCGCAGAATTTTATGTTTCCCTATGAGATATAAGATCCTTAACTTCATCCCATAGTTAAAGATCTTTTAAGTTCCTGATTCCAATACCAAACATATTAGATGTTCTTTCAACTTCATACCAACTGTGGAGCAATTCACTTTCTGTCTATGGCTTTACAAGTGTTTGGTGATACTTAAATACAAAATAAATACAAGTTATAATTTTAGGTATCTAGTTATATTTTTGAGTATCAGTCATTGAACCAAGTGGGGCCAAGCGCAAGAATTTGTCAGCTGCTCTGCTTTTAGCAGAAAGTTCCAGCAGATGCCTATGCAACTGGTATCTCTCTCATCACCATATCTTGCCATTCTAGGTTTATGATCTTCATTAGAAACAGTTCATCTAATTCTTCCATCTAGCCTGGCAGTCTGTAGTATAATCCCTCCATCTATTACCTTTATTTTTCTAACTTTCTAATCTTTACAAAATGTTCTCAAATGAGATAATCTATTTAAAGTATTGCACTTTGAGTCACATTATTCTCCACACCTAGCAGCATATTTCCATCATATGTTGGGTCACCTTAAAGTTTAATCCTACTGAGATAAAAGTGTTTTATAATTTGCAGCCATATAGAATAAACATTGCTATTAAGAGATAGTTTTTATACCAGTGAGCATCTTGAAATCACAGAAGTGTTGTAAGTTGATCGAATTGTGATCCATTCTGATCTCATTCAAGTGAATTCTATGCCGAGCTCAAAAGTCTTTGTTCTGATGAACTAATTCAATTACTTGTCCATCCAGTTACACATTATAATTTGAACAAGATGTTCTTCACCTACCTTTTTTCTACTGTGTCTCATAGGCTTAATGAGTATTTGATGAATTGGATTAAAACTACCCCAGGTTTTATATCACCACCAGCCCACTTTAGGGTTATCCTCTATTACCTTTTTAGTTAGTCAAGTGATAAACTACTCTCTATTTACTGTAAAGTTACTACTAAGTAACTCTCTATATCCAACATAAATGTCTTTACGTACAGGAGCAGTTGAATGAAAAGAACCGTATCTTGGTTTCTACCAAATGAAATACAATACAAAGAGTCTTCAGCCAAAATAGGTTGTGGGCCAAAGTTAATTGGTATTGTTGTTTGGAACTTGGAACACATTTTCCCATAGAAACAACATCATCATGTTACAGAGCCAATCCACAGAAGCCTATTGTGCCGCATAATATCTGTAACACCTGGAGCTTCAAATATATCCCAAGTCTTCTGGGGTAGATTTTCAGCCAGTTATCATCTAATTGAGGCTGCCTGGGTTTTTTCACAAAGGACATATCAGATTTGCTAATATTAGAAAGCTGATCCCCAGCCAATGGAAAGGCACCAAGTATTGCCATAACACACGGACACCCAAAGGGAAGGAAAACACAGAAAGAACACAGATTCCCTGGCCACTCTCCCAGGGATAAGTGGATTAGAGGAAACATAGAGAAATGTCCACATCAGGGAAGTCTCATTATGATTCCAATCAGATTAACCATATGCTTCCCATACACTGTAGGCTTTCTGAGGTCTAGATCACTTTCCCCCAACAACTGGATCTACAAAAAGGCTCTACAATTCCGGTCAGCCTACTATATACCAACATTGGTTCCTGTTCTTTTTCTTCCTTAAACATTCCCTATATCTGCTGCCGCTGCCCATTCATACAGGACGTAGTCCATGATGCTGATCAGTCTGACATCATTCACTCTGTAGCCATCCCTTACCAAGTTGTGGACATTATCAGATGTATAGAGTGGTTGAATCTAACAACCATTAGCTGTGTCCTACTGAAAACTAATCTGGTTGGAAGCTTAGAGGGATAGGAGATTTAGTGAGAAAACCTAAGTTCAAATCCCACTTCTACCACTTACTATGTAACTTTAAGTAAATCCCTTTCTCCATCTGGGTTTTGGTTCCCTCATGTATAAAGAAAGGAGACTGGTCTGTGTGACTGCTGAGTTCCTTCCCAACTGAGGTCTCATCCATAATCCTAGTGTTCTAAGAGGTGACCTCTGAAGTTCACTGAAGTTCTAAATCTATTAATCTGCAGATATGATTTAGGAAACATTGACAGCAATTCATGAATAATAAGATAAGGGCCATAAAATTCGAGAATGACAAATCATTCAATTTTCAATAAAAATCATGCTTATCAGAAATATAAATGACACAAAACTGGGAAGCCTAAGTAATATATTGGATGACAGAATCAGTATTCAGAGTGCTCTCTATGGGATGAAGTCCTACATTTTGCTTATTGGGACTACTATTTATCTGAGTTCATAAGTATATAAAAACCATGTTCATTGACAAAAAGATGCACGGTAAAATAGGTTATTGAAAGAGACGAAGAAGAAGTAAATATATCTGTGCATGTCAGGAAATGGAAAATATCTATAATCATGCAATTTGGACAAATGGTTTATTAATTCATATTTCTTCCCATTACATTGTCAATGAACCTTAAAACCCCATGGAAAAGCATGTCCTGATGATAATGTTTTGGTCTCTGTTTCTTCAGGACAGGTTATTATTGAATTAATTTGTTATCCACTATTGAGATATATAAACAATCGTGTGATCTGGGGAGCTCTTCACCTGTATCCTTGGATACTCTGTGTATCTTCCATTAGTTTGAGATGATTGTACCTTCCTGGAAACTGCTCTCTTTCAGTTAGGCTCCAGGGCCATGCATATCATGTTCCCATATTGCTAAAAAATTGCAAGGAAAAGCTATTGCTTATAAAACATAGTACCAGACCAGGATAAATTGGCTTTTGTCTGAGAATAGCTTTCAGGTATTTCTCTCTACCCGCATCATTTCTTTTTATGCAGATATCCAGGAAAAAAAGTGAGAGCCTTCATATTATCTCCATTTTATAGATGAGAAAATAGGATTTAAAAGATTCAGTGACTTGTCTCACAGCTAAGTGTTAGATCTCAAGCTTGCACCTAGATCTTTGACTCTAAGTCCCTTGCTCTTTCCATTATGACATGGTGCCTTTTATGAATCACAACATTCTTAATGTAATATACCCATATTTTACTTATATGTAAATTTTATTTTAATTTTTAATTTTATTAATAATATTAGTTCATAATATTAATTAAAAATAATTTTAATTATTATCATTTTTCCTAGGGCCATAGAGATGATGATGATTTCATATTAATGAGTGATGAAATAGTTTCTGATGATTACCCTTTCCAACCCTACTTTCTGAAGCTAGGTTTTAGATGATTGCCATTTCTCCTTCATGTGGTGTCAAGAAACACTCATGATCACAACAGGAAAATATAGAAATAACAAGATCTCAGTACTGTCATATCCAGGATTAGCTATTTCCCTTTTCTATCTGCTGCTTGGGCACAAGGGATTGGGATTTCCTGGTTGCTATATGGGCACAAGGGAATGAGAAGTTGATATGATTTGCATAGGTCTGTAGATCTTCCATGAGTCATACAGGCTGTGGTCTGTAGTTCAAGTGAATGGGACTATGGGGATCACTACCAGCAGAGGTCAGGCTGTTTTGAGCTGATCTGGATAACAGCAGATTGACAGAAGTGACAGAAGTTCTGCTAGTCAGAGGAGCAATGACAACCCTCTCTTCACTTGGTTTTGTCTCCCAAAGCTAGATTCAGTGCCAGTCCTGGGGTCACGGCAGCCATTGTCAAAACGAGGTCTATCTGTTTTGAGGTTGCTTCTTTTAGGACTCTTTCCTATCCACCATTTTATTTCTTTGATTTTCTGCACTTTCCCCCATTCCCCCACACCAGACTTATTTTTCTTCTCTCTCTACTTAAATTTTTACTGCACCCACCACATTTTAAATATTTCTAAATTTTAGATCAATTGCCCAATGGAAAACCACCAATAGTTAGATAGATAGATTTCAAGAGGTCTATGAACTTGAATGATTAAAACAACTCCATCTTTGTTTTATCAAAAATTGACTTCCTTTGAAATGCTATGTATTTTATTTCATGTATTTAAAACATGGTTTTGAGAAGGGATTTCATAGGCTTTGTCAGACTGCCAAAGGGATCCATGATTCAAAAAAAAAAAAAAAAGATTAAGAATCCCTGGACTAGATTTTTGGATAGTAAACAGGTCTTGGTTGGGAACATGGGAGGTTCCAACCCCCCTAACTCACCACTAATTGATTAGTGATTGCCACATTGATTAGTGATAAGGACATGATCCTAGAGAGATGGGCTGAACACTTCCATGTTCTCAACAGACCATCATCAGTTATTATTGAGGCCATTGACTGTTTACTTCAGGTTGAAACAAATCCCTCCTTAGCTAAACTTCCAACTGAAGAAGAGGTTTTGAGGGCCATTAGGCTTCTTTCATGTAGCAAAGCACCTGGGACTGATTCTATTCCAGGTGAGATTTACAAGGTAGGGGGACCATTGCTCATATCAAAGCTGACTGAAATTTTCCAGGTTACATGGCAAGAAGAGGTTATCCCCCAGTTGTTCAAGAATGCCTCCATTGTCCATCTCTATAAAGGTAAAGGGAATAGATTATTCAGCGACAATCACAGGGGGTTCTCTCTCTTAGTCATTGATGGCCAGATTCTTGCTAGAGTCCACCTTAATAGGCTGCTCCTTCACCTGGAAGATGATCATATATCTGAGAGCTAGTGTGGCCTCAGATAGGACTGAAGAACAGTCAATATGGTGCTTGCTGCCCAACAACTCCAGGAGAAATGCCAGGAGCAGAACCGAGATCTGAACACAACATTTGTAGATATGACCAGGGCCTTTACCACTGTTAGTCGAGAGGGCTTATGGAAAATTATGTCAAAATTTGGGGCCCAGCGAAGTTCATCAGCATTGTACATCAATTTAATGATGGCATGTTTGCCTGGGTTCTGGATAGTTGACAATGTTCTCGTGCCTTTCCAGTCAGCAATGGAGTGAAACAGGGCTGTGTGCTTGCTCCCATGCTTTTTAGCATGGTGTTTTCAGCAATGTTGTCAAATGCTTTCAAGGAGGATGTACATGACAATATCAAGGTCAACTACTGCACTGATGGTAAGTTCTTCAATTTGAAAAGGCTACAAGACAAGATCAAGGTGGATTGAGTATTGGTGCATGATTTTCTGTTTGCAGATGTTGTGCACTGAGTGCAGCCTCTGAAGCTGAGATGCAACAAACTATGGATCAATTCTAATTTGCTAATGTGCTGATTTTGACCTAATAATGAACACCAAGGTCCCACATGTACAAAAATATTTATAGCAGCACTCTATGTAGTTGCCAAAAACTGGAAGTCAAGGGGATGTCCATCAATTGGGGAATGGCTGAATAAATTATGGTATATGAATGTAATGGAGTACTATTGTGCCATAAGAAATGATGAACAAGAAGACTTCAGAGAGGCCTGGAAGGACTTATATGACCTGATGCTGAGTGAAAGGAGCAGAACCAGGAGAACTTTGTGCACAGCAACGACCACAGCGTGTGAGAGTTTTTTCTGGTAGACTTGGAATTTTGTAATAATGCAAAAACTTATTTTTTTTTTCTTTTTCTTTTTTTTTTTTTATTTTGTAATGTTTAACAATCACTGCCATACAATTGTGATTTTATCCCCCCCACCTACCCCCCACTCCCCCCCTCCCTCCCCACGACTGCATACAATTCTGTATAGATTCTACATATACTTTCCTATTGAGTATATTTTCACTATAGTCATGCTATGTAGTCAGACTAAGATAAATGAAAGAAATCGTATAACAAATCAGAACATGATACACAAACACATACACATACACAAACATGATCTGCTACAATATGTGAGTGACTTCCATATTTCTCTCTCTGAGTGTGTCAGGCATTTTGCCTTGAGATCCTCCATTGGGATTTTTTTTTTTTTTTTTTTGGTAAGAAGTTCTTGTGTTATTACAAAAATCTAAGTCTACCAGAAAAAACTCTCACACACTGTGGTTGTTGCTGTGCATAAAGTTCTCCTGGTTCTGCTCCTTTCACTCAGCATCAGGTCATATAAGTCCTTCCAGGCCTCTCTGAAGTCTTCTTGTTCATCATTTCTTATGGCACAATAGTACTCCATTACATTCATATACCATAATTTATTCAGCCATTCCCCAATTGATGGACATCCCCTTGACTTCCAGTTTTTGGCAACTACATAGAGTGCTGCTATAAATATTTTTGTACATGTGGGACCCTTTCCCATTTTTACGATCTCTTGGGGATATAGTCCTAGTAGCGATATTGCTGGGTCAAAGGGTATGCACATTTTTGTAGCCCTTTGGGCATAGTTCCAAATTGCTCTCCAGAATGGTTGGATGCGCTCGCAGCTCCACCAACAATGAATTAGTGTTCCAACTTTCCCACATCCTCTCCAGCATTTATCATTTTCTTGTTCTGTCATGTTTGCCAATCTTATAGGTGTGATGTGGTACCTCAGAGTTGTTTTGATTTGCATCTCTCTAACCAATAGTGATTTAGAGCATTTTTTCATATGATTATAGAAAGCTTTAATTTCTTCCTCTGAAAATTGCCTGTTCATATCCTTTGACCATTTATCAATTGGAGAATGACTTGTATGATTGTACATTTGGATCAGTTCTCTATATATTCTAGAAATGAGGCCTTTATCCCCGAGCTTAGCTGTAAAAATTCTTTCCCAATTTACTACATCTCTCCGGATTTTGGTTGCATTGGGTTTGGTTGTGCAAAAACTTCTCAGTTTAATGTAATCAAAGTTATCCATTTTGCATTTCATAATGCATTCTATCTCTCCTTTAGTAAAGAATTCTTCCCTTCTCCATAGATCTGATAAATACACTATTCCTTGCTTCTCCAGTTTATTCATGGTATCAATCTTTATACCTAAGTCATGTACCCATTTGGACTTTATTCTTGTGTACGGTGTCAGGTATGGGTCTATGCCTAATTTCCGCCACACTGTTATCCAGTTTTCCCAGCAATTTTTGTCAAACAATGAGTTCTTATCCCAGAAGCTGGGGTCCTTGGGTTTATCAAACAGAAGGTTGCTATATTCCTTGCCTACTGCATCTTGAGTGCCAAGTCTATTCCACTTGTCTACCTCTCTGTTTCTTAGCCAATACCAAGTGGTTTTGATAATTGCTGCTTTATAGTACAGTTTGAGGTCTGGTAGCGCTAGGCCACCTTCCCAAGCATTTCTTTTCATTAGTCCCTTTGATATTCTGGACCTTTTGTTTTTCCAAATGAATTTTGATATTATTTTGTCCAGCTCTAGAAAGTAATTGTCTGATAGTTTAATTGGTATGGCACTAAATAAGTATATTAATTTGGGTAGAATTGTCATTTTTATTATATTAGCCCGGCCTACCCATGAGCAACTAATGTTTTTCCACTTACTTAAATCTGACTTTATTTGTGCAAAAAGTGTCTTGTAATTGTGTTCATATAATCCCTGGGTTTGTTTTGGCAGGTGGACTCCTAAGTATTTTATACTGTCTACCCTAACTTTAAATGGGATTTCTCTTTCTATCTCTTGCTGTTGGACTTTGTTGCTAATATATAGGAACGCAGAAGATTTGTGTGGGTTTATTTTGTACCCTGCAACTTTGCCAAAGTTGTTTATTAATTCTAGTAATTTTTTACTTGAATCTCTGGGATTCTCTAGGTAAATCATCATATCATCTGCAAAGAGTGATAACTTAGTTTCTTCTTTGGCTATTTTAATTCCTTGGATATCTTTATCTTGTCTAATTGCTACAGCTAACATTTCTAGTACCATATTAAATAATAGTGGTGATAATGGACAACCTTGTTTCACCCCTGATCTTATTGGGAATGCATCTAGCTTATCCCCATTGCATATAATGCTTGCTGAAGGTTTTAGATAGATACTGCTTATTATTTTATGGAAAGTTCCCTTTATTCCTACATTCTCCAATGTTTTTAGTAGGAATGGATGTTGTATTTTGTCAAAAGCTTTTTCTGCATCTATTGAGATAATGTGGTTTTTGTTAGCTTTGTTGTTGATGTGATCGATAATGCTAATAGTTTTCCTAATATTGAACCAGCCCTGTAGTCCTGGTATGAATCCTACCTGATCATAATGTATTAATCTCGTGATAAGATGCTGTATTCGTTTTGCTAGAATCTTATTTAAAATTTTTGCATCTATATTCATTAGGGAAATTGGTCTATAATTTTCTTTCTCTGTTTTGTCTCTTCCTGGTTTGGGTATCAAAACCATATTTGTATCATCGAAAGAATTTGGGAGGACTCCTTCTTCCCCAATTTTCAAGAATAGTGTATGTAGTATTGGAATTAACTGTTCTTTAAATGTTTGATAGAATTCACTTGTGAATCCATCTGGCCCTGGAGATTTTTTCCTAGGGAGTTCATTGATGGCTTGTTCAATTTCTTTTTCTGAGATGGGGTTGTTTAAGTAATCAACTTCCTCTTCTGTTAATCTGGGCAATTCGTATTTTTTAAAATATTCATCCATCTCATTTAGATTATCGAATTTGTGGGCATAAAGTTGGGCAAAGTAGTTTCTAATTATTGTTTTAATTTCCTCCTCATTGGAGGTGAGTTCACCCCTTTCATTTTTAATATTAGTAATTTGGTTTTCTTCTTTCTTTTTTTTTAATCAGATTGACCAAAGGTTTATCAATTTTATTAGTTTTTTCATAAAACCAACTATTGGTTTTATTTATTAATTCAATAGTTTTCTTAATTTCAATTTTATTAATCTCTCCTTTGGTTTTCAGTATTTCTAATTTGGTATTTACTTGGGGATTTTCAATTTGTTCTTTTTCTAGCTTTTTCAACTGCAAGCCTAGGTCATTGATCTCCTCTTTCTCTATTTTATTTATGTAAGCATTCAGAGATATAAAACTTCCCCTAATAACTGCTTTTGCAGTATCCCATAAGTTTTGGTATGTTGTCTCACTATTGTCATTCTCTCGAATGAAATTGTTGATTGTTTCTATGATTTCTTCTTTAACCCAACCCTTCTTTAGAATTAGATTATTTAGTTTCCAATTGATTTTTGGTTTCTCTTTCCATGGCCTTTTATTACATGTAATTTTTAATGCATTATGATCTGAAAAGGATGCATTGATTATCTCTACCTTTCTGCACTGGATTGTGAGATTTTTATGTCCTAGTACATGGTCAATTTTTGTAAATGTTCCATGTACCGCTGAGAAAAAAGTATATTCCTTTCTATTCCCATTTAATTTTCTCCAAAGATCTATCATATCTACCTTATCCAGAGTTTTATTTACCTCCTTAACCTCTTTCTTGTTTATTTTGAGGTTGGATTTATGGAGTTCAGAGAGGGGGAGGTTGAGGTCCCCCACTAGTATAGTTTTGCTATCAATTTCTTCCTTCAACTCCCCCAACCTCTCCTCTAAGAATCTGGATGCTATACCACTTGGAGCATACATGTTTAGTAATGATATTGCTTCATTGTCTATGGTGCCTTTTAGCAGGATATAGTTTCCATC
The DNA here is from genome assembly GCF_028372415.1 of Notamacropus eugenii. NCBI lineage: Eukaryota > Metazoa > Chordata > Mammalia > Diprotodontia > Macropodidae > Notamacropus > Notamacropus eugenii. The sequence continues at coordinate 352,910,318 of NC_092875.1, read as the reverse complement.
CTTATCCCTTTTGATTAGATCTATTTCTGCTTTTGCTTTGTCTGAGATTAGGATTGCTACTCCTGCCTTTCTTACATGAGCTGAAGCACAATATATTCTGCTCCATCCTTTGACCTTTATCCTATGTGTATCCCCCCGTTTCAAATGTGTTTCTTGTGAGCAGCATATTGTTGGATTACGGCTTTTAATCCATTCTGCTATCCGTCTCCGTTTTATGGGAGAGTTCATTCCATTCACATTCACAGTTATGATTACAATCTGTGTATTTCCCTCCAACCTCTTTCCCACCATTTGTGCTTTTAGCTCTCCCGTCTCCCTTCCCCTCCTCAATAGTATTCACTTTTCTCCCCCTCCTCCTGCAGCCTTCCCCTCCTTCTTTTGACCCCCCTCCCTTTTAGTCCCCTTTACTCTTATTGCTTCTTTCCTCCCTTTTAGCCACCCTCCCCTTTCTTCCCCCTTCCCCTCCTACTACCTATAGAGCTAGTTAGGATTATCTGCTTAAGGTTATTGTTCCCTCCTTTGAACAAATCAGATGAGAGTACCTCTCAAACAATGCTCATCTCCCTCCCCTCCTTCCCTCTACTATAGTTTTGTACTTCTTCCTGTGATATAATTTGCCATTTTCTGCTTCCCCCTTTCCACACCTCCTATTACATTCCCTTCTCATACTTAAATCATATTTTTGACATGACATCATTTACTTTATGCCTGTTCCCTCTACATATATCCCTTTTATCATAATAGCTGCACAGTTCTCAAGATTAACAGGTATCATCTTCCCTTATAGGGAGGTAAACAGTTTGCCCTAATTGAGTAGCAAGTTTTTGTTTTTGTTTTTTCTCCTCTGTTTACCTTTTTATGATTCTCTGGAGACCTGCATTTGAAGATCAAATTGTCTATTGAGTTCTGGTGTTTTGGTCAGGAAGCTCTGGAAATCCCTTATTTCGTTGAATGACTTTCTCCTTGCCTGAAATGTTATGCTGAACTTTGCTGGGTAGTTGATCCTTGGTTGAAGCCCCAACTCCTTTGCCTTACGGAATATTGGGTTCCAATTCTTTCGATCTTTTAATGTAGAAGCTGCAAGGTCCTGTGTGATCCTGACTGTGTGTCCTTGATATTTGAATTGTTTCTTTCTGGCTGCTTGTAGTATTTTCTCCTTCACTTGATAGCTCTGGAATTTGGCAACTATATTTCTTGGGGTTTTGAGTTTGGGATCCCTTTCGGGAGGGGAACGGTGGATTCTTTCGATGACTATTTTGCCCTCTGAGTCTAGTACTTCTGGACGGTTTTCCTTGATGATTTCCTGGAAGATATTGTCCAGACTCTTTTCTTCATCATGGGTTTCTGGCAGGCCAATAATTCTTAGATTTTCTCTCCTGGATCTATTTTCCAGGTCAGTTGTTTTTCCAATTAAATATTTTACATTTTCTTCTATCTTTTCATTCTTTAGATTTTGTTTGACTGATTCTTGTTGCCTCATTGAGTCATTAGTTTCTACTTGCCCAATTCTAATCTTCATCGTAGTGTTTTCTTCCGTTAGCTTTTCCATCTCCTTTTCCATCTGACCAATTTTTCCCTTTAAGGAGCTATTTTCTCCATTTAATTTTTGTACTTCTTTTTCCAATCGACCAGTTTTCCCAGTTAGGTTTTGGGTTTCCTTTTCCATCTGATCAATTTTCCCAATTAGGTTTTGGGTTTCCTTTTCCATTTGATTAGCTCTTCCTTTTAGGGAATTATTCTCTCCAGTTAATTTTTGAACTTCCTTTTCCATTTCTTCAATTTTCTTTTTCAGGGTGATGTTCTCATCAGTGAATTCTTTTTTTATAGTTTTAAAATCATTGGCCAGTTTTTCTTTTATATCCTTCTTCAGACGTTCCAGGTAATCTAGTTGTGCTTGCAAGAAATTCATAGTCCCATCTGAGGTTTCAGATGGAAGTACAGTCTCAGCTCTAACCTCTTTGGTGCTTGTGTTTTGGTCCTTATCCCCATAGAAAGATTCTATGGTTTTTTCACTTTTCGTCTGCTTTTTCCGATTCATGATGTTGGCCGAGTGTTGTAGCTTTTGGTTCTTTCAGTCAGAAGGTGCAGATCTTTAAGTTGAGCTGATGTGTGTCTAGGCTAAAAGCAGGCTTTTGTTTTTTGTTTCCCCGATCAACCCTGGGGTTAGCTTGTTAGGTGTGTGGGAGGTGTGGTCTGGTCTCAGGCTATCTCCTCAGCTGACTTGAGGCAAAGGCAAGGTCAGGGGATGGTAATCCCAGCTTCCCTATTGTCTTCCCTTTTCCCCTGGAGGGCTGGGGCACGCCTAGAAGCTAACGCGTGTTCCCGCCCCTCCTGGGGCTCGTCTCCCGGCTCTGAGGCTTGCCTGGGTCTCAGTACGAATTTTCTCTGCCCTGGGTCGTCTGTCCCTCCAGATCGCCTCCACCACAGTAGGAAGAATCCCCCTTTGCCACTTTTCCAGCCTCTGGTGTTATGAGACCACCAGCCCCCTTCTGCTGTTCCCGCTGATCCAGGATTAATCTGGGGAAGAATTTTATGGTTCCCTCAGGGTCATCAGGGGGGAGGAGAGAGCACTTACTGATCACTCTGCCATCCCAGTTCCTGGAAGTTCAAGTAGTGACCCACCGAAGTCCGTCTTCAGGCTGAAGATTTCAAGGACTGCTGCGCTGATGTCTGGCACTCAGCGGCTCTCACCGGCTCAGCCTGGCTTATCTCCTGCTCTGCTGGTCTCGCCCGCCACTCTCGGGCTCCTCTGGTCCCCTCCGCCCTGCCGCGCTGACCGCGCTGCGCTGTGCGCCGGGGTCTTATCCCCACAGAACAGATCCCTCCCGTGGACCCTCCGGTCCAGCCTGGGCTCCGAATCCGTCAAAGTCCGTCACCCACTGGATTTTACACCTCCAAAGTCTGGTCAGACTCTCCCCCCAGATATATCCAGAGGAGTTTTTCCAGGAGCTTAGGTGAGTCATTGCTTTCACTCCGCCATCTTGGCTCCGCCCCCCAAAAACTTCTTATAAAAAAAAAAAAATCCCAAAGGTGGTTCTCAAGGCAAAATGCCTTCCACACTCAGAGAAAGAAATATGGAAGTCACTCACAAAATGTAGCAGATCATGTTTGTGTATGTGTATGTGTTTGTGTATCATGTTCTGATTTGTTATACGATTTCTTTCATTTATTTTAGTCTGACTACATAGCATGACTATAGTGAAAATATACTCAATAGGAAAGTATATGTATTATCTATACAGAATTGTATGCAGTCGTGGGAAGGGAGGGGGGTAGTGGAGGGTAGGTGGGGGGGATAAAATCTCAATTGTATGGCAGTGATTGTTAAACATTAAAAAAATAAAATAAAAAAAAGAAAAAAAAATAATGAACACCAAGAAAACACAGCACTCCATCATCCATACGTGCAACCATCGGTTACAACAAATGGAGAAGTCTTGAACACTGTGGATAAGTTCACTTACCTTGGTAGTGTACTTTCCAGGGATGTATACATTGGCAATGAGTTAAACACATGTATTGCCAGAGCTAGTTTATTGTTTGGGAGGTTCTGAAGAAAAGTTTGGGAGAGAAAAAGTATTACACTGACTACTGCTGACCTCGTGGTTGTTTGCCTGCAAAACATGGACAGTCTACCAGTGCCATGCCAGGAAACTGAATTGCTTCCATTTGAACTGTCTTAGGAAGATTCTGAAGATTACCTGGCAGGATAAGGTACCAGACACTGAAATCCTTGCTCAAACTAAACTGCTAAGCATTCAAACTATGCTTCAGAGAGCACAACTCTGATGGGCTGGCCACGTTGTTCAAATGCAAAATGTATGTGTGCCAAAAAGACCATTTTATGGAGAATTCACATGGAGCAGGTGATCAAGTGGTGGTCAGAAGAAGTGATACAAGGACAGTCTCAAGGTCTCTCTCGAGAACTTTGGATTTGATTGTGCAACATGGGAGACACTGGCACAGGATCGCTCAGCATGGTATGCCCACATCAGAAAAGGTGCTGTGCTCTATGAGCAAAACAGAATTGAAACAGCACAAAGGAAATGTAGGATGCACAAATTTGGAGTAACCACCCCAAATGTTCACATGGACTATCTGTGCCCAATCTGTGGTAGAGCATTCCAACCTCATATTGGTCTGATCAGTCACAGTTCTAGACATTGAAACTTCACTGTATCATGGTAATGTCATTTTGATCCTCTTCAAGAATGAAGGGCAACAACCACCAAGCAGGTTTCAACCAAGGCCCACTAAAAACCTTTCTTGTGGGGGCAGATTTCAGTGCCTTCAGGGATGGTAATTGTGAGGCTATAAATGGTCATGTCTAAAATTGATGACATTCAGGATGTCAAGAAAGTAAAGGCTTATGTTTTGTCTAATGTGGTCAATGGTGACTATTTAGCCAAACAAAATGAATTTTGTATTACATGATTTGTATGTTCCTTAGAACTTTCATTACTAAATACAGATAAAGAAATATTTCAGGCATAAAACAGACATCCCTGGACATTCTCTGTAGTACTAGGTACATCTCTCGGGCTCTTTGGTTACCTGAGCTAGAAAAAAGGAACACTCACGCTCCTTGCTTCTTCTCCCTTTGACTTCCATACCTTCTCCCTAACGCTGTCTCTTACCATCTTTTGAGGCTCATGCTATCTACCAGCACCCAGGTCATTCTACTTTCTCAAGCAGTACATTATTCGACTAATAGTCTTTCTCTTCACCTCAAACCCTACCTTTCTGCTGAGGCAACTATGTGGTGCAGTGGATAGAACACCAGTGCAGGAGTCAGGAGGACCTGAGTTCAAATGTCACTTCGGACACTTGACACTCACTAGCTGTGTGACCTTGGGCAAGTCACTTAACCCCACCCCAACTGCCTCATCCTGGGTCATCTCCAGTCATCCTGATGAATATCTGGTCACTGGATTCAGATGGCTCTGGAGGAGAAGTGAGGCTGGTGACCTGTACAGCCCTGCCTCACTTAAAACAGTGTCAAGTGCAAGTCATGTCATCATTTCTCTGATGGCGTGGTCTTCTTTGGCAACAAGGGAAGAACACACACCTTTCTGTTGGGGAATTCAATTTCCATGTTAGAGAGAGAAAAGGAAACTGAAAAATGCTGGAGTGGAGATGGAAAAATAGGTACATTAATGCATTGTTGATAGAGTTGTGAATTGGTCCACCACTCCGGAGAACAATTAGGAACTATGCCCAAAGGGCTATAGAATTGTCCATACCCTTTCACCCAGGAGTACTGCTATTGAGTCTGTATCCCAAAGAGTATAAAGAAAAAAGGAAAATGACCATTATATGTTCAAAAACATAGCAGCACCTTTTGTGGTGGCAAAGAATTAGAAGATTAAAGAGATGCCTATCAATTGGGGAATGACTGAACAAGCTGTGGTATATGCTTGTGATAAAGTGCTACCGTACTCTAAGAAATGACAAGTGAAATGGTTTCAGGAATACTTGGGAAGGCTTATATGAACTGGTACAAATTTAAGTGAGCAGAACCAGGGGAACATTGTGTATATTAACAGAAATATTGTAATGATCAGATGAAAGACTTGGCTATCTCTAATCAATACAGTGAGTTAAAAGGACTCATGATATCCATTTCCAGAAAGAGCTGATGAACATGAAGCACGTATTGAAGCATATTTTTATCACTTTATTTTTCTTGTCTTGTTTTTTAATGTGTTTTGTGTGAAAAAAATTCTATGCTATTATCTCCTCAATTAGCCTGGCATCCCAGTTTATCAGCCCTTCGCATCCCTAGACCTGTACCCTCCTTCTAACTCAGCCACACTGGGGTAGTCTTAACTTTGATCTACTTCCATAATCCATCACTGTGGAATTCATTCATTCATAGTCCCTTGTCATTTTTTCTCTCCCTGTGCTTCAACTCTTCTACACTTATTTTCTATCCTTACAGCTACATTTCCAAGTTACCACCCCAACTCCAGCCTCACACTTTCCTCCTTTCAAAATCTTGATCATTTAGTTGAACATTTCCTTGAGACAGTATCTTCCATCCATGAATCTATCCCTTGTCCCCTTCCCTGTTCCACCCTGGGTTATTTACCTTCCCCACTCCTGCTCTCATGGCACGGAATGTGCTAGAAGATAGCGCCTTCATATGTTGTCTTACACTCACTATAATTTTTTTTATCTAATTTCTAAGCTTAGATATTTAAATTGTAATCATATAAAATATCTAACAGTATTACGGATCTTTTGTATTTGTATTCCTAGTATCAACTAAGAGAGTATCTATCACATAACAGATGCTTAATAAATGTTTATTAATTGATTGAGTATGCAAATAGCAGTCTGTCTTTTAAATCTACAGGGAAATTTTTCAACACTCATGAGCTTAATTTCTGAATCCTAGTATATTGGTTTCTTAAGCATCCCATTTATGCCACATGCTGCATTAACTTTTAGCCAAAGTAGCAAATATCTTCTAGCGACATTTGGCTCCTTAGCCTCCTTGACTGTCTTCAGATGGTTCCCTGAGGTACTATATTGTGCCAGCTAAAGCCGACCTGATTTCAGCCTCATGGCTGATAAATGCCACATGGCACACCATGCTGAGTTAAGGGATGTGGGGGCAGGGGAAGGAGAACAGAGCTGTGCCCTGTGAAATTATCAACTGGTGCCTTACTAATATGCATTAATTAATAAAATGTAAACATGCCAGGCTCAGAAGCCGTGCCAAGCTTGTTCCATTGACCTTCTTCTGAGGGCTGGCAATTACTTTGAATAAACAGAATCCCTTTCCTGCAGCCATCGCTTCCTTGCTAGCGGTGTGTAAATGGAAGATATGAATCCAGATCAATACATGAAAGAATGCTAAGTCCATTCTCATGCAAGGCATCCAGGGCAGAGGCAGCCAGCCTTTTAGTTCATGTCCTTGTTTAGTGTCCCCTGTCCTTTTCATATTACTGCCATTAGGGAGAAGCTTCCAAGTATAATATGCTTGATGTGAAACTGAATCAATAGCCAGATTAGAATTGTTGAAATGGTAACTGTAAATCTGATGAGCCATGTTTTTTCCTTTACCTTGACCTTACTCTGGGTACAGGCCTTGAATGTATTTGAAAATGTCCTTGTTATTCCCTCATAGGCACAAGGTGGACTTCCTAGCCCATATAATCATCAGGTTAATTAACCTTTAGGTGAAAATGCAGAGGTCCCTGTGACCCTCACTTCCTTCTTCCTCATTAACTTCAGCCAGATAAGCAGTAAGAAGCTGCAATAAATGCATTAATTAAGGAAATGATTAAATGCCAGCTGCCTTTATTAGCTTGGCAGTTAATCTTCATCTCTGCAAGAGCCCAGAAAAAGTCACCTACCTCAGGGGGGAGTCAATGCAGGGGAAAAGTAACCAGCAGGAGGCCCAGGCAACTGCTCTAGAGGAGAAAGGAAAGCTGAGCCTTTCCACTAAGCAATTACAGGAAGAGCAAATGAGCCTCCAAAAGCCATCGTTCCAGTGAATGAAGCTAGTGGGCTATCCTGTTAACCTTGTGTTTACCTGAACTGTTCCAGAGTATCGGAGATCATGGGCTAGAGCTAGAAGGGACCTCAGAAGTCATCTAGTCCAAACCCCTCATGCCACACGTGAAGCAAATGAGAACCAGGAGAGCCAATTATTTGTTCAAGGTCACACAAATAGAAAGCACCAAAGGCAGGATTTGAACTTAAGGCCTTAGACTGCACCATACCATGTTGCCCATGGTTTGCTTTCCAGCTCTAATATGGATTTTCTATGATGTGGGTGAATGCCCCTGTACACCCACCTTCCTTACTCACTGAACAGGATGTAAATTAGTGATAGTACTTCGGAACACTTGGGTGAAAGGAATTATGAATGAATAAAGTAGACTGTGATAGAAATATTTTGGATCATGTGCTGGTTTTAGACAAATCAGCCAGGCTAAAGAAGAAAGAGGTAACTACAGAGTGGTGCTCTTTCATTGTTACCTCCTAAAACTAAATAGTTGTGGACCTTGCTGAGGTTGACACATCTATCCAAAAGGCTCCGGCTGGATTTCATGAGGTATTAGTACTTTGGATATCATGGGCTATAGTATTTATCCAAAATATGCTGAACTACTAAAATGAAATCTCTCTAGGAAAGCAAACAAAAACAAACAAAAAATGTGGCATACATCAGTACATTTCACATAAAATGACTACACATCTATTACCTATGTATACGGTAAATTACTGTATGCAAATCTATGTACATAGGTGTATATGTGATTTTAGATATAGAATATATCATATGCATAGTTTATGTAGGTAATAGTTATACAATATAGAATTCAAATCTATGGCATTCCAAAAAGTCTCTAAAACTCTGTAAGTTCGAGAAACGTTTCACATCTGCCTTGATGGAGACTGTTTTCTTCAACACTCATGACCCAGGACCCTTCTCTCTCTCTCTCTCTCTCTCTCTCTCTCTCTCTCTCTCTCTCTCTCTCTCTCTCTCTCTCTCTCTCTCTCTCTCTCTCTCTCTCTCTCTCTCTCTCTTTCTCTCTCTGTGTGTGTGTGTCTCTCTCCTCTATCTTTATTTAACTGGAAAGTTGTATGTTTAGATAGTACGGAATGTAAATGGGCTTCCATCTCATAGTTCAGAGTTTCAGGGGGATGAATGACATCTGTAATAGTGTTGGAGACTATTTCAAAGTGAGAGACTTGAATTGGGGGTGGGGGTGGGAGGAAAAGAGAGAAAAGAGGCTAGTGAGAATTTTCTGCAAATTCTCTGTCGGAGCCCTAACTTCAGGAAGCCAGAGATGGGACAACTTAAGTTAAACAGCTACTATATAACACACAGGTTTTTATATAAGCCAGATTTTAGGGGAAAGTACAGCGTATATTTGAACTAATATGGCAGTTAGATCACTAAAATAAAGTCACAAAATAAGTACAGTTCTCTTGAGTAAAAACCACAGCATGTCAATTAATTTTTGAGATATTTGTAGCATAAAATTTTAGTACTAGGAGGGTTCTTAGTAAGGGCACATTCAGGATAAGTAAGTCTGCCCAGGAGTGGCAGAGCTGAGACTAAAAACAACCATGGATTTGAAGTCTGAGGACCCACATTTGAATCTGTTTCTAGTCAAGTAACTGAACAAATCTTGCCACCTCTTTTGGCCTCAATTTCCTTAGAGCTTTTTCATATCTGTCTCTAATCTTCAATCTTATTCAATTTACTCCTTCTCTACTACTTAAAAAAAATGTTCAGGTCTCCTCTAATCTTTAAAAACAAATAACTCTTTCTTTTGATCCTGTCATCTCTCCATGTTATCATGCTATGCTTTTCAATGAAACAAATATTTATTACTAATGTCTAAGGCACTGGGTGGATGAAGACACCCTGTCTTCTTGAGGAGGAGCCTTGAGGAGCTTATACAGTATTCTACTGGGAGGTGGTGTTGGATAGGGGCTAGAACAACAGAGATATGGGTAAAATATACAGAGTATATTGAAGAGGGAAGGAGGGAGAGATGGAGAGAGACAGAGACAGAGAGAAGAGAGAGACCAAGAGAGGAGACAGAGGGAGGGATACATGAGGAGAAAAAGAGAGAAGGGAGAGAAAGAGGGACAGAGACAGAGAGAAGAGAGACACAGAGAGAGATAGAGAGAGACAGAGAGACAGAGAGAGAAAGAGAGATGATAAGTGAAGAATGAGGGAAAGAATTCTTAATGGTGATGGCACCTGAGCTGAACCTGGAAGGAAAACAAGACTCCTGTGATGTGGAGACAAGGAAGGCACACGTTCAAAACATGAAAAAGCTTGTGTAAATATACAGTAACAGGACATGGAATATCAAGTTTGGTAAATGGTCAGTGATCCAGTTTGACTGGAATGTAGAGCTCATGAGGGAAGTAGTATGAAATAAGGTTGGAAAAGTAGATTCTAAATTATATTTCCAACCTTATTTAAATTATTGCTGTTTGGGCACCCTATATTCGAGTAAAATTAGGTTATTGGAGTGCTCTGTATTTATCTAGGTGGTCCTAACCATGCCTGAAGTGTACTGTCCACACATCCTCCTTTACAAAATACCTTGTCTGAATCTTTCCTTTACCCCATCACTTTAGAGTATTCTTCTCAGGGTATGTGTGGAAACCTTTATATTACTTCCACAAAAGAATGAAAACTTCTGGAAGACAAGAACTGTAAATATGTGTGTATGTATTATATACATATGTGTGCAAATATGCATATAATACATATTTCAATTTGAATCTTTAGTATCTATCATAGTGTGGTATCCTAGTACTTATTAATAAAAGTTTATTAATATGTTTATAATTAACACATTGGTTTTTGAAAATTGAATTGAATTGAACTAGGCACTAACCTAGAATAAGAAGAGAAGCCAGATTTTATCAAAAGGCCAGAACAAATGTCTAGGTGATGCCATGGACAGATACATCATGAGAACTGGAGTCAGGAAGACTGAAGTTCAAATCCAACCTCAGAACTTGCTAGATGTGTGAGCCTGGGCAAGTTGCTTAACTTCTCTATTTGTCTCAGTTTCCATGTCGGTAAATTAGGATAATAATAAGACTCACTTGCAAGGATTATTGCAAGGTTCAAATGAGATAATAGGTGCAAAGCACTTAGCACAGTACCTAGAACATAATAAATGCTATATAAATGTTAGCTATTACTCCATCAAAAACGATGTCTGACATTCACATAGGCTTTATCAGTGGTACGCTGAAGCTGGTTCAGACTGCTTACAAGTAAGAGCTGATTGCTAAATTTCATGGGTGGGTATTTTTACTTCAGGCAAATGCTAGCTATCAGAGCTTGACTTGCTGTTTTGATGATTGACTAGACTTAATAAAATGATAGAAAAGATATTAAACTTAATAGTATGTTGTGTACAAATTTTCCAGAGAGCCAGTTGTTAAATATTTACTGACCTACCCTATGTTTCAAAGCACCATAGGCATCTGTATCTTATCCGATTTCCACAAAAACTCAGCAAGGTAGCTACTGTAGATGTCATTATCCCCATTTTATAAGTGAAGAAGCTTTATCTCAAAGTTTCCATGTAACTTGTCCACAGTCACAGGCATGTGTTGGAGTCAGGAGCTGAACCCAAGACTCTTCAGATTCCAGATACTAAATTTATTCCATGACACCAGATAAATTGATAGGAGAAAGACCCCTAGTCAAGGACAAATGGGAACTTTCACATGCCAAAATCATCCAAATCTCCTGGAAGGTAAAGGAGACCACTGATAGACAGGAGCTACATAGCCTAAAAGGCTTTCTTGCCTTTTAATATTTAAAGGATTAAAAGGAATCATTTTTCTCATCTAGGAAACTCAGAGTAAGGGGAGAGCTTCTAGAGGCCCAAGAGCCTTAGAACCTTTCAGAAGCTGAAACATAATTACAATGAGAAAACCGAGCTTTTGTTACAGGGAGCTGATACCTGAGGGGTATATTTTCCTACCAAGGAAAAGGGGGAAGGGGGAAAGGAAATCTTTGTTCTGGTGGTGGTTTAGAGGCCTTCTTCATCTTCATACTGCACTGTTTGGAATCCTCCGTTGATCCCAAGATCTCATTGCTGTTTCTGGTTTCTAATGGGCTATGACTTCCTTCACCAAGGTCAAGTAAGGGTAGTGGTCCCTCTTCAGATACGACTGCACCCAAGGTTCAACTGTCTTTTAATTTTTGTTTGTCATTTTAAATATTCTCCTAAGTATTTCTTTATAATGATTAGCTGAGAATGATCTTAACAAAGATAAAAGATTGTGTGCTGATTTCAGGAAGCAGATAGCTGGGGACAGAAGGAAAGAATGCAATGAAAGAAGAGATGAGCATATTTTTTTTTTTTTAAATGGCAAGCCCTGGGGCTTTCTGGTGGAACAATAACTGAGGAAAGACTGATACTACATTCAAAGTCTCTACCCTCAAAGACCTTACAGTCATGGGGAGATGAGATAGAGAGACAAAATAGTACCATAGAAAGAATCCTGGCTTTAGAGTTAGAGAATTTGGATTTGACTGTAATACAGCTTGGGTGTATATGTGAAGCCCTCAGTTTCCTCATCTGTCAATTTAGAGAGTTCAAGTAGGTCCTTTCCAGCTCTAAATCTATGATCCTGTGTTTCTAAGATATGCATTGTGTAAATGAGGAGACCCAACAACAAAGTAGTAAGTAGTGAAGTGCTGAACTGTATAGGCCCAGCTAAATTTAGATCAGAAAAACAAGAGATCATTATCGACTCCTCTGATAATATGAAAAATTATATCATACATTCTTTTTTTTCACAAAATGATACAGTGTTTAAATCCAAAATTATTCCATCCCTACCCAGGAGAATAACAATTCTAAAACATACCTCTGGCAGATGGCTACTTGCAAGCTCTCAGTTGCACATTTTAAGACTTATTTCAGAAACATGAAAATCTAAGCTACTTCTAGGTTCACATTTTCTCTACTTTTGAGGTGAACAGAGTCAGCCTGCATCACGACTTTTTCTCTCTGCTCCATTGAACATAAAAATGAAAATATGACAATTGTATATGCCCTTTAGGAGGGGAGAGTGAACTATTCGTGTCAGTTTCTAGATATAGCACAAATCTTCATATCATTTGCTACCCAGACAGCAAACCAGCTGCCATGCGAATAGGGTTCTTTATAAGATATGCTCAAGACGTACAGCGGGAAAAACAAAAGTATAACAGTAGTTTTTCAACCATGACAATAATTCTTCCCCATGTTTCTCTGCCATCAGCAGTGTCCATCTACTTCAGTTTTGAGGTAATGGGAGAGAGAGGGAGAGAGGAAAGGGGGGAAAGGAGGAACAGTGCTCTCAAATTCAGAAGTCCTCAACTGAATTAAATCCATCGAGAGAGTCAGAGACCAGAGCAGAGGACTGTTTTCTTGTTGTAATTGCATCTTCACAGGCCCTGGTATATTCAATACTATTCAGAAATGTATGATAAATTGAATTGAGTTGAATTGAATATGGGCATTTTCCTCCCTGCTCCTTTATTTTTAATGTAAAGCTGTCTTAATAAGATCAGCCAAGCATGTTGCTCCTAGTCCTTATGAGATGCAATCTATGCCTAGCCAATAGAGCATCATTCTAATATCTTGAACTAGGGGTGGGGAGCCCGCAGCCTCAAGGCCACATGGGGCCCTCTCAGTCCTCAAGTGTAGCCCAATGACTGAATCTAAACTTCACAGAATAAATCCGTTTACCATGGTCCAGTAAATAAAATGCTTTTCTTTAACACCATATATAGCCAGCTGTTCACTTTCTGTTTCCTTCTTTCTCTTCTAAATCTCAATCTTCAGTTGCAAAAAGAGATGAAAACACCACCTGTCCTTCCTTCAGTTTCCTATCCTGGACTTCAAAGTCATTCAAGATTATATGCAGGTTTCTTCTGACAGTACCACTTGTTTCCATACCAGAAGTAAGCCGTGGTTTTCTGAGTGGAGATGAACAAATTAGACATAGTGGTTATGATGTGTCTGAGAATAGGCTTGATGAAGGAAGTACGTCCTCTGATGGTCAGTCATGTCAATTCTTCATGTTACTTAGCTTCTCCTATCTCAAGTTCTTTACCTGTAAAATGGGGATAATGATATTTCCAGTGGTACTTCAAAAGGTAGTTGTGAGGATCAAATGACAAACTGGGTATTAATATACTTTGGAAACCCTGAGCATGTTGCAAAGGGAAAAGAATATGAGAAGCTCTAAGTCTTCTTGACTAGTCTAGTCCCCTCTGTTTTCCCCCTTCTCTGAACCCCTATTGTATCTGTAGTTATAACTATGCAATTTGCTCTTAACTATCTTCTCAAGCAATATACCTGGGAATTTGAGAATTGTTTGAGGAGGAAGAGAAGGACGAAAAGGAGTAGGAGGAGGAGAGACCGACCCCATCTTGTTAAACACTAACATTACTCATTTCTACTGAGCAGTAGAGTGCACTTTGGAGGGTGGGTTGAGGAGGGGAAAGATCATATTCAGGGAGACCAATAAGGAGAGTGTGTTTGTATTCACCTCCTGATTTTGAAATAAATAAGGTCATTATGTTTCTTTTGCATACACTGTTAACTGACGCAGGCACACAAGGGCAGAAGTGTTGTTTGTATATAACCATCTTTCTCATTATATCCCCTTCCCTCCATCACGAGTTGCTATGTGCTAATTATCCTCTTCCTCCTGTTTTACCAATTCAGTGGTATCTAGTTTAACAGTTCTGGCCTTCATCACCTTTCTCTCATTATTTTTTAAAGAGGGAGTTAAAGATAATCACAGATATCATCGCGACTAAACGGTTTGGGACTCATGAACAGAATATGCCAATGAAGCATCTATCTTCTTCAAAAGAAGCAGATTTAAAAGGGGGAAAAAAGAACAGTGGAATTGAATTATGGAACATGAAGATAATGACCTAATTTCTGTATCACATGGCCAGTAAAAAGAAGAACTAGACATTTTCTTTCATACTCATGACCTCTCAAATCTCTGAGAAATAGAAGTCAAGATCAAGCAATTTCATTTGCCTCCATGGTCTAGGAAACAAACAACACAAAGAAGGTAGAAGAATCCACTTTTACTCAGCATGCCCTACCCCAGCACCTAGCATGCTCCCCGAAACAAGGCTGCACATGTGACCCTTGGGCTCGCAATAGAATCCAGGCCCACACACTGACCTTTCCCTCCTCTTTCCAGGGTAGTTTGAGAGTTCAAACTGCAAATTTAAGAAATATGCTGAGGCCACAATAGTGTTTTATGCTACAACAGAGTTGTGCAGGAGAGTGGAGAAACAGAGGGAATGGAGCAGAATGGGCTTGTAATGTGGTTCAGTTCTATACTCTGACACCCTGCCTTCTCCTGGAACAGATGAGATCCAAACTCCACATGACAGAAATTTGCCCAGGCTTGGATAACAGTGGTGTGGCAGTGGTCTGTACCACTGGAGTAGAGAGCTGAAGAATAGGGCTAGACTTGATGGGGGGAGGTGGGTGTTAGGGAGAAGCAGTTTATATGGCACTGCATTTGTCCTAGGAGAAAGAGCTCAGTTTCTAGCAGCTTGGGATTTTTCTTCCCTTACCCCCTACCAAAAAAAAAAAGTCACTTGGAGCAGAGATTTAGGCTGCTGAACCATTAATTGCTGAGAATAGGAAGAGGCTGAAATGCTTTGAGATCCACACCCTAGGGAAAACACCATCAGAGGAGAGGGAGTCAGAAATGAATAATAGGAAAAAATTAGGGTGGGCAGGGTGGAAGGATAGACTGAAAATACCAAAGACCTCGACTATAAGCAGATAAACCAACAGGGAAGGCTAACAGAGGAATATGTCCTCCAGATCTAGCAAATGGCTCAACTATCATGAGGAAATATTACAAACAAAGGGAAATGTTTTACTGTTGGGGGTGTAAGCTCAGTTCCATGTGGACAGTCTCGGGTGGGTAAAGGTGAGAGCTTCTAAACCTTAGAGTTCTCATGAGGCCCCCCAGGAAACAACAGGGAATTGAGGAGTGAGATCTCATGTATTTCCACCTCTTCCCGTGAGAACGTGATGGGAGAGAGCATCCCCACCCTCGAGACTGGCCCGGATCTGGGCACACCTATTGTTATCTAACAGGCACGGTATTGAGGTGCAAACGATACGGCAGGAGAGCTTAAGTAGGGTCAGGAAAGCCCGAAGGCGCTCTTAGTGCTGAGGGGCCCTTACAGGACAGAAGGCCCCTTTTCCTCTCTTCGCTCTTCCCTCCCCACTCTCTCCCCACTTCCACTTCTGCTTTCATTCTCTTACTGTAAGATCTTTGCCTCCTTGGGAGATTTCTCTCTCTCTCCTAAGGAAGAGTTCCCCCTGCACATGTAACCAGGACCCTGAATAAAGCCTAACCCTTGTTCGACTCCGGAAAGTCTCTTCTCTCATACGTTTATCCGGTTTGGCCAGCCAAAGACCTGCGATAGGTAAGGTAAGACTCGGGTAGCCCTCAGGCCTCTAGGCCTGGCATTTTACCACTTCATGAAACAGAGTACCCAGAGAAATGTAAATACTGAGAGTATATTTTATGGTCTGAACAGCAGAAATAATTTTCAGAATGAGAAAACAAGTCTTACCAAAGAATCAAAAGAGAGAATGACTGATTAGGAGTGTAAATATACAGAAGTAGAGGACAATTTGGAAGAAAAGAAGCAAAATGCAATAACACTAATAGAAAACATGTCATCCATGCATACTAAACACACTGATCTTGAAGACAGGGTGACATTGAGACCATTTATGGATTATAGGATTACAGTCAAAAGACCTGAACTCCGTAATATAATAATATTAGAAAAGTACCAGAATTTCTGCCTACAGAAAAAGAAGTATCAGTTGAATCAATTGAAAAAGTCCATAGATTGTCTCCATAAAAACTACCACCACCAGTGTTGGAAACTTCAAAACACACAGAGGTTCAATTTAACAACTGAGAAAAAAACAAATTGTGCAAGTGACTAGAAGAAAAACTTTCAAATACAAAGAAAAGGAAATTTGAATAATACAAAACTATTCTACACCCACTGCAAAAGGAAACAGAATAATGTATTCCAAGAAAGCAAGGGGACACAAGCAGCCCACAAAAAGATGATCATCCAATAACAAAGAGCTATTCAAAACATTCTTAGAAAGAAAACTTAGCTGTAAGAAATTATTTGTTGCATGAATACCACCAGACAACAAAAATGCAGGAAGAATGAATAAATGTAGAAGTCAAGAACAGCAGTAGTAACAGAGAGACAACAGAGGAACCATTAAATTGAAGGTGGAGATAATAATGGGGCTGGAACATTATGATCTATACCACAAACACTTTGCCTCCAGGTGAACAATGTTTAGGGGTTTGGGGGAGGTTGTTTTGTTTTATGGGAATAAATTACAAAATGGGAGTGTTCATGGAAGGGAAGGTTCAAGTTGAATGGGAGGACAGGAAGGGGAATTCTCTTTGACTGAAAAAGAGGGGAACAAAGGGAGAAGAATTAAATAATCAGACAAAAACTGGAAATAAACAGTAACTAATAAGCAAGAATCAAATGGAAAAGGGTAATAAACAGAATGCAGTGGGAATCAGTGCGGGATGGAAAAAGAACTGGTGGGAATAGGGCCACCTTAAAATAAAGGGAAAATAACTAAATAGACATAGTACTGTGATAATAGAAGAGGGAGAAAAATCATAACTTAAAAAAATAGAAACAAATGGAGGAAAATGTAAACCTGACTCATAAATTTAATTAGTAGCTAATAACTTTCATTTCCTACCAATTGCACTGCTTGGTTTTGACTCAACCATCAATCATCATGGCCCCATGCTAAGTAACCTCTGCTCCTCCTGCTTCTTTTCAGCTTCCTTTTGTACATTGTATCCCACTAGCCCTACTCCCATCAAATTATAAACTCCTCAATTTGGAATTTTGCCCAAAAGGCTATAAAATTGTGCATACCAGCAATACCACTACTAGATTGTTTCCCAAGGAGATTTTAAAAAAGGAAAAGCATTTATATGTGCAAAAATATTTATAGCTCTTTTTGTGGTGGCAAAGAATTGGAAGTTAAGATGCCCATCAAGTGGAAAATGACTGAACAATTTGTAATAGATGATTGTGATGGAATACTATTATGCTGTAAGAAATGATAAGAGGATGCTTTCAGAAAAACTGGGAAATTTAATATTAATTTATACAAAGTGAAGTAAAGCTAGAAGAACATTATACACGGTAACAGCAATATTGAAAAATGATCGACTGCCAGTGACTTAGCTCTTCTCAGCAATAGAGTGATCTGAGACAATCCGAGGACTTATGATGAAAAATGCTATTCACCTCCAGAAAAAGAACTGATGGAGCCTGAATGAACAGTGAAGCATACCTTTTTTTTTTAACTTTATTTTTCTTGTGGTGCTTTTTATGTCTGTTTTCTTTCATAATATGACTAATATGGAAATATGTTCTACATGACTATATATGTATAACCACTGATATCAAATTGCTTGTCTTCTCAGTGGGGGAAGGTGAGGAGAGGGAGGAAGAGAGGGAGAGAATTTGGAACTTATTTTTTTAAATGAATGTTAAAGATTTTTTATGTGTAATTGGAAAAAGCCAAAATAATAAAAGTTTTTAAGTTCAATGCGAGCAAAAAATGCTTTTATTTTTTTCTTATTTGTATTCCTAGCACAGTGCTAGTGGATGCCAGATAAATACTTATTATATCATATTTTTTAAATGTAGATTCAACAATGCAAAAAAAATGAAAAAGCAATAGAATGGATACAAAACAAAACCTCACAATCTTTTGCCTACAAGAAATACATTTTAAACAAACCAAAGACATTAACAGGGTAAAACTAAAAGGTTGGAAAAAATTTACAGTGCATGAAATGAATCAAAAAGAAAATATAGATGTGCATGGAAGTTCATTAACCTGAAGGTAAGAAACAGAGAGAGTGAGGAAATAATTTTTCTATTTCTTATTGATTCCTCATTTCTCTTTTTTCCAATTTATCTGATTTCATCCCTCCAAAGAATACAGAAGTGAGATTATTTCTGCTTGATTGATAGTTGTGTGTGTATATATGTATGTATATGTATAAGTATATGTATGCACATATATATGTACAGATATATGATATATGCATTTTTTAATAATTTTCACTCATAGGAGAATGAAGATTTTTGTACATCATTGTCATCATTAAAGAGACATTTTGTTCATACCTGAGCTAGCATAATGTAGCAGGATGAATATTGGATGTAATTGGTGTAGACCCATCCCTGTTGAGATAATCATAGAAAGCAAGGGACAATTAGCAAAAGTAATGAGGTGCTAACATGTGAAATGCAAAGATATAATATCCTGTGATCCCTTTATGAAGATTGAAAAGAATTTTCCTTGATTATTTCCCATTGGTTGAACAAAGACTGGCCATACCTCCTGAGTGCTCTTAAAAGACTGAACTTACCAGTTTTGAGTTCGATCAGTATGGAACCAGGATTGTGGAACGTGACCCCAGCACCTATACTTTCCTCCATGCCCCAGGCACCCTCAGTCATGGTGCTTCACAGGAGCACTATTCAACATGTAGGAAGAACCATATACAAGAGGGAAGCAGAGACAGGTACTTTTCCTGCAGTCATGGACCCTGAGTGGCAGTAAGGAAGTATTTTAAAGAAACGTGACCTCGGACAGTAGAGAAGACCACTGAAGATGGAGTCAAGATAGAACTGGCCTTGTCAATCATAAGGCAAAATGTGGAGAGACCCTGAGAGCCCAGCTGATTTACCCATTTAGCAATGAGAAAGCTCTACAAGTTGAAAAAGAACTTTAAGGCACTGCAGTACCAAATCCCCGTGTTGCCCTGGACATGTGTTTGCCACATATGAGCCTCACTACCCATGTACTCTTTGTGCCCACTTTTCCCATAGACACTGTGTCCATCTCTGGCAAGTTTTACCATAGGTTTGCAGGGGGAATGTGTGTGGAAATGTCATCATTATTCTTATATCTTCTTAGAAAATGCCTTTGCTTTGAGTTTGGCTTTTCAAGTTCATCATGTCTCTCCAGTATTTTTACAATGTACCCTCCTTACTCTTCCCCCATATGCTGTGTTCCATCCTCAATTCTGTTTTCTCTGTCTAAGAAGCTCTCCCTCATCATCTCTGCTTCCTAGTTTCCCTTGCTTTCTTCACATGCCAAATAAAATCCTACCTTCCATAAGACATCTTTTCCAATCCTTCTTAATTCTTACACCCTTCTTGACTATCTTCAATTTATTCTCTAAATAACTCATTTGTACATAGTCACTTAGATGTTTTCTCCTTCACCAACTGTGAGCTCCTTGGGGGCAGGGATAGTATTATGTTTCACTTTCTTTGTTTCCCCAGCACTTAGCGTGGTGCTGGCACATAGTAGGAGCTCAATAAATGTTTGTTCACTGACCAAATGACCAACTGCTTTCTTATCTGTAAAATGAGGAAGCTGGATTAAATGACTTCTTAGGTCCTTACAGTGCTAAATTTTAAATTCATTAATTAAAATCCAATGTTCTTTTGGGAACTTTTCTCCCTTGGACCTCACATAGCACTTTATATCTCTCCTATATATTTTCATACAATTCCTTTGTACCATAGTTATTTTGCTCATGAATTCCCTATCAGATTTAAACTTCATAGGTGCAATAATATGGTCATATCTGCTTAAGCAGCTGGATGGTGGTATAGTTCCTAAAGTCCTGGGTGTGCAATCAGAAAGATCTGAGTTGAAATCCAGCCTCAGATACCTACTAGCTGTGTGACCCTGGGCAAGTCATTTAACTCTGTCTGCCTCAGTTTCTTCATCTGTAAAATGAGTTGGAGAAGGAAGTGGAAAACCATATCTCTGCTAAGAAAATCCCCAGTGAAATCGAGAAGAGTCAGATACACCTGAAGACAACTGAACAACAACAACAAAAAATTTTGTTCCTGCTTTTGAACCTAGCACATAGTTTTGAATGTCGATTGTGAAATTGCCATGACTCATTACCAGTACCTGAAAAACGAATTCATTAGAATTTATTTTCTCTGACACTAGATACCATCTTCCTTTGATTACAAACTGAAGGCAAAAGACGAATTAATAAAGAAAAATCACAATGAATAACAGACTAAGGGCTTAATAATTCATGCGAATGATGTAGTTCATTAAAGTCTGAATATGGAGCGTCTGAGAGTAGTTTCACCCTTCCTATAACTTTTCTCTTTTTGTGCATCTCCTGTCCTATTTTGTCACTGAATCTGAAGGCATCATTAGAATCATTCTCATCCAGGGACCAGCTATGCCTAATAAAACTCAGTCATTACCTTGTTTTGAGGTAAATAATTTAGATATCTCAGAACCTCTATATTTCTGAAATGCAATAAAAATGTCCTTGGAAGCACTTCTCCATCATTTTGATGGGAAAAATTCTCCTCTTTTACTGCACAAGGAGTTTGCATGTAGACCCTGAACCCTGACTGTTGTCACAGTGGTTTCTAAAGGGTGGAGAAGGACATGTCCCATGGGCCAAGGCCTCATCTGGTCTTTTGCCCTGTGTGCAGCAGTGACCACTGCAGCAGTATTAAACCCATCCAATATCCCGGTTAATACATTACTGTACCACAGGGTGCTTTTTCTTTCTAACCTCAGCTGGTAAGGCAGCTTTGCCTGTGAAACATGAGAAATCATACCCCTTTATGCCTCATCTGAGCCACTGTAACCACAGATGCTGGTCTGAATTTTCTAAATTAGGTTAACCTTGGTGATAACTTACTGAAAAATGAATTAACCTTGATGCAGCTTTTTCAACTATCCTGACTCCTTTAAGGAACCATACCTAGGGAATGGCCTGCCATTTGAGCTCACAAACATCTCTCCTCAGATCATCATTTCTTCTTGGTACTACTACTTAGGTATTTTAAACATCTTAAATATTCATAATCATTTTCAGGAAATGTGGTTACGTACTTTATAATCTCTTGTATAAACTGACTAATTCTGAGAGCTTCCCTCTGGAACATGACACAAGTGAGCTGTAAATTTAATTTGCCTTCACATCTGCCATCATTATGCTGGGGTCTCCTGGGCCCAGCAACTGTCCAGGACTCATATGTTCTAACACCTCATTTTTATTTGGCTGGTTTTAATTATGCACATTTCCCCCAAACACATCCCCTTCCAGAATTCCAGTTGGGAAGGCAATTTTTTTCTCCTTAGCTACATGCCACCAAAGCACATTTGGACAAGGGATGCAAATGATATGAACTAATCCATTTCAAACACAGTGGTCACTGATTCCTACTTAATATTTTACACGGACAGCTGTCAGTTCCTGTTGTATCAGCAGGGACACTGAGAGTTTTGACTGGCAGTGTACTTTGTGCATTAACGCTGAAAAGGCTGTAAAAAGAAATGAAAATAAACTCCATGAATACTTACTAAGTGCCTACTACATGCAAAGCACTGGGGATAATGGGTGACATATGACAACTTTTGCTCTCAAAGAAGGAGCTGGCTATCTGGTGAAGGAGGAAAGACAAGAAGAGGGCTGAGGAGGAATTCATTCAGGGGAAGGTGAGAGAAGGCAAAATAAAAATTAGGGGAAGTGTGAGGCATCTAGGTTGGATGAGATTTGGAATACATGATGAGGGCTGTATGAAATAAGGCTTTTAATATAAGTTGGAGTAAGAATATGGGGGGGGGGGCTTGAATGTCAGGTTAAGAAGTTGATTCAGGAGATAGGCAATAGCCACTGACAGTTTTCAGGCAGGGGAATGGCAGGACCAGATGGGATTTAGAATAAGAGGACATGAATTCTAATTCTGATGGTGCTACTTTGTAATTCTGTAACTTGTGTAACTTTGGAGAAAGCTGGTTATCTTCCCTGGACTTCACATTCCTCAGCTATAAAAAATCTGGTGTTTGACTGTATAATCTTTCAGGTTCTTTTCCGCCTCCAGATTTCAGGATTCTGTGATCCTCTGCACTATATTTTAGAGAAGATTGCTCAGGCAGTTTTATAAAGGGTGGATTAAAGACAGGAAGGGTTCCTAGAAACCTAGAATCTCAGAATGATAGCAATAATAATAGCTAACATTTATGTATTGCCTACTATGTGCCAAGGTGCTTGAGAATCATCTCATGTGTTCCTCACAAGACTCCTGGGAGGTAGGTGTTATTATATAATCCAGTCAACCAAGCTGTTAGCTCACACATGGTAGATACTTAATTGGTATTCATTTAATTGAATTGAGTGTGACACTTTTGCTTTAACTGTGTATAAGCTATTGCATATTTGTTAAGTGGTTAAATAATAAACCTACAATTCACAAGCTTGGCAAAATGAGATAAATACAGGGGGTTCCCAAAATTTTTGTGTAGTTTTAAGCTTTAATAGCTTTTTTAAAATTAGATTGAAAATGGTACAGATTTTTTTAATAGCTAGAAGGGATGGGAGAAGGAAAAGGAGAAAAATAATTCAGCCTTGACACAGAGAAAGGAACAAGAAAACAATTATAGATCGCTCAGGGAGTCCAACAAAGGGCTCGGTCAGGATTAGATCAGACTTGGTGCCTAGACAGAAATTCCAAGGGATCTCAGAACTGTCTCCTAAGCTGAAAGAGGCCGAATAAAACTATATACCTGAAATGGAATAACATCAACTCTTTCCATAAAGTAGTTTCTACTGCACTTGAATAAGATGAACTGGAGAGAGGATTGCTGCTGTACTAATTTTCTCTTAGAAGGAATGTGGGAAATGCCTCACTTCAACCCATTTCTCAATCCTGATTAAATTACAGAATTTAGAACAGGAAGAGATCTTAATGAGCTTTTACTTCAATTCCTTAATTTTACAGATGGGGCAACTGAAGTCGAGAAAGGTTAAGTATTGTCTAAGGTCACATAGGTTGTGGGTTCACTATCACTGAAGATCCTCAAGTTGGAAACTGGATAAACAGCATCAGGGATATTGTCAAGTCTTCCAGATAAGGCATAGGTTTGGTTCAATACAATAAATATGCATTAAGTGCTTGTTTTACACATGATCCTGTGGCAGGTTCCTGGGGTGAAGAGAAAAGAAAAAGGAAGAAAGGCAGGAAGGAGGGAGGGAAGGAAAAAAAAGATGCTAAATGAATGCTATCAGAAGATAGAGAAGCTAGCAAAAAGTATAGAGTAAAACCTATAATTACAGGAAGAGTACTCAGAAACAACTTTGAAGAGTCTGGAATCTGAAGTAGTAACATAACTGGGGGAGTTTTATGGAGGCAGTTACCCCTGAGATCTGACAAGGTTCTTCTGACAGCCTATGCAGTATATACCAGATCTGAAAGTAGTGAAATCCTCTTGGGCCTGTGATGACCGTATCTCCACAGATGTGCATGTCAGGCATCTCTCTCCCATCTACTCACCTTCCGCAGAACTTCACTTGATTTTATCAACATTACCTATTCCAAGTACATTTTGAAAATAGACACAAATTTGGGCATTGTAGGTAGTTTTTGGAAATCAACTTTAACCCAAAAGTAGTTACGTTCTAAGCAAGTTGGATAGAATTTTCTGTTACTCTCAGGAGCCACGTAATTTACCAAAGGAGGTTTCAGCAAGATGTTTCTAGGTATGGTCTATATCAATTTAGTACCAGAATGATACTAGAATGGCTCTGTGCTAGTCTGCTGTAGTGTCAAAATAATTGACAGAAAGTTATATGTATCTGGTTTTATATTTATCATGAAACAGAGAGTGGGCCCCAGGCAGGAAGACCTCTGCCAAACAGTGACTGTTTGACCCTGGCTGAGTGATTTTACTTCTCTGTGCCTGCAGAAAGTCTCTAAGGCTGTACATTGAGAAGGTGCCATTCTACGTTGGTAGAAGGAGTTTCTTCACCTCATTGGTTCCCATAAAATCACATTAACAGTTCAAAAAGAGGTTGGGGAGCTGAAGTGCACTTTAAGACCCTACTGAGTTTAGCTCTTTTCCTTTCGAGGAAACCAAGTTTTTTAATCTGTTATTTTACAGATGAGGCAATTAAGACCCTAAATTTTGTGTGAGTTACCCATGGACAAACAGGTAATTTGGCCAATGGCAGGCCTCTGACCTAGGTGTCCTAATTCCTAGTACAAAGAAATGGTTTTGTGTTTTTTGTGTTTTTTTTTTTTTTTTAGGGTATGGGTCTGGTGCTACGGATGTTTTCTAAGAGAAGAAAGTTGCTCTAGTGATCCTTAAGAAAATCATATTGGAAGTCAGTTCCATTGAAGTAAGACCAATAAAACAAATGAGTTCCAATAGAAACAAAGATGATCACGTAGTGATGGTTGTCTCATAGAGACATCCTGAGTAAAAAAGTGAGAACTGTACCAAATAAGGCAGCTATGCCTGGCCCCTGCGTATCCAAATAAATTCCTTCTCTCAGTAGATCAGCACAAAATTCTCTGTTGTTACGGGCCACTGAAATGATATTAGAAAAATTATAATGACAGAAATAGTACCAGTCACATCTATTGATTTTATTGTCTCCAGCTGTTTGTGGGCACTGTGTTCAACTCTACAAATTCCTGTGACCTTTTTATAAATGGGATTAAAATACCTCATTCACAACTGAACCAAATCCTTCCCTTCCCCTTCCTATCATCTCAGCATCTCAAATATTACTGAAGGAATGTTGTCCCTCTTCCACAGCATCCCCACCCAGGGCCCAAGAGACCTTCTGATTCCCTTTTCCATTATAATATACCAACTATATACAGACACACACTTCTTGGGAGCAGTAAAAACTCCTTTTGGCTAAATGTTGTCTCAGTCATTCAAAGGCTCTGTGACCTGGTAGATCATAGCACACCAGTACAGTCTATGGATTTTCTTGGCAAAGAGCCTGGAGTGGTTTGCCATTTTCTTCTCCAGTTTTGGCTAAATATATCTGAACAAAAACTACAATATGAACTAGACTGCTTTTTCAAGGAAGGGGTGAAGGCATTCCAGTACCTGAGCCTAGGGTAGAGAACATCTCTCTTTCATTTGCCTCATGGTCAACAAAGGCTTGCCCCTAAAGGAATAAAACTTGTTTCCCCTCCCTCAACATTCCATTCCACCACCACCACCACCACCCCCCAACCCAGTTGGTTTCTATGGTCACTTATTTTGTAATAACAAAGATGTACAACTAAGCTACAATGCAATCAGCAGAAACTGTGAGGGGAAGAGCTGTTGTCTGAAAGGGGCCAACAAAGACTGTATAACACCTCAGATCTTCTCACAGGTGTAGCTCACCTAAGAACACCCTCAAAGGTTTAGGGGCTTACAGTCTGAAGGTACAGCAGCTAATGAAATCTAGAAGTCAAGGCTGCAGCCTCCTACCTAGTTCAACTTCCTACTAAGGTGTTAATTCGCCCACTATAATGCATTTAACATATTGGCTCTTGCTAAGTATTTGAAGCTTGTTGGAAATTTAGCTTTAATTCTGATCTATATAAGAAAGAAAGAAGGTAATAGTAAGAAAATTAGCACCAAAGGTGCTTCTTTTTTTCTCTTGTGCACAAGTATTACCCTCATAACCCTTCTATTAGCAAGTTGTGGTCTGACATCTTTTGCATTTAATGAAAGATTAAGGGCTCTTTCTGAAATGGTTAGGAGGTACTCTCAAATCTTTAGTTATATACCTATCTGTTATATAAAGGGTGTCCAGAAATCCCTTACAGAGGTTGTAGACTTCTACTTTTTAAATACTAATAATTTTGAGGATGAATATCATTTAAGCTATCCATTAGTTGCATTTAAAGGCAAATCATATGCAATCATAGCTAAGGGAAACTTAGTTTCTGCTAGTCATAGTCTACAGTATTCATTTTTTGATTATTGATGGATCTCAAGTAAGGATATATTTTAGATTTGGATTTGAAATACAATTCTTCTAAACTTTAATAAATTGGCTTTGGAATGTCATTCATAGATTGCTTTTCTCATAATTTTCAGGCTTAACTGATAGTTAAGTTTAGATGTTTATGCAGCTTTATGTTTTTCTCTCACTTCCCCTCTTTATCCCTCCAGCAATAAGTCTTTTGCTTGCCTCTTTTATGAGAGATAATTTGCCCCATTCCATTTCTCCCTTTCTCTTCCCAATATATTTCTCTCTCACTGCTTGATTTCATTTTTTTAAGATATGATCCCATCCTCTTCAATTCATTCTGTGCACTTTGTCTCTATGTGTGTGTGTGTGCATGTGTGTGTGTGTGTGTGTGTGTGTGTGTGTGTGTAATCCCACCGAGTACCCAGATACTGAAAAGTTTCAAGAGTTACAAATATTGTCCTTCCATGGAGGAATGTAAACAGTTCAACTTTAGTAAGTCCCTTATGACTTCTCTTTGCTGCTCACCTTTCCATGCTTCTCTTCATTCTTGTGTTTGAAAGTCAAATTTTCTTTTCAGCTCTGGTCTTTTCATCAAGAATGCTTGAAAGTCCTCTATTTCATTGAAAGACCAATTTTTCCCCTGAAGTATTATACTCAGTTTTGCTGGGTAGGTGATTCTTGGTTTTAGTCCTAGTTCCTTTAACTTCTGGAATATCCTATTCCATGCCCTTCGATCCCTTAATGTAGAAGCTGCTAGATCTTGTGTTATCCTGATTGTATTTCCACAATACTTGAATTATTTCTTTCCAGCTGCTTGCAATATTTTCTCCTTGACCTGGGAACTCTGGAATTTGACCACAATGTTCCTAGGAGTTTCTCTTTTTGGATCTCTTTCAGGTGGTGTTCTGTGGATTCCTTGAATATTTATTTTGCCCTCTGGTTCTAGAATCTCAGGGCAGTTTTCCTTGATAATTTCATGAAAGATGATGTCTAGGCTCTTTTTTTGATCATGGCTTTCAGGTAGGCCCATAATTTTTAAATTGTCTCTCCTGAATCTATTTTCCAGGTCAGTTGTTTTTCCAATGAGATATTTAACATTCTCTTCCATTTTTTCATTCTTTTGGTTTTGTTTTATGATTTCTTGGTTTCTCATAAAGTCATTAGCCTCCATCTGTTCCATTCTAATTTTGAAAGAACTATTTTCTTCAGCGAGCTTTTGAATCTCCTTTTCCATTTGGCTAATTCTGCTTTTGAAAGCATTCTTCTCCTCATTGGCTTTTTGAACCTCTTTTGCCAATTGAGTTAGCCTATTTTTCAAGGTGTTATTTTCTTCAGCATTTTTTTGGGTCTCCTTTAGCAGGGTGCTGATCTGCTGTTCATGTTTTGACAGCATGTCTCTCATTTCTCTTCCCAGCTTTTCCTCCACCTCTCTAACTTGATTTTCAAAATTCTTTTTGAGCTCTTCCGTGGCCTGAGCCCATTGGGTGGGCTGGGATACAGAAGCCTTGACTTCTGTGTCTTTCCCCGATGGTAAGCATTGTTCTTCCTCATCAGAAAGGAAAGGAGGAAATGCCTGTTCACCAAGAAAGTAACCTTCTATAGTCTTATTTCTTTTCCCTTTTCTGGGCATTTTCCCAGCCAGTGACTTGACTTCTGAATATTCTCTTCACACCCACTTCGCCTCCAGATCCTCCCAGCCAGCGCTTGGGGTCTGAGACTCAAATGCTGCTCCCCAGCCTCAGGGCTTTGGGTGGGGGCAGGGCTGCTATTCAGTGTGAGATTAAGTTCAGGTGCTCAGGTGGGGGCAGGGCCGCCTCTTGGGCTCAGTTCCCTCAGGAGGTTTATGCAGAGACCTTCAACAATGGATCCAGGCTCCTGCCTGCTTGGGGAGCCCCAGTCTGCTCCCGCCTCCGCTGCTGCCTCCCGAGGGGGCCTGAGTTATGGGGGCACCCCACTCCCCTCTCAACACGCCAAAGAGATTGTCTCACCGACCCCTGTCACCTGTGGGTGGAGGGATCCACACGGCCGCTAGAGATCCCGTCCCTGAAGCCTGCTCAGATCTGCTCCTCTCGGTGCCGCAGGCGTGGTAAGGCTGTACTTGGCTCCCAGTCCGTGGTGCCCAGTCTGCAGCATGAAGGACCTTTTGCGAGAGGTTTGCAGGCCCCTCTGGAACAGAAATCTCCTTCGCTCCACTGTTCTGTGGCCTCTGTTGCTCCAGAATTTGCCATGAGTTCCTTTTTACAGATGTTCTATGGGTTGTGGGTTCAGAGCTATGTGTATGTGTGTCTTTCTACTCCGCCATCTTGGCTCCACCCCCTAAGCTCTTCATTTTTAATATCTTGTACATTGTTTGAAATTAATTTAAACGTCAAAATACTTATTTCATGTAGCAATTGTTCAGAATGAAGTAGGCTTAATTTCTTTTATGTGCCATATTCTGGTACTTCAGCAAGTTATTGACTCTAGCAATGAGTCAGTACACTCAGCTGCAATGGTTGTCTGGATGACTCCAGCTTGGATCTGGAAAACAGTCATCATCATCATCGATGACTTCTCTTATGCTGATGAACTTTATTTTTTGGCTTTAGAGCAGCATAAATCATGGCTCCAGCCCCACAAGGTTACACCAGTACATCCTGGCTAGATGCAACTACAAAAGGACCTACTGGAGACAGAGTGCACAAAGCTGTCCTTAATATTTTCTGTAGCACCAGTGTGATGGAATTTTCATCAAAAATGCCATCTTGTTGTGAAGATGTCAAATGTGTCCTCTTCTGCTTTCTCATTGTGTAGCACTCCATTCTCTCAAATGTAATGGTACTATTTTGTTTTAAAATTTCACCAACTTTTCTTTATTCCAAAGGTGTTCAGTTTCCCCAGACTTTCTGGACCAACATTTCAGTGCTCAATATATTTTAAACCAAACTAATATGTGGACAAATTAGTGTCCCAGAAAATTTCCAGATAATTACTGGATCAGATCATCTTTAATATTCCTTCCAGCTATAAATTTTATGATTATGTGATTCTTTCTAACCACAAACCAGTGGTTTCACTAATTTGTGTCTGTGAATCCATATCTAGATGCAAAATACAAGGGGAGAGGATAAGGTAAAAGGTGAAGGATACACACATATATATATAATATACACACATATATGCATACATATGCATACACATATATGCACATATATATACCCACAAAGTAGTCATGAATGAGAAAATGAGAAAAAAGGTAAATCATAACAATGTAACTAATAAAGTCAGAATGAACAGAAGAAGATAAATACAATAATGGAAGAAAATATAAAAATGACTCTTATTGATATGTTTCATTTTTTCATCACCTTCATTTCTAAATATGTTCCACTCTCCTCTAATTCCAAGAGTGCAACCCTTTCTAACAAATGTAAAAGAGCAAAGAGGGAAAATAGCAATCTAGAAAAACTAACCTATCAATCAAGTTTGACAACATATGGAAGGGTCTCTGTCCATAGTCTACTACTTTTTCAAAGGAAAGAAGAAGAATTTTTTTCCCTTCTTTGCGGCCAAGCTTGGTCATAGCAACTATGTAGAACTCAGTTTTTATTTTGAAAGACTATCTTAGAAAAAAAACAACATGAGTAGGGAAACAGAGGTTAAAAAAGGTAGAATGAGACAAGAAGCACAAGGGGAAAGACTGAAAAACAGGAGTTAGGTACAAAACAACATAAAATAAAGAGAATACAACTTGTAGCTGAAACGTACTTTAATCATTAAATGGTTTCCATGATATACCCATTCCTTCTATTTTCTGATCATGTCCTTCTATAGATCTTCCATAGAGTAGTCGCCCAGCCTACTGGAGGCTCTCCTCTGCTTATTATCCTCTT
The DNA here is from genome assembly GCF_028372415.1 of Notamacropus eugenii. Classification (NCBI taxonomy): domain Eukaryota; kingdom Metazoa; phylum Chordata; class Mammalia; order Diprotodontia; family Macropodidae; genus Notamacropus; species Notamacropus eugenii. The sequence continues at coordinate 352,880,046 of NC_092875.1, read as the reverse complement.
TTAGCAATTCTGATGCAATACCTGAGCTGTTCATTGGTTATCCTTTACTTTCACTACCTGAATTGCCTTCCTTCCTTTTCTAGCCATACATTCCCTCAGTGATACCTTTTTATCTTCATTTTAGGTGTCAATAATATGCTGCAAGCTACTCATATTCATGTATTTATCTCCATTCATTGTCTAAGTCACTTAAAATTTTGATTCTCTGAGAGCATAGTGTTCCATGATTTTCAGTCACATGACATCACCAAGAAAATATCAACAATAACAACAATAATAAATAATATTATTATAACTAGCATTTATGTAGCACTTTAAGGTTTACAAAGCACTTTATACGTGTTACATTATTTGATCCTCACAAAAGCCAGTGAGGTAGGTAGATTATATTCCGATTTTATAGCTGAGGAAACTGAGTCTCAGAGAGGGCCAGCTAGTGAGTGTCTGAGGCTGGAGTTGAATACAAGTCTTATTGACTCGAATATCTCTGTTTTATTCATTGCACTATCTGAGTAACTTTAAAAGATGGGTTTCTTTAGCAGCAGAATTGCTGAAAATGCAATGCAATTTTCCATATGCTATTCATCCTGCTCTTTTTCTAATGCATTCTGGGCCCTCCTCATTATTTACCTATCATATATACAGTATCTTCACCAAGGCACTCAGCAGACTGCCTATCTAATTGTAACTACGGGTGATATCTTTTTCAAGTATCAAATGGGGATATTTAGTCAACTATATCAAGTGAGTATTGGTTTTTTCTAAAGAAGTACAGGCTAGAAATATATGTGGAAATATAATATGTGTAGAAGGTATAAGCATACTGAATATGTGGCTAGAACCCATGTGGAGGAAGGACAACTCACAATATCAACACTTAGTCTCCCAATTTTGTCTGTTAATGATACCATACTGTTCTCTGTTGCTTGCATTTATTTTCATTTCTTCTCACCTTGCTGGGCCATTTACTGACATTCAGATATTCAGGCTCATCTGTTGACTTTCTCTGCTTCCACCTAATATAGTATAGTGGCTAAAAAGTCACTCCATTACAAGGGTAGAATTGAGCTTTCTTGAATGAATATGAACAATAACCCACTATAACTAGCTAACTGTTTCTAGGCTAAGATTAATAGAGTATTTTGATTGACTATCTGTTGCTATTTCAAAATGTATTTGCTCTCTGATGGGGGTTAGAAACTTTCTTATGACTTTTGTTAGGAACCCAGTGTGTTTGTCCTTTGTTGCCGAAGAAGACCATGCCATCACAGAAATAATGACATGACTTGCACTTGACTTTGTTTTGAGTGAGGGAGGAACCCAGTAGGGATTGTGAGACTTCCTGGACTTATTTTAGGAACCCTGTCCAAAGGGGATAAGAGCTCTGTCCAAAGGGCTTAGGAGCTCTCAAGTTCATCCCAGAATGGCATTCAAAAGTATCTAAGGAAGAACACAAACAAAGCAAAGACTATAAGATCATTTCTCTCTACCTCCTTGGTCCATATTTCTAAACTCCATTATGTATATCTGATAGTCACAAAACCTTTTGGCTTTTGTGCTATCTTCTGGATAGTGAAAAACTCATTGTCTCTCCTTACATGTATAGTTTCTATAACTCTCAGTCAATAGTGTGAGCATGATAGGATCTATTAGAAAATAGCTTCATAATCCCTGTCTATTCCTATCAATTGTTTTCATCAATCATGTCCTTTATACATGCCTAGAGATATGGCTCTGTAGGTACTAATGTTCTTCAGTTGACTTGGGCAGGGGGTGAGTGAGCAATAATACCATATATTTTCTTTTTCATTCTTGTGGGGTTTTCCCCTCTTTGATATAGTTTGAAAAATGTGTACTGAAAGCCTTTTTTTTCAATTTTATCATCTTAAAATGAATTTATTTCTTGTGTAATTTGTCTGATCCAGCTCTCTTCCAACTTCATCATAACCACCATTACAACTAACTTACGTGATACATTAGGTACTGAATGAGAGAGTTTAAATATGAAGGTTCTACCATCATTGTCAATAAGATTAGATTATGATAGGAATACCAGTAGATCTAATCCATTTTGTTTCTATTCATTGTACACCTAGTTTCATATAAAAATAAATGCCTTAGAGTGATCTGTCTAAGCCATTGTCACACCATGTTATTTTCCCTTACCTTTTTTTCCCTATTTTATAAGGTGAATAATCTTCAGCCCTCTGCCATAACATTTTGCCATTAAGTTTGCTCTTAAATAAGTGTTGCCCTTGTTTACCATTTTTCATCTCTTGCCAAGGAGGTAAAATGTTTTCTAGTAAGGAAGTTTCTGGGCTTTTGAAGTCTCCCTCATCATTGGTAATTATTTTCCATTAGTTAACATCTCTAAGAAATAATAAGAGTCAGTCAACATCTTACTCATATAGGCAAGGTTAGACCTATCATAATTGCGCAGTGTCTTGCTGACATCCTTTTTTTTTTTCTAATTTGGTATTGATTTTGATCTTTTCTCTAACTAGCTGATGATCTGACTGTGCATGGCTTGTTTCAGAAATGATTGCTATACTGGTAACCAGTCATTGCTTATCTGGTAAGACCTATAGTTAATTTCATTTTTTTCCCTAATGGGGGTTGGTGGGGGCAGGGAGGAGGACTATTGTTAGGAGCTCATCATGTCCAGAGCTTTTCATCCCCATTTTTGAAGAATGTATTAATTAAATACAAACTTAAGACTACTCTATTTGGCCTCTTTTCATTTCTTGATCTTGAACTATATTTTCCAGCATAGTCTTTGTTATCCTGTTCTGTTTTCACTTTCACATTAAAGCATAATGCTACATATTACTTTAGTTTGGAATAGATTGTCAAGTTCTCCATTTGACTTCTCTACTTCTTTATTTTCCAAAACAGTTGATATAATTATCATGAAAACCAAGGTTGAAATGGCTAATTAAATTATACTTTTGTCATCTTTGGGCTTATAATGAAATCATTTCTGTCACACAGGTGAAAAACAGTTGCCAATCTACATTGATCAAGGGGTGTTCCTCAGGAAAAGTTCCTTATACGAATTAAATCACAGTTCTAGACCAAACAAAATTTGACTGAATAAACAGAAGGGGAGGGGAATGGGTAAAGAGAAATCAAAGAAATATATTTTTGTAGGCATCAGAAGAGTGAGAAACCTGACAGAAGAGAACTGATTTTGTTTTATTTTCTTATTAAGTGAGGAATGTTCCTACTGACTTAATGTCACACTAAGTCAGTGGAATGAAGGAGAAAGTGAGCTATTGGTACTCTGGATAAGGTGAAGATATTGGTACAGAAAGTATGTGTGGGTAAAATATATAGTAAAGTGAGTAAGAGAGTGGAGAAAAAATTGAAATGATTCATCCATTCATTCAACATGCATCTTAAAGTGCTGTCTATGTGCAATGTATTATTAGATACTGAGGGATTTGGGGGGCACTAGAGGGTGAGTTCATCCATGTAGGGGACTCTCAGTATGCAAACTCCTATCAGCAGCAGGTCAGCAATTCATCTGTAACTCATTTGTAACTTTAGAGAGTTGCCTGGGGGAACTGAGAGGTGAAGTGTCTTAGCCATGGACCCAGGGCTTCTTGGCCCCAAGGCTGGTTCTATAACCACTATGCATGCTGCCTCTGCTGAAATCGGATAAAGGAGAAATAACTTCCAGATGAGATGATGAGGAAGAAGGTGTAAGAATGCATCTGGATGATCCTGGAATGCTTCTGATGTGGTGTTTTCTCCTCTTTGACATAGCTAGGAAATGGGTCCTGAAAGTTTTTTTTTCAATTATACTGTCTTAAAATGAATTTCTTTAATGTATAATGTATCAGTTCTATTGATAGTGGAATTGGAGGATAATTTTACTACAATTTTACTACTACTAATTTACTACTACAATAATTTTACTGCTACAATAAATTCACTACAATTTTACTTACGAGTAAGATCAAATGTCCAGACTCTTGTGGGTGTGCATAATCAAGCCATTCCTATCTAGATAATAATCAATGCATTTGATTGGTTTTTCAAAATTTCACAATCACTCATTAATTTTTAGAATTGTGTGAGCTCTGATTTTTTTTTATTTAACTTTTAACATTCATTTTCACAAAATTTTGGGTTCCAAATTTTCTCCCCTTTTGTGCCCTCCCCCCACCCCAAAACACCGAGCATTCTAATTGCCCCTATCACCAATCTGCCCTCTCTTCTATCATCCCTCTCTGCCCTTGTCTCCATCTTCTCTTTTGTCCTGTAGGGCCAAATAATTTTCTATACCCCTTTACCTGTATTTCTTATTTCCTATTAGCAAGAACAGTACTCGACAGTTGTTCCTAAAACTTTGAGTTCCAACTTCTCTTCCTCCCTCCCTCCCCACCCCTTCCCTTTAGAAGGCAAGCAATTCAATATAGGCCATATGTGTGTAGTTTTGCAAATGACTTCCATGATAGTCGTGTTGTATAAGACTAACTATATTTCCCTCCATCCTATCCTGTCCCCCATTACTTCTATTCTCTCTTTTGATCCTGTCCCTCCCCATGAGTGTCGACCTCAAATTGCTCCCTCCTCCCCATGCCCTCCTTTCCATCATCCCCCCCACCCTGCTTATCCCCTTATCTCCCATTTTCCTGTATTGTAAGATAGGTTTTCATACCAAAATGAGTGTGCATTTTATTCCTTCCTTTAGTCAAATGTGATGAGAGTAAACTTCATGTTTTTCTCTCACCTCCTCTCTTTTTCCCTCCAGTAATAAGTCTTTTGCTTGCCTCTTTTATGAGAGATAATTTGCCCCATTCCATTTCTCCCTTTCTCCTCCCAATATATTTCCCTCTCACTGCTTGATTTCATTTTTTTAAGATATGATCCCATCCTCTTCAATTCACTCTGTGCACTCTATCTCTATGTGTGTGTGTGTGTGCATGTGCATGTGTGTGTGTGTAATCCCACCCAGTACCCAGATACTGAAAAGTTCCAAGAGTTACAAATATTGTCTTTCCATGTAGGAATGTAAACAGTTCAACTTTAGTAAGTCCCTTATGACTTCTCTTTTCATGCTTCTCTTGATTCTTGTGTTTGAAAGTCAAATTTTCTTTTCAGCTCTAGTCTTTTCATCAAGAATACTTGAAAGTCCTCTATTTCATTGAAAGACCAATTTTTCCCCTGAAGTATTGTACTCAGTTTTACTGGGTAGGTGATTCTTGGTTTTAGTCCTAGCTCCTTTGACTTCTGGAATATCCTATTCCATGCCCTTCGATCCCTTAATGTAGAAGCTGCTAGATCTTGTGTTATCCTGATTTTGTTTCCACAATACTTGAATTGTTTCTTTCTAGCTGCTTGCAATATTTTCTCCTTGACCTGGGAACTCTGGAATTTGGCCACAATGTTCCTAGGAGTTTCTCTTTTTGGATCTCTTTCAGGTGGTGATCTGTGGATTCCTTGAATACTTATTTTGCCCTCAGGTTCTAGAATCTCAGGGCAGTTTTCCTTGATAATTTCATGAAAGATGATGTCTAGGCTCTTTTTTTGATCATGGCTTTCAGGTAGGCCCATAATTTTTAAATTGTCTCTCCTGGATCTATTTTCCAGGTCAGTTGTTTTTCCAATGAGATATTTAACATTCTCTTCCATTTTTTCATTGTTTTGGTTTTGTTTTGTGGTTTCTTAGTTTCTCATAAAGTCATTGGCCTCCATCTGTTCCATTCTAATTTTGAAAGAACTATTTTCTTCAGTGAGCTTTTGAATCTCCTTTTCCATTTGGCTAATTCTGTTTTTGAAAGCATTCTTCTCCTCATTGGTTTTTTGAACCTCTTTTGCCAATTGAGTTAGCCTATTTTTCAAGGTGTTATTTTCTTCAGCTTTTTTTGGGGTCTCCTTTAGCAGGGTGTTTATCTGCTTTTCATGCTTTATTTGTATGTCTCTCATTTGTCTTCCCAGTTTTTTCTCCACCTCTCTAACTTGATTTTCAAAATCCTTTTTGAGCTCTTCCATGGCCTGAGCCGATTGGGTGGGCTGGGATACAGAAGCCTTGACTTCTGTGTCTTTCCCCGATGGTAAGCATTGTTCTTCCTCATCAGAAAGGAAGGGAGGAAATACCTGTTCACCAAGAAAGTAACCTTCTGTGGTCTTATTTTTTTTCCCTTTTCTGGGCATTTTCCCAGCCAGTGACTTGACTTCTGAGTATTCTTTTCACACCCACTTTGCCTCCAGATCCACCCAGCCAGTGCTTGGGGTCTGAGATTCAAAAGCTGCTTCCCAGCCTCAGGGCTTTTGGCTGGGGCAGGGCTGCTATTCAGTGTGAGATTAAGTTCAGGTGCTCACGTGGGGCAGGGCTGCCTCATGGGGCTCAGTTCCCTCAGGGGCTTTATGCAGAGACTTTCAACAATGGATCTGGGCTCCTGCCTGCTTGGGGACCCCTGGCCTGCTCCTGCTTACGCTGCTGCCTCCCAAGGGGGCCTGAGTTATGGGGGTACCCCACTTCCCTCTTGGCAAGCCAGGAAGACCCTCTCACCAACCTTTGGGGCCTGTGGGTGGAGGGACATGTACGGCCGCTGGAGATTCCATCCCTGAAGCCCACTCAGATCTGCTCCTCTCGGTGCCGCATGGCCAAGGCAGGGCTGGGCTCGGCTCTGGGTCTGCAGCACGATGTACCTTTGGTGTCTGTTTTCAGGGCTCTCTGGAACAGAAATCTTGTCTGCTCCATTGTTCTGTGGCTTCTGCTGTTCCAGAATTTCTTGGGAGTTCTTTTTTACAGATATTTTATGGGCTGTTGGCTCGGAGCTAGCATATGTGTGTCTTTCTACTCCGCCATCTTGGCTCCGCCCCTGAGCTCTGATTTTTTTAAGAATTCCTCTTTCGAAACACTTCTCCTCAGCCCAAGAAATATCCAACCAATCCATTAACATTTGAAGGTGGCATATTCTACCTGTCCTTATGAATTGGTACTGTAAAAAAATGGTATTAGGTAAAACCAATGTTATAAGGTCAATTAGCTCCAGAAGAATAATATTATAGATTCTATAAATGGAAATCTCTCTAGTGAGATTACAATGGCCATTTGCAATTTTATGTCTGGGTTTGGTTATAATGTTATCAGTAGGGCTTATTGTGAAACTACTTTGTTTGCAGCAACCTTTTATCAAATATACCTAGAATCAGATTCTGGTTAAAAATTAGTGCTCTCTTCATTTTTGTCTTCACTTCCCCAATCACCTAGCACATTGCCTGGCACCTAGCAAGAAATGCTAATTGAATGAATGAATAAACGAATATTTCTTCCAGGACCTTTTCCTTTTGCCTTCAGCCAAAACCTACCCAATTACTACCACCCTATCTTCTATCTTCATTCTTTCCAAACTTCATTCTTTCATTCTGATTTCCACTGAAAACTGTTAATTGGCATGGGTGACCTCTCCACTTTGCCCTCTTTCCCCTCATCTCTCAGAATAGCCCATCTACTCTGGAATAGCTCATTGCCTCCCCCCAGGATGTATTGATTTAACAATAACGGTATCCTGCATCTGCTGTGTCTCTAGGCTGTTAACTCCACTGTGTGCAATTTAAATTCTCATATACACCATAACACCTTTATGGAGTTATATAATCTCACAATAGTAATAATATCCATTTAGAATAGAAATGATTCAGTAGTAAAAAAATAAAAAGATGCTAAAAACTGTTCATATGAATAAAGTTGCTATTCCCCAATTGAATTATCCTGGTAAATGATGTATATACCTGAAATCCCAATAGTCACTAATTATAATACACATTGTTGCTGGTAGTTGCTGGGGCAGGGGAAAGAAGAAAGAAAAGCCATTTATTTTGATTCTGAGGACTGCCTCCTTCTCTACAATACAGTAGAGAAAGCAGTTCTGATAGTTCCACCACTGTCCCAACACATCATCAAAGCTGTTGAGGCTATGATAGAGTTTACTGAAATGGAAACGGCTTTCATTACCAATGAAATCAGAGATGATTTCTGAACAGCACATTAGGGAGGAGGAAGGAAATATTATCGGTGTTTGCCACTCAGAATATGAAAGACAAAAAAACTGCCTGGCTCATAATAGTTCTGAATCTCAGATGGTTTTTACTGCTCAAGTGCTTCCAACCCATTCTCTTCGCCAAAGACCTTTTATCTATTAAAGGAGCCATTAAAAACCAATCTTTTATTAAGAGGCAGTGTGCATATGGCAAGATCCCAAATGGCTATAAAAACAATTCAGATGTGAAAATATCACAAAGGAATAAGGGTATTAGGGGGACCAGGGAAGGAACAGACCTCAGCCTATCCAGCCCTAGAAAAACTGAAGCCCCATCATGCCATCTGTTAATAGCCCTTCCCTTCCCTAAAGACTGGTGGATTTAAGACAGCTATGAATGGTTGAGAGGAGATGGAAAGGAAGAAAAATTCAGGCCTTGCATTAAGGCATTTTATCCCTACCTCTCTTTGCTTAAGGTACAGGAAGAAAATCCTAGAGGGAAAGATATTCACCTTTCTGTCATCACACTAACTGTTCTTTAGCCAGAAGGCAAGCTTCAGCAGTCTGAGGCAGAGACCATTTTGCTACTTCTTACCTACAAGGTCTCCATAAAATATTACTCTTACACCTTATCATGGCAGGGAAGTGTTCCTGTATTCTCAAATCCTATATCTATCAAGCAGGTACAAGTGCTGCTAGATTCTCCAGTAAGCTTGAAAGTCTTCTAATATGGTACCAGCCACAGTCAGTGTCCACTCCCTGAAAGAACCAGCCAAGCTAAATTTGGGGAGGCTGACCTGGTAGACCACTAAATATTTAAGTCCTTGGCCACAGTGACCCATGAAACAGATCAAAATACAAAATGGCCCTCAGTCTGCTTCATCAAGAACTCTGAGAGAGTGACTTAAAAAAAAATATGACAGAGCTCATCCAGAGAATATCCTCTGTCATTATAGAGCTATAGCATCTTAAGAGTTGGAAGCAGCCCTAGGAGCCATATAGTCTAATCCATATCTGAACAAAAATCCCTATATCATATACCAAACACAGCTTAAATTCCAGATATGATGAGCATGTCTGATTTATCCCTGCCTCTTCTTCATAAAGCCTAGAAGCATCACCTTTACTGATGAAGTCCTGACCAGTCAGCAGGCATCTGACTAAGACAACCTTTTGGGGCTAAGTCAAAACAAACAAGTAAGTCTTTCTCTTGTTTCTTTGAGGAGAATTCTAAAAGCTAAGTAAGAAGGACAAATGTTGGTATGTGAAAACAAGAAGAAACTTATCAGGCAGCATTTACAGCAGTGGAAGATGTAGATTTATGCTTGATGTAAGGGAAAACCACTCTGAATTATAGCTGCTATCCTACAATTAGAGTTAAGTTCTCCCTCAGGAGAGGCCATCAAACCAAAGATGAACACTAACTTGACTTACAAAAGTGATTCTTGTCCAAGTGCAATTTGGTCTATGTGACCTTTTAAGTCTCCTCTCAATTTGATATGGTGATCTCTGTAAAGATAGAGGGCTTGAAGTTTAGAAGACCTGGGTTCAAATTCCAACTCAGACATTAGTTGAATGAAAGTCTCTTAACTCATGTGTCTGTTTTCTGTAAAACAAGGTTGGAATTGGTAGCATCTGAGATCCGTTTCATATGACTATGTAACATTCTTTAAAGAGCAGTCTAAGAAAGCAGTAGAAGCAAAGTTAACATTTAGCCTAAGAAGTGAGATGAAGGTAGAATTGACTGGAACAGAAACAGAAAAAAAGCTGGAATGGGGAAGGGGAAATCTTCATAATGCTTTTAACTTTATAAGGTGTTTCCACACTTATGCTTACAATTCAAAGAGGCCATTTTCATAAGGAAGATCTATTTGAAGGAGACCCAGAGCAGATATCTCATAAATTCCCCTCTAGTTTCAGGACTTCCTCATGCCCCTGCACCAGTGTCCTCTCCCCACCTCCATTTTCAGTTTCTTTATAGGTGGCAGAATGGAGAGAGTGCCAGGCCTATAGTTAGGGGTCAGAAATACTTGAGCTCAAAATCTGCCTCAGAGACACCTACTATCTAAGTGACTCTGGGTAAATTACTTAATCTTTCTTTGCCTCATTTTCCTCATCTGTAAAATGGGGATAATAATAGCACCCATCTCCTAGAATAGTGGGGAAGGTAAAATGAGATAATAATTGTAAAGTGCTTAACACATTGCCTGGCAGATAGTAAGGGCTATATAAATATTTATTACTATTATTTTATTATATTCCCCCATTCAGCTGTAAGTTCCTTGAATGCGGGGACTGACTTTTCCCATTCTTTGCCTCCCCAGTATATAGCAAAGTGCCTGGTACATAATAGGTGCATAATAAATGTTTATCAACTGACTAAATGATGTAGTAAAGAGATCTCTAGAACTTTGAGGTTGGAAAGTCCTGGTTCAAATCCCACCTTATCAACTTTGTAATTCTGGGTAAATCAATTAACCTCTTTGACCCTTTGTTTCCTTCTCTATAAAGTGGATTATAGTGTTGTCGTGAAGGTCAAATAAAAAAATATGTAAAATTATTTGGAAACCTTAAGGTACTATACACATTTAGACAAATGAAAATGAAAAACAGAGTGCTTTGTTAACTGGCCAAAGGTCAACAAGAGCCAGGGCCAGAACCCAGGTTTCTTGGCTTGTCATCTTATTCCGTGTCTTAATTTGTTTTTTTATTATTGTCATTCAGTCTTTTCAGTCATGTCCAATTCTTCATGACACCATTTGGGGTCTTCTTGGCTGAGATACTAGAGCAATTTTCCACTTCCTTTTCCAGCTCATTTTAAAGATGAGAAAATTGAGACAAACAGCATTAAGTGACATAGCTAGTAAGTGTCAGAGGTCAGATTTGAATCCAGGAAGATGAGTCTTCTTGACTTTGGTCCTAGCGCTCTATATGCTCTGCCACCTAGTTACCTTTTTTGTTTACCAGAGAGAGCTAGAAAAACAAGTGTAATGATATAAGCACATTTTTAAAGTGGAAGTTTAAAAAGTATGTGAGGGGAACAGACACTGGGGGTTCTGAGGTAGAGACTGTGATCACAGGCAGTTTGGTTTTAAATGGACAAATGTATAGTCTTAGAAAAAAAAGTATTCTGAAAAAGAGAAAGTAAGAGGGAAAGGTGAGAATGAGTTGATAAAAATTTGGACTAATTCCATTATCTAAGACTATACAGCCACATTCAACCTCTTAGGATGTTGTAAAACAGCAAAGAATAACAATAATAGGGGAACTGTAGTTTAGAATGAGTTGGTTAAAAAAAAAAAAGAATAGAGGTTAAAGGTCAGGCAGAGAATTGAGGAAGCAGCAGGTGATAGGAAAGAATTCAAAACGGAAATTATGAAGAAACATGGGCAATACAACTGTGGAGAAACAACCTGTCTGATAAATGCTCAATCCCAAAGAAGCTACCTAGGAGGAATCAGAGCAAAGGAAACTCAGTTAATGTTCATGTCATCACAGGGAAAACCATTCAGTTTTTATTTTATAATAGTTCTGATCTAAAGGCTATAACTATCTCACTTACTATTTTATTCAATGACTCCCTCCCTTATTCCCTAGGGATTTAATGGGAAGGATGATTTTGGAGAAAAAGCACATAAATACTATTTAAATTTTACACTCAGTTTGAGTTATGTATTAAGGAGCCAATGTCTATATTATTCATGTTATTTTATGTGTTTGTGGCCAGAAAATAAGATACTAACAAATATAGTGATATTCAGAAAATAAAGAGATATACCCATTAGCCCTACTTAGGTTTGTTCACTATCCTGTTAAAAGGGGGAGAAAAATCAAAAGCAATGATTCATGATTAGAATGTTCCACCTGGTACCATTTGGTGATAGTGAGAGTTCTCTTTGTGTTTTCAAATCCCATGTCCCTAAATAACCTCTGCACACAAATAAGACATGCACCCATTGGCTCACATGACAGTTCTCCCTTCTAGACCCCTCTTCTTTCTTAAACCATTCTTTGTGCCTTACTTTTCCTCTTCCTTGACCTTTTAAGGGAAACTCAAGCCCAACTGTCTTTTTGGAATAGTCAAGAATATAATATAAAATCACTAATTTGGTCAAGAGATGATAGAGGAGAGTAGTGACAGGATTTATCTACATATGAAATTATTTTAAATGCTTTAAATGTATACAAAATACAGAGAGGATGGAGACAGAGAGCATTCTGAACTGCGCTTCTCTAAAAAGGATGATAATTAACCATGAAAATAAGCAATCTTGGATGAATTGAAATTGAATTCTTTTTTTAGCAAATGTAAAATAATGCATAGGTAAGATATGAAGAATTTGTTAAGCTTTTAAAGTGAACTCAGATTTTTTTAGACTATGGACACATTAAGAAGCAGCATATTGCAGCAGATAGAGAGCTAACCTCCAAATCATAAAAACCCAGGTTCACCTGCTGATTCTGTTGTATACTGGCTTTGTGACTGAGTCATTTAATCTTGGTGCGACTCTTTAAAAAAGGAAGTGGCAGAGAAAATGCCTGTCTGCTTTGGTAGGCATAATTATCTCCCTCAGAGTTCACAATGCCAATGTAATCACAAGTCCAATTTTAAAAAAAAATCAATGTGTCAGGTATTGATGATTTGAAAATTAAAGTCTTCATTTCCCTTAGAAAAATACAACATAATTCAGGGACAGCATAGAGGTAATTCAAAAACAGATGCCATTACCAAATTGTTAACAAGACATATTTATCTGAATTATAGAAGGTTAGAGAAAAAGTGTCAAATTGGAAATTAGGAACCTCACATCTCATCTAATGTCTTCATTTTATAGATGAGTAAAATGATTCCTAGAGAACTGAAGGCACTTGTCCGAAGTCATATATCTAGCTGGTTTTCTAACTATTTCTCCTCTTTCTGTGTGACCTTATCACATCACAGGATGATAGAGAAAATCCATAGTCTAGCAGGGGTGGGGAATTTTTGACCTTAAAGCCAAATGTGTCCCTCTAGGTCCTCAAGGGTAGCCTTTTAATGGAATTCATACTTCACAGAATAAGACTCCCCACCCCGGATCCAAATCAACCATTTTCTTAGGCTGTTATTCACATAGTAAGACTAGCTTTGTGAGGTGTCCAAAAGGCCTGCTTCCCTTAACATAAATCACACTGGACTTTAGTGGCATTGCTTGACTAACTCCTTTGTGTAAAAGTATTCTCTCCCAAAAGCTCCTATCAAAACACAAATGCATCACACAATGAAGTGAACCTTCAGCAAAGAATGATGCCCTTGAGGAACTGAACTCAAGACAGGGAACTCTGAGGAACAGATTTATAATAGTAAGTTCTTTTCTCAAGAAAAATGGGCTTGGAGAGGGTACAATAGGTAGCAACAGGAAGCAGTAGAAAAGTACTGTCCATCTGGCTAAGGGGTGCTAAAAGTGTCCAAGGAAAAGGGAGGCATGAATGATTTCACGACTGACATCACTGTCCATAGACCTTCTTAACAGCCTCATGCTATCAAATACACATATAGTCTCCTCTCTGGACTCCAATTTTCAGAGTCTGTGTCCATTTAGAGTCCTGCTTCTTTGCTTCTTGTTCCAAAAAGCCATCCTGTGCACCTGCCACCCATCAGTGACACCTGCCTGCTCCCCAGGCTTCCCACCTGGTCAATAACTAGTTTGGTAAGGGCAATACAATGATTGTATGTGGGGAGGGGAAAGGGAGGGGAAGAGAGGCATCGTTTTTCCAAAGCTTTCTTTGTGGACATTTATGAGACTTTCCAAAGCAATTACACTTTAAGCTCCAATTTCTTGTGTTTATTGTCAGATCCAAATTGAATACTGCTGGTGTGTGTGTGTGTGTACGTGTGTGTGTGTGTGTGCTATGTGTGTTTTCTTTCAGTTTTACACAGTCTGATGAAATTCACTGTAGACAATCTGTAATTACCCAACCATGAAGAAAGCAAGGCATTTTCCCTTAAGAATTTTATTTTTTCAAATGCTCCATTAGGTTTCAGTTCAACAAGTTCAAATGCAGCCCTCTGCTTTGTAAAGCTGAAAAGAAAGTACTGGAAGCCAGGATTTAAAGACTGAAGCAATGTTGCCACCTTCTTACTTACTTAAGAGCTTACCTCTTCTGTTTGTCAGAACATAGACTGAAACCACCAATGGGCCCATGTATTGTACCTGCATTAAACCTCCAAATACGGGAGGGCTTTTAGTCCAAGGCCTGATCTTTCTTATCCTCATGGGAACACAGCATGAAATGCTCCACATTGGGCATATTATATTTCCATGCATTTTTATGTCAACTGTCATGTTCCTGATTCTTTTATTTTCCAGGCTCAAAGATATTACTTTTTAATATCAGAAGAGGGTTTATTGGTATATCTTAGTGACAATGAAGTTGAGTACTAGAGTCCCTCTGCCTGACATGGCTTCCTGATGGCCCAGAAGTCCTATCTACTTTTGATACCATATATCCTGTATCAATGAATATACAATTTATGCCCAAATATAGAGAGATGAGCTAACATACAAATATACATTCAAAGACAAAAAACTTTAGATATATCGATTAGAAATCATTATGGATTGCATATGGAATACAATTAGATGCAACAAGATTGATTCAATAGATTAAGCATTTGGTCAGTGACTCCTAAGGGGCTAAAAGTACCTATGAAACACAGACCTTGTTCTACCTTAGACTCTAATCCTGGAACCATCCAGAACTATGACCTTTCTGCTTATCTCACAGAGACCCAGGCCTCTGCTTCTCTTTCTGGTCACCTGCTCCAAACCATGTCGCCATGGTTCATACTTCACCCATTCCCTCCAGCTCCCCTTTACATGTTACCTTCATCTATTACGTTGTGAGCTCCTGAAAACAAACAAACAAACAAATAGAAATAAAATAAAATGTAAGTTCCTTGAGGGTAAGACCTTCCTGGCTTACTTTTACTTATTTTCTCACACTTAGCAGAATGCCTAACACAGAGTAAGGGTTTAATATATGTTCTGTCTATCTATCTGTATGTCTCTCTGTCTAAAGTATGTCAAATCATTGGCTTAGTTTCTATTTCCTTTATATCCATAGTTTATGTAATAAAGATGGAGAATTTAAATGGCACCTCCCTGTGTGTAACAGTAGATAGGGGGAGAAGCAGAGCAAACTTGGGAGAGACAGCATCTTTCCCTTCTCATCCTGTGTTTCTGGTTTTCTAAAAGCTATAGCCCAGGAGAATCTAATTCACTTCAGGTTATAATTGTGGTCCTCAAGAAAATCACGATCTACTAAAACAGGACAAGTCAGTGGCTAAGTTTTTGTTTTCCCAAAATCAATTATTATTTTATTTCATTATTTGGGGCATTACATTCATTTTTCTGGACACAATAAGAAGAGATGCAAAGAACATAGTGTCTGTCCTAGAAAATCTTGTAACCGACCAACACATACCAGGTCTATATTTGTGGCATGTTTTAATTACTCCCTAATCAATTTTGTTTTAATTGCAAAAGCAATTTTGCAGATGAGAAGAGTAAGACCAAGAGAGTTTATTTTTTAATTAAAGTTTTATATTTTAATTAACAGAAATCTATTTTCTCTCCCTTGCCTCCTACGTTATTGGGAAAAAAAGAGAAAGAAAAATAGATCCCTTATAACAAATGTCTATAAAGCAAAACAAATTCATTGACTGTACATATTCAAAAATGTACATCACATTCTGCACCCTGAATTCATCACTTTTCTGTAAGCAGGTGGATAACATGCTTCATCATCAGTCCTTCGAAAACATGGATACTCATTGAGTTTATCATAGTTCTTCCAAATTTCAAGGTTATTTGTTATTACAAACATGTTGTTATATAAATTGTCCTCCTCATCCTGCTTCTTTCATTCTTCATCAGCTTATAAATGTTTTAAAAATTGTCCATTTTTATAATGTTGCTATAACTTATTAGTTATATTTATCCATTATAATAATTGATATATTTAGTTATATATTTATTGATATTAGTAAATTGATATGATTCATCTTGCTCTGCTTACTTCACTTGATATCAATGCATATAAGTGTCTTCAAGTTCCTTAGACACCATCTTTTTTCTTGCAGCACAATAGTATTCCAACACATTCACATACCACAATTTGTGAGAGACTTTAAGTGACTTGTGTAAGGTCACATATTCAGTGTGTGGATGGCAGTGAATGGCAGAGTTGTTATTTGAACTTGTCCAGAACTCCCATCTATTTCACCATGGTTCAGGAGCCTGAGGGCCAGAATCCTTTCTGCCTAAGCTTTATTAATTTGGCCAAATTATTTCTCTCTCTAAACCCCAGTTCCTTCATCTGGAAAATGAAGAGATTGGACTAAATAAACCATAAGGTCATTAGCAATACAAACAGCCTATTATTCTGTAATGTAAAAGGAGAATCAACTATGAAGAAGATATTCCCAAACACATTCAAAATCTCCTTTCTCCCATCAAGGATTTAGATATATTCTTCCATCCCTCATTGGATCTGGGATCCCATTCAATTGTACAAATCAAAAGCCAGGTCTCATCAATGCCTTCACCTGTATCTATGATGAAGACAAACCAGACCTCTCTGTCCCTCACATACACAAATTATATTCCAACTCTGTGTTTCTGCACCGTTTTCTTCCTTAGAGAATTCCTTTTTCTCTCCAAGACAACACAAGCACCACTTTCTATCAAAAGACTTTTCTGAGCCCACCAATTGCTAGTGCCCTCCATCCCTAACTGCCTTGTGTTTATTTGCACTTATTTTCTTTATAATTATCCTGTGAATGGCTATATGTGTGTACTTATTGTCTCTCTAGCTAGAATGTAAGGTCCAGGAGTATATTTAGTTACCCGTGTTTATATTTCAATACCTAGTGCTATATCTGGCACAAAGCTGGTCATTAATAGGTTATTAATTGATTTATTCTTACCCTAAGTTTAATATCCCCATAAATTCTTTGCCAGCATTCCATTCAAAGGACTGGGGGCCTGTCTGACTCTCAGTATTTTGACATTTCATGAAAACTAATGGAACACACATGTTCATTGTTCTTACCCTAAGACTGGGTGCTGTAATTAACCAGGCATACATTGTATAAAAAAGCATAAAAACCCAAGATTTAAAGATATAACATACCTTAGGTTATGTAGGAGAGGAAGGAAAGAAGAAAAAGACCAAGTATAGTAGATAAGTATGACCTGTTCTATTCTAAATGGATTAGGAGAGTAGTGGTGGTTTAGTGGAAAGAGCATTATCTCTGACATCTAAAGGACATAAGTTAAAATCCTACCTCTAATATTTATTACCTGTGTGATCTTGGGTAAGTCATCTCACCTCCCTAATCCTCAATTTCTTTTTTCTGTAAAATGAGACAGTAAAACTAGCCATTCTTTGTGGTCTTTTCTAGCTTCTTGAAATTTAGTTTGTAAACTTCACATTTAATTCTGTAGTGATCAAGGGACATTTATCATATGATTTCTAATAAGGATGAAAAAAAAATTATCCCTAAAATGAATTTCCTTCCCCAAACAGCAACCTCTGAAAGATAAATATCTTCAAAGTTGACAACAACCCTTGGGAGCTTTGAGGATCAGTGGCTTGTTAAAAAGAGAGGCTTATCACTATTAAGAACAAGCCAGTACTTGACTTCAGAGGACTCCAGCACAGTAGAAAGCAAAGCCAGGCAAAAACAGACCAAGAACAGAACTGGTTACAAAGCACAGTTGGAGAAGTAGCTTTTTCCCTTGGAGCAACTGTTACATGCATTCTTCTTCTGATGAATGGTGATTGCCTTTAAAGGATGATTCTGTTCAACACAGCGGTACACGGGCTCCCATTCTGAGCCTCCTTTTTATTTTTTCACTGGGAATAACCTGTGAAAACAGATTGATATTTCTGAGCTCGGGGTAGGAGGTGACCCACCTTGTTTTGCTGAAAGAGAGGCACTGGTTATGTGAAAATGTGCTTGGTAAGAAGTTAATTTACAAGTTCTCAAACAGTAAAATTGAATTCTCTTCCACCTCTCTTTTTATTCACTTAAAACTCTTCCCCACCAATCCCCAAACTTCTCATGTCTATATCCTATTGAAATAAATCAAACAAAACACCTCCAGCTACTCTCCCTAGTGTCCATTGTATTTTAGGATGTCCAATGAGTATTCCTCAAAGCAATGTGATTTTAACTAACTCCCTTTGCCATCTTTTCCCCTTTACATCCCCATATACAGTCAAAATACCAACTTACTTTTAAAAAAGTTGTCAAAATCAGGTTATATGATTTAATAACTCATATAATGAAAAAAGAATGTTGGAGTTGGACTCAAAGGACCTGGGTTCGAATCCCAGCTCTTCACTATACTGGCTGTGTGACTTTGGGCAAATCACTTAAGCTCTCTGGGCTTCAGTTTTGAAATCTGTAAAATGGAGGAGAGGGTTAAACTAGATCTAGACCAAGGTCTTTTCTAGCTCTAAATCCTGGATCTGAGGAATATCATCTTTACTTTCTAGCAGTCATTTCTTTTGGCTGCCCCTTTTAATCCTATCTTACCTTCTGGAACACTGCCTGATATATAGTAGGTGCTCAATGAATGTTTATTGACTGGCTGCCACCAAAAGATTAAGCATTTTTCATGCCTGGGACTTGATCATTGTCTCAATGGAATACATCACAATGGAAAGATGCCAAAAAACGAGTAGGCAAAGGTAAGAGCAAGTTTGGAAGCCACAGTCTGGGCATAATTTTTAGAAGAGTAATCCTCATATAAGTTAGGGCTTGCACA
The DNA here is from genome assembly GCF_028372415.1 of Notamacropus eugenii. NCBI lineage: Eukaryota > Metazoa > Chordata > Mammalia > Diprotodontia > Macropodidae > Notamacropus > Notamacropus eugenii. The sequence continues at coordinate 352,861,235 of NC_092875.1, read as the reverse complement.
GCAGAACTATGAATCTGACCACTATGAATCTTTTAAATTATCTTTTGAAGTTTTAAAGCTGCCCAAACTAAGTAATACAGACATAACTTCTGTTAGAACTAATACATATGATTCTATCCACTATTCAGGAAACAAAAATGGAAAACTGAGAATGGGATTGGAAAAGTGCACCTTTCTTTTGATATGACATGCTCAATAAAGGATAATGAATTTTGTGAAGTAATTTAACTCAGTATCAATACACAGGACTCCAATTTATTGCACATAAGCCAATGGCAGCACTAGTACAGTTCATTAACTGTGGGTATTATCTGAAAGTTTGCAGCTATCTTTGACAACTGAACAAAGTCACATGACATGCAGACAATACATTCAAGTGCAACACTTTAAAGTTAAGACGGTATCATATCAAAGCTATTTTAGGAACATTTAAGAGTCTATCAAAATACCTTATTTATGTAATTCGTGATTCATATGTACAATTATATCTAAAACTGAAGTTATAATAAAAACTAAAAAAAATTAAGCATTTTTCCTTTAGCACTTATTTATTGCCTCTTAGTCTTCAATATCTCTGCAACATTCAGCTCAGTGAAAGATCATGACTTAACCAGAGTCCTGAACCTGACATCTGGACACCTTGGTGTAAATCCTACTTTAGAAAAGCAGTCTTGAGTTGTGTGAACATGGAAAAGTCGCTTAACCTCACAACTTGTTTCTTCCTCTTTAAAAGGAGATGATTATATTTCTCCTACCTAACACAAGATTGCTTTGGGGAAAGTACTCGGTAAACTTGAAAGCATTATAGAAATGTAAGCTATTCAGCACTGATGGAATTCATGTTAAGGATGACTTTATGCTGAGGGTCAAAATACAATAAAAATAAAAGCACTCAACATTATTCTTCAGGCTCCTACAGAAATTCTGTAGTAGTCTCTATCTTTCTAATCATCGAGTAGGAAGTCATACAAATCTCAACTCAGCAAAGTTGAAAGTCATAGGTTTTTGTGGGAGGGTTTTTTGGGTTGTTTTCATTTTTGCTCATTTTTTTAATGTCAGAGACTTCCTGTTCTAATCATAGGTGTTTTAAGAGGATCAAGTACAAAGCTGGAATCTGCCAAGTTAATCAAAGAAACCCTTTTCATTTTTTAAAGGGCACAAGCAAGAGAGAATGGAGACTGTGGCACATGCAAACAGTGGTAAAGAGCTGTTGTCAAAAATTAGCCATTTTGCAAGAGCTTCTCCATAGTAAGTATATATACTCATAGTAGAGAGATGTAGGAATTCCTCTGAAAGAAATGTGGAAAAGATTGGCAGCTCAGCTCCCCATATTTTGCCAGACAAGGTTGTTATTCTTTAAAATGAATTTAAGACTGAATTAATAAGATGCCAAAATCAGAATTCTGTTGTCATTTTTTGTTTAAAAAGAGAAACTTTTTCCCAATCTAATTATTTCTTGATTTAACTGGTAACTTCTTTCCCTATTAAGGGCTGGTTTTTTTGTTTGTTTTGGTTTTGGTTTGCTCATCTGGACCCATGACCTGATCCATATAGAGAACTCCTTCCAGTAATGCAGGTCAGCTGCTGCTTTGTCTTACAGTCTTACTAGTTTGTTTTTTTTTTTTTGGGGGGGGGGTGCTCAGATCTAGGTCTTCCTGACTTCAAGGCTGGCCCTCAATCCACTAAGCCATTTATCACTGTTCACATGCCTACGTGGTGTTTGTAAAACTCAGATCCTGATGATCTATTTCAGACATATTAATGTCCATAAATATTTTTTAGGTGATAACTCTGTGACTTGGAAAAATTTGGCTACACCGGACTCACACTTCTAGAGATCAACCAATTATGTACTCATTACTACTAGTAGTACGTAAAATGATCCACAAGCAGTGAACAAAAACGGTGTTGTTCAGTCTGTGCCAACTATGGACACATTGCATCTTGTAATCAAAGTCATTTTATGTGATCCCAACATACAAAGCCTTTTCCAAGAATAAAAGTTTGCTGTAAGTTTAAGAGGAGGCTGCTTCTATGGGGTATTCAGTATTTGTACATTTTTTTGGTATGGACCTATGATTTCATCTCTGTAAGGAACTTCATGGTTAGAAAACTCTTCTCTAACACACATCCCAACTCATTTGTAGCTTATAGCTTTTAAGGAGTCACCTGGGTTGTGAAGGAGGACAGTGATTTGCTTATGGTTACACTGGTAGTATATTTCTGAGGCAGGATTTAAATTCAGGCCTTCTTAACTCCAGCCCTATCTATTATGCCATACTTCTGTAGACATACATAGAAATATGTAGATATGTATATACACATAGCATATATGTAAATGTGTACATGCATGCACAAATATATATACACACCCCCACATATGTAGGGCATCCCAAAAGTAATTGCAGTTTTAAACTCTAATAGTTTAAATACACACACACACACACACACACATACGCACACACACACACACACATACACACCCCTAGTGAATTCTTCCAGCACATCTTTATGATCCAAATATTATATAGGGCTTAACCAACTGGATTGACATTAATTCATATGGGAGATGCTATAGCAGGAAGTTCCACAGTTAAGATCCAGAGCTAAAGGAAGATGGAAATCAGGAAAAATAAGACTGACTATTTTGGCAGGGGTACCTCTGAGCTATGGCCTATATTACCCAGATGTTATAATTAAATAATGTTTTCTTATTCCTGCCAAGAGTAGGCTGGAGGACTGATACAGCAGCCCTGGGCAGACCAATAACACTTCTCTCATTTCTACCTCACCCTTGAGAGCTCACCCTTCATATTAGGATGCTGCAGATGTAGGAGTGTAGGGGACATGACCATCCAGTGGCAAGTACAGCACCAGTCAAGGCAATAAGAAACAAAACTGGGGCAAACTCTATTAAATCTATTACTTTCCTTGTAGATCAAAAAAGGCTATGATACATGCAAAGACATGAGACTGACTCATACCCCAAGTTACCTAAGAGGGTTAAAAATCAGGAATGACAGAGAAGCTGAGTGGCTGATGAAGGTGATGTCATTGGCTGTAACACTTCCCCTACCCCTTTCTACTGCTCGCTCAGGGAACTCTAATCAAACCAACACTATCCTTCTGGAAAAGATGTGCCAAACAAGTGCTATTTGACACTACTCACCATCCTTGTGACTTCTCAGATCATAACCACCTTCTCTGGCTACTACTTCCCCTATGTGTTGTCTCTCCTGTTAGAATAGAAGCTCCTTGATGGCATGAGTTGTCAAACATTTGTATCTTCAGAGCTTAGCAAAGTATCTGGCACACAGTAAGCACCTAATAGTTGCTTGTTTTTTTTTTCCATTCATTCACTCACTGTATGCTTATTTGTTGCTTGATACATTTTTGAGATCATCTATTATAAATAAATTATCCTTCCCTTTAATATGACATAAAGTTATGTGATTAAATTTTGGCTGACTTGGAGGAGAGATTAAATGAGTAAGTGTTAATGACATTATCATAAATAATTTTGAACTCCAACCCAGATGGATTCCCTGAGTAGCAGTGTGGGGTCGTTTCACTTAAATATTTGAAGCAAGATTTGTTATTAAGAGTACCACCTACATTAATTTTGATCACAATTCTTCTTCAACTAATTAGTTCATTTTTGGAAGTTTCTCTAGTGAAAATATCATTACCCTGAGGACAAAGTGATTAGCTTTCCTGAACTTATCTAAGCTGATCCTTGACAATAATCCTTGACAAGCTTTTCCTGCTTGGTAGAACCTAAGAGATCTAACACTCTAAAGGCTTAACTAGGCCTTTACCTAGTATAGAGTGAGCAGGACTTTGACCTAAGGTTGCTATCATGGTAGAACTGGAGGTGGTTTCTTCCTGCCATCCTGTACCTCATCTCCACACTCTCAAGTGGTATCATGTGATACAATAATTCCCTGGGTTCACCACCCTGGGGGCCATGATAACTTTCAATTGGGGTTGCTCACCTCCTCACCATAGGAGGGAGGCACTCCTTCACATGGTACAACTGCAGTCCTGGTAACACTGCCCATCACAGTTTTGTCTTCATCATCCCGTAATAACTTTTTTCCAATATTAGTGATAGTTGTAGTTACAGGGCAGTTATGGCTCTGGGCATAATCTTCTAGAACCCAGAGATACTTCCACACCAAGATGAGGCATCAGAAAAAAGTACTCTGTGTGTGTGTCTCTCTGTCCCTATCTCTATTTCTCTTCTTCATCTCGTATATGATATTATAAATATATATATATACATATAACTATAAAGTAGTGAGCTTTCTTATAATTCATGCCCACACATACATACATTAGGTATGCTTAATATGTTCACATGATACATCTTAAGATATACAGAAACTAAAAAAAATAGAAGGAAGAAAATAATAAAAGAGGTGATTATGCTTAAATTTTTTAGAAGAATATGCATTGGATACCCAAAAATATAAACATTTAGCCTTAGTCTACAAATTTAAAATTATCTCTTCCACAAAAATCAGTACAAGAGAGGAGAGATAAACAAACATATTTTAGAGCTCAGCTTTGATCAACATACCAGTGTTTATTTTCATGGTCATTCTCTAATTAATGTTCCCATCAGCCCTTCTCTATGTCTGTTGGAAATATATGTCTTTTATCTCTGTCTTCTAAACGGAGAGAAAATAAATGAGTTAATATCTGCTAAGCATTCTGTGCCTCATGGAAAGATGCTGTGCTGTAAATTCAAAGTTATTAATATGTCACTGTATCCATGTGTCCCAGACATACCATCACAGCTCTCTTTTCAAGTTGCATAGCTCTTTGGAATTTGCGGTTTCCCAACATCTAGTTTTCATTTTTTCCCTTTCTTAAGTCAGTTTCCAATAAACAATAAATCTGTTGCTGAAATATTATTCTTTTGCAAGATATCATGAATATTAAAAAGAAATGAGAAGATTTGTATGAGCTGATGTAGAGTGAAATTCACAAACCTAAAAGAACAATAGATACAATGACTAAAAAGTAAATGCAAAGATAGTGAATTAAAATCTAGCTGGAATGCAAGTGCTGAAAAAAATATTTTTTTAATGTGGCTGAAATATTTGTGTGTATACACACATATATGTATTACATATATACTTACATATGTGTGTGTATGTGTATATATATATATATATATCAGCAGAGAGGGAGGGGAACACTAAGATAAAATGTTAAATCTGCTGTCAGACATGGTTGTTGCATTGGTTTGGGTTAAGCCAAGTCAAAAAGAATTTATTAAGTATTCATTATGTGTCAGGCACTTTGCTAAACATTGGGAAAACAAAGAAAGGCAAAAATAGATTCCCTGACCTCAGAGAGCTCTCAATGAAATTGTGTTATTACTTAATTCATGGGATCATATCATAATACTCAGGACTGATATATATTTTGGGAGGTCAGTGGAAGTGGCAGTGGTGGCAGTGGCAGTAGCCATTTCCAGAATTATCATCCCACAGATGGTCTGGGAATCAAACAACTGATCAGAAGGAGATTACAGGGGTCTCTTTGATGGCACTGAATCAGGACTCCATTGCTTTGCCCATACTTGCATCTGGGTCGTAGTGCTTAGTGGCAGTCCTGGGGCAATGAGGAGCACTAGCATAGCAAAGCTTATGGCAGCATTGGAGAAGGAACTTTCCTCATAGTTTCAGGCAAGAAGAATAGTCATCACTTATAGACCAGAGCACAGGTAAGGAGAGGAGTAAGCACCTCTCCTTAGATTATACCACCGTGGAAAAACTGAAAACTTACAGTTCTCTAGAAAACCCCTGAAACTTGGAACAGCATGTACTCCATTCTGGAAGTAGAGTCTTTCCTTAAAGAGTTAAAAAGTCAAGAAATAGGCTGGAAACATGAGTAAACAATGGGAAATAAACCCTCAGACTACAGACTCTTACTTTGAAAACAAGAAAGATCAAAACATACACTCAGAATAAGAAAACAAAGTGAAAGCTCCTACATCCAAAGTCTCCAAAAAAATATGAATTGATCTCAGGCCATGGAAGCACTCAAAAAAGATTCTGAAAATCAAGTAAGAGAAGTAGAGGATAAAATGGGAAGAGAAATGAGAGTGATGCAAGAAAATCATGTAAAATAAGTCAAGAGTTTGGTAAAGGAGACCCAAAAATACTGAAGAAAATAACATCTTAAAAAACAAACTAGACTAAATGGCAAAAGAGGTCCAAAAAGTCAATAGGAAGAAGAATGCCTTAAAAAGCATAACTGGCCAAATGGAAAAGCCAAAAGCTCACTGAAGAAAATAATTCTTTAAAAATTAGAATGGAACAAATGGAAGGGGGACTCTATGAGGGACTCTATGAGAAATCAAGAAATTATAAAACAAAACCAAAGGAATGAAAAAATAGACGACAGTGTGATATATCTCATTGGATAAACAACTTGGAAAATAGATCCAAGAGAGATAATTAAAAAATTATTGGACTACCTGAAGACCATGATCAAAAAAAAAAAAGAGCCTAACATAATCTTCTAAGAAATTATCAAGGGAAACTGTCCTGATATTCTAGAACCAGAGAGTAAAACAAATTGAAAGAATCACTAATCACTTTCAGAAAGAGATTACAAAAGGAAAACTCTCATGAATATTATAGCCAAATTCCAGAGTTTTCAAGCCAAAGAGAAAATATTACTGCTGTATCTTGTGTTATCCTGATTGAGGTTCCACAAGATATAGCAGCTTCTACATCAGAGGGCTTGAAATATGATATTCCAGAGTCAAAGCAGCTAGGATTAAAATAAAAAATCACTTACTCAGCAAAACTGAGTGTTATCCGTGAGGGGAAAAATTGATATTCAATGACATAAAGTAATTTAATTCATTCTTGAGAAAAAACAGAGCTAAATAGAAAAGTTTGACTTTCAAATACAAGATTCAAGAGAAGCATGAGAAGGTCAACAGGAAAAAGAAATCGTAAGGGATTTATTAAAGTTGAACTATTTACATTCCTACATGGAAAAGTATTTGTAACTCATGAGACCTTTCTCATTATTAGGGTAGTTGGAGAAAATACATATAGACAGAGGGCACAGGGTGAGTGAAGGGATGATAGCTGAGAAATAAAATTAAGGAATGAGAGAGGAATATATTGGGAGGAGAAAGGGAGAAATGGAATGGGGCAAATTATTTCACATAAAAGAGGCAAGACAAAGCTTATACAGTGGAGGGGAAGAAAGGGGAGGTGAGAGGGAATGAGTGAACCTTACTCTCATCAAAATTGGCTTAAAGAGGGAATAACATACACACTCAATTGGTGTATAAAATCTATCTCACCCTACAGGAAAGTAGGAGGGAAGGGGATAAGATGGGGGTGATAGAAGGGAAGAAAGATTGGGGGAGGGGGCAATCAGAAGCAAACACTTTTGAGGAGGGACAGTGTGAAAGGAAACAGCATGACTATTTTGGAAGGATTTTGCATGACTATAAATATGTAACCTATAATGAACTGCTTATCTTCTCAATGAGGGGGGTGGAAATGAGGGGGAGGTGAGGAGGGAGGAATAGAGACAATTTGGAACTCAAGGTTTTAAAAATAAATACTAAAAATTGTAGTTAATATGTAACTAGGGGTAGATTAAATACAAAATAAACACAGAAATAGTTCATATAATTAGCCTTCATCACCACTAACAAACTAACTTAACCAAACAAAGAAACAAAACAGATAAAATATATCATTGTGAGAGATTATCTAACAATGGTTCAAGAATTGGGTTTCCCATTGGGGAAGAAAGAGTCCTCACAAATTCTTTTTATGATGCAAATATGGTTCTGATACCTAAACTAGGAAGAGCCAAAACAGAGAAAGAAAATTATAGACCAATTTCTCTAATGAATATAGATGTAAAATTTTTAAATATGATATTTGCAAAAAGAATACTACAACTTATGAGAATAATACATTGCAATCAGGTAGAATTTATACTAGGAATGCAGGGCTGGTTCAATATTAGGAAAACTATCAGCATTTTTGATCATATCAACAACAAAACTAACAGAAACCACATGCTTATCTCAATAGATGCAGAAAAAGCTTTTGACAAAATACAACACCCATTTCTATTGAAACCACTGGAGACCATCAGCAAGCATTATATGCAATGGGGATAAGCTGGATGCATTTCCAATAAGATCAGGGGTGAAACAAGGATGTCCATTATCACCACTGTTATTCAATATGGTATTAGAAATGTTAGCTTTAGGAATAAAAGAAGAAAAAGAAATTGAAGGAATTAGAATAGGCAAAGAAGAAACTAAGCTATCACTCTTTGCAGATGATATGATGATGTACTTAGAGAATCCTAAAGAATCAAATAAAGATCTAATTGAAATAATAAACAACCTTGGCAAAGTTGCAAGTTACAAAATAGATAAACCATCTGCATTTCTATATGTTACTAACAAAACGCAAAAGCAAGAGATAGAGAAATCCCATTTAAAGCTACAAAAGACATTATAAAATATCTGAGAGTCTACCTGCAAAAACAAACCCAGGGACCATATAAACCAATTACAAAACACTTTTCGCATAAAGTCAGATCTAAGTAAATGGAAAAACATCCGTTGCTTGTGGGTAGGCTGAGCTAATATAATAAAAATAACAATTCTCCCTAAATCAATTTATTTATTCAGTGCCATACTAATCAAACTACCAGATAATTATTTTCTAGAGCTAGAAAAAATAATATGAAAATTCATCTAGAAGAACAAAAGGTCCAGAATATCAAGGGAACTAATGAAAAGAAATGCTGGGGAAGGTGGCCTAGCCCTACCAGTCTCAAATTGTATTATAAAGTAGCAATCATCAAAACCACTTCGTACTGGCTAAGAAACAGAGGGGTAGACCAGTGGAATATGAATATACCAATCTACTTCTTGATAAACTCAAGGACCCCAGTTTCTGGGACAAGAACTCACTGTTTGGCAAAAATTGCTGGGAAAGCTGGATAACAATGTGACAGAAACTGGCCATAAGCTAATGCCTGACACCGTACACAAGAATAAGGTCCAAATGGATACATGATCTAATTATAAAGAATGATACTATAAACATATTAGGGGAGCAAGGAATAGTGTATTTGTCAAATTTATGGAGAATGGAGAAATTTTTGACCAAACAAGAGATAGAGAACATTATGAAGTTCAAAATGGATAATTTTGATTTAATGTATTGAAAAGTTTTTGCACAAACAAACCCAATGCAACCAAGATTAGAAGGGAAGCAGAAAACTGGAAAAGAATTTTTGCAACTAGTGTCTGTGATAAAGGTCTTATTTCTAAATTATGTGGAGAACTGAGTCAAATTTACAAGAATACAAGTCATTCCCCAATTGATAAATGGTCAAAGGATATGAACAGGCAATTTTCAGAGGAAGAAATTAAAGCTATCTATGGTCATATGAAAAAAATGCTCTAAATAATTATTCATTACAGAGATGCAAATCAAAACAACTCTGAAGTACCACATCACATTTATCAGATTGGCTAACATAACAAAATAGGTAGATGATAAATATTGGAGAAAATGTTGGAGAGTTGTAACACTAATTCATTGTTGGTGGAGCTGTGAGCTGATCCAACCATTCTGGAGAGCAATTTGGAACTATGCCCAAAGGGCTATAAAAATGCGCATACCCTTTGACCCACCTATATCGCTTCTAGGACTGTATCCCCAAGAGATCATAAAAATGGGAAAGGGTCCCACATGTACAAAAATATTTATAGCAGCTCTCCTTATGGTGACTAAAAACTGAAAATCAAGGGGATGCCCATCAATTGGGGAATGGCAGAACAAATTGTGGTACATGAATGTAATGGAATACTATTGTGCTATAAGGAATGATGAACAGGAAGACTTCAGAAAGATTTATATGAACTGATGTTGAGTGAAAGGAGCAGTAGCAGGAGAACTTTGTACACAGCAACAACCACAGTGTGCAAGGAATTTTTCTGGCAGACTTAGTCCTTCATAGCAATGCAAAGATCTAAAAAATTCCCAATGGACGCCTGAGGCAAAATGCCTTCTACATCCAGAGAAAGAACTATGGAATTCATCACAAAATAAAGCAGACTGTTTTCTCTTGTATTATGTTTTGTGTTATGGTTTCTCCCATTCATTTTAATTATTCTATGCAACATGACTAAGGTGAAAATGTATTTAATAGGAATGTATGTGTAGAACCTATGTAAGATTTCACGCCTTCTCAGGGAGGGAGTGGTGAGGGAAGGGGGAAAGAGAAGGAGGGAGGGGAAAGAATCTAAAATATATGGAAGTGATTGTAGAAAATTAAAAACAAATAAAATAATTTAAAATTTAAAAAAAAAATTGAGTTTCCCAGCCAGGAGTCCAGAAGAAAGCTTTCTAGTCATTGTTCTTCTATGTGGCTAAAATGACCAGAGACATATCACCAACTTTGAAGAAAGGCTTGTAAGGAAAGACAAATAAGGGTTAACCACAGATGTTATGAGAAGTAAAATTAGATCAGTAAAGATTACAACTTAGAATAAATAAATGAGTTTAGAAATCTGCACCAATCACCTCTAGCCAGAGGAGTGCAAGAGAAGGAAGGTAAGAAGTCAGGTCCTTCACATTCCCTCTACCACATCTTACCTTACTAGCACTCCAAACACACAAAAAGCTGCTAATAAAAAGCAATCTACTTTACTGGCAGATCCCACTGTTTTCCATTATTCTCCCCATGGCCTGAGAAAGAAAACTGATTCTTGGTCACTGCCCCTGGTGCTACCACTATTAAAAATTATTTTCATTCTCAGTCTAGCAGCATGCCCCACAACACACCAACTTCCGTGTTCCCATTGCTCTGGCAAATGATTCCATCTAGATTGAAAAACTGTTTCTCAAAGTGAAATGAACTCGGCTCCTCAGAGAATAGCCCTAGCTATGAGATCTACCAGATGCTATAAATAGGAACATAAATTTAGAGCTAGCATGTAGCTTAGGTCATTCATGCTCTCATTTTAAAAGGAATGATATTGAGGAAACTGAGGACCCTAAAGATGAAGTAAAGATTACACAGGTAGTGGATAGCAGAGCTTTCTGCTGGTTTTCTTTATTTTAAGGGTAGGTTTAGCTTGGAGAGAGGTAACTTTAGGAATGACTGTAAAAATAAAAGAAACAAATAAAACTCAGAAAAAGGGGGAAAAAGTGCTACAGTTCTAATGACACTATGATCTTTGAAGGCCTTTAAACTCAGAGGTGGTAAACCACCATTTCATTTCTTCGTCCCCTTTTCTTCTCCTTTCCTCAAACTTCAACACCATACCTCCAAAAGGTCCTGCATCTTTGTGTCTGGTGACGGACACTTAATGAGCCTAATCATTTCCAATTCCAATGTAGTTGGCAAGATTTCTTTGGTATTCGAGTTCACTCATCAGATTAAAATAAGTGTTATATCTATGTTTCTTTGTGTATCATACGTACCAGATATACTTTAGACATAGGCAGGATATTGACCAGGGAGCTTGGCTGTGGAGAGAGTCCCCTATCAGTGCCACAACCATGAACCCAGATGGCTGAGAATGAAGATGTAAAGAAACTGTCTGAGTATGATTTTTATAGCTCCACTGACTTCTGACCCTGAAGGGACTGGATCCTTTAGGATCCTGGAGCCTTGATCTAAATGAAACTTATTGTGATGCTTGCCTATTCTACTTGTGGTGATGAGTAAAATGAAACCCAGGTGAGTTATTTGACAGCAGAGAAGACTGCTGTTTTTAATCAAAGCAAATAAAAGATTTTTTTCTCATTATCATTGAAAGGATGTATCCTCAAGGCTTTTTACAGAAACCAGATGCATACACCTTAATCTTGCATTCTTTTGAAAAAAAAGAGCATTGTTGAAAAGCAATTTATATGCTCCTAATTTCACACTAAAATACTTGAATAGTTATGGCTTTTGGAATCAAAAATGCAAACAGGGGAGAAAAGATAAACCTCAAGAGCTATTGCCAACATCACAGTGCTATGAATGCCAGGAAAGAAATTTTAAAGGATACAGAAAGACTTTAGAGTCAAAAGCTGCTCAGGGACACTTTTTTCCTTCATTCTCTCTTTTTTAATATAATATCAACATGAAGTACCAAAAATAGGAAGACACCAAAGTATGCAGAGAGTGAGTCGATAACCCTGGTACATCTGAAGAGGTTCTGATGGGAACTTAGGGACCGAAGAAAAGCTCAAAGAAGAGACAAAAATTCAAGGCAATATCCCACGCCTGGACAACCTACAGTATGGAGTACAACAAGAAGCCACATGAGAGGGGAATTTGATAACACAGCTTAAGAAGAAGAAAAGATGTCAGCTTCCATAATCATTCTCAGGGAGACACATATAAAGACTAATTACAGAGAACAATTTCATTTGAAAGCTAAAGCACACATCAGGAAGTATATTTTTCAAAGAGGAAAAGGTGAGTGTTCAGAGAAGGGAGTGATTATGAATCAGTTCAGCAAGGTTGTTGAGGAGAAAATATTTGGCTTTTAAAAAATCTTAAGTTTTATCACATTGAAGAAGGTCAGGAATATAGCTGTAAAAATGTATTCACTAACTGATCTCCTAGACTTTGGGGGGGGACACCTTATTTTCAAAATTAACAAGTAGTTTAAGAATATAACTACTTTTTATGTTGTTGAAAACCGCCTTGTATGCATTTGTTGAGCTGCAGGTAGCGTGGGGCAAATAAAAGTTTGTTCCAAATTGTTGACATGGGGGGAGAGGGAGTGGGAATCTTTCCTCCCCAAGTAACTCCTCACACTACTCTTGGTGATACTCACCGCCCAGTAAATGAGGATTGAGCTTTCTGGGGGAACCAGTCATCATTTCTCCCAATGTGACTATATTCATAATGATATTGTCCACTGCTATACTGCCCCAGAACTTCCACCCACTCAATTGAATCTGTTCCAGGTTTAGATGTGGCTGCATATGATTTTTGTGTATTGATACAATCTAAGAGTCAGTTTGATGTAAAGGAAAGAGCATTGGCCTTGGAGGCAGAAGAACTTAGCTTCAAATCCTTCCCATGTTCTAACTTTGGGAAAGTCCTTGAACCTTTCTGGAGGATTGAAAGATGACTCCAAGGTCTCCTCCAGTGCTAAATCTCACATTTTGATCTTGTAAACTTAGTCATAGTCTCAGTAAAAGCTTGTAACATAAACAATGTCTGTGTCCTATTGTATAGGAAAAGATCATAAGAGCAGAGTTGATGTCCTAGGCCTCACAGAAGTTAGAATTCAAAGAATTTGCCACTCAGAATGTATTTAATTATAATCCTTTTAACATTCTTAGTAACAGCAAAGCAATTACAAGGTCCATCTTGAGCCCTGGTAAAGGCTGAATAGCCAATAATAAGTCTAATCTTTTAAATGAAAGAGGATAGTGGAATATAAAATTAAAGAAAAAGCTCTTTTTCATGACTGTCAGTTCAAGAATTTCAATACCTCCTCCACTAATAGATTGCACATGACTTAAATACCATTTCTATTTGTTATTGTTCTTATTGTTCTTATTAAGAACATGTTTCAACTGAGCAAGCTATGCTTGCATTTTCATTAGGCTATGTGGGGTCTAACTCTATTATCTGTTATGGCTAAATATCCATTTGGCTTTAAAGTCATCTTTGGAATCTTTCTGACTTAATAGTGACAGACTGCTTATTTCCCACATAATTTCTCCTGCAAAATCACTTTGTTCACACATGATGCAAATAATAGTCAAGAAATTGAATGGAGAACCACAGTAAGTAACTTCTTCCACCCCAGAATTGCACAAAAGTTAAACCAGACATCTATGGCAATAGTAAAAGAGGCCTTTCTAGCAAAGCCAGTCCCATTGGTACCTGAGACAGGACATGTGTAGCCTGCAAGGCTCTCTGTCCTAAGGTAGCAAGAGTGAAAAGTTTTCATGTGAAAGTACAGAGTTGATTAGAAAGGCCCAGGGTGAACAGAAAACCTTAAGATAAGAAACTTGGGAGTTCTAGTGGGTAGCAGTGAGCACAGACCAATGGACAAAATAATGTTAAAGTGCTTAAACCAGGACCCTTCATCCCCAGACTCTGAAGTTACTAAAACTCAGTGCTGGGACACCAGAGAGAGCACTGAAGGTCAACCTCTAAAGGTTCGGGGTATATGAAAGGTACTATCTATGAGGCATGAAAACTCAAGGGTCTCAGAGCAAGATGACATAGGGATGAATCACTCCATTCAGAAGCATATCAGGGAGAAAAAGCCTGACCCTGACAAAGAGTCTCTCAATTCAGGCACTGACGTTAGGCAAATGAGTAAATTAAAGAAAACACTATCCAGTACCAAAACTTATGTCAAGTCTAACTCCATGACAAAGGTAAGCAGATATTTAAAAGAAAAATAAAATGTATTCTCCATTTGGACTATATGAATATCAATTAAAAGAACAAAAGACATGAAGCAAGAGATCTTTAAAAATGATTAAAGTTTCAAAAGAAAAAAGTGAGAGAATAAGGAGTATAGAAGAAAAAATGTCAAAATTTACCCAATAAGTGGAGTCCTTGAAAGCTATAATAAAAGAAACAGAAATCAATAACTCCATGAGATAGCAAGAAATACTAGAACAGAAGCCAAAAATTGAAAAAAAAATAGAAGAAAATATATACAATTGACCTGGAAAATAGATCAAAGAGAAATAATTAACCGTTACTGGACTTACATTTCAAGAAATATTAAGCAAAAACTATCCAGATCAAGAGCATATTAAAGATATAAAGAATCCATTGATCACTCCTTGAAAGGAAACGAAAAGGACAAGTCATAGAAATGTTAAAACTAAAACTTAAATTTCCCACAATAAAGAAAAACAATTGCAAACATTAAAAAATGTAACAAAGTAACAAAGAATCATTCTCACTATCACACAAGAATTGACAACTTCAATTATAATTCAGAGGAGATACAGTAAAATAATTAAACTGCAAAAGATACAGTCTTACAACTGAGAATAATATACCTAATAAAACTGAGTAGAAACCTACAGGAGAAAAATATATCCTAAATAAATGATGTTCATGATGGAAAACCAGAGCTGAGTACTAAATTATAGAAATCCAAGAGTCCAGAGAAACTCTAAAAAGTAAATTTACCTGAGGATTTGGTATGATCATATAATACTAACACTCTAATAGGAGGAGAAGAAATGTGTCCCTCCAGAACCTTAATGTTTTCAAAGGGTGTTGATAAGTTCAGAAAAACACAGTAGAGGGCAGAATCAAAATGACAGAGTATAGACTGGAACTTTGCTGAACTTTCCCAATATTCCTATCCAAACAATTTTAAAAAGATGCCTCAAATCCCATTCTGGAATGGCAGAGCCAACAATAGGTTGAAGTGAGAAATTTTTCCAGGCTAAGAAAACCTAGGAGGTCAGCAGGAAAGATCTGTAAGAACAGGGTAGGAGCCAGATTAAAGTATAGTATATGCCATGGCAGCACCAGTATCAAGCCTTGGAGGAATCTGCAAAAGAGGTAGTCACAGTTTCTGGAGCTTTCAGTCCAGAAATAGTAAAGGGGCAGACAAGTGGTGAGAAAGAAATTATCAGGAACCCTTTACTGGCATTGAGTATAGAACCCTGTTGAACTGACCATACAACAGTCTGAGTGACAGCTCCAGGGTGAAGAGGAGCACTAGCACTTGCAACTACAGTGGAGTGGGGCCCCTTGTCACAGTTCCAGGGCAGAGAAGAGTGATCCCAGTCCTTCATAGGACAGTAGGGGACCTGGTCACAGTTTCAGGCCCAAGAGGAGTGCTAGTGGTTGGAGCTGTAAGGGAGCAAGGTTCCTTCCTGGGTAAAGACCAGAGCACAGACAGAGAACAGTGACCACAACTCTCCTTAGGTCACACCAACATAGAGGCACCAAAAAAATACAGACTCCCAGAACTAGCTTCAAAAACAGAAGCACAAAAAACCTGAAGCTTGGTACAAGTGACTTCTCTATCCTGGGAGCAGAGCACAACTCTAATATAAAGTTAAAAGTCAAGAATTAGGGTTGAAAATAAGCAGATAACAACAAAGTAGACAATAAAAATCTACTCTGGTGACAGGGAAGAACAAATGTGAGTTGACTGTGATGGGATAATCAAAGAAATAAAGGCATGAAAAAAGGGATGCACTTGGAGAAGGGAGGAAGGGAGAAGCAGAATAGGGTTAATTATATCAAATAAAAGAGGCTTAAAAGAGGTTTTAGAGTGGAGAGGAAGATGGGGAAGATGAGGGAGCACTTCAATCTTACTCTCATCAAAATTGTTTCAGAGAAGGAAGTGACAGACAGCAGAAGGATAAACAGGAAGAAATAGGCTTGAGGGAAGTATACAATTAGTAAAACATAAATGTGAATAGGATGAACTCTCCCATAAAAAGGAAGCAGATAGCAGAATGCATTAGGAATCAGAATCCAATATGTTGTTTACAGGAAACACACCAAACAAAAAGACACAAAGAGTAAAACTAAGGGGCTGGAGGAGTTGGAGTAGAATCTTTAGCTGAGGTAATTTAAAAAAAGGCAGGGTTGCAATCATGATCTCAACAAAAGAAAAACAGATCTAAATAAAAACAATAAGCATAAAAACTATATTTTACCAAAAGATACCATGAACAATCAAATAATAATCACTTATTTTGTTGTCAGTTCTTTTTCAGTCATGTCCAGTTCTTCATGACCCAATTTATGGCTTTCTTGACAAAGATACTAAAGCGGTTTTCCATTTCATTCTCCAGCTCATTTTACAGGTGAGGAAACTGAGGCAAATAGGGTTAAGTGACTTGTCCCGGGTCATACAACTGAGTCAGATTTGAACTCATGAAGATGAGTGTTCCTGATCCCAAGCCCAATGCTCTATCCACTGTGCCACCTAGGACTATTAATACTAAACAGAAATGTACCAAATAGCAGAGCATTCAGATTCTTAAAGAAAGAAATGGAGAGTATAACTATACTAGTGGGAGAATCTCAACTTTCCCCATTCAGAACTAGATAAATCTCATCATACATAAGAAAGAAGTTAAGGAGATGAATAGAATTTTAGAAAGGCTAAATATGATAGATCTCTGAAGAAAACTGAATTTGAATAGAAGGGAGTACACATTTATCTTAGCTGTACATGGCACAAAAAATTAATTGTATTAGGACATCAAAACTTCACTACCAAATGCAAGCAAAAATAGTAAATGCACACTTTTCAGACCATAATGCAATAAAAAAATACATTTGATAAAGGGCCATGGAAATATAAATTTAAAATTAATTGGAAACTAAATAATCTAATCCTAAAGACTCAATGGGTCAAAGAACAAATCATGAAGATAATAAATAACTTCATTAAAGAGAATGAGAACAATGAGACAACATACCAAAATTTATGAGATGAAGGAAATGTGGAAAATTTATATCTCTAAATGTTTACATCAATGAAATAGTGAAAGAGATCAATGAATTACATATGCAACTACAAAAATAGAAAAACTAAAAATCCACAATTATATCAGATTAGAAATTCTGAAAATGAAAGGAGAGATTAATAAAATTGAAAGAACATCATTGTCCTTATAAAAAAACTGAAAGTTAGAAACAAAACAATAAAATAGATTAAACCATTGGTTAATTTGATTTTAAAAAAAAGAAAGAAAACCAAATTACCAGTATCAAAAATAAGAAGTATGAATTCACCACCAATGAAGATGAAATTAAAGTATTTAAGAGCATAGGAATAAATGCAGATTTCCCTAAAATTATAAGTAGTATCTGTCTAAAACCAAGAGCAAGCATTATCTGTAATGGGAATAAATCAGAAGCTTTCACAATAACATGAGGGATAAAGAAAAGATGTCCATTATTGTTGCACCAATGAAATACCCATAGTAGCCTCTGTGGATATGCATGTGTATTTCCAAGGTAAATTCTCAAAATATAAACTCTCTTCCTCAAAGATGAAACCAAAATATTTATTTAAATATCAGAAAGTCAATTTCACGATGGTAACAACACAGCTTATACACATTAACAACAGAGGGAGGCCCACCATTCCCAAACCTTCCCTCCATCAGGCCTCTCCACAAACAAACTCCCTTAGGCAAAAATCACTCCCTCTCTCACTCACACCAGCTGCTCTGTTCTACTCTGCCTGCTCTCAGCTCTACTTCATTCTCTCTCAGCTCTGCCCTTCATGCTCCACCCATCATCAAGTTCCTCCCATCATTAATTTCATGTGACTCAGACTGTGGGATGAGCCAAAGGTCAAAGCAGGTCACATGGGCCTGTTAAGGAGCAGGGAAGATTTTCAAATTCCCTTAAAATTGTCTCTGATATTATTCAATAGTGTACTAAGTGCTAGCTATAGCAAAAAGAGAAGAAAAAGAAATGGAAGGGATTAAAATGGGCAATGAAGGGATGCTGAAGTTGTTAATTGTTCCAACTAGTTTTTCAGTTGATTCTCTAGGATTCTCTATCATACATACCATCATACTATCTACTTATTGGTATGCTGAGCCAATAGGAATCAAACAATTAAAAATTCTTTATAGAGCAAGAAAAAATAATAAAATTCATCTGAAAGAACAAAAGGTTAAGACTATCAAGGGAATCAATGAAGAAAAATGAGAAGGTGGCTTAGCAATATAGGATCTCAAACTGTATTACAAAGCATTATTTATTAAATTAATCTGATACTAGATAAAAGATGGAGTGGCAGATCAGTGGAATAGATTATATACATAATTTATAGTAGTAAGTGACCATGGTAATCTAGTGTTTGATAAACCCAACTATTGAAATAAGAACTCACTATTGGACAAAAATTGCTAGGAAAACTGAAAAGGAGTTTGACAGAAAGTAGGTATAGACCAGTATCTCACACCATATCTGCCAAGATAAGGTCAAAATGGATACATAATTTAGACATAAAGTGGGAAATCATAAGCAAATTAAGAGAGCAAGGAAAATATTATCTGCAAGATGTATGAATAAGGTCATAAATGATAACCACATAAGATCAAGAGGATCATGGGAAATAAAATGGATAATTTTGATTACATAAAATTAAAAGTGAAACATTAATGTAAAGCAAACATCAATAGAACCAAAATTAGAAGATAAACAGGAAACTGGGGGCAGTTTCCCTGATAAAGGCTTCGTTTCTCACACATATAGAGAACTGAATTATATTTGTAAGAATACAAGTCATTCCCCTATTAATAAATGGTCAAAGGATATGAACAGATAATTTTCAGAAGAAAAAATCAAAGCCATCATCATATGAAAAAATGCTCTAAATCATTAGTGATTAGATAAATGCAAATTGAAACAACTCTGAGGTACCACCTCACGACTGTCAAATTGGTTAAAATGACAGAAATGGAAAAATGACAAATGTTGGCGGCTATGTGGAAAAATTATGACTCTAATGCACTGTTGGTGGAGTTTATGAATGATTCAGCCATTCTGGAGAACAATTTGGAGTTATATCCAAAGGGTTATGAAACTGCATATCCTTTAACCTAGAAATACTACTACTTGGCTATATCCCAAAGAGATCAAAGAAATAGGAAAAAGATCTGTATGTACAAAAATATTTATAGTAGCTCTTTTAGTGGTGGTAAAGAATTGTGAACTGGTGCAAAGTGAAGTGAATAGAACCAGAACATTTTAAACAGTAACAATGATACTGTACAATAATCAATTGTGAATGACTTAACAACTTTGAACAAGACAATGGTCCAAGACAATTCTACTGAATTTATGATGAAAAATACTATTGACCTCTAGAGAAAGAATGGATGAAGTCTGCATGCAGATCAAAGCCTACTTTTCAAATCTTATTTTTTTTGCTTTTTTATTTGCAACATGACTACTTCAGAAATTTTTTTTCCTCATAATTTCATTTGTATGGTTGATATCACATTGCTTTCCTTCTCAAAGGGTGGGAGAGGAGGGCAGAAGTGAGAGGATTCAGAACTCAAAATTTATTCAAAAAATATCAAAAATAAATTTGAAAAAGAAAAGGAAAAATAGTACCTGGCAAAGGTGGAAGGAGAAGGGAAGATAAAAAGAGGAATGGCCATGGAGAAAGGAGGAAAAAGGAAAGAATTTTCTACTTCTCATATTGAAGATACTTGAGAAAAAATACAAATATGGAGGGAGAGTGGGGAGAGTTGTCTTCTGATAAATGTCACTCTTATCCAAAAGAGTCAAAGAAGGTTCAGACTTAAACATAAACAAATAACAGCACAAAAATACATCAAACTCAGCAAAAAACAATAGAGGAGAGGGAGAGAATAAGGTAATGCCTTAGATTTTCTTTTAGAAAATTGGACAGTACCAAATTGTAGTATATTAATGGATGGAAAAGCATCATTTCTTATGCTGTAAGAAATGATGAGATGTTTTCTGAAAATCATATGAATGAATAATAATAGTTAATGTTCATATGATTCCTACTATTTGTCAGGCAATGTGCTAAGCACTTTACAAATATTACCTCATTTGATCTGCATAATAACCCAGGGAGGCAGGTGCTCTTATTATCCTTGGTTGAGAAAACTGAGGCAGATAAAAATTAAGTGACTTGTCCAAGGTCACACAGCTAGTAAGTGGCAGAGCTAGGCTTTGAACCAGTACCTCTAATCCAGTATTCTTTCCATTAACATGTACTCCCTCCCTACATCCAGCCTCTCCTTAAAGTATATAAGTTACGAGAAACATGTTACCTCTTGAAAGTCAATTCCATTTAAATAACTCTAGTGGGAGAGCATTGTTCTATATATCAAACTGAAATTTAACTCTACCTAAATTCATCCCTTTGCTTAGAATTCTGCCTCCTAGGCCAAGCTAACAAGTCTAATCCATCTTTGATATGATAACCCTCATTAACACTTAATACATAATTTAAAAATTACAATTAATTAATACATAACAGTGATATGATATCCCTAAGCAAGTCTTTACTTCCCTAGTTCCATCAATTGTTCCTCACAGAGTTTGTTTTCCAGTCCTCTCAACAGCTTGGGGACTCTCTTCTGGAACAACTTCAGCTTCTAATGTCCTTCCTAAAATGTGATGACAGGAGATAAACACAAACCTCCATCTTAAGGGCAGCTTACAGAATAATTATTATAACCCTTGTCCTGAATGCGATTCTTCTCAGGGTTTAGGGGCTACTTGCTTTAGCTCACCAATTTTTTAAAAAAATCTTGATTCTACTATCCAATGTCTATTGATATATATATATCTGATATATATATATGCATGTATGTATGCATGCCTCCTTTCAAGTTGACAGTACTGCTTTTGAAATTTCATCATTCAACTAGTTCAGAAACCACCTACATTCTCATCAGGTTCATAGTTCTCCATATTGTTCACAAGAATATTATTAGGGACTTTTTCAAATGCTTTACTAAAACCTAGGAATGTGATGTTTATGGCATTCTTCTGATCAATCAGTCTCATAACCATATTTTAAAAAAGGAAGTGGGGGGGGGGACTCCAGATAGTCTAGCATGACCTGTTCTTGATAAACACATGCTTGCTATTAGAAATTGCTGCTTCTTCCTCTAAATGCTCACAAGCCATTACTTTAATAATACATTACAAAAATCTTGCCAGGAATCAAAATTAAATTCCCAAAGCTATAGTTTGAAAAGGATACTTATAGCTCTAAATGGATACATAACCTAAATGTAAAAGTCATAGCATTAAAAAAGAGGAGAAAGGAAAGAGATAACCATTCACTTCTATGGTTATGAGGAGAAACTTTACCTAAAGAATTATAATATTTTATACTATATAAAATGATAATTTCAGTTGCATGAAATTGAAAAGTTTTGTATAGGCAAAACAAATTCACCTGAAATTATAAGGGAAATAAGTAATTGGAAAAATCTTTGTAGCAAATTTCTCTGATAAGGGTCTAATATTCAAGAGATACAAAAATCAATAGAAATGCCATTCCCAGTAAAGTGGTAAAAGATATGAATTAGCCATTTTCAAATGAATAATTGAAAGCTATCAGATGAAAAATAGTCCAATTCACTAATAGTAATAGAAACATACATTAAAATAACTAACTATCAAATTGGAAAAGGTGACAAAACAAGAAAATATCACTGGAGGGGTCTTGGGAGGACAGGCACACTAATATACTGTTGCTGGAGGTGTAAACTAGTCTAACTTCTGGGAAAACAATTTGGAAACATCCCAAAAAGCCATTCATCTGCCTTTGGCCAAGTGATACAACTACCCAAAGGGGTCAAAGACAAAAAGAAAAGACTCACATAGGCAAAATATAGCAGCAATTTTTGTTTTAGTAAAGAATGGGAACCAGAATGGGTGTCCATAAAATAGGGAGGGGCTGAATAAATTGTGGTATATTAATATACTGGAACATTATTATGCATTATGAAATACTGAATGTAAATGATTCCAAAAAATTACTTTTATGAACTGATGCATAGTAAGATTAAAAAAAAAACAAAATAATTTACCTGATAACCATAATAATGGAAAGGAAAATGACTTTGAAAGCTTTAATAATTCTAATCATGGAACCAGATCTTTTCATTTATGCCTTCATAACAAACTCTCATCTATTCCCCCTTCTTTCCACTGATACAGGCACCGCACTAGTTCAGATCCTCCTCATCTTCCCTCCTCTGCTCTACAATCTATCTTGCACTCAGTTTCCAAAATGGTTTTCCCAAAGGGTAGGTCTACCCCCTCATGCTTAATAAACTCCAGTGATTCTCTATTATGTCCAAGGTGGGAGAACTATAATAAAACTCAAATCAATGTACTATTGTTGGATTGATCCGGCTGTTCTGGAAAGCAATTTGAAACTATGCCCCCAAAACTACTAAACTGTGCATGTCCTTTGACAAAGAGATACCACTACCAGGGCTCTACTCCAGAGGAATCAAAGAAAGAGAAAAAAAGATGCATAAGTACAAATTTAAAATAGCTCTTTTGTAGTAGCAAACAACTTTCCTGTCTTTAATCCCCACTGACAATCTTAACTCATTTTAAGTTTTAGAGTTTCTGGTATTATTCTTCTAGGATGTCACTTTTTTTAATACATCCTCAGTTATTTGCTTTCTTCTTTCTCTGGTACATCTCTTTATTAAATCTTATTTGATCAGTGGGTTCCTGAGTACTTTTTCACTGATTTCTTTAGACAGCTATCCCTTTTTTCCCTTTTCAAAATCATTTTGAATCATCAGACTTTTGTTCTGGAGAGTAACTCTTTTCTGAAGGGCTGACTTCCACTGTAGAATTTTAGAGCATAGAAAACTCTCTCTCTTTTCTCTGAACACTTTGAAATTCATTCTCCAAAACTCTAATATGCATATTAAACTATGCATAGAATTGAGCATTAGTCACACATTGCCAAGGTTCTCATTATTTTTACTTCACTGACTAGTTCCTCCTTACTGGTCAGAATCAGATACAGAATAAAAATTTCCCTTGTCATTCCTGCTACCATTTTACGAATGAAATTATATCATGGAGGCAAGACAAAAATCTTTTCTCAAAATCTACTCTTAGCAGAGAGACAGAGGGAAAGGGAGAGAGAGAGAGAGAGAGAGAGAGAGAGAGAGAGACAGAGAGAGAGACAGAGAGAGAGACAGAGACACAGAGACACAGAGACAGAGACAGAGAGACAGAGAGACAGAGACAGAGACAGAGACAGAGAGGAAGAGAAATCTAGCAGATGACCAAATAAAGTTCCCCAAACACTATTACATCATGCCGCCCTTTCAAATGTGTGATGTTCTCTGAACAATTTGCCTTTCTTCCTCCTGGTCAAGTGGTCTTTAGTATATTCCTGCCACAATATTGCAAAAGATTTTAGGCAATATCTATGAGGTTGAATTTTTCTCCTCATATTACTATCTGTTCTTTATGCTGTTTACTGCCAATTCTTTGCACAACTGTACAAAGATGTCTGAAGTTATAAATTTTTATAAACGTCCTCCTAATATTATCTGTGAGTTCAACCTCTCCTCTGATACACTTTTCTCTAAGCCATAACGGCTACATTCTATGGGAAGCTTTGCCCTCTCCACCTTAATTTTCTGGTTAAAACCTTCTTAATAAATTAACAAATATATAGACATATTTTTCTGTGCCCCCATTCTTCATTACATGACAATCATTTCTATATGTTATACTGTGGCCAAGGTATTGTAATCCAGTTGTCAAACACTGTCTTCTTAGCCATCTGTAGGTATCTCAAATTCAACTTTTTTTTTCTTTTGGAGCCCCTACCTAATAAACAGTAGGGATGAACTTTTAGGTCTACAGTTTCTTGCCTTAAGTGTCATATTCCTTAGTAATGCTTCTTAATTTCTTTTTGATGATATCACATGTCCCTCTGTGACTTAGTGGGAAGAGGTCATTGGGTCTGACAAATCTCAAAAAATTCCCAGGCATGTCCCATTTACACACCTTAGGGAACATAGCTTTGTCTATGTCGAGTTTTCCTATCTTTTTTCTGGGGTTTCTCTTGTCTTTTCTCCCAAAATGATGCTACTTGTTAACTTCTTTAAGTGCTTTTGATTCACTGTTAGCAGATTACTGCCAAAGCTCTAAGGCAGTGACTCTGACCCTTTATTGTGTGTCTCATGGACCCCCTTTGGCAGTCAGGTAAAGCCTATGAAGCCCTTCTCAAGGTAATGTTTCTAAATGTGGAAAAGAAACTACACAGAAGAAAACCAATTATGTTGAAAGGAGAGGCAGCTGGTGACACTGTGGCTAGAACGAGGCCTGGAATGAGAAATACCTGAGTTCAAACCTGGCCTCAGACACTTGCTAGCTATGTGACCCTGGGCAAGCAACTTAACATCTGTTTGCCTCAGTTTTCTCATCTGTAAAATGTGGATATTAATAGCACCTATATCCCAGGGTTGTTGTGAGGACCAAATGAAATAATAATTGTAAAGCACTAAGCACAGTGCTTGGTGCAGAATGAATACTATACAGTCATCCCTTCCATCACAGTTTCACTATATTGTGGGTCAGCATAAGAAATTAAATGGGAATTTGGGGTTTGCAGAAGCCACAGATGACAAGCAAAGGCTAGCAGATGACACAGAAAAAGTTTAGAAACTCAGAAATGCATAAAATATATGTATAGTATTATATAATATCAACCTAAATTTTATAATAAGATACTGTAAACACCCCATAAAAGAAAAAACATCAGACTTCTCTGATAGAAGGTGGGGGGGAGGGAGATGAAAATATTTGTGCAGATTTTCTAGATTTTGGGACTCTGCAACCCTAAACCCTGCAATGTGGAAGGGATAACTATATAAATAGTTAGCTATTATTAAAGGCAGTTCTGAAGAAAAGGTCACAGATTCTAGGTTGAAAACACCGGCATTATTACAAACAGTAACTATCCTCAGCTGATGATTCTTCACGGCCTTATCTAGAAATCCAACTTCTAGTCACTTTTCCTACCTCTTCCACACTCATCCCTTTGAACAGAATTCAGATGTTTTCTACCTGAATCGACTCATGCTTGGTATCTTTACTGTTTCAGCAGCTCCTAAAGAAAAGAAGGAAAAACAGACAAATCTGCAAACTTCTTGCGCTCCCCTTTATTTTTATGTCACCCTCCAGGATGGGCACGTTGGTCACAAGTCAGTTCCAAGTCAGTTCTCAGCAGCCAAGAGGGGCTGGAATAAAATAAATAGTCATTGCCTATATGCTTGAGGTAGAATCGTGAGGGAAGGATTTGATATTGCATAAACTAATCATTAAGGAAACAACCAGAGTTCCCTTTTTTTGGACTCTGCAAGTACAAAGATCAACAAAAATACCCTCTCTCTATCCCAAACTGAAGGTTATATTTATTTAGCACTGTATGGTTACAAAATCTGCTGCATCCTTGGATCCTCATGACAACTCTGAGTCATGTAGAACAAACATTATTATTTTCATTTAACAGATAAGAAAGCTTACAGATGAGAAAAGTTAAGTGACTTGTCCAAAGTGACCTACAAAATAAATAGCAGAGCCTGGGCTCTAACCCAAGTTTTATTAGTCTATGCCTAGGCTGCCTCCTTTACTAGGGGATTAGTCTTTCGGCCAACAACATTCTTACTCTTTACTTGCTGACTCTTTTCTCTTAACTAGTGAGTCTTTAAAGTGTGTCACTGATTTCAGACCCAAGCCTGCTCACTTGAATGAATTCTCTGCAATGCTGCTCCAATATTCCCTTTTATTATATGAGTGTGAGAGATCATGTACAAAACCAGCAAACCAGAAAAACTGGGAATGGAGCGATTGTCAACAAATACGAGAATCTGTTCTTCCTCAGTGTAGCGTTTCCATTTCTCTTTCCCCCTCTGGACCAATTCCTGGAAAAATGCAGGGAAACGTCCACAAGACAGGGAGAAAAAGAGAAAGGGAAGCAAAGAAAATGGATAATTAATTGCACCTCAGAAATCCATCCATAGCCACTAGTCTGCCCTCCCCTTGCTGTAACTTCCAAAAGGTGGTTTATGACTGAATTAGGTTTTCTAGAAAAAAAATTTTAGGGTGTTGACCTGGTTTCAATTTAAATAATAAATCATTTCACTGCTGCTTTCCCCCCCGAGTGTCAGTGCCTTCGCTGTAGTTTTCTATCTGCACACACACACACATGCATGCACGCACGCACGCACACATTGAGGAAATAGTAAAGGAAAAAATGAATACCTGGATTCCTGTCCTCCATATCAATAATTGGTTATTAATAATCATTTCTCTCAATGGTGTAGTGGACAGAACACTAAATTTTGAGTCAGAAGAAATAGGTTCAAATACCAGTTCTACCACTTAATATCCTCATACTCTTTGGCACACCCCCTAACCTCTGGGATTTCCATAACTTCAGCAGGAGAGAAGGTTGGAGAGAAAGCTGCTTCTTCAGTGTAAGACGGGAAAGGTAGGAGCTTTCTTCTGGTATGTAGATCCAGATTTGGGCTTTTGCTGGAGCCACTGGGAGCTGGAGCATGGGAGCAGGGAAGTTTTCCCTGGCATCAAATCTGTCCTCCAAAGATCTTACTTGTTTGTTTACTGAATTATGATGGGAAACCAAAATAGTACCAGGTTACAAATTTTGCACTACAATAGTGTAGACTCAGACAAGAGTTTCTACCAACAAACCTCTTGTGTTCAAGTAGCCCCAAAGTGTTCCTGTGACAATAAAGACGCAGTCACAGAATGTAGACAGAGCTTAATATGAGGGATCATGAACATTTAATTCTAATCCTGTCTCTGACTTTGGACCAAGCACTTGCTTTTTTTCTGCTTTTATTGTCATCTATAAAATGGGGATAATATCAGCTGTCTCACAGAATTGCCCTGAGAATTAAGAAAATAATACATTAAAAAAAGCATAAAAGTTTTAGTATGACATGAATATATACACATTCACATTCACATTCACATCACTTGCCACTAAATTCTATACTATCTTTCATCCCTTCCCCATTTTTCTCCTACTTGGTACTGATTTTTAAGTCAGGATCATAGACTCTAAAAGTTGAAAGAGCAGGGATTATGGAATTAGGGAACTCAGGGGGATTAAAGACAAAGAATATAAAAGGTCACTGAGTCTAATTTGTACCCTAAAGTAGGAAACCCCTGCATGGTATCACTGGCAGGTGGCCATAGAATTTTTCTTGAGAAGAAAGTTTTCATTCAGCTCTCATTATAAAGCTGAAATTTGATTCCCTGTAACTACCATAAACTGACCTTATTCTACCTTCTGGAGTGACAGAGAAGAAATCTAATCTCTCTCCAGAGAGCAGCCCTTCAATGTTTGACAGCAGATAGCATGTCATCCCCCCACCCATCTTTAGGCTAAACAGCTCAATTCTTCAACTGTTTCTCAAAGGATATATTAATAACAATAACAAAAACCTAACATTTGCAGTGCTTTAACTTTTTTTTTTTTGTCAAACTCTTTTCTACGTTTTTTCAGAACTCTGCAGATGGTGGTTTAGAAAAACAAAACCCTCCAAAGACTTCTATGTGGTAGTACAATGCACAGAGCCTACCAAGAACACTTCTAGAAGCCAAAAGTCTTGGTGAAGTTCAATTAATATATCCTTTTGTGTAATCATTTCAATTCATCCTTTCTGTGTACTTTGCTTCCCTGGGCATGGGACCCAGAGTGTTACTTTCTTATTAAAGTCAGAACTATCTCTTAGGAATCAAAACCCCATGATCTTAGCTATCTTCCATCTCTCATTAAAGCATGTTTAATTAGAACTTTTTAACTAGTATAAAGTGGCAGAACAAAGGGTTTTTAACAGGAACAATGCAATCTCTACCTGTCTTAATAGAATAGGATTAGAAAAGAAACAACTAAAAAAGCAAAAATGACAGATCACAGAAAAAGCAAGTCCATTTCATAGTGCCTTACTTATTCTGTTCTCTCTGGAGAACCAGCTTGGAGGGCACAAGACAACCTGGAGTTTGATTATCACAGCTCTAAATGTTTATTGACGGACGATTGCCTGAAATAAATGAGCTTGGATGGATTCTAATCCAGGCTCTATAGCTCATTGGTCATGTGGTCTCCAGATTTCAGTTTCCTTATCTATTCCAGATCTAATTTTGCATCATATAGCTCCACAAGCCTCTGTTCCATAGACCACAAAGCCATATCTATTCTTATGTTGAGATAATCAGACCATGAACAGATTGGGTAGGAGAAGACTCCAATAGTCCAGCAATCCTCAGGAGCATAGTGTCCACCTGGTGAATATTTCAGCTCAATTATTTTATTCAACTTGAAATTCACTTGAAAATAATGTCCTCTAGATCTCCTTTCCCTGCCTTTTCTGCAGAGATGACAGACTATGAGCATGGAATGCTATAAATAATGTTAAGCTTGGCTGATGTGTTGGGTAATTTGCTGAAATGTTTTCTTTGTATTCTTTGTTATGTGAGATTACTCTTGGGGAGGAAAAAATGGGTATATTGTGCCTATGGTTATGTTTATGCTTGTGTCTATATACACATATGCATATATGTGAATAGGTACGTATACATATATACACACACAAATGACATTGTTGATTTCAAGTTAAAACATCACATCAAGAATATTCCATGATATGAAAGAGAGTCTGGCCACCAGGCTAGAAAGAAAACTCTTGCTGTTTTGTCTACCTTCTTCTAGCTTTGTTAGTGTCCATTTATAAATATATATTTGGAATCTTCCCACTTTAATAACTGAAGATATCAACAAAAATAAATTTATAAAGAATGTTCTCAAAAAATAAAACTTTTAAAAAAAGGTGCAGAAACTACCAACGATATCATGCAGAGTAAAAAGTGAATAGTATAGAAAAAAGCATTATAGTAGCCTAGGAAGGGAAGAGATTAATTTGGGCTGAAGAAGTATAGGAATACTTCATGTAAGAAGTAGGACTTGAATTAGCCCTACATGGAAGTGAACTGGAAATGAGCCATGATAAAATGGTTCTCAAAGCCTATGCCAGCCAAGAAGGTCTTAACTAAGCTAGAAAGATATGCAGGGAAAAGAGTACAAAAGTCCATAAGAGATGCAAAGTTCTATCAGTTCATAGCAAGGGGAGTAAGGCTATTCAATAATTCCACCTAATCAAATTGAAAACAATTATATATGTAATTTAAAATAATTTCCAAAACAAGGAAATCAAGTAAACAGCCAAAGTTGGAAATGAACATGACAAGAGACATTATTCTCTACTAGAAAGGAAAACCACATTTATTTAGCAGAAATCAGTATTTATTGCAAAACTAATGTAAAATGGAATTTAAAAATATGCCTTCTTAGTTGAAATTTTCAACCACTAATTATTGCAGCCAAAATTAGTAGGAGAGGATAGATAGATAGATGATAACTAGATAGATGTAGATATAAATAGAGATAGATGTCAACACCATCACAAGATTAATGTGAATTTTGTTTTCATGGAAATCATTAAACTTACCTTCCAAAATCCAAGAAATTTCAGTTATTAAATTGGAAACATTCCAAATATATATTTATAAATGGACACTCTAGCAAAGCCAGAAGAAGGTAGACAAAACAGCAGGATTTTTCTTTCTAGTCTTGTGGTCAGAGTCTCTTTCATATCATGGAATATTCTTGATGTGATGTTTTAACCTGAAATCAACAATGTCATATATGTGTGTATATATGTATACATATCTATTCACACATATACATATGTATATATAGATATAAACACATTCATATACACATACACATGCATATAAAGATAGATGGAGAGAGATAGAAAGATTCCTCTGGGATCTTCCAGGAAATACATAGGAGCTTTAGACACTAAATTAATCGATCTCAAAAAATTATTACTTGGATTTCCATTTCAGCATGTAACTCTTTAAAAGTTAAAAAAAAAAGTCATTTCCATATCTAATGGTGGTACATACTAATCATCAAATCATGGGAAGAAACAACTGGAAGAGAAATTAAAAGGTCATCTTGACAAAGACCTCTGTCTTCAAATCAATAAATTAACAAAACTTTTATCAAATATCCTCTGCCATGTGTAAAGTAATGCATTGAATAGTAGGGGATAAAGAGTTAAACTAAGACAAGACTCTATCTCTCACTTAGCTTATAGCAGAGTTGTGGAAAAACACGAACCCAAGTCTAATACTCAGTAGTATACAATAAGTATATTAAAATCAAACATAAAGTATCTTATGGGATAGGAGGGTTGGAAGGTTATTACCAAAATTGAGAAAAATGAAGAGATGACATTTGACATGGATTTTAAGGGATAATTGAAATACAATAGGTTAAATATGTGAGGGTAGACATTTCAGACATAGGTAAATATGTAAGTAAAGGTGTGGAGTCAGCATATTTCTCTCTGTTTTTACTGACACTAGTCCAACTATTTTATCATCTTTATTTTCTTCAGTGTTATTTCTACTTCACCTCAAAGCAAATTTAGGACTGTTACATGAATGGGTATTTATTAAGTACCTACAATATTCCAGCCACTGTGCCAAGTTCTTGAAAGACACAAGAGAAAAACAGAGTCTCTGCCCTCAAGAAGTTCATAATCCAATGGAGAAGACAACATGAAAGCAACTAAATATCATTAGACAGGATACGTTGGAGATAATTTCAGAGGAAAGGCACTAACGTTAAGGAGACTTAGGAAAGGTTTCTTGTAGAAGATGGGATTTTAGCTGAGATTTGAAGTAAGCCAGGGAAATTAAGAGGTAAAGGTGAAAAGAAAGAAGAACCTAGGAATTGGGGGTAGCCAATGAAAATACATGATGTGGGGGTTCAGCTAGGTGGTGTAGTGGATAGAGCACCAGTGCAGGAGTCAGGAGGACCTGAGTTCAAATCTCACCTCAGACACTTGGCACTCACTAGCTGTGTGACCTTGAGCAAGTCACTTAACCCCAACTGCCTCATCCTGGGACATCTCCAGTCGCTGGATTCACATGGCTCTGGAGGAGAAGTGAGGCTGGTGACCTGCACAGCCCTCCCTCCCTCAAAATAAAGTCAAGTGCAAATCATGTCATTATTTCTCTGATGGCATGGTCTTCTTCAGCAATGAAGGACGAACACACAATGATGCAGGAGACAGAGGTGTCTTGTGTGAAAAACTACAAGAAGACTCAAGCAACTGGCTCAAAAAGCACATGTAAGAACTGAAAAGAGCCTGGTTATAATGCACTACAATGTATGGTCCAAATGTGGTGACTCAATTGTCCTTGATAGCACAAAAGATTTATAATAAACATTTTTGTAAATTTTTTCCTCCTTTTGAATTTTTTTAACCTATTTTCCACATTTAAATGCTATTGTAATGATTTTTCTTAGTTGAGTCTTTTCCCAAGCTTTCTTTACACATTTTTTCTATCCACTACTTCTTGTTTTATTACTGTTCATAATCTTATCCATCATTCTTTGTAAGATTTTACATGAGGCTTTATTCAAAATGTGTTGCTTGTGGCTATCTTTCTCCACTTGACAAATATGAATGTTTGCTGAATTAAGATGGATGGCTGCTCTTTTGATCCCCTTATTGTGACAACCAACTTATATATCAGTTAAACTTCTATGTGATATTGTTGTAAAGTCAATATTATTTTCTGCATCCATTTCCAATTTTTTTTACCAACAATAAGTTTTTTTTTTAATAGGTCAGAATGGAGTTGTTTTTATTGCATGCCATATTTTTTTCTCATTTTTATTCTTTCTCTGTTTGTATTAACTTTTATCTTTTCCCTAACTAATTGGTGATAACTGTACACAGAGAATGAAATCAGAAATGACACACATCAATAACTATCCATTTCCTGTCTGCTAAAATGTAATGTTTTATTTTAATGTTGTTATTCTGTGCTTCTAACTCCTTTCCCAAAGAAAGTATTCATGATATATGTGTGAGGCTTCTGTCCTTGGCCTCTCTCATTATTGACTCCTAAACTATATTTTCCATCAAATTTTTCATCAATTTTGCCTACTTCTATATTTTACCCTGAAGCCACTATCAAAGTAGATATTATTAAACCTGTAGGGTCTTACTTAATTCTTCATAGAATTTTATCACCTTTTCATGTTCTGTAACATATGGCACATAAGTTGCATTATTTTCATAACAGTTCATTGTGAATACTTATGAGCACTGCAATAGGAAATGACTAAATGTTTTGGATACAGGATAAAATCAGCTCTACCAATTTCTTCATTTGCCTCAACAGGGCAAATGTAAGGGCAGATAGTGGTCTAGTACCAGAAATCAGGAAGATCTGAGTACAGATCCAGTCTCAGATACCTACTAGCAGTGTGACCCTTGGTAAGTCACTTAACCTCTCTCTGTCTGCCTCAGTTTTCCCAACTGCAAAATCATAAAAACAGTAGGACTTGTTGTGAAGATAAGATGAAATATTTGTAAAGTTAACAGCACAGTATCTGGCAATAGTAGGAGAGTAAAAAGACGTAGAGGAAGAAGATAGAGTATCTTCTGTGAGTGACAACAAGGAGGTAAAGATCATTGGTCACTAGAAGGGAGTAAGATGCCAAAAGACTGGAAAGACAAGGACCAAATTTGAATGTACTGTAATGTAAAGTCTCCTTCTCTAACCATTAATAAATGTTTGTTCCCTTCCCCCTTGTAAAAGTAGAACCTTCACTTTTGTTGCAATTCCTATCAGATCATCTCATTCATAGTGAGAATGGTGAGAGGCAGGATCATGTAGTTAATAGGGCACTCTACTTGGACTCAAGAAGACCCCGCTGAGATCCAGTCACAGGTCCCTACTAGCTATATGACCCTGAGCAAGTCATTTAACCTTTATGTTCTTCAGTTTCCTTATTTGTAAAATGAGCAGATTGAACTCAATGGCCTCTAAGGTTCCTTCTAATTCTGATTTTATGATAGCTGCATGATTCAGTTCATCCAGTATTATTCCCACCTGTTGGTTACTAAAAAAAGATTTCACATTTAGAGTACCAACAGCTAAGTTTATAACTGGTCAGATAAGTGTGTGTTTCTTAACACCCATCACTCATTTTCTTGGGCATCCTTATCTATCAAACAAGGATGTTGAACTAAATGGACTCTGAATTCTCTTCTAGCTCAAGACCTTACCATCATAGAACTTCTTACTCAGCTATAAGTCTTCGTGAGGACAGAGAATATGTCTCTTCTAAACATGTATCTTCCCTAGCACTTAGCACAGTGCTCTGCATGGGATAAGTGCTTAATAATTTTTGCTGAACTGAATTTAAGAAATAACTAATATTTCATCTTTTTCCACTTAAATTCCTGGAACTCACAAAGAAATGTAGGGTTCTTTAACGCTCTAGCTTTTAAGAGCATATTCCTTCAAATCAGCAGCATTTAACAGTCAACATACAACAATTTTTTAAGTCATCAAAGGCTGGAAGATAAGAACATCTGGTATATAAGAGCATTTTTATTTTGGCAGGAGAACATTATATAAACAAAAAAAATGCTTAAAAATACATCGTACAATGGAAACTGATCTCATCTATTCTCTAGTTTTCTTAAAAAGATAAGGGATAAACTATCAATTAAGTCTGCTAAACATGGAGACATATAAACCATAACTCTAACAATTACTTTGAGATTTGGATCTCAAATACACTCACATTCAGAACTTAGATAACCCAGGGAACATAAGAGCATATGATAGGGAAGGAGTCAGTAAGTAAAATGAATTTTCATTTCTTATATACCTGGTTTACCTATGATATGGATAATACTTTGTACCCTAATTATTCTCTAAAAATGTGATATTGATTTTTTTAAAAAATATAAGTGATGAAGATGATAATGATGATAATAGCTGAAATTTATTTAGCACTGTAAGTTTTGCAAAGCTCTTTTCATTGTCTCATGTGATTGCCACAACAACTCTGGGAAATAAGGGTTATCCTTAACCCTATTTTACAGATGAGGAAAGTGAGGCTGAGAGATGTTAAGTGACTTGTCCAGATTCACACAGCTAATAAGTGTCTGAGGATGGATTTGAACTCAGGCCTTCCATACTGTAGGTCTAGCATACTATCCACTGTGCCACTTAGCTGCTGTTCAAATATAAAATTAGCAACAATTTTTTTCATACATCTAAAATAAATTTTTTCAGACTTTTGCTTAAATTTGCCTTAATGACTTTGTATAATACAACTATGGGGAAAAAATCAAAATACCACTAATAAATACTTGAAGATTTTTAATAAACATATTAAATATAGACTAAGAAAATATTGCTAACCAAAATGTTCAGAAATGAGTTGTATTGATTAATCAAATATATCAGCTAATAGTTACCCAGTGTAACATACCAGTGATATAGATTGTCAAACAACTAGACTAATGAAGAATATAATTAATGCTAAATTACACAGGAAACAATTAAGTTTTAATTTTACTCAAACGTCAACTTAGATGAAAATTTTGCTTATGTAAATAAAACCCAACAAATTTGAAATATCAGAATCTTGGAAGAATAATCAATGTGATAGACAATAATAATAATATTAATATATGATGCTTACTAGTTCTGCTTTTCAAGGATAAGCAATTTTTTAAAGAGCATTTATTTTAAAAAATCTGGATCGTAAAATTGGATAAATTTTGACAAAATTCATATTAAGACGTAAAGATCTTATATTAAGGCTATTTCCCCAGTATTCTCAAAGTTCTTTTTAAAAGAAAATTGTTAGTTTTTGCTTTACAGGAAGTGGTGGTGGTGGAAAGTGTCAAGTTCTTACTTTGAAACAAAAAACCTAAACATTTTGATGGCAGAAATACACCTTCTTGGCTTTCAGATACTTTTGTTAGTGACAATTTTCTGTTTCATAGAAGCAAAATAGAACTTTTACTGAAAACATTATCATTTGTATTAAAATGGAAACTTAGTCATTCATGACTGATCCTCTTACAATATTGTTGTTATATTGTACATATTATATTTCATTTTGCATCAGCCCATGCAAGTCTTTCCATCCTGCTCATCATTTCTTATCCTACAATAGTATTCCATCATAATCATATACCACAACTTGTTCAGCTATTCTCCAATTGATGGGCATCCCCAGAAAAGAGGTGCTATAAATATTTTTGTACATATAGGTACTTTTCCTTTTTGTTCTTTAATCTCTTTTGGAATACAGACCTACTAGTGTATTGCTAAATCAAAGGACAGAAGCATGGTTTTATAGTCGTTTGGATATAGTTCCAAATTGTTCTACAGAATGATTGAATCAGCTTATAACTTCACCAACAAGTCATTAAAGTCTCATTTTCCCCACATTCTCTCCAACATTTTCTGTCCTATTAGCCAATCTTATCGGTATGAGGTAGTAACTCAGAACTGTTTTAATTTGCATTTTTCCATTCAATAGTTAAGTTACAGTATTTTCTCATGTGGCTATAAGTAGCTTTGATTACTTCATCTAAAAACTGATCATATTTTTTGATCATTTATAAGTTGGGGAATGGCTTTTATTTTTATAAATTTGACTCAGTTCTCTCTGTGTTTGAGAAATGAAGCTTTTATTGGAAAAACTTCAAATTTTTTCCACGGTTACTATTGTTAACTGTATTTTCCTCCATCTTATTCCCTCTCTCCACCCCCATTTATTCCATTCTCCCTTTCCTTTCACCCTGTTCCTCCTCCAAAGTACTTTGCTTCTGACTATCCCTTGCTCAATGTCTTAGTGTCTTTTCTTTAACATATTTATGAAAGAGGTGTGTTAAAATCTCCTAATATTGTATTTTTACCTTTAGTTTTTCTCTGTAACTCATTTAAGTTTTCCTTTAAGATTCCATTTGGTACATAAATATTTAGTATTGATCTTAATTCATTGTCTATTGTACCTTTTTAGCAAACTGTAGTTTCCCTAATTTTCTCTTTTAATTAAGTCTATTTTTGCTATTCCGTTTTTGATTTCATGATTTCTCCCCTGAATTTTGCTTCTTTTACTTCAACTGAAGCATTATAGATATTGTTCCATCTCTTAATTTTAACTCCATGTGAATCTTTATATGCCCGGTACCTAGAACAGTATCTAGTACATTGTAGGCATAGTAGTAACAATTTATGTGAAAAGGTGAAGAAAGTAGAAGTACAGAGATTTGTATTTCCTGCAAGTAATAGGAAAAGGAAACTTTTAAAATACAAGTAGCTTTTTGTAGGAAACAGCACCTGAACCCTGCTTTAAAGGAAGGTAGGGGTTCTAAGAGGAAGAATTTAGAAAGAATTTCATAATAGACATGGAAGATTGCCTGGCAATGGCATGGAAGTGGAGTCGGGAAAAGGAATTTCATGTAGAAGCTAGTGGGCCACCGTGATTCCTGTCTTGTCAATGCAATAGCATGAGGGCATGACACAGATCCAGGAGTCACACTGGGAAGACTGACCTTTGCTCTTGTAGAGCTGAGATACCAGACCCCAAACCCAATATGAGAGAGTTTTCTCTCTCTACCTGGGGCAATTGTCAGGAGCCATTCATCTATTTCCTAACAATTCCTATGGCAGAATTAGCATAGTTTTGTAACATTTTAGATCTACCTTATTAATCCTAAACCTAACATTGTTACAGAAGAGAGAGAGAGAGAGAGAGAGAGAGAGAGAGAGAGAGAGAGAGAGAGAGATGGGGGGAGGGAGAGGGAAGGAAGGAGAGAAAGAGAGAGAAGAGAGAGGGAGGGAGAGAGAGAGGAAGACAGAGAGGGGGAGAGAGAAAGAGAGAGAGAGAGAGAGAGAGAGAGAGAGAGAGAGAGAGAGAGAGAGAGAGAGAAAGAGAGAGACCCTACCTCTTCAGTATTCTACTTCCTCAGATTTTCTTAGAGCATTTATCTGACTCTTCTTTCCTTAGGTCTGAATGCGTATTGTATACATGCTATTTCCACCCCATTGAATGTAAGCACCTTGAAGGCAAGGTTTTTATTTTTCCTTTTCTAAGTAAAGTTCCAAGCATAGAGCCTTCTGCCAGGTAGATGCTTCATAGCTCTCTCTCTCTGTCTCTGTCTCTCTCTCTCTCTCTCTCTCTCTCTCAAATTAAATTAAAAATTAAAATCAGTGAGTGGTTTTCTCTGCATCTTTAGGCTGCTCCCAGCAGGTGGCTATAGACTAAGCTCTTTGGGGTTCCAAACAAGTGGCTTGAGCCCTCCTCATTCCCTTCAAAAGCAAAGGTATCTTTTGGCAAGACAAGGGAAAACACTAATAACAGTAATTTAAGAACACACTGTCATTTGTCACCACGTACACTAACAGTTTGAGAAACAAAGCGTCAAGGAGGCTATTTTTCTGGTAGTAGTTACAGCTCCTCCCAAAATCATTACAGCCCTGGTGATGATAGTAGCAAGCGTTCATGTATTACTTTAAAGTCTGTAAAATATTTTACATACATTATATTTTATCTTCAGAACAACTCTGGGGGGTAAGTATTATTTTTATCCCCATTTTACAGATGAAGAAACAGAGGCTGACAGAGATTAAACACTCCTGGAGTCATACAGTTAGTTAGCTCTGAGCCTGATTGAACTCAGGTTTTCCTGATGCCAAGTCCAGTGATCTATCCATTGGGTCACCTAGCTGCCTTTCTTTACCTCTGTTCATGTCTGATTCTCTCCACTCTAGAAATAGGAAGTCCTTAGTCTGCACAGTCTGTGTCTCTCTCAAGAATAAAAGGAAGGTCTCTATCACTGCCTTCCCACTGAAACTGTGGTTTTCAGGAGCAGTCTTCGTTTTTTCCACCATATCCTGGTTCCTGGACTTAACTGTATTCTTAACTGAATCGCATGTGCTGCGTTACTCAGACTGACCTACTCCTGAGCAAAGAAAACTTTAAAATTTAAAAAAAAAAAGAAACTCATTATCAACCCCACAGAACATAAAATTTATAAAGCTATGTTATCCCTAAAAACTCTGAAGTCAGGTCCCAGTGGCTTTCAGGGAGTAATTCATTAAAGCCCCACCCATTTTTTAATATAAGAAAAGTACCTTAGTGCCTGTAGAGCCACCACAAGAGCATCAATAAAGACCAACATGTAGTGCAGACCGTTAGAGGGAGCGAGGGAGGGGAAGAGATTTCTTACTGTTTTCCAGTTTTAAGAGATTTTAATCATAAACTCTAAGCTTAGATACAATCACCCAAATCCCTAAGGTCCTTTTCTTCTTTGACCTGGAATGGTTGAACTCTTCTCAAGGAACTGCTTCCCACTTGGCCAGCTGTAAAGAAAAAGCACCCCACTTTCCCCCCTCTGTTTTGTACTATAATGTAGAAAATTAGATATAAAGTTAAAGGATCTAGAGTTAAATCCTACTACTG
Source organism: Notamacropus eugenii (assembly GCF_028372415.1). Taxonomy (NCBI): domain Eukaryota; kingdom Metazoa; phylum Chordata; class Mammalia; order Diprotodontia; family Macropodidae; genus Notamacropus; species Notamacropus eugenii. The sequence continues at coordinate 352,822,294 of NC_092875.1, read as the reverse complement.
ATGCAAATTGCTTTATTTCTTTAGGTCTCAGTTTCCTTCTGCATAAGATATTAAGGATAAATTAGATAATCTTGAAATTTTATCTCTACATCCTATAGTCCTAGAGTATCAGGCAGGAAGGAGTATTTGTTGTTGTGATAAATCACAATGAGATGAGTGTAGCCATAGGAGAAATGATTGACATACCCTTTTCACAATACCCTTCGTAGTACAGCAATGGCAGTAATAATTTGATTACTGTCTAAAAGCAAGATGGCCTGAGTTAAAATCAGATGTTATTCCCATTCCATGTAGTAGGCTGTCATCAAGCAGGCTAGCCTAGCCCCAGGACTGAAATTCCAAAGCTGCTGAGGGAATTAAGTCCCCTAAGGCATACATGGCCTCTGGAAATCTGGTAGGTGTTCCAGAGAGGTCAGCAGCAGTGTGGATGGCCTAGGTAAGTGGCTCAGTGGTAGAATCTAGTTTAATTCAGTTCAAAAGGCTTTTATTAATGCCTACATCTGACTACATATCAAGCAGGGAAGAAATATAAGGACAGAAATAAAAGTCCTTGCTCTCAAAGAGCTTACTATACTCTTCTGGGTATTTAGTTTGTACACAGATAAATAAATGCAAAAATCAACAAAGTATTTTCAAGACACAGAAGACATATCAACAACTTGACTTTGGAAACTTCCTAGCATCTCCTAAAAAACCGAGCCTAATCGTTCTTAACTCTGGGTATGTTTCATTTGATCCTGTAGCTTTGTGTGTAATTCCATTAGCTATTGGTCAAAATTATCCTGGAATTTCACTATAGCACCACTTTTGGGACTTATACCTCAGGATCATGTTCCAAATGAAACCGTTTTGTAACATGGTATCCTTGAAAAGAGTCCTGAATGGGTCCCCCGGGGAGGCATCTGTACTTTGGAGACCCATGCAGTAGTGAACTTTGTGGTGGTTCACTGTTTTTCAGTCATGTCTGACTTTTCATGACCCCAGTGGGGATTTTCTTGGCAAAGATACTGGAGTGGTTTCCTATTTTCTTTTTCAGTTCATTTTACAGATGAAGAAATTGAAGCAAACAGGGCTAAGTGGTTTGTCCTAGGTCACAGCAAGTAAGTGTCTGAGGCCAGATTTGAACTCGATACAATGAGTTTTCTTGACTCCAGTCCTGCCACTCTATCTACTGTACTGCCCCCTAAAGAAGGTTTAAGAATCACAGATCTCCGCAAATACGCAGGAAGATTTTTACCTTAGTTGTTGTTTAGTCAGTTTTCAGTCATATCTGACTCTTAATGATGGTGCTAGAGTAGTTTGCCATTTCCTTCTCTATCTCATTTTGCAGATGAGAAACTGAGGCTAACAAGGGTTAAGTGACTTGCCCAGGGTAAGTGTCTGGGGCCTGATTTGAACTCAGAAAAATGAGTCTTCCTGAATCCAGGCCAGACACTCTATCCACCACACCACCTAGTAGACCTTGATGGTAAAGTACCATTGTATTAATTCGATTTCAGCCGCAAGAATTCTTATACAATCAGTTACAGCACAATAACTGTATCTTTTAAATTTTCAAGGGAATCTGAGGACACTCCTACATGCTACAGATTATTGAAGGATTCATCTCTCAAAGACATCTGCTTTCCAAAAACAACAGAAAATGGCAGCTCTCTCACTGTCCAGATGTTCTCTGAAGAGATTAATTTGTGTTTTCCAACTTGTTTTTGCACTTAGATTGTCATTTCCATTTGGCAAACATTGATTTATTTTCTGGTCCTTTAATGGGAGCTAAAATTAACATAGTTCTTTTTAGTACCAATATCTGGCATCAGGAAGAAAGCTGTTTGCCTAGTGCAAAGGCTGGTGGCTGGCGTTGCACTCAACCCCAATTAGTGCCCTTCTGCTGCTCTACTCCCTGGCTAAATGGCCTTGATTCAATGGGAGTCTGGACCCAGGGCTGAGTCTGGGAGGTTAGAACTGAGGCCAGATATGAAATGCAGAGTAATTACAGGAAGTGAGGGAAAGGCAAAAAAGAAAAACAATTCACTACATGACATTTAGGAGACTAGGAAGGCATTCTGGGGTTTGGATTTCAGTCATTACAAGTATCCATAACCCTGAAATCTCAAGGAAGGATGGTCACATCATCCTATTGGCGTGTAATGATATTTTATGCTGTATTTTTGGCTCCTTTCCCCAATAAGTACAGCAATATACTGGAATGGAAAGAGCCAGTGGTCCACCATGGTTTTCACTGGCCAGAATCAACCAGCCTCAACAACTTGCTCTCAAGTAAATAACTATTCTTTTAGACAATAGGATTGCTGAATTATGTGGATTTGGAACTAACTGAATGGCCCAATCCAAAGAATCATCATTGTCAATATCAAGTTAGAAGACTGTCTCTTTCCAATGAAGTACATCCAGAAAGCTATGCTTGACCCTGGGCTGTTTTGCATTCTTTTCAATGATTTGGAAAAAGGCATAGCTGGCGTACTTGGCAAATTTTCAGAAAATGCTAAGCTCAGAAGAATAACTAATATGTGTGGCAGAATACGAGTCCCATAAGATCTCAGCAGACTAGAGCATTGGACTGAATCTAGTGATATGGAATTTAATAGGAACTAATGTCAAGTTTACACTTGAACTTTAAAAAATCAATTTCACAGCTATAAGATAAAAGAGTATAAGACTGGACAGAACTTTACTGAAAAATACACAAATTTTAGAACACTGTAAGCTCAATGTGAGTACACAGTATGATAGGGCAACCAAGAAATCTAATGTAAACTTAGGCTGAATTAAAAGAGACATTGTGGAAAGGGGGTGAAGGAAAGGGAGAGACAGACATAGAGGAAACAAACAGAAGCAAATAAAGACAGAGATACAGAGAAGTAACATGCACTGTATTTATCCCCTGTCACACAGATAACATGTAGAATATTATGCTCAGGGTACTATATTTTAGGAAGACTGTGGTAAACCTCAGAATATCCAGAAAAGGACAGCCATAGTGGTGAGAATAAATGTAATGTCTAATACTTATATAGCTCTTTATGGTTTACAAAACACTTTATGTCCATTCTCTCATTGGATTCTCACCACAACCCTGTGAAGTAGGTAGTATTTATTATTTCCATTTCACAGATGAGGAAGCAGAGATATTAAATGACTTGCCTAGGGTCACCCAGCTTATAAGTATCTGAGCTAGTATTTGAACATAGGTCTTTTTGACTCTAATTCTAATACACTACCCTTTAGGCCATATTGCTTTCTAGAGAATGGGCCACATTAAGAATCAGTTGAAGGAAGAGGAGATATTTAGACAGGAGAAGAGGCAACTTGGAGGAAGGTGAACATGACAGCTATAATAAAGAATTTGAAATATTGTATATTTAAAAGAAATAGCAAGTTGAACTTAATAAATTTGTAGCTTCATGTGCAATCTTCATTCCAAAAATTTTTAAAAAGAGAGAAAAAAATAAAAATGATATGCTGACCAAGAAAAATAAAATAAACTATCTGCAAGGTTGTCATGTGGAAGAGAGATTGACCTTGTTCTGCTTGGCACCAGGAGGATAGAAATGGATGTCAGCATTTTGGAAATTGCAGGAGTAGACTTTATCTTGATATAAGGAAAAAACTTGTAACAATTAGAGATGTCCAAAAATGAAATGGATTGTCTCAAGTGGGACAAGGTTCCCCCTTCACTAGATATCTCTAATTGAAAGCTGTGTGAGAACTTCTTGGGGATGGTATAGAAAGACGTGTTGAGATATGAGTTGGACTCAATGATCTTTGAGGTTCTTTCTGAGATGGAGATTCAAGAATTACCCAATTATCTTTTTTATTTTTATTTTTAATTAGTTTATTTGTTTTCATTTTTCAGTGATTGTTTCCAGAAATTTTAAATTTTCTCCCTTTCCCTCTTCCCTCCCTCTCTGAGATGGCATGCAATCTTATATGGGTTCTACACATACATTCTTATTAAACACATTTTCACATTAGTCAATTACATAATTATCTTAAGCTCCCCTTTATGACTAAGTGAAAAAGCCTGAGCTATGTGATCTGGAGTTCCAAATATAGGTGAGTCTAGACCCCTTATTCATTACAAGGATGCAATTCAGCTATGAGTATATTGAGGCAGGCACAAAGCATTATGAATGAGGTCATGATAACTGTTTGTTCCAAACAGGCCACCCAGACTATCTGGTTTAATTCAAGCCCTTTTATTCTAGAAGACCTACAATCTAAAGAGAATATTGTGCAACCAGTTCCCTGAGGTAACAACATGAGGAGCATAATGTTGAAAAGTTGCGGAATTAGGTATATTAGTAACAGAGGTAACATGGAAGACTCTCTATCCCAACAGAGCCTTGATATAACTGGAACAGCTTGTCAAGACAACATGAAACATGAAACAAATGTGTACTCTCAGTATTCTCTGTGTGTGAAACTGGAGCTTAAAATACTGAGCTATCTCTCAGGTAAGATTAGAGCAATTTTGTAGATAAGTGATAAAAATCTAGCCAAGGTTTTCAGCCACTCCTGGGGCATGTTACATGAGACTCTCCTAATTTGTGGAGAGAATAGCGATGCAATGCCACGCACCTGTGGAAGGAAAAGGTGGAGTTGATGGAAGAGCACTGGAGAAGAGAGATTTTTTTTTTTTTTTGAGAAACAGTACATGTGGTTTGAGACTCTCTCCAGGATCAACTTCATACATGTGGGGAGAGGGAAAGATTTTGGAGCTACAGACACGTAAAAGAAAGCTGGCTCCTCATCATGGCTTTTATTTTCAGTTTGCTTCCCTAGCCAGAAAGGGGAACTTCCCCTTCAGTGAGATCTGGGCCAGCAGAAGAGTTCAATCATTCTGTGTACTTTTTGATGTATTCCATTCTATATAACTTACTTGTTCTCTGTTTACTATTTGTTTGGCTAGATGGGCTTACTTGGTTACTCACTATTTGTGGTGAACTTTTGTGTAACTAGTGTTTGGTGTCAAAGAATTGAGCTTGGAGTCACACACTCCCTTTAAGAGTGATCAAGTTAAATGGCTTTTTAAAACTCTATTGTACAACTAGACTCTATATTTAGGTGGTCATGGATATAATTCTAGTCTGGTGGACTACAGACTCACCTTTCAGAGATCGGAGAATAGATCATGTCTCCTCACTGCTCCTTCTCCTGTTCCCTTCAAGTCAGTAAACAAAGTGTCCCTTGGAGAGGGTTAGACAAGATTCCAGAGATTCATGCCTCTTGCATGGGTTTAGACAACCCACCTTGGGCATAGATATTTTACAAGGCCAGGTGGGCAGCACACCCCTTACGTAAATTATCCCACTTAATGATCTTCCTGTCTTCACTGTATGTCCTCTGCATTCTAGCACTCACACAGTCAGAATAACTTCCCTGATGTAGGGGAAGCTAGGTGGCAAAGTGCATAAAGCTCTGGAGTCAGAAGGACCTGAGTTTAAATCCAGCCTCAGATGCTTACTAGCTCTGTGACCCTGAGCAAGTCACTTAACTTCCAAAAAAAAAAAAGAAAAGAATAACTTTCTTGATTCACAGCTCTAATCATATGACATCTCCACAACAAACAAAAACCTTTGGTGTCTCCTAGTGTTTATATAAACTTCTGCTCCTGGCATTCAAGGTCTTCTACAATCTGTCTCCAAACTTTCTTTCCAGCCTTATTTCATGCTATTCACTTGCATACATGTATTCCACATTCTAGCAGCAATGGCTAGTCTGTCTCCTGTTCTCTTCCTTCCATCCCCTGCCTCTCTCCTGCCCATGTCATCTCCATAGGTGGAATGGGTTCCTTAACCTCTCCTTCTTGAAATATTCCCCTCTCTTCAAGGTCCAACTCAGGAGGTACCTCATCTTTGAAGCCTTCCCTCATGATCTCCCTCATAACTGAAAGTGATTTTTTCCTTTTCAAATTTGCCTGGAATTCTCCTTTGTACTTAACATACTTTTCATTATGTCATGGTTGTTTGTGTGTGTCACCCCTTCACTTAAATTCCTAGTTACTTGAGGATAGGAGCTGTGTGTTATTTTACTTTTCTAGCCCAGAATCTAGTACCTTCCACATAGTAAATAGTTCATAAATGTTAGTTCCATAAAATTTGATAAATAAATGCCAGATTGTACAAATTCATAAACATTCTATACAATTAACATAATACAATATAATTATAATTATACAATTAATGTCTATACAATTAACATTAGCTATAACCATACTTATCAGTGCTTTCTCTGTATTGTTTCCACCTCAGTTACATTTCATCCCATCTTTTGATTAAATATGAAAAATGTCCATAGAATTGGGAAAACAATGACATATTTTATGTCAATGACAATTTTATAATATTTAATATTCAAAAATTTAGAATTAAAATCAAAGGATGATAGGAATTAGAGCAAGAGGAAGTATTGGAAATCACTAATCCAATCACTTAGTTTTATAGATGAGGAAAAAGATAAGACAGAAGGAAAAGTTAAGCAACTTTTCCAAGGTCACAAAGATAGCTAGTAGTAGTTCTATTAGAGCTGGAATTTGAATCCAGGTCTTCTAACATAAAGGGAATATTTACTTATACAACCAAAGAATGTAACACATAATTCTTTCAGATAGTAAGACTGTCTTTACATCTGTGGTATTGTTTGATATATGCTGTTTAGCTGACTAAACTTTTCAAGACATGCCTGTCTTGTATCAATCAAGAGGCACCTTTAATATCGCAGGCCTTGGAGATTTTAATGCTATATATTTCCTCCCAAGGCAGTCCTCTTATACTGACTCCAACAAATGTAATAAAGGAGATAAGATCACCCAAGAAGAGAAGAGCACTTTGCCTCTTTCACCACCATAATTCACATGAGATGGCTGGTCCAATGAAGGAAGAGGAGCACATCACATGAAAACTAGAACTGAAGACTCATTTAGCAATTTGTAAAGATGGAGTATTTATCTCCATCCTACCATAATCTTAAGCATATTAAATAGCACAGACCCTTGATGTCTATTTCATATTTCAAACTTCCCCTTCATGCAGTGCTAATGACATGCTGACAGAATTTTTAACTTTTTCTGCTCCACATTTTCTACATTCCACAAGGACCATAACCTTTTAATTCAACAAACCTATATTAAATGGCTACTATATACAGTTAGGGAAAGAGACAACATCGACCCTACTTATTAGCTTTGCGATGTTGGGCAAGTTATTTAATCTCCTTCAATCTCAGTTTTCTTATCTGTAAAATGGAGAGAATAATAGCACTTCTCTTCTAGGGTTGTGAGTTTAAAATGATATAATATTTGTAAAGGTATTTTCAAACTTTGAAACACTATATAAATATTAGCTAGTAGCTATCATTATTACTATTACTTATAAAGTAATTACAATCTAATAAGGGCATACACACTGATGAAAGTTAATTTTGAAAACTATTAAAATAACAGCAAAGAACTGAAAATCTTACCTCCAATAAATATGGAGGCAAAGGTAATTTTGCAGTTATACACAGTGTGCCATATTTGTGCTCCTTGCAGAACCCTATATACAAAGTGTAAATTGGTCTCCATCCTAGACGAAAAAGTGCAGGAAGGATGCCTCTCCATATTATTGGAGAGAAAAAAGTATTCCTTGAAAAAATGGCAGAGGTGCTTCCAGAAAACAAAGAATGAAAATTATAAGAAGGAAAGGGGACTATTACTATGTGTAAGAATTTTGGAAGGCTAAAGAGTGGAAAACAAAGAAAGATGGGAAGGACCATCGAACACTTGGAGCATATTGATAACTATGTAGCACTTCCAAGGGCTATGTTGGTATAAGGGAAAGAGACTTACATTACAATTGAGCCCTAGTTTCAGATCTTACCTCATACTTTCCGAGTCATGACCATGAACAACTCATTTAATCTCTAAGAGCCTTATTTTACTTATTTATAATATGGAAGTAATAATACTTTAACTACTTACCTCTAATAGGTTGATGTGAGGAAAGTCCTTTAAAAACTACAGAAATGTGAATTCTTCATGTAGAGGAGGGAAATTGACCCTTTCAGGAGGAAAAGAATGAAGATGGGTTCATTTTCAGTGCTGTTTCACTCACACACACACACACACACACACACACACACACACTTATTTTGCATATAATTATGGGAACCCAGTATTGCTATCAGGAAGCAGATGGTCCAGTAAATTTCTAAAGAAAAAGAGAGTAGTGGTGGTTAGTAACTTCCTGCTAAAGGGAACCAATGCCACTATTTGTTAAACAAACATAATGAATAATGAGGTCTCCTGTCTACATATAACTGGACAAGACAGAAAGCCTCTGGAGACTTGTCAAACATGAAAATCACTGCCTATTCCTGGTGATTCATGTGGAAAGAAACGATAGTGACAGACAGAATCTAGGAAGCACTGCTAATGATGATGAAGATTGGGGGAGGGGAAGACAGGAAAGGGATAGGGGTCATCAAATAATTGAAAGACTTGTATGAAAGAGGAGTTATACTGACTTTGCTTGGCCTTGGGGAACAGAACTAGAAACAGTAAGGACAATGCTGGTCTCATAAGGGAAAGAGATTTACAATAAAACTGAGTCCTAGATTCAGATCTTGCCTTATACTTCTTGGGTCATCACCATGGAAAAGTCACTTAACCTCTAAGAGCTTCAATTTCCTTATTTGCAAAATGGGAATAACACATTTTAAAGAAGTCATAAAAATCACACAGAGATAGCTTTGTGCTGTTTATATGCAAAAAAATTTATAACAATTAAAGGTATCCAAAAGTGGGATAATCAATGGAGATCATCAAGCAAAGGAAGAATGGCCACATATTGGGGATGTTGTAAGAATTTCTTGCTTAGGACATGGGTTGACTAGATGGCCTCTAACATCCCTTTTGGCTCTATGTGCTTCCATGGCTTTGTAGAAAAAAAGGAACTTTAACAGATGGAGGTAATAGCACAGTTTGGGAGAAACCACATAGGTGGGATGGTCTGAGAAAAGGCAAGCAGGGAGGAGAGACTGGTGTGAAGAGAAGTCCTGATTGCCTGGAACATTGATTAAGTGCATGAAAGGGAGCAGGCACAATGACCCAAGTCTGCAAAGGTAAGATAAGGCTGCCATTCTGCTGCTGGTGCTTTTGATGAGGTTACCCTTCTTCATCTCAACCTATTTTCATAACATGTTCAGATTTGAAAGTGTACTTTCTAGGCAGTGGGGAGATGTCATTCCCTTTCCTTCTCCCATAAGCATTTTTGTACACTTCGATGAGAATTTCTAAGAGTAATAAAATGCATAGACATTACAGAAGAGCTTTAATGTATTCCTCAACCTACTTTAAAATGTATAAGTAACCACCAGGACAAATATTTATTCTTGGAAGGAGGAATGGTTTCTGAAACTACTTTGCTGCATATTGATTTTTATTATAGCTCTGAGAGTTATTCAGTTTTACTACATTTGGCTCTTTTTGATTTATTGATTTTTCAGGCAAGTTATTGATCACAAGAAAACTCAGATAAATTAAATGCTTAGAGTTTAAGTAGCTTTTAAAAAATTCAAAGGTAACAATATTTCCTTCCTTCTCTTGGAAGCAGTTGAAACGGTAGGCTTGTATGATCATGGCAGTGTGGCTCTGGAGTCATAGGAAGGACCTAGGCTCAAATTCTGATTGACATCTGTGTGACCTCTGAGGCCTCAGTTTCCTCATCTATAGAATGACCTCTAGGGTTGCTTCCTGCTCTAATTCTATAGCCTTTCTCTCTGTCTTACTAGTTACTCTTTCAAAACCTGAGAGAAATAAATTTGTCCATGGGACTTTTAGCCTTTAGATGTCATCCAGAGAGTACAGGCTGTTGTTGAATACTAATGGAGAAGAGCAAGGACCACAAATGATGTGATAAATGGACAGAGTAGGTTGTTGTCTATCAATAATAATAGTAGCAATAAAAATAATTGGTAATTTTTTGTAATCCCAGTCTTAAAGCCTATAGGTTTTGGACTCTCCTTATTGATGGAGATCAGTGCCTTACACCTTCATAGGACTGAGGCAGAATTGTTGGCAAGAGTGAGGAGCAAGGAGAGTTTTGATCCTCTTCCAACTTTTCAAATCATTACAGTCTCCTTGCTTTGGGCAATCTCTTTAAGAGTTCAGACTCTATATTGACTTCAGGTACTTCTGGTTTCCAGCTTTAAAGGAGAAGATGGAAAATGCCAACCACACTTCAGTTTTCTGAAGGAAAAGACTCTGGAAAGATGTAGGAGGAACTGTCAGACTCTATTACATCCCTATCTCCAACTTGTTATGCTAGAGACTTAGAAGAACTTCCCATTTGAGTGAGATCTAAGACTCTCTCTTAGTTGAGAGTTACTATGAGAGTTAGTTCAATCTGCTTTGTCTGGTACAGATTCTCCTATGTATTCTTTCTCCAAATCTATTTTACTGTATATTTAGATAAATATGCTGATTGCTGTGCCTGTTCATTGTGGAACTGATATTTGGATATAAAGTGTGGGATCCTCTTTTCCCTCCCCCTCAATTAACCAACAACAATCAGACTTTGACTCAAACTTGAAAATCATATCCCCTGGTCTAACAATATATAAGGGAGCAGATATATAAAATTCTAGCCAACTTCCATCTCTTTCTAAGAAGAGATGAGTGGCCAAGCTTCTGGCTCCAACCTCCTGCTTTACTTCCTGATAGGAAATAGTCTATGAATGGTGGTAGAAAAAGAAGCTAGAGATGTTTTCTCTCTCCCCTCAAGCTGGACAGGGACACCCTCCATGCTATAAATGGCGGGTAGTTCTCATTATAGTTTGAAAAGCACTTTATATACACTAACTCAGTTGATTTTCGTAACAATCTTGTGAGGTAGAGGCTATTTCATCCCTATCTTACCATTGAGGAAGATGAAAGTGAGAGAAATTAAGCAATTTCCTCAATGTCACATGGTGTAGCAAGTCTTTGAAGTGGATTTTAATCCTGTATCTTCGTCATTCCAAACTCAACTCTTTAGCCACTGTGCTTCCCATGTGATATGATGTGAAAGATTCCAGGAAGCCTCCCACCTGGTACAGTGGAGAAAGTACTACATTGAGAATCAGGGGACTTTTGTTCAAATGCCAGCTCTTTGCTTACAACCTATATGACTGGGGCTATTCATTTAACCCCTTTCAGCCTCTATTCTCTTATCTTCAAAATGAGACTAATGTACTGAAAGGTCCTTTTCAGTTCTAGACCTATGATCCAATGACAGGAATTTTTCCTCATTATTATCCCAAATTAGTAGCATTAACGATCCATTTATTTGAAGACTGCCCTTTTAAGACTCCATGAAAAATGTACACATTCCTGAGAGAAGCAATACATTAATACCTTAATAATTCCTTAATAAATTGATTCCTTAATTCTTCTGAATGAACTGATCTGAACTTAGTGTTTAGGAGATACAAGGGTTATTTCTAAAGTAGACCCTATTGTTGGATGGTGAGTCCCATCTCTGAAAAGCTGGTAGACATACATCACTACTCTGAGGTCTTGATAATTTAAATGTACAATGTACTTAAATGTAGGAGTAACTAGGGTAAGGTCTTGCCTAAAATTGGGAGGAGATACAGTAATTGTCATCCTTATAAAGGAAGAACCCCTAGATCTTAACACATTGTTTGCAAAATGAATTAGTCAGACTAGGAAGATATCCAATGATTTCCCTCTAGAAGCAGCAACTCACCTGACTTTTTCCTTACCTAGCCTCTGATAATCCCTTTTTCCAGCTTAGTCTCCTCCTCAGTTGCCTTATAGTATCTTTGGACCTCTCCACCAGTGGGACCTTGTGTCCTAGGGACCAAGGTTTCTTCATGAAGTCTCCTCCATAAAATGCATTTGCCTTTGGTGTCAGGATTGCTAGTTATGGCTTTATGATCAGAACCAAGAATAGGCCCTAAGTATTCTAGGATTCTCAGGGAAACTTCTGGAAACCAGAATTCAGGCTCCTCTTGCTCCATTCTTGAGAACACTCCAGACCTTCCCCTTCTTTCATTCACCTTAGGAAAATGGGAGAAAGAAGAGGAGAGCTGGAGAGAAGGGTGTCATCATGTGACTATAAAGATATTATTATATGTTCTACAGGGCAAAGGGGGAGAAGAAGGATAGCTGATGTTCTGGAGCAGAGGAAGCAGCAGGATAAAAGCCCCTAAAAGGAGAACCACACTGTGACGTCCCCTCCCTCTTTGCCACCTTGAGCCCTGTAACAGTCCATTAAATGCACTCTTCATTAGACCTTGTAGCCACTATCTCCAGTCTAGTTACCATTTTTCCCATTTAGCCCTGGGCTAATTACAACCCAATATAATTACACATGCCCCGTTGGGCATTTCCAACTGTAGCTGGAAAACAATATGTGCTTTTTAAGATAAAAAAAAAGTTTGCCCATTGAGATGTGTGCCGTGGAGTAGAAGAAATGGAGTGATTACTTGAAACAGAGATGGTGACATGGTGAGAGAGTCAGCAAAGGGATCCTGTAGTGTACCTCTTTGTGAATGTGTGTGTGTGAGTGTGTGTGTGTGTGTGTGTGTGAGAGAGAGAGAGAGAGAGAGAGAGCAAGGAGGATAGTTTCAAATGGGAAGAACCAAAGATCTCTATATCCCATGTAGCAGTCTAGGGCTACAGTCACACTCAAGCAATTAATCAGATAATTACTGTAATGAGAACCTGGTCTTAATCATACTGTCTATGTTCACATTAGAGCAATTAACTAGGCAGTTGTGCTATAGGAGAGTTATACACACTATTATTTAAAGGCACACAAGCCCAGAGATCACGGTTTAATAATTTTGTAGCCTACAACTATTCTTCACACCAAAATTAATGAACAGGGACATCAAGAAGAGTTATGTGATGAGCAATAAGGCACTGTATTTGAAGAAAGATGCATTAGCAAAACTAAATTTAGAACTATGAATGCCAGAGCCCTCTATGGGCCAGCTGAAAGATACCTTCATCAATCATCTGAAAGATTGCTTCACCCCTTTCCCTGTTTCCCCCCTCCAAAGTGACCTTCCATATTGGAGCACCTGCTCCCTCTGAGTCAGGTTGGTTTGGATGATGCATAGGGAAATAAGAAATATTGTATTTTCCTTTCTTAGAGGATCCTAAAGGGCCAGAGTTTTCTTCTATCCCTAGAGAGGAAATAGGCTGATGGATCACATCATTCAAATCAAGCATGCTTCTTCAGAACCCTTAGGTAATTAATCAACAAACTTGTTCTGAATCTAGACTGAATCCCTTAATCTTGATAGGCATTAATCAAAGGAGAGGTACCAGAAATGGAGAAAGGGAGTGAGTAGATAAAGGCAGAAACAGACAAGTAATTTAGTTTCCCAGCTCAGTGGTCTCCAAACGCTTTTGATCATGCACCTCTATCAGTCAAAGATTTTTGAGCACTCATCTCTTTGTTTATTTGCACATTTATAAATTATACACATATATTACCTTACTAATTGTATATATTATATAACTCATGAAAGAAATTCTAAAGAATGAGATAATATTTGACCCTGAGGTCAATAGGATGCCACTGGAGTGTATTGAGTAAAGGAGAGGTGATATGATCAGATCTGCTTGCTAAGAAAATGGTTTTGACAGCTGCATGGAGAATGGACTGAAATGGGCAGAAGTTTGTGTCAGGGTGACTAATTAAAAGTCTGTTTCTATACTTTAAGTAAGAAGTGATGAGAGCCTGAACCAGGTCTCTAGCATAAGTAGAGAGAAGAGGTAGAAATAACAAGATTTGGCAAATGGTTAGAGATGGGGAGAGTGAAGTGACAAAGATTACCCTGAAATTGTAAATCTGGGTGACTAAATGGATGGCTGTTCCCTTGATAGAAGCAGGAAAGTTTGGAAGTGAGACATGAGAAAAGTTAATGATATGAGATCAGAGATACAGACCACAATGCATCCTTGCCTATTCATCTTGTGAGATGAACTCTGTCCCACGCAAAATAGAAAAGGATGGGAGGATTTTAAACAGTGTTCTATGCCTGGCCTATAAAGCCTGCCCTTCAGAGGCTTTTATAACAACTTCTACGTGATCTGGAGAAGAGGGGAGAGTATTCTAGGTGTGGATTTTAGGGAATAAAGTTACATGTGGTTGTATTAGAAAGGTACCTCATGATTAGCTATGGCAGAAGTAGAATGTGATGGGGTTTTTTTTCTATCCTCTAATTGGTTGAGCATATATCTTCGGATCAGATCATAACTGAAATCACTGTCTTAGGGCATAATCTCCGAAAGTAGTTCATTAGGTAAATATGCTAATAGAGAGAGTCATTTACTTCCAATTGGACCCATAACTCTAGTAATATTATGGATGGTGTTATTCCGAGCTGTGTCTTACAGAGGTCATACTAGTTTAGGGCCTGAAATCTTGATGGTCAATTTCCCTAAAGTTGATTAGACCCTTCAATAACTGGTTAATGCTATACAAACTCACAGGAATTTGTTGTTGTTCAGTTGTTTCAGTCATGTCAGACTCTTTGTGATCCCATGTGGAGTATCTTTGGCAGAGATACTGAAATGATTTTCCATTTAGTGCTCCAGCTCATTTTATAGATAAAGAACTGAAGTAAACAGGGTAAAGTGACTTACCTAGAGTCACATAGTTAGTGAGTGTCTGAGATCAGATTTTTAACTCAGGAAGATGAGTCTGCCAAAGTCCAGGTACAGTACTCTATGTACTATGGTGCCCATTGTTGTATGAATCAGAATACTAAGTCTTTAGTTTACAATTGGGCATTTACTCTCTGTTCTGCTTGACTTTGAAAATGGTTGCCTTGGGGAGGAGCCAAGATGGCAGAGTAGAAAGAATCACATATGCTTAGCTCTTACCCCACAGCCCATAAAATACCTGTAAAGAAGAACTCTCAACAAATTCTGGAGCATCAGAAGCCACAGAACAGTGGAGTGGAGGAGATTTTTGTCCCAGAGAGACCTGAAAGAACAATGGGAAAGGTCTGTCGCACACCGGACCCAGAGCAGAGCCCAGCCCTGCCTTGGCCACATGGCACTGGGAGGAGCAGATCAGAGCAGGCTTCAGGGATGGAATCTCCAGCAGCAGTATAGGTCTCTCAACCCATAGGCACCAAAGGTCAGTGAGAGGGTCTTTTCGGCTGGCCGAGAGGGAAGTAGGGTGTTCCCATAATTCAGGTCTCCTCAGGAAGCAGCAGTAGAGGCAGCAGCAGATGGGGATCCCAAAGCAGGCAGTAGCCCACATCCATTGTTGAAGTTCTCCTCGTAAACCCCCTGAGGGAACTGATCCCTGTGTGGCGACCCTGCCCCCACCTGAGCCCCTGAACTTAATCTCACATTGAATAGCAGCCCCGCCTCCACCGAAAGCACTTGAGGCTTGGGAGCAGCTCATTTGAATCTCAGCCCCCAAGTGTTGGCTTGGTGGAACTGGAGGCTAGGTGGTTGTGGAAAGTAAACTCAGAAGTCAAGTAACTGGCTGGGAAAATGCCCAAAAAAAGGAAAAAAATAAGACCATAGAAGGTTACTTTCTTGGAGAACAGGTGTCTCCCCTATCCTTTCTGATGAGGAAGAACAAGGCATACTGTCAGAGGAAGTCAAGGCCCTTCCCTCCAAAAGGAACTTAAACTGGGCTCAGGCAATAGAAGACCTTAAAAAACAAGTTAGCAGCTTACTAAAAGAGAACCATAAAAATGCTGAGGAAAATAACAGCTTTAAAAAGAGGCTAACCCAATTGGAAAAAGATGTCCAAAAAGCCAACAAGAAGAAGGAGGTTTTAAAAAGCAGAATTAGCCAAATGGAGAAGATTCAAACGCTCACTGAACAAAATAATTTGTTGAAAGAGAGAATTGAGTTCAGGGAAATGAATGACTATGAATTAAACCAAGAAATTAGTAAACAAAACCAAAAATTTGAAAAAATAGAAGATAATGTGAAACAACTCATTGGAAAAACAACTGACCTGGAAAATAGATCCAGCAGAAATAATTTAAAAATTATTGGACTACCTGAAAGCCATGATCAAAAAAAGAGCCTAGACATTATCTTCCATGAAATTATCAAGGAAAGCTGCCCTGATGTTATAGAATCAGAGGGCAAAATAGATGTTGAAAGAATTCATCGATCACCTCTTGAAAGAAACCCAAACAGAGAAACTCCTAGGAATATTGTGGCCAAATTTCAGAGTTCCCAGATCAAGGAGAAAATATTGCAAGCAGCTAGAAAGGAACAATTTGAGTGCTATGGAAATGCAATCAGGATAACACAGGATCTGGTAGCTTCAATATTAAGGGATTGAAGGGCTTGGAGTGGGATATTTCAGAAGTCAAAGGAACTGGGATTGAAACCAAGAATCACCTACCCAGCAAATCTGAATATAATATTTCAAGGGAAAAAATGGTCATTCAGTGATGTAGATGACTTTCAAGATTTCATGTTGAGGAAAAGACCAGATCTATATTTAAAAATTTGACTTCCCAAGACAAGAATCAAGAGAAGCATGAAAAGGTAAACAGAAAAGAAAAATGATAAAAGACTCTCTAAAGCTGAACTGTTTACATTACTACATAGAAAGAAAATATTTTTAACTCGAATCTTTTCTCAGTATTTAGGCAGTTGGAGAGATTGTACATACACACACACACACATACACACACACAGATAGAGAGTACAGGGTGTGTTATATGAGAAGAGATGATATCCACACACACACACACAAAAATAAAATAAAATAAAAATTAAGAGGTGAAGGAGGAAAATTCCAGGAAGAGAAAGGGAGTAATGGAATGGGGCAGGCTATGACTCATAAAAGAGATAAGAAAAATCTCATTCAATGGAGGAGGTAAGGGAGAAGAGGAGAGGGGGAAAAATACAACTACTTTCCCCACGTGTGACTGAAGGAGGGGATAACATGTTCACTAAATTTGATATGAAAATTTATATCACACTACAGAAAAGTAGGAAAGGAGGCAACAAGTGGAGTGAGGGGAATGTTAGAAGGGAGGGCAAATGGGGGAAGGGAGTCACTGAAAATAAACACTTTTGAGAAGGGACAAGGTCAATTGTAGGGGGGAAAGATAAAGGGGGATAGGGTAGGTCAGAGGGCAATATAATCAGTATTACACAACATGATTATTATGGAAGTCTTTTGCAAAACAAAAAGAAGTATCACCTGACCAAAAGTTTGAATTGCTTTATCTGTAATAAACTGTGTTAAAAATAAATGATAATAAAAAAAAGAAAATGGTTGCTTTTAGCATAACATTCAGATGGCTCTCCATGTGTTAAGTTCAAACACTTTTTTTGCTTTCAAACCTTCTACAATTTGGCCTATCCAACTTTATTTTCCCCTACTCCCTAACCTACTCTCCATTCCAGTATGAATAATCTCTTTATTTCCCCATGAACATACCATATGCATTCTTATCTCTGTGCCAGGATCTGGCATAGTATTTAAAATATTCTTCTGGTATTGTTCTCGCTCATACCTTTAATTATAGCTCAAGATATATGTTGACATGTGGTTTTGATACAAGCTGAGAAGTAAAGGTGATTCTGTTAGATCAGAAGCAGCCAGGAACTGCCCCAAGACAATGTTGTCCCCAAAGGAATAATTTCATTTGGTACCTCCTATGGTAGATTTCACAATTTCTGGGGGTAGGAGGATATAAAGGAGGATGTCCTTCCAGAATAAGATGGGAACAAGTTGCAAATGTCAGGGGAGAGTACTCCTTCTGGTCATTATCTTTTGTGCTAGTATAGTTTGTAAGCTTAATGGCCCCAAATAGGTGATGGAAACCCTTTATGTGAGAGACCAGCCTTTCCTTGACCAATCCACAAGGATAAGCAACAGCTTTAAATTTAGACAATTGTGGTAATAAAACGATTCAAGGCTTAGATAATCAGACATTCACTATTAAATGAAATACTGTGATTGGACCCAAATTGAAAAGTGTAACCCAGGGGTGGGGAACCTGCAGCCTTGAGGCCACATACGGCCTTCTAGGTCTTTGGGTGCTGCCTTTTGACTGAGTCCAAGTTTTGCAGAATGAATTCTTTTATTAAGGGGATTTGTTCTGTGAAGTTTGGATTAGGACAGATGGCCACACTTGAGGACCTAGAGGACCACATGTGGCTTTCAGGCTGCA
The DNA here is from genome assembly GCF_028372415.1 of Notamacropus eugenii. Taxonomy (NCBI): domain Eukaryota; kingdom Metazoa; phylum Chordata; class Mammalia; order Diprotodontia; family Macropodidae; genus Notamacropus; species Notamacropus eugenii. The sequence continues at coordinate 352,804,108 of NC_092875.1, read as the reverse complement.
GGGTCTCTACCCTTGGTCTAACCTGTTAGACTCAGTAACCAAAAAAGTGAAGTGTTTCTGGATGCCCATCACTGCGAGTGTCTTCCCATCAAAATTGCTTTGTTACCTATTTTATGTACATGTCTTTCTCTTTCCCCTTCAACTGTCATTTCCTTGAGAGTGGGCACTGTTTTTACTTTTGTCTCTGTGTATCTAGCATCTAACACATGGCAGGCACTTAAAAATATTTTTTTTGACTGATTGTGGGATTTAGGAGAAGTATACTATTTCTGATTCTGGAACTACTGCATATAGCCATAGGCAAATTTTGTACAGAGATGTCCCCAAAACTGTATTCACATATCTTTTTGCTTATTACCTAAGCCAGTACCATATTTTTATTGGTGATAAAAAAAAATTTTCCAAATAAAGCTTTCCTTGACTAGCCCTTCCTGGAACTGGAACAGATCCTTCCCTTTCTCAATTTCTCATAGTACTTTCTTTAATTTTTCTATGTAACATAATCGTACTCGAACTTGTACTGTGGCACTTTTACTTTGCATATTTTAGCCCTATGAGACTGTAAGTTTCATGAAGCCAGAGATTGTTTTTGTCTCCAGTGCCTTGAATATCATTGTCAAGCAGAGTAGCTCGCCAGACATTGCCAGGCTGAGGTTAAATCTTCACCTCACCTAAATATTGTTCTTTATTTTTATGCCCTGATTTCATTCCTGTGGGGTAGCCTGGCTTTCCTATAGCAGAAGTAGAGTATCAAAGGTTTCAATTCCACCTCCATATCAGATTCCCCAGGAAAAAAATACTATTTCTGGCTCTGGTCTAAGAAGTCCTCTCCAAGAAGTGGGAGAGGGCAGAGAATTAAAGAGAAGTGTCCAGAGTATAAAAATGAATCTGGGATGGAATAGCAAGTCTTACTCTCCCACAGGAAAGAGAATGATGAACAATAATCAAAGAAAGATTACAGTCAGCTGAGAGGTTAGTATTCAAGCTTTTATGAGAAATTTATTACAGTGCTGCTCATTAGCTATTTTACATTTTGCCTCCCTTGAATACAACCCAATCAATGCCAAGTAGGTCAAGCAGGCACTTTTCTTTCAGGTGGGTTCTCATTCTAGGAAACTCCTTCTTGTCAAGTCTGCCAATATTACTGCCTCTGCTGCTGCTGCTGCTGCCAGTGTAGCAGCTCAAGTAACTGATACCCCAGTGCTTGGGTGCTTGGGATGAAGCAGATGCCAACTGTAGCACTATACCACGCAGAAGAAGATATGAAAAAGAAACAGCACCCCCCCTCCTCCCAGTCCACATGCTTGCCTTGAATGCCATGAACTTCTGGCTTATGGCCTGATGGGGGAAAGGGCATCCAGGACCAGCCTGCTAGAACTTAAGGGTCATCCTCATACCTTAAAGGCAAGAGGAGGAAGAAGCTGGAGGGGCAGGGATTTCCTCTTCAGTATGTCAGTAGAGTTCCAGTTCAATAGTTCAATTAAAGTGTTCAGTAAAGTTCAGTTCAAATAAAAGTGTTATCATGGTGATTGGAAGCAGCCCAAGGATCTGCATCAGCTCTGAAGTTTGGCATAGTGGGGCAGGGACCCTCCATCGCACATCTCTGAGATGTTGCTACATTTAGATAGAATGGTGATCTCATTAATATAGATACTTCCACCACCTGGGTAGAATATAATCCATCCATGCCTTCTCATCCTGTGAGATTCTTGGCTACATCCTTCCATATAGCCTTCAAGGATGATCTCCCTAATGTAGCTGAAGGCCTTCCTCTGAGTCACTTAATATTTCACTTATACTTGTGCAACACTCAGGCCATTCCTTTGCTATACATGGGTCAAGGACAATGTCTTTTATGCCACTTCTCCAAGAGTCCCAGAATTTCAGAGTCAGAAGGAGCTTCCGTGGTCGTCTTGATCTGCCCATACTCTAAAAGAGTTTTCATCAATATATGTAACAAATGCTTATCTATCTTGAAGACTTCTAAAGGAGAGGGAACCTGCCATCTCTTAAAGTGGCCTGTCCCATTGTTGGAGAGGCCTATGTGTTAGGAAGTTGTTGTTGTATTGTTGTCATCATTGGCACTGGAGTTTTTGTTGACATTTTTTCTTCTATGAAATCTAAATTGCCTCCTTACAACTTCCACTCTGTGTTCCTGGTTCTGCCCTCTGGGGCAGACAGAACAAATCTAATCCCACATGTGAGCCAAGTCTATCAGTTACTTGAACCTAGTCATCAGGTCCTTCTTTCTCCAGACAAAATAGAACTATTTCCTTCAACTGTTACTGATTTGACATGGACTCAAGGCTCTGCACTATCCTGCTTGCCCTTTTCTGAATCATATCCAATCTATCAATGATCTTCTTCAGACATAGCATCCCAAACTGAAAACAATGAAATGGTACAGAGGGAATGACATCACCTTCTTCCTGGGAGATATGCCTTTCTTAATGTAACCCAAGATCTCAGTAGCTTTTGGACAGCCATATCATACTGCTCAAATCAAACTTGTCTGACATTAAATCCCCAGATATTTCTCAAGTGTAAGTTACTACAATTAGGTGGTACAATGGATAGAGTGCTAGGCACTCTATCAGTGCAGTCAGGAAGATTCATCTTCCTGATTTCAAATCTGGTCTCAGATACTAGCTGTATCATACTAGACAAGTCGCTTAACCCTGCTTGCCTCCATTTCTCATCTGTAAAATGAACTGGTGAGGCAAATGGCAAACACTTCAGTATATTGACAAAGAAAACCCCATAAAGGGTCACAAAGAGTTGAATGACTTGAAAAATGACCAAATAAGAACAAAGTTATTGCAATAGCTTTCTCATTGCTTTCCCTGATTCAAGTCTCTCAATTCCAATTCATGTTGTCCTCAGATGCCAAAGTGTTTCTCCAGAAGTATAAATCTGACCATGTCATTACCCTACTCAATAAACTCTCCAGGATCAAATATAAACTGCCTTGTTTGGCATTTGAAGTCCTTCACAACCTATCCCTTTCCTTCTTCTCCATTCTTCTTTGCTCCCCTCCAGATGCTGTACAATTCAGTGATGTTGGCCAAGGTACTTAATGTTCCTTCAACACAGTACTCCATCTCTGGTTCCTGTGCCTTTTTGCTGTTTTCCCTCCTCAAATCTACCTTTTAATTTCCCTGGCTTCCTTTAAGACTCAGTGTAATCCCACCTTATTCCAGAAGACTTTGCCATTCACCTGAGTTGCTAGTATCTTCCCCTCTGATATTACTTCTCATTTACTCTGTATATATATATATATATATATATGGTGCCATTTCCCCTCCTTTCTTTATATCCCCAAGTACATAGCATAGTTTGTTTATCAAGTATTTAAGTATTCATCCCATTTAAGTATTTAAGTATTCATCCCATTTAGAACCATCACACATCTTTCCATTGTTTTGGGGCAATCTATAATATTTATTCTTCAGAGATCATTGCTATTCTATTATTTACAGCTATCTAGAATCACTCAGAAAAGAGCTGTATTTTTAAAAAAGAACTTTGTCAGTGGGGAACTGTTTGGGATCCTTGAAAGTGCTATATAATTTCCTCAGCCCTTTTGTTTCTCTCATATTCAAGCTCAACATGGCCTACTTTAAGTTGGGCCCTACCCAAACCTCCCACTTTTCAATCCTTTTATTTTTTTATCAGGTTTCCCCATTTCTAGACTCTCATCTCTCCAATGAAGAAGCTTCTTGTAGTCTATGAACTTGCTTTTTAAATATTTTGATAATTGTATTTTAACATGCTTTGTAATCCAATGTGCTTTACTTTACAGATTTAAAGACATTATTCCAAGAAGGTCCATCCATAGGCTTCACTAAACTGCAAAAGGGGTCCATGAAACAAACAAAAAAAAAGGTTAAGAACCTCCTAATCTCAATAGTTTAAAGATCAAAGTTACCAGCTATAAGATTTATTTACAGGGTCACAATTAATAAAATAAGATAGAAATCATTATTTACATTCTAGCTATGGGAAAAATCATTGCCAAAGTTGCCTGTTACCCTCACTCCAGTTCCTGAATTCTGAAAACACAGTTCTCCCCACCTGTTTCATTTCAGGAGAGCAGCTAACATCTTTCAAGAATTCTTCTAATAATATTTCTGCACAAGACATTAGTTTAATATTCCCCTAAAAAATAAATCTCTTCGTTCTCTTTCTCTCAATCTCTTTTTAGCCCTAATGGGTTATATCTTTGCCAGATCACTAGTCTCTCAAGATTAAGTTGCCTTTTAGAAATACAATAATATTGTTACCCCCAGGGAGCACTATTTAAGAGGCTTGACTAAGGTCAGCCTGGGATTTTTTGGTTTTGTCCTAGTCCTAGAAACTTTTCTCAGACCACACCTTCCTCCTTCCATTGGGTCATGCATGGGCCATGACATTTCCTTGGTTCATACTTCTACTCCACATCTCATTCCTGAAGCTGGAAGTCACTGCCTACTGGTAATGGGTACAAAGTTATGTAGGTCATTGATCTCTGTTATTGTGTCACTTATAGTAATTACTGAAAAATCAAAACCATAATACTCTCATTCAGCTCAGTCTCAAGGTGGGGGTGGGAAACCCTTGTACCCACAAAAAAATGGACAAACAAAAAATGGTTGAGCTTTGTGCTCAGGTTTTTGGATTTGGGTTGCTTGCTTTTTTGTTTTTTTGGGGGTTTTTTTGGTTCTTCTTCACAACCTTATGTGTTTGTGAATGAACACCTACGAGAGTCTCTCTCCCAGCACAGGGAAAAAACCAGTCATCCAATGGAAACTACAATTCCCAGAATTAACACAAGTAACCACCTGAGGGGGAAGTTGAAGTTTAAATGTCCAGTTATATCAGTATGTACATTGTGTGTTCATTTTGTGTGTATGTGTGTGCATGCACATGTGTGAGAGTGTATCCTATGGGCTTCTTGGTAGTCTGGTTAAAGCCTCTTCTAAAAATAACATTTAAATGCATAAAATAGAATATGTAAAATTGTAAAGAAAATCAATTATATTGAAATACTTATGTAAATTTTCTTCCTCCAAGTTCACAGACCCCTTGAAATGTATTTAAGGTCTCCTTAAGGGTTAATGGACCCCTGGTACGGATTCTACAGATAATCCCTTTTCCATTTAAATTTTGTTTAGGATATCCTCTACAATGGTAGAAAATACTTTGTATATGGTAGAAATAAGAATAAGGACTGGATAGGGAAATACCTCTACCGGTGTAGAACAGTACCTTATTTTCACCTTACAGTATTAGAGAATTGTTCCATGAATTGTGAAGTTAAGTAACTTCCACAGCTAATATGTGTCAGAAGTGGGACTTGAATCCAGGTGTGTTACCTCTCTATATGCTTCAAGTCCCAGCTTAAGTTCCACCTCCTGCAGGAAGCCCTTCCCAATACCCCTTAGAGTGCCATCGCTCTGTGATCATTCCAATCAACCTTGTTTATTTCTTGTTTGTATGCTGTCTTTCTCATTAGGCTGTGAGCTCCCTGGGAGCAAGAATTGCCTTTTGCCTTTTCTCATATCCCCATTGCTTAGAACGATGCCTAGCACACAGTAGGAGCTTAATAAATTCCTGTTGTCTCTCTGTGTAGCATATGCTGTACAAAGTTTGTTGAATTGATAAAGCTGAATGTTCCTGTGCTTTGAGTTAACTTTCAAAATTATGGTAAAAATAATACTTGTCTGTGCTGTGAGAATGACAGAAAGCATGTCTGAAAAGTTTTGAGCACTCCAGAGTTGTGAGTTCTTTGGCAAACATTCATCATTCTTATAAAGAAACTATATACATACTATATTTCTTATATCACCATGGCAGCCCTAAGACAGCAAGTAAGTTACAAGGACAAACTCCTTCTAAATGACTATGTCAGCTTTGTAGATGACAGCTGTAGTTATAGCTACCTCCTCTATCCCAAGAGTCAAATGAAACTAGAATGTTCCCAATGTGTTGTTCAATACCATAGTTGGCAAATTAATTACAATTATTTCAAAAGATTTTAAAAGAACAGAACTCTGTTAAAGGATCTTGATTTACAAAATATTTTACAAACTACTTTTCTCACAGTAAGTGGACTAGGAAATCTCAAATGATACCTTCAAACAGGAATAATGCTTCATATTTATGTAGACCTTTGAAGTTTTCAACACATTTTGCCTACTTCATTCCACTTGAAACCACACTGGAATTAGTGGCATTTTACAGACTTATTTTACAGAGGAAAAACCTGAGGCTGAGACAGAGTGAGACAGGATCACACAGGAAGTCAGTGTCCGAGGTGGGACTGAAATCCAGACCTTTCTGATTTCATGTCCAGTCTCATACCCACTATGTGAAGCTGCTTAGAACATTCTCTAAGGTTAAAGTAGAACCTACTAGTATTATCCATTTTACAGATGAGGAAACAAAGGCTTGGGGAGATTATGCAATTTAGAATCAGAGACTCTTCAAAGTGGAAGAGATCATAAAGATTAGGACTTGTCCGCTAATCCTCAGCTGCTACATTTTTGGTCTAGGATTTCAGCCCAGGTATCCTGAGCTCAGATTCAATGTTCTTTCCTCTACATCACTTTGCATTTTAGGGACTTGATCTACATGTTGATGTTGCTACTTTTACTAATTGTTTAATGTAGGCAGTGTATAAGTAGGCAGTGCCTTAGGTCTTCATTGCCATTCATTGATTAAGCTTTGTCCTGGCACTGACATTTTCTCCATGTATAAAATATAAGGCTGTGACAGATACTGCATATCATCTCCCTGACTCTGCACTGGTCATTCCCCCATACCTGTAATGCGCTCCTTCCTCACTACCACTTGATAGGATCTTTGGTGTCCTTGAAGCATCACATATGACAAATTCTGGTTCCATATCTGTGACTGCCTTCCATTCGTTGTTCTTATTTTGTATTTATTCCATATATGCTTATATATGTACTTCTCTCTCTCAATAAAATGTAGGCTCCTTGAGAGCAGAGACTGTTTCATTTTTATCTTTGAATCTCTAGTGCCTAGCACGGTGCCTGGCACATAGAAGGCACTTAAAATGTTTGTTGATCAATGAATTTAATGACAGTATCTAGGTATATAGCTTTTACATTAATACTCCTCATGTGAGGATTCCTCATTGCAGGCTCTCTGTTGTTTATTAAAGCATACTTATTTAGAAGGCATGATTAGATAAATTAATGATTACATAGAAATTCATGATTAGATCACCTCGGGTTTCTTCCCACTCCAAGACTCTCTTAGATGGCAGGGTCCTTGAGGACATGGACTGTCTTACACCTCTTTTTTATATTTCCCAGCACATAGCACAGTGCCTTGTACGTAGTTGGTGTTTAATAAATATTTATTGACCAACTGACTTAATTGTGCATGTTTACACACACACACACACACACACACACACACACACACACACACACACACACACATGCATATGTCCCTGAATCAGTAAAGTGAGCAAGCCCACAAAGTACCTTAATCAGCAAACTTCCTACTTGTTAAGTGAAGTGCCTTTTCTACTTACTGATGGCTCTTAGAAAGCTCAGTTTCTTTCAGGGCTAAACTGAGGTGTTACCTTTTATGGAAACTGCTTCCTAATCCTAGTTGGTGCTCTCACACACCTGAAATCACCTTGTCTTTGTCCCCAGTAGAATGAAAACTCCTTGAGGGTAGAAATTATCCCTCCTGTTGTCTTTGTCGCCCTCCCTCCTTTCTCCAAAGCCCACCCTAGCACTGTTGACTTCCATATAGTAAGTGCTTAGACAGTATTGTTGAATTAGGAGTAACTGAATCAATCCTGTGGTAGAAGGCTCCCCATCCAATAGCCGTGAATTCCAAAAAGAATCACAGTAGCTAGCTAGTGCAATATTGGACCCTATGATCTTTTGACAAATACAACAAAACTGGAAGAAGAAGAGCACAACTGGAAAAAGTAACTTGACAACATGTTAATGAGAATGAAAACAGTAACTGAAAGCAACATTTAGTGAGTTTATAAATGTTTCATCTCTTTCTGCCTTGCCATCTTATAGAATTTTAACGATTTAAAGGCAAGGAAAAAGAATAAGAAATAAAGCTCAGGTATTTGTATAAGAAACCAAAATCTTAATTTAAGATTTACCACATACATCCAACTTGATGCTAGCACATGGGATTATGAAGATAAATGCAGATTAAAAGGAAAATACATGGACAGTGTTTGGAGTTATGTTCACATTAATGTTGTTTCTACAATGCTAGCATTTCAAAGTTATACCGAAATTAAAGCTATGCATTTCACAACTGCATTATGAACCAGAAAATCGATTTCTTCACCACTGAAAAAGCAGCTAACCTAGAAAGATGCATTTTAAAATGTTCTTGATTGTTCCCAAGATGGTACCAGTAGCAGATCAAAGTCTCTTTAAAAAAAAAAAAAAAAGGTCAGTCAGGCTTTTAAAATTCCATTTTCTGCTCTGTTGCAGATTTAACAAACAGGTTTTCAATATGCAAACAAAAGATGGCCCCTGGTTATACAAATTCATAGGTGTTGTTTTAACACCTTCCTGAGACCTTAATCTACAATTTATTTTCTTCATTATAGGTGCAGCGACTGCATTGGGAATGACTTTTCATTCAAAAGAGCACATTGGATTTATTTCTCCAGCATAAGGAAAACTAGAAAATAATGTGAAAAATAGCTTATGGGATAGATACTAATCACTCTTTGGAAGTTTTTTTCTCTTCTTAGATATTGAAACAGGGTTGAATATTTAATTTACTCCCGTATTATCTCCTTTAGCACACAGCACATCTCCAGGTGACAAAGACATTACTTTCCCCATGTTGTTGGCTACTGCTACAACAGAAACCAATTCTGCTTTTGTGGAAACATTTCTTAAAAATGAGTACTGAATATTTGTGTTAGCAAGCACCATAACACATGCAGGATGGCCTGCTAGCACAAGTTCTTTGATCTGCTTTATAAAAGAAAGACAGCTTCAAAGAGCTTAGCAATCCTTTAATTAAACATATATAAGTCATTCACTATTTCAGGGAAAGGCCAACACCCTGAATGTGAAGACAAACAGAGAAACATAGAGAAATTAGCACAGAGATTCAACAGACAGGGCTCCTACTGTCTGAATAAAGTAATACAACCACCTATATACACCACTGAATTGGGAGAGCACAAACCTCTGAGTAGGCAGGGGTCTTTTAACAAACAACTACTCAGAGTCCCGTCCAGAAAATCAAAAAATCCTTCTCATAAATGAACCTCCCCAAAGCAAAATACCAACTTCCCAGTACATGTAACAAAACTCGAGTCCTGATTGACCAGTAGGTACAAAACCTACATGACTCAGCACAGCTGTGAACCATTAGGGTTCGAAGGAGAGTGAGCCTTCAGATGTTTTCAATGAGCCTGGGAAACTAAACTCCAAAAAGAAACCAACGAACATCCCACTTTACTTGCTCTTAAAATATTGCATTCAGTTTAAGCAGGACAACTTGAATGTTCTTTTCCCCTCTTGACATCTTCCTTCCCTCCCCGCCCCCACCAGTATCTTCATTTAAAAAATTAATTTATTTTCCTTTTAATATGTGGAACACAACAAATATTTCCATAACATAGTATAATAAAAAAAGATAGCTGCACATGAAACTTTAAATCTATTGTGTACAACTTTCAATTCCTTTTAATATATATAATTAAGTTACTATGTAGATTTGTTTGTTTTCCTTTTTTCTTCCCTTTCCCCTGCCCTAGAGATAACTACCATTAGACAAAATAGGTACACATATATAAAATTATTCTATAAACACTTCTATTTTTCAGCTCTTTCTCTGGATTCAGATAATATTTTTCTTCATATGTCCTTTATGTTTAATTTGTGTATTTATTAATAGTCAAAATGATTTAGTTGCTCAAAGTTGTTCTTAACATTGCTGTACTATCTACGTTGTTCTCTTGGTTCTGCCCACTTTGCTCTTTACCACTCCATGCAAGTCTGTCCATGCCTTTCTAAGAATATTGATCTCGTCATTTCTTATAGCACTGTACTGTTCCTTCACAATCATATACCACAACTTGTCCAGTCATTCTCCAGTTGATGGGCATCCCTGCAATGTGTAGTTCTTTGCCACCACAAAGAGAGCTGATATAAACTTCCCATTTACATTCAAAGTTATAATGACTATTTGTGAATTTCCCTAAATCACTTTAAATGAAGTTTTGAACAGCTTTTAATAATTGATTCACAATTATTCACAAAATGATTGATTCATGCTCAACTAACTCACAACCAATCAGATCTATTCCTTTGCCTGCAGATGGTGTGACCTATTGCTATGAGGTGAGAAGGGGACAGATAAAGCTGAGGAGTCTGTGTACAACAAGCACATCCTGAGGAATGCTTTTTGGCATGAGACTGTGGCAACTACACACTCATCCCCTAAACAAATTTCTTTTCAAGAGGATCTCTTTAGTCCCAGTGGCCATAACTAGGAATGGTGAGCGAAAGTAGTAGAAAGGCAGTCTTTATCTAAATGTAAAGAAAAAATTTATTTGTCATTAGAACTATTCAGAACTGGGATAGGCTGCCTTAAGGAGGCTTTTAAGCAAAGACTGGATGACCATTTGTCAGAGATATTATAAAAGAGATTCTTGTTTAGGTAAGGGTTGCAGTGACATAAGCTTTCTGGGAAAAAATTTAAGCATACACACTTTTGAGTTTAACAATTTATCATTAACTTTTTCTCCATGACTTTCTTAACTGTAGACAATCAACAAAATTAAATTTTAAAATATATATATAAGCCACAACCACAGTGTGAGGAATTTTTCTGATAGACTAAGTCCTTCACAGCAATGCAAGGACCTAAAAAATTCCCAATGGACTTTTGAGGCAAATTACCTTCCACATCCAGAGAAAGAATTACGGAATTGGATCACAGAATGAAGCAGACCATTTTCTTTTGTGTTATGTTTTGTTTTGTTTTGTTTTATGGTCTCTTCTAGTCATTTTAATACTTCCATTCAACATGACTATGGTGAAATTGTATTTAATAGGAATGTATGTGTAGAACCTATATAAGATTGCAAGTCATCTTGGGAAGGAAGTGGGGAGGGAGGGTGGAAAGAGGGGGAGGGAGGGGCAAAATCCAAGATATATGGAAGTGATTATAGAACACTGAAAACAAATAAAATAATTATTAATAAATAAATTATATATATGTATATATATGCCCTGATTTGTAGCATTTGCCACTTTCCATGATGTAAATAATCACTGAAAATTTAATAATTGGCTCTCACAACTAGCATTCTCCTACGTGGGTACAACGAGGAGAATAGACTCAGAGTCAGAAGGGTCCTCAGAGGCCGTCTGTTCAGTCCTTTCCTTTTACAGAGGAGGAAAACATAAAAGTCCATAGAGGTTAAGTAATTTGCCCCAGTTGGCACAAGGTGAGAGGTGAGATTTGAACTAAAGTCCTTTGACTCTAAAGCTAGGGTTCTTTCCACTAAACATAATGTGATAGCCTTCAAGGTCCCTTCCAACTCCAGGAGTCTGGAATTGTGTGATAGCTCCAAACACTAACACACGTGCCAGTAGAAATCCAGGTCTCCAACCCAACAAGACCTCAAGAGGAAAAGACATTGAACATGGAATCAGGGGACCTAGATTTGGTCCTGATTCTGTCATTTACTAATGGAGTAGGCAAGTCATTTTATGTCACAAAGCTTGAGTTTCCTCATTTGTAAAACAAAGATGATGAAATGTGACCACAACAAAAATATATATCCCATTATATATAATAATGTTACATTATCATTTATATATTTTATTGTATATTATGCTTATATACATATATATGTATTTATATGTATGTATAGATTTACATTTATGATCCCATTCAATCCTTACCACAATCCTCTAAGGTAAGTATTATTATCTGTCTTTTTTTAGGTAAAGAAACTGAGGCAGTCAGAGGTTAAGTAACATGTCAGGGTCACACAGCTAGTACATAACTGAAACACGACTTGAACTCAGGTTTTCCTGACTCCAAATCCAGAACTATCCAATGAGCTAATCCATTATCTCAAAAGGGGTTTTGAGAGGATAGCCAAAAAAGACAATATTTAGTTATCTGTAAGAATAGATACTCTGGCAAGGTTATGTTCTTTCATTTTCATCCTAAATCAGGTAGCTCACCATGATCCCTAATGAGAGGGACAAGTTGAGAGGGTGCTTACCCAGGGAAAGTGATAATGAAACCTATTTCTCAGCATCTCTCTAATTGCATTTCAAAAGCCAACACAAATACATTATGTGGTTTTAGGTTATTTTCATTTCTGTTCCTTTCCCTTACCACAGATTATGAACTTAAACATCAGGCAACATGAATGTGTCAATACACAAAAAAAAAAAATAAAAAGAGGATTGTTTAGGAAACTGTGAAACTTATTATGTACAGTATGAGTTTTTAAAGTATGCATTATATTTAACAGAGTAATAACAAGACTGAATGCTTGTCTGTGCTTCCCTCTTCTTTCCCATGTATTGTTTAATGTTTCATTAATGATCTATTCTTTATCTTCTTTTTTTTGCGACCCTATCCCTACTTACCAATTCCCTACAACTTGAAATAGAAGACCTCCTTGTAACAAATAAATATAGCAAAAAAAAATGGCCATGTCTGAATGTGATTACATCATTCTCTACCTCTAGTCTATTACATCCATGCCAAGAGGAAGGAATTATGCTTCATCATGAGTCTTCTGACATCATGACTCGTCACTGTATTGATCAGAATTTTGAAGTCTTTCAAAGTTCTTTTCCTTTGCATATTTGTTGTGTAAACTATTCTCCTGTTTCTACTCACTTCATTTTGCTTTAGTCTGCACAAGCTTTAACAGGTTTTTTTTCTGAATCTATCATATTCATTTCTTAAGCAAAATAATATTATGTTACATTCATATAACTTAGTTTGCATAGCCGCTTCCCATTTGATGGATACTTCTTTAATTTCCAGTTCTTTCCAAGAACAGAAAGAGTTCTGCTATAATTATTTTGGTGTCTATGAGTCTTTTCCCTCTCACCTCTTTCTGGTAAATGTCTGATAGATGTATCAATGGTTATATACAGTTTATCAATTTTTAAATTATAACTCCAAATTGTTTTCCATCATTGGCAGATCAATTCATAGTTCCATCAACAGTGCATTAATGCACCCATCCTCTTATAGTCCTTCCAAAATGACCATTTTTAATCTTCTTTTCATCTTTGTCAATATGCCAGGTGTCAGGTGGAATGTCGGAATTTGCATATATATTATTAGTAATAATTTTCATTTCGAGTATAAGTAGTAATTTGAAACATTTTAATATGTTTCTGGATATATTTAATTTCTTCATTTGAAATCTGCTTCTTCATAGTCTTTGACCACTTACCTATTAGAGAATGACATATATGTGTACATATGTGTGTATTCTATACAACAGATACTTTCTCACTGTGCTGGAGAAAGGTAGAATAGAGATATGAAAATATGACACATACATAGTTACAGAATGTCAGACTGTGAAGGGACCTTAGATATCATTTAGTTCAAGTCCCTGATTTTATAGATAAGGAAACTGAAGCTAAGGAAGGTGAATGTGACCTTTGACTTACTTTTATTTGGACTGAACTCCTAATAAAACATTTTTTCATTCTATGGAAATACTTCTATCCCTTGGTACCAGTGTCCTAGCACACTCCAGTTTAAGTCAACCTCCAAAGTCATGCTGAATTAGATTGTGAATCTAGTTGCATAGCTTATAAACATATCACTCATTTCTAAAAGCTTACCTAGCAAAATGAAACGCTATTACGTTGGATTAAAGGCAATCTGAAGACTTAAACTAAAGTGGGAGGAACTTCAATTAAGTTTTTTTATTTTTTTATTTTTTTTATTTTGTAATGTTTAACAATCACTGCCATACAATTGTGATTTTATCCCCCCCACCTACCCCCCACTCCTCCCCTCCCTCCCCACGACTGCATACAATTCTGTATAGATTCTACATATACTTTCCTATTGAGTATATTTTCACTATAGTCATGCTATGTAGTCAGACTAAGATAAATGAAAGAAATCGTATAACAAATCAGAACATGATACACAAACACATACACATACACAAACATGATCTGCTACAATATGTGAGTGACTTCCATATTTCTCTCTCTGAGTGTGTCAGGCATTTTGCCTTGAGATCCTCCATTGGGATTTTTTTTTTTTTTTTTTTTGGTAAGAAGTTCTTGTGTTATTACAAAAATCTAAGTCTACCAGAAAAAACTCTCACACACTGTGGTTGTTGCTGTGCATAAAGTTCTCCTGGTTCTGCTCCTTTCACTCAGCATCAGGTCATATAAGTCCTTCCAGGCCTCTCTGAAGTCTTCTTGTTCATCATTTCTTATGGCACAATAGTACTCCATTACATTCATATACCATAATTTATTCAGCCATTCCCCAATTGATGGACATCCCCTTGACTTCCAGTTTTTGGCAACTACATAGAGTGCTGCTATAAATATTTTTGTACATGTGGGACCCTTTCCCATTTTTATGATCTCTTGGGGATACAGTCCTAGTAGCAATATTGCTGGGTCAAAGGGTATGCACATTTTTGTAGCCCTTTGGGCATAGTTCCAAATTGCTCTCCAGAATGGTTGGATGCGCTCGCAGCTCCACCAACAATGAATTAGTGTTCCAACTTTCCCACATCCTCTCCAGCATTTATCATTTTCTTGTTCTGTCATGTTTGCCAATCTTATAGGTGTGATGTGGTACCTCAGAGTTGTTTTGATTTGCATCTCTCTAACCAATAGTGATTTAGAGCATTTTTTCATATGATTATAGATAGCCTTAACCTCTTCCTCTGAAAATTGCCTGTTCATATCCTTTGACCATTTATCAATTGGGGAATGACTTGTATGATTATACATTTGGATCAGTTCTCTATATATTCTAGAAATGAGGCCTTTATCCCCGAGCTTAGCTGTAAAAATTCTTTCCCAATTTACTACATCCCTCCGGATTTTGGTTGCATTGGGTTTGGTTGTGCAAAAACTTCTCAGTTTAATGTAATCAAAGTTATCCATTTTGCATTTCATAATGCATTCTATCTCTCCTTTAGTAAAGAATTCTTCCCTTCCCCATAGATCTGATAAATACATTATTCCTTGCTTCTCCAGTTTATTCATGGTATCAATCTTTATACCTAAATCATGTACCCATTTGGACTTTATTCTTGTGTACGGTGTCAGGTATGGGTCTATGCCTAATTTCCGCCACTCTGTTATCCAGTTTTCCCAGCAATTTTTGTCAAACAATGAGTTCTTATCCCAGAAGCTGGGGTCCTTGGGTTTATCAAACAGAAGGTTGCTATATTCCTTGCCTACTGCATCTTGAGTGCCAAGTCTATTCCACTTGTCTACCTCTCTGTTTCTTAGCCAATACCAAGTGGTTTTGATAATTGCTGCTTTATAGTACAGTTTGAGGTCTGGTAGCGCTAGGCCACCTTCCCAAGCATTTCTTTTCATTAGTCCCTTTGATATTCTGGACCTTTTGTTTTTCCAAATGAATTTTGATATTATTTTGTCCAGCTCTAGAAAGTAATTGTCTGATAGTTTAATTGGTATGGCTCTAAATAAGTATATTAATTTGGGTAGAATTGTCATTTTTATTATATTAGCACGGCCTATCCATGAGCAACTAATGTTTTTCCACTTACTTAAATCTGACTTTATTGTGCAAAAAGTGTCTTGTAATTGTGTTCATATAATCCCTGGGTTTGTTTTGGCAGGTAGACTCCTAAGTATTTTATACTGTCTACCCTAACTTTAAATGGGATTTCTCTTTCTATCTCTTGCTGTTGGACTTTGTTGCTAATATATAGGAATGCAGAAGATTTGTGTGGGTTTATTTTGTACCCTGCAACTTTGCCAAAGTTGTTTATTAATTCAAGTAATTTTTTACTTGAATCTCTGGGATTCTCTAGGTAAATCATCATATCATTTGCAAAGAGTGATAATTTAGTTTCTTCTTTGGCTATTTTAATTCCTTGGATATCTTTATCTTGTCTAATTGCTACAGCTAACATTTCTAGTACCATATTAAATAATAGTGGTGATAATGGACAACCTTGTTTCACCCCTGATCTTATTGGGAATGCATCTAGCTTATCCCCATTGCATATAATGCTTGCTGAAGGTTTAAGATAGATACTGCTTATTATTTTATGGAAAGTTCCCTTTATTCCTACATTCTCCAATGTTTTTAGTAGGAATGGATGTTGTATTTTGTCAAAAGCTTTTTCAGCATCTATTGAGATAATCATGTGGTTTTTGTTAGTTTTGTTGTTGATGTGATCGATAATGCTAATAGTTTTCCTAATATTGAACCAGCCCTGTAGTCCTGGTATGAATCCTACCTGATCATAATGTATTAATCTCGTGATAAGATGCTGTATTCGTTTTGCTAGAATCTTATTTAAAATTTTTGCATCTATATTCTTTAGGGAAATTGGTCTATAATTTTCTTTCTCTGTTTTGTCTCTTCCTGGTTTGGGTATCAAAACCATATTTGTATCATAGAAAGAATTTGGGAGGACTCCTTCTTCTCCAATTTTCAAGAATAGTGTATGTAGTATTGGAATTAACTGTTCTTTAAATGTTTGATAGAATTCACTTGTGAATCCATCTGGCCCTGGAGATTTTTTCCTAGTGAGTTCATTGATGGCTTGTTCAATTTCTATTTCTGAGATGGGGTTGTTTAAGTATTCAACTTCCTCTTCTGTTAATCTGGGCAATTTGTATTTTTTAAAATATTCATCCATCTCGTTTAGATTATCGAATTTGTGGGCATAAAGTTGGGCAAAGTAGTTTCTAATTATTGTTTTAATTTCCTCCTCATTGGAGGTGAGTTCACCCCTTTCATTTTTAATATTAGTAATTTGGTTTTCTTCTTTCTTTTTTTTGATCAGATTGACCAAAGGTTTATCAATTTTATTAGTTTTTTCATAAAACCAACTATTGGTTTTATTTATTAATTCAATAGTTTTCTTAATTTCAATTTTATTAATCTCTCCTTTGGTTTTCAGTATTTCTAATTTGGTATTTACTTGGGGATTTTCAATTTGTTCTTTTTCTAGCTTTTTCAACTGCAAGCCTAAGTCATTGATCTCCTCTTTCTCTATTTTATTTATGTAAGCATTCAGAGATATAAAACTTCCCCTAATAACTGCTTTTGCAGTATCCCATAAGGTTTGGTGTGTTGTCTCACTATTGTCATTCTCTCGAATGAAATTGTTGATTGTTTCTATGATTTCTTCTTTAACCCAACCCTTCTTTAGAATTAGATTATTCAGTTTCCAATTGATTTTTGGTTTCTCTTTCCATGGCTTTTTATTACATGTAATTTTTAATGCATTATGATCTGAAAAGGATGCATTGATTATCTCTACCTTTCTGCACTGGATTGTGAGATTTTTATGTCCTAGTACATGGTCAATTTTTGTAAATGTTCCATGTACCGCTGAGAAAAAAGTATATTCCTTTCTATTCCCATTTAATTTTCTCCAAAGATCTATCATATCTACCTTATCCAGAGTTTTATTTACCTCCTTAACCTCTTTCTTGTTTATTTTGAGGTTGGATTTATCGAGTTCAGAGAGGGGGAGGTTGAGGTCCCCCACTAGTATAGTTTTGCTATCAATTTCTTCCTTCAACTCCCCCAACCTCTCCTCTAAGAATCTGGATGCTATACCACTTGGAGCATACATGTTTAGTAATGATATTGCTTCATTGTCTATGGTGCCTTTTAGCAGGATATAGTTTCCATCCTTATCTCTTTTGATTAGATCTATTTCTGCTTTTGCTTTGTCTGAGATTAGGATTGCTACTCCTGCCTTTCTTACATGAGCTGAAGCACTATATATTCTGCTCCATCCTTTGACCTTTATCCTATGTGTATCCCCCCGTTTCAAATGTGTTTCTTGTGAGCAGCATATTGTTGGATTATGGCTTTTAATCCATTCTGCTATCCGTCTCCGTTTTATGGGAGAGTTCATTCCATTCACATTCACAGTTATGATTACAATCTGTGTATTTCCCTCCAACCTCTTTCCCACCATTTGTGCTTTTAACTCTCCCGTCTCCCTTCCCCTCCTCAATAGTATTCACTTTTCTCCCCCTCCTCCTGCAGCCTTCCCCTCCTTCTTTTGACCCCCCTCCCTTTTAGTCCCCTTTACTCTTATTGCTTCTTTCCTCCCTTTTAGCCACCCTCCCCTTTCTTCCCCCTTCCCCTCCTACTACCTATAGAGCTAGTTAGGCTTATCTACTTAAGATTATTGTTCCCTCCTTTGAACAAATCAGATGAGAGTACCTCTCAAACAATGCTCATCTCCCTCCCCTCCTTCCCTCTACTATAGTTTTGTACTTCTTCCTGTGATATAATTTGTTATTTTCTGCTTCCCCCTTTCCACACCTCCTATTACATTCCCTTCTCATACTTAAATCATATTTTTGACATGACATCATTTACTTTATGCCTGTTCCCTCTACATATATCCCTTTTATCATAATAGCTGCACAGTTCTCAAGATTAACAGGTATCATCTTCCTTTATAGGGAGGTAAACAGTTTGCCCTAATTGAGTAGCTAGTTTTTGTTTTTGTTTTTTCCCCTCTGTTTACCTTTTTATGATTCTCTTGAGACCTGCATTTGAAGATCAAATTGTCTATTGAGTTCTGGCGTTTTGTTCAGGAAGCTCTGGAAATCCCTTATTTCATTGAATGACTTTCTCCTTGCCTGAAATGTTATGCTGAACTTTGCTGGGTAGTTGATCCTTGGTTGAAGTCCCAACTCCTTTGCCTTACGGAATATTGGGTTCCAATTCTTTCGATCTTTTAATGTAGAAGCTGCAAGGTCCTGTGTGATCCTGACTGTGTGTCCTTGATATTTGAATTGTTTCTTTCTGGCTGCTTGTAGTATTTTCTCCTTCACTTGATAGCTCCGGAATTTGGCAACTATATTTCTTGGGGTTTTGAGTTTGGGATCCCTTTCGGGAGGGGAACGGTGGATTCTTTCGATGACTATTTTGCCCTCTGAGTCTAGTACTTCTGGACAGTTTTCCTTGATGATTTCCTGGAAGATATTGTCCAGACTCTTTTCTTCATCATGGGTTTCTGGCAGGCCAATAATTCTTAGATTTTCTCTCCTGGATCTATTTTCCAGGTCAGTTGTTTTTCCAATTAAATATTTTACATTTTCTTTTATCTTTTCATTCTTTAGATTTTGTTTGACTGATTCTTGTTGCCTCATTGAGTCATTAGTTTCTACTTGCCCAATTCTGATCTTCATCGTAGTGTTTTCTTCAGTTAGCTTTTCCATCTCCTTTTCCATCTGACCAATTTTTCCCTTTAAGGAGCTATTTTCTCCATTTAATTTTTGTACTTCTTTTTCCATTCGACCAATTTTCCCAGTTAGGTTTTGGGTTTCCTTTTCCATCTGATCAATTTTCCCAATTAGGTTTTGGGTTTCCTGTTCCATTTGATTAGCTCTTCCTTTTAGGGAATTATTCTCTCCAGTTAGTTTTTGAACTTCCTTTCCATTTCTTCAATTTTCTTTTTCAGGGTGATGTTCTCATCAGTGAATTCTTTTTTTATAGTTTTAAAATCATTGGCCAGTTTTTCTTTTATATCCTTCTTCAGACGTTCCAGGTAATCTAGTTGTGCTTGCGAGAAATTCATAGTCCCATCTGAGGTTTCAGATGGAAGTACAGTCTCAGCTCTAACCTCTTTGGTGTTTGTGTTTTGGTCCTTATCCCCATAGAAAGATTCTATGGTTTTTTCACTTTTCGTCTGCTTTTTCCGATTCATAATGTTGGCTGAGTGTTGTAGCTTTTGGTTCTTTCAGTCAGAAGGTACAGATCTTTAAGTTGAGCTGATGTGTGTCTAGGCTAAAAGCAGGCTTTTGTTTTTTGTTTCCCTGATCAACCCTGGGGTTAGCTTGTTAGGTATGTGGGAGGGGTGGTCTGTCCTCAGGATATCTCCTCAGCTGACTTGAGGCAAAGGCAAGGTCAGGGGATGGTGATCCCAGCTTCCCTATTGTCTTCCCTTTTCCCCTGGAGGGCTGGGGCACACCTAGAAGCTAATGCGTGTTCCCGCCCCTCCTGGGGCTCGTCTCCCGGCTCTGAGGCTTGCCTGGGTCTCAGTGCGAATTTTCTCTGCCCTGGGTCATCTGTCCCTCCAGCTGTCTCTTCTACCGTAGGAAGAATCCCCCTTTGCCACTTTTCCAGCCTCTGGTGTTATGAGACCACCCGCCCCCTTCTGCTGTTCCCACTGATCCAGGATTAATCTGGGGAAGAATTTTATGGTTCCCTCACGGTCATCAGGGGGGAGGAGAGAGCACTTACTGATCACTCTGCCATCCCAGTTCCTGGAAGTTCAAGTAGTGACCCACCGAAGTCCGTCTTCAGGCTGAAGATTTCAAGGGCTGCTGCGCTGATGTCTGGCACTCAGCGGCTCTCACCGGCTAGGCCTGGCTTATCTCCTGCTCCGCTGGTCTCGCCCGCCCCTCTCGGGCTCCTCTGGTCCCCTCCGCCCTGCCGCGCCGACCGACCGCGCTGCGCTGTGCGCCAGGGTCTTACCCCCGCGGAACAGATCCCTCCCGTGGACCCTCCGGTCCAGCCTGGGCTCCGAATCTGTCAAAGTCCGTCACCCACTGGATTCTACACCTCCAAAGTCTGGTCAGACTCTCCCCCCGGAGATATCCAGAGGAGTTTTTCCAGGAGCTTAGGTGAGTCGTTGCTTTCACTCCGCCATCTTGGCTCTGCCCCCAATTAAGTTTTTAAAACAGTTTTCTAACACATCTGCTTTGAGGAAATTATACAATGGTTAATTGGAAAACCATAGTGAATGGGCCTTGCCCCAGTGCAGGGAGGGAAGGGGGACTTAGACATTTATCTTGTTAGATACCTCACTCTTGGTTTTCCTGATTTTCTGTGTGCTGCTATTGCTTTAGTGGAAATCAGTACTTCCTTGCTAATTCATTGGAGTAATTCTGCTGCTGCCAAGTAAACTGAGAATCAAACCAACATAATGTCACTGAAAACAGACTTCTGTGGGTCATTGAAGTTGAAGCCAGTTTGGGTTTCCATTTCATAGTGAAGTGAGTTTTGACAATCATGGTTTTTGGAAAACCTAGAAGAAGCAATCCACATGTGGCTATGTGACCAATGATGACCAAGGAAATACTACTGCTTTTCACTGAACCACTTAACAACCAGAAAACTAACAGATTGGATAATCAGCATTTTGAATCATGTGAAAGGCAACTTTTGCTTTTGAAAGATGGTTGAAGCATCTTCCCAAGGAGTATGTGTATTGGTGGATGGAAGAGTAGGGAAACATGTGACTCCAGGATTTTAAATCTATATGTAATATCATTTATCCAATATGGTAAAGAAGGATGGAATAATGGGATAAATGAGATATCTTCAGTTTTCTAGTGAGTGTGAATAACATATACCACAAATGAAAGAACTATACAGCTTCTTAAAGTCATATAGTAAGATAAATTTAAAAAAAATTAAATTGGACTTAAATAAGAAACTTAAAAGATTCTAACCTAATGCTAATCCTTGGTGACTTATATGTCTGGATATCTCTACAAATTCTAGTTTATGCTCTTATTTTAGAAAAGAGAAATATATCTAAGAGGAAATATAGATGAAACATAATTATATCAATTTCCACCATATCAGGTGGGACAGGGACAAGAGCTCTGATTTCATTGGTATAGGGACTTCCCTAGTAAACTTCCACCAATGCAGATTTGTACTTATTTTACAATTTACAGACTTAACGTGTGCCTAGAACTCTACCAGATTAAATGACACCATGTATGTGTCAGAAACAGGACCCCCAAACCTAATGTCTCTCAGGCTTTGAGGCTAGCTTTATGTCTACTACATTATGCTGTCTCATTATGCAGGTAGTTGGTGTCAGAAGCAGTAAGGAAAAAGGGAAAGAAAAGAGAAAGGGGATCATAGAAGGGAGGGAAGATTAAGGGAGGAGGTGGTCAAAAGTAAAACTCTTTTCAGGAGGGGAAGGAAGAAGGAAGAAACAAAAGCATAAATGGGCGGTGGGTGAGAATAGGATGGAAAGAAAGGCATAGATAGTAATCATAACTGTGAATGTGAGTAGGATGAACTCTCCTATAAAATGGAGGTGGATAGCAGAATGGATTAAAAATTGTAATTCTACAATGTGGTGTTTACAAGAAACACATTTGAAACAGGGGAATACACACAGGGTGGAAAAGGTAAAAGACTGGAGTAGAAAATACTATGTTTCAACTGAAGTTAAAAAAAAAAGCAGAGGTAGCAATCCTAATCTCAGACAAAGCAAAAGCAAAAATAGATCTAATCAAAAGAGATAAGGAAGGAAACTATATCCTGCTAAAAGGCACCATAGACAATAAAGTAATATTACTAAACATATATGTACCAAGTGGTATAGCATCCAAATACTTTTTTTATTAAATTATTTTATTTGTTTTCAATGTTGTACAATCACTTCCATATATCTTAGGCTTTTTTCCCTACCTACCCCATTTTCCCCCCAACCTCCCCACTGTCTCCCTGAGAGGGTGTACAATCTTATATAGGTTCTACCCATACATTCCTATTAAAAGCATTTTTACCTTATGTTGCATAGAAGAATTAAAATGAATAGAAGAAACCATAAAACAAAATGTGATACAAAAGAAAATGGTCTGCTTCATTTTGCAATCCAATTCCATAGTTTTCTCTGAAGGTGGAAGGTGTTTTGCCATTGGAAATTTTTTAAGTCTATACATTTCAATGAAGTACTAAGTCTACCAGAAAAATTCCTCACACATTGTGGTTGTTGTTATGTACAAAGTTCTCCTGGTTCTGCTCCTTTCACTCAGCATCAGTTCATATAAGTCTTCCAAGGTCTCTCTGAAGTCTTCCTGTTCACCATTTCTCATAACACAATAGTATTTCATTACATTCATATACCATAACTTCTTCAGTCATTCCCCAACTGATGGGCATCCCTTTGATTTCCAGTTTTTGGGCACCACAAAGAGAACTGCTATAAATATTCTTGTACATGTGGAACCCTTTCCCATTTCTATGATCCCTTTGGAATACAGTCCCAGAAGCGATATAGCTGGGGCAAAGGGTATGTACATTTTTATAGTCCTTTGGGCATAGTTCCCAATTGATCTCCAGAATAGCTGGATCACCTCACCGCTCCACCAACAATGAATTAGTGTTCCAGCTCTCCCACATCCTCTCCAACATTTATCATCTTCCTGTTTTGTCATATTAACCAATCTGATAGGTATGATGTGGTACCTCAGAGTTGTTGTGATTTGCATCTCTGTAATCAATAGTGATTTAGAGCATTTTTTCATATGACTATAGATAGCTTTAATTTCTTCCTCTGAAAACTGCCTGTTTATATCCTTTGATCATTTATTAATTGGGGAATGACTTGCATTCTTGTACATTTGACTCAGTTCTCTATATATTTTAGTAAAGAGGCCTTTATCATGGACACTCGCAAAAATTCCTTCCCAGTTTTCTGCTTCCTACCTAATCTTGGTTGCATTGGGTTTGTTTGTGCAAAAACTTGTCAATTTAATGTAATCAAAATTATCCATTTTAGCACCCATATTCTTGAAGGAGAAGTTGAGAGTTATAGGAAGAAAGAGATAGCAAAACTATGCTAGTGAGGAATCTCAATCTCTCCCTCTCTGAACTTGATATATCTAACCTGAAAATAAACAAGTAAGAAGATAAGGAGGTGAATAAAATTCTGGAAAAGGTAGATATGATAGACCTCTGGAGAAAACTGAATGAGGATAAAAAGGAATATACCTTTTTCTCAGTGGTACATGGCACATACACAAATATTGACCATGTTCTAGGGCATAAAACCCTCACAATCCAGTGCAGAAAGATAGAAATAGTCAGTGCATCCTTTATATCATGATGCAATAAAAATTATATGTAATAAATGACCATGGAAAGGTAGACCAAAAATTAATTGGAAACTAAATAATCCTAAAGAATGAGTCAAACAACAAATAATAGAAACATCAATAACTTCATTCAAGAGAATGACCAATAATGAGACTACCTGCCAAAACTTATGGGATGCTGCAAAAGCAGTTATTAGGGGAAGTTTTATATTTCTGAATGCTTACATGAATAAAATAGAGAAAAAGGAGATCAATGAATTGGGCATGCAACTGAAAAAGCCAGAAAAAGAATAAATTGAAAATCCCCAATTAAATATCAAATTAGAAATACTGAAAACCAAAGAAGAGACTAATAAAATTGAAATTAAGAAAACTATTGAATTAATAAATAAAACTGGTTTTATGAAAAAAACATTAAAATTGATAAACCTTTGGTCAATTTGATTAAAAAAAAAGAAAGAAGAAAATCAAATTACCAATATCAAAAATGAAATGGGGTGTATTCACCTCCAATGGAGAGGAAATTAAAACAATAATTATAAATTATTTTGCCCAATTGTATGCTCATAAACTTGACAATCTTAGTGAAATGGATGAATGTTTACTACAATATAAATTACCGAGATTGACAGAAGAAGAATTAAAATACTTAAATAACCCCATCTCAGAAAAAGAAATAGAACAAGCCATCAATGAACTCCCTAGGAAAAAAAAACTCCAAGGCCAGATGGAATTACAAGAAAATTCTATCAAACATTTAAAGAATAGTTAATTCCAACACTATATAGACTCTTTGGGAAAATTGATGAAGAAGGAGTCCTACAAAATTATTTTTATGATACAAATATGGTGCTGATACCTAAACTGGAAAGAACCAAAACAAAGAAAGAAAATTATAGACCAATTTCCCTAATGCATAGAGATGCAAAAAATTTAAACAAGATATTAGCAAAAAGATTGCAGCAACTTATCATAAGAACAATACACTTTGATCTAGCAGCACAATTGATCATATCAACAGCAAAACTAACAGAAACCACATAGTTATCTCAATAGATGCAGAAAAGACTTTTGATAAAGTACAACACTCATCCCTATTGAAAAGACTGGAGAGCATAGAAATAGATGGAGCCTTCCTTAAAATAATAAGTAGTATCTACCTAAAATCATCATCAAGCATTACATGTAATGGTGATAAGCTAGATGCATTTCCAATAATATCGGGGGTGAAACAAGGATGTCCATTATCACCACTGTTATTTAACATGGTACTAGAAATGTTAGCTTTACCAATAAGCAAAGAAAAAGAAATAGAAGGAATTAGAATAGGCAAAGAAGAAACTAAATTATCACTCTTTGCAGATGATGTGATGATATAGAGAATCGTAAAGAATCAAGTAAAAAACTACTTGAAATAATAAACAACGTTAGGGAAATGAAATAAATTAATCTGATTTTTAAAAATCTATCTAAAAATTGACAAAAAATTTTAGAGCAATGTTCATTGCCCAATGGACAATTAGGAAAAGAATACAAATAGTCACTAATGGAAGAAACATACATTATTAATAACTACTTATAGAACTACACAAGTTACCTAACAATTAAGAAAAATGTATAATAAAACAATTCTAAAGTGTGATCTTAGACTCATCAAATTGGCAAAGATCTTAAAAGTCATAAAATTAAAATGCAACAGATCTATAGTGAAACAAACTCACTGCTGCAGTGCTGGTTGAACTCTGAACAGGTATGATCTTTTTTGGAAAGCAACCAGGCAATATACAATAAAAAGTACAAAATTGATCATACATTTTTTATCAGATAATCTCATTCTAAAGATTATATCCTAAAAATTTATTAAAAGGAAAAGGAGACATATGCGTATCAAAATAAATATTCATAGAATCTTTATTTTTAATAGCAAAAGAACAAAACTGGAAACAACCTTTATGTTCATGATTTGGGAATGGCTTGACAAATCATTGTTCAGTTGTCATTCTGTGCAGATAATTCCGATATTTACATATCTAACTCTATTCTCTTTTTCCAGTCACACATCATCAGTTGCTTATTGACCATCTCCACTTGAATTCCTTGGACATCTGCGTCTTAACTTGTCATCTTACTTCCTAAACCTTGCCCATCTTCCAAACTTATAAAGGGTAACCTTCTGGTTATCAAAGTTTCCAACTTCAGAATCACCTTAATCTCACTCCTCTACCTCACCTCCTAGATCCAATCAATTGCTAGTATTTGTTGGTTCTATTTCTGTGACATTCTTTCAACTGTTCCTTTCTTTCCACTTACACAGCAGCCATCTAGATTTGGATCTTTATCACCTTTCTGCTGGATTACTGCAATAGGCTTTTAATTGATCTAT
This sequence comes from Notamacropus eugenii, assembly GCF_028372415.1. Classification (NCBI taxonomy): domain Eukaryota; kingdom Metazoa; phylum Chordata; class Mammalia; order Diprotodontia; family Macropodidae; genus Notamacropus; species Notamacropus eugenii. The sequence continues at coordinate 352,777,657 of NC_092875.1, read as the reverse complement.
TTCTATTTGATTCCCCTCTCCAACTCATCCTCCACACAGCTACCAAAATAATTTTCCTAAAGCACAAGCACAAGTCTGAGCATGTTGTGCCCCTGCTACAGAAATTTAAGTGACTTCCTATTACCTCTTGGATAAAATATAAATTCCTCAGCTTGGCACTTACAGTCTCTTGCAATCTGGCTTCAAACTCGTTTTCTAGATTTATTTCTTTTGATCTCCCCTGTTCATTCCACATTTGAGTTAGACAGGCCACTTTGATGTTCCCTGATCTCTTCACTACATCTCTTTGTCGTTGAACAACAAATGCTTGGAATGCATTTCCTCCTCATGCCCTCCTCTTCACAGCCTTCCTTCAAGGCTCAGTTCAGGTGAGAAACCTTCTATGATTCTGTTACTCGTTAGTGCTCCCTCCATCCTCAAAGTTAATGTATATACTTATGTTTTTATGGTATTTCCTTCCATTCTAACCCACCCTTTTAAGTAAGCCCCTTGAGTGCAATGATATTTTTTTTTATCTCCACCACCTAGTATAGCATTGTGCATAGTAGGAACTTAAAAAATACTTAATGGATTTAAATGGATTGATATTTCAATATAATGGAATATTATTACACTATGAGAAATGACAGATAATGGAGAATACAAATGAATATTGAAAAACTTGTGAAAAATATAATACAAAGTGAAGAAAGTGGAATCAGAACAATGAACACACTATGATTGTATAAAGTAAAATCATAGCAACAACTGGCAGTGTAAACAAAAGAAATGAGACCAGGAGAAAGAGAAGCAAATACAATGTTATTAATATTCTGCTAAAGACAATATGCACATTATATTTATATGTCAAACTGTAATAGTTTTTGGTTTATATATTATTTGATCTTATTTGGATATTTGCTTATGTTGATGGTTATTGATTTACAATATACTTTTTAAAAAGATAAGTCTAACTTTGGTTATTGATGCTTCTTCATACATGGAATAGCATATTTCATTTAAATTAAACTAATTAGGTTTTGAGAAGCTGGCTTGAGGATTGAGCCACTATTTCTAATTTTGCTTCAAAAGGAATGGTGTTCTCAATTTCAAATATCTGACCTTACAAATGACTTTTTGGAGCCAAAACTGTTTAATAAATTAATGGCTTCCTTTAACTCAGTTTACACTGTTCACCTTGTACATGGATGGGGAAGATGGGAAGGGGGCCGCTGGAGGAAATGAATTGTAATTGTTCTGTTCAGTTTTTGTGTGTGTCTTACTTTCTTACCTTCTTTAAATGACTCCTCCATCCATTCTATTTAAAAAATTCCAACCACCAACCAAAACAAGTTGCCATTACTCATATAATCCTGAAACTAGAAGAAAGGCAAGGATGGTGGAATTAATGGCTACGTGAAACTCTGATTTTGCCTGAATTTGGATTTAAAACATGTCTAGCATATTGTTGATTCTCTACAGGGACTTCCTTTGCTTGGCTTATTTCTGTAACCTGGGAATTCTGTGTCCAATATATCTCTACTATAAATGAATGCCCTTATACAAGTTGCTATCATTGGATTTTACACACACCACTACACAATTCCAATCAATTTAACAAACATTTATTAAACGTAGAATATATACAGCATTATACTAGGCTCTAGGGGAGATGGAAAGTATAACTAAGACCTGATCGTGATCTCTCACTAACTTCCAATATTGTAGGGGGTTATGACATGTACAATAATACATGATAAGTATATTAGAGAGGTACAAAAATTATGTGAAGTCTGAGAAAGGAAAGGTGACATTCTGATTAATCAAAAAGCATTTACTAAATGCCTACTATGTGCCAGGTACAAATAAGATACAAATAAGTAGTGAGACAGTCATTGATTTGAAGATAATACATTCTACCTGAACAACACAAATTGTCCACAAGTAAACAAACACTGAATGTATATATATAATACAAGATGTTTTGGGAGAGGGGGTATTAACAAAAAAATGACCTCTTGAAGGATGAGTTATTTGGGCTGAACCATAAAGAAAGCTAGGGGTTCTAAGAGACAGAGGTAAGGACACTATTCCAAGTACACTGGAAAGGAACAGAAGTGGGCAATGGAAATTTTTGTGAACAGACACAAAAAGTAGGACAGATAGGCTGGAGTATAGAATATATGGAGAGTACAGTATAACCATCATAGAAAAGATTGGCTGGAGTCAGCTTGGAAAGGACATTGAATGCCACATAGAAGAATTAGCATATTATCCTTCAGGCAATATGGACTTCTTGAAGCTTCTAGAGGAAAGGAGTGAGATGATCTGATTTTTACTTTAGGATTAAGCTTTAAAGGAGAGGAGTATAGAGGATATTCCAAAAGTCAAGAGGAAGAGGGAGAACATTATATTCAGAGAGAACAATGTGAGCAAAGATAAAATCTGAGTTTAGGTCAATCAGATAATTTTCTCCCTATTTCATCTCTTTGGAATTCAAAGCCCTTCATAACTTGCCCTGCTCCCACCCTTTTCTCACTCTTCTTATACCTTACACTCTACAGCTGTGCTAAAATCCAATAGTTCAGATTTTATCGGTTCTTCCTTGAACAAAATATTTCATCTCCTGACTCCAAGAATTTTTACTGTCTCCCATGACTGGACTACTCTCCCTCCTCATCTTTATCTCCTAGATTTTCCTGATTTTATCTCCTGATTTTCCTGATCCCCCTTAATTCTAGTGCCTTCTTTTTTTGACTATTTTCAAGTTATCCTGAATAGACCCTGTTTGTATATAGCAGTCTGTATGATGTCTCTCCCATGAGACTGTGAGCTTCTTTAGAACAGGGACTGTCTGTCTTTGCCATTCTTTGTATGTTCAATGTTTAACACAGGGTCTGGAATATAGTAGGTGCTTAATAAATATTCATTAACCATTCCCTTTTTGTAGTAGAGAAATCCTTTATTACATACACTAACTTGGCTGTCAGAGCTAAGATTGCTTTACCTATCAGAATATAATGCTTGTCTATGAGAAAAGACTATTTTCTTCCCAAGGAATTACATTCAGTTTCCATTTGAAAGTCTTATCCATGTTTGCACCCATAGAAAATGTTCCTCTGTTCTCAGAGACCCAGGGTTTCTTCTCCTAACTGAGACAGAGAGAGAGAGAGAGAGAGAGAGAGAGAGAGAGAGAGAGAGAGAGAGAGAGAGAGAGAGAGAGAGAGAGAGAGAATGCCTGGCTGAGTGTTAATGCTTTTTAGTTGTAGTTTCTTACCCAGTTCCCAAAACAACGCTATAGGATTGATTGTTTTTCACTTGCTTTATGAAGACTCTTCCCTTTCCCCCATTAGTATGTAGTTTAGAGTGGATAGTACATCCTATACCCAGGCATCCATTTGCCACTGAAAACAAAACCAATAAAGAGCCAATCTTGGGTAGGAGGCAAGGATTGTGAGGAGAGGGAGAATTCTGCTTTACTTTCATCAAACTCAATTGTATGAATGCGTACTGGTTCCTCACCTACACAATTACCTCACAACCTATACTATTAGAAGCTGTTTTGCTGTGTTGAACAAAATGATCGGCAGACAGTGACAGCCATGTATATGGCTCATGAAAATGTTTGAGTGTATTAAGAGGCAAACGTCAAGATGAAAAGCAATTAGATATTACTGAAAGGTCTTTTCATTCAGGCAAGAAACAGAGCTTCCTCTGTTCACCTTGTAACCTGAATTTCTGTGAAAGGAAACAAATCTCAAGGCATTTTCCAACACTGGTTCTGGAGTAAGAAGACCTGGGTTTGAATTCTGACTCTGCAATTACCCATGTAACCTTGGTCAAATCACTTAATCTTGCTGACTTGGAAGAGATTTGGAAGTATCAAGGAGCCTACAATACTCTGTTCTGTGTGGATTAATGATCTTGAATTTTGTTTGAATTTGATTTGTTGTTCAGTTGTATCCAATTCTTTGTGACCCCACTTGGGGTTTTCTTGGCAAAGTGGTTGGATTGAGTGATTTGCCATTTCCTTCTCCAGTTCATTTTAAAGATGAGGAAATTGACACAATCAGGGGTAAGTGACTTGCCCAGGGTCACACAAGCAGTAAGTATCTGAGGTTGGTTTTGAACTCCAGTCTTCCTGACTTCAGGGCTGGTGCTCACTGAGGTGTGCCACCTAGCTGCCCTTTAGAATTTGAACTCATTGCACTAGATGATTGCTGAAGTCCTTCCCATGTCACAATCTCTGATCCTGTGACTTTTCTGGAGAAACTCAGTGCTGGGGGTGGGGTGGGGTATGTGAAGGTATATACAGTAAGTATATAAGTACAGTAAGTACAGTAAATTCTTCTGTAACAACATATGTGTTTCTCCCAAACAACTCTCTGTACAAAATAGTACCATAAAAAGCACAGGGCTTATGGGGAAAATGGGTCTAGGGATACAATGCTCAAAGCTTTCTTCAGTGACCAGAAAAATAAAAACCAAAACAAAACACAACAGGAACCTAACAAAAATGGTAACATAGTTTTGTACATTTTAAATGGATAAGAAAAACATAAATCCTACAATAAACAGTAGTCAGTCTGTGGCCTCTGGATACTGCTTGGGCTGCACCCCAGGCTGCATAAATGAGCTGAGCAGGGTACAACTTCAGGCCTTGGACAGGAGGCCAAGGGGGAGTGGAAGAAGGTGGAGAAGTGGGGCAAATCAGTCTTTTGCAGCTCACAGTTTCTATTGTACAAAATATAACAATAAATATAGCACTTTACCCTGAAATTTGCTTATGGAAGTGGGCATAGGAAGGGTTGCATCTTGTGAGCTATTGCACAGTGGTGTAGTTTTCTGCATTCTTAAGAAAAAAAAATTATGAAAAAGGAACTATAAATGTGTATTATGTTCAGAATGTTCCCTAATATATCAACTGCATTGAAACAAATTCCCATTTTACCATAGCTGCTATGGAATAACAACAGGAATCAATCTATATCTAAGTGAATAGTATTGCCTTATTTTTAAAAATTTGATTTTTAAAAAAAAAACACCACTCATTGAACCTGTATTATGGCTGGAAAGATAACTCTTTATCCATTTTTATCATAATAAGTTTATTACATTTACACAAGACAGTGACAACCCTGGTTCACATATTCAGCATTGATCAATTCTTAAGCTCTTGCCCATGTTATCAGAACCTTGGACAGCAGCCTCCCTTCCTCCTTTGACCACAGAGAGTAAGAATGGGGATCTACGCATCCTATAACTCACTGGAATAGATTACTTTAAAAGGGTTGACCTAATTCATACCTTCTGTGGGTTCTTAGCCATTAGAACTGAAGAAGCATTTACAGTCCAGGACATTGAAGCTTTTAAATAAACCACAGCATAAGCAGAATGTCATGAAGCTTATTTTAAAAAGAAAATGTATGAGGTATATGAGCTGATTTACTCCTATTCTTTTTGTGGCCTGTGTATATATTTCTCTCTCCCCACAACTAAGACTAAGGGAAATATTTTACTTCAGTGTAAAACTTAACAATTAGGATTAACCCCAAAATGAAATGGGCTTCATCAAAGAGGTAATGATCTCCATTTGAGGCAGCTAGGTGGTACAGTGGATAGAGCTCTGGGATTCGAGTTAGGAAGACCTTAATTCAAATGTGACCTCAGACACTTACTAGCTGTGTGACCCTTGGCAAGTCACATAACCTCTATTTGCCTTACTTTTCTCAACTGTAAAATGGGAATGATAATAGTACCTACCTCCCAGGGTTATTGTGAGGATTGAATGAGAGAATACTTGTAAGGAGCTTTTAGGATAAATGATTGTTGCATATCAGGCATATCATATATACTTGTTTCCTTTTTTCATTCCCAGTAGTGGTCTGGACAAAACACTAATGAAAAAGTATACACACATACATACATACATACATACATACATACATACATACATATAAATATAAACACATATATACACACATAAATGCATATACACATACATAGACACAGAGAGGGAATTTGAACATATTAAGAGGGTTTAATATTTACAGATATCCCTTTTCACATCTTTCCATAGAAAAAGCAATCACCTTTTACTTCATTTTTTTCAACTGAATGTTCATATACTAGGCTTGTTTGAAGAGAGGTATAATTGCATTGGTGTTTTTACTGAATTGAAATTTCCTTGAAATAAATAATCAAAAGGACTTAGACATCTTATTGCAAGAAGATATTCATTTTAAAGCTATTTATTTGTGACCTTGAGGAAATCACTTCCTCCCTCTTCATATCAACATACTGATCTTCAAAGAGAGAAGACTGGACTGGATGATTTTTTAGGTCTCTTTAACCTGAATGTGTTTTATTCAGTGTCACTATCTGGGAAATAGGTTCTGAGTTGGATAGGGAAAGTTTCAATATCCTATCTTAATTAGATTCACATGACCAACCAATTTTTTATACTATATTTCCTCCTTCAAACATGGAGCAATTGAAGAAACAGACCAAACAAGCTAAAGACCAGCACAGATACTTTCAGGGTCATTGGGTGAAAATGACAAAGAATGACATTAAATGGCCTAATATTAGTGGCAACATATTTCTTTTTACATAAAAACTTTTCACAAAGAAAGTTTTTGAAGACCAGTTTAACTTAAAGTGCCATTGGTCATTTTACAAATGTTGGGTTTGTATTTGGCATGAGCACCCTCTGCTGGCAAAAAAAAGTAGGTTTTGCTGTCATCCCTTAATGTTAAAAAAAAAAAAAAAAAGAGTAGTGATAATTGTATAGTGCATCATTCCAAGGTATTTTTTTTAAAAAGGCATTCTAAATCAGTGTAGTAGAGGATACTGCCTATATCTAAAATAATTACTTAAAAGATATGAAACTTTACCAATGTTAGAGATAGAAAAAAATTTCTCAGCAATTGATCAATATTCAAATTTTGATTTAAGTGAATCAGTTCCTTAGTCCCATTTACTCTTATTTTCCTGTAGCCTAGCTATGCTGCTATTGCCTTGAATTTAGGCTATATCCTTTGTGCAGAAAGATGAACTCACTGTCTGACATTGTGAAATGACTGAGGCACAGTAAACAATTTATGCCATGTAATCTGAATGGCATTATTTTTGACTCTGCCTTCAGACTCAAGAGATACTTGGAAACTTTGGCTTAAGAATCTTCCACTCCTGTAATGCCAATGTGATACAGCTGCCGCTATGGATATACATGCATATTTCCAGGGTGAATTCGCAAAATATAAGCTCTCTTCCTCAAAGATGAAACCAAGACTTTTATTCAAACATCAGAAAGCCAAATCCATCATAGTAACCAAAAAAAAAAAATCTATACACATTAATAAACGGAACATGCAAAATCACTCCCTCTCTCTCACACTAGCTGCTCTGCTCTGGCTATTCTCTCAGCTCTGCCTCACTTTATCTCAGCTCCACCCTTCCTGCTCCACCCATTTGGCAAGCTCCTTCCACCATGGGCTTCATGTAACTCAAGCTGTGGGCTGGGCCAAAGCTCAAAGCAGGTCACATGGGCTTATTAAGGAGCAGGGATCTTCAAATTCTCTTACCATTACAACTCCCTAGTTAGATCACTCTCTCTTCTCTGTCATTTTCTCTGCTCTCATATTTTGCCTCTCCCCTCCTTTTTCCATCTCTCTTCTACCCCTTCCCTCTCCCTCACTGCTTACTGCTTCTTCTTCTTTCTCCCCTCCTCTCTCTCTTTCCTCTTTCCTCCAACTCCCTCTCTCCTGCCTACAAGTTCTCACACCTTTCTATCCTTTACACACATTCGACATGTATTGAAGCATGTACTTTGTGCCAGGCATTGTGTTGAGTGATGGGAATACAAATACCTACCCCTATCATCCCCCCCACCCCCCAAAAAAGAATAGTCCTAGATGGCCTTGAATGAATATCTATTGCATTTGGAGAAAAAAATTATGAATATGGATAAGTACAAAATATATATAAAGTAAATACAAAGCAATTTCTAGGAAGGGATGGGTCAATAGCCCCTGGGAGAATTAAGATAGACTGCCTGTTGTTTGTCCTTTATTTTTTGAAGGTCAGTGGTATCACTGGGTGGTGCCTTGACTTTCCTGTGAATTGGATTTAAGTGAGGAAAAGCCACACAAAGATGTCATCCTTACTCTCTTCTAGAGTCATCAAAGTCCAGTGGCAGGACAAAAGTCAAGATGACTGTTGATGACTCTGGGGGAAATCCTCAAATGCTTGGGATTGATATCCCCCTAACTCAATTATCCTCAGCCTGGTTTAGCCTGTCTCCAAGAGGGTTTTAAAAGAAGGCTTCCTGGAGCCACAGGAGAGAGTTGGGTGAAGGTGGAAACCAAAGGTGGATGAGCAGCCCTGAAAAAGTCTCAGCAAGCCTTCACATCAGAGCTGCTAGTTCTCCATGAACACCCCAAACACCTCCTGTGGAGCTAATCCCTGAAGAAGTGAATGTATCCTGGTAATTAAGGTTAGCCTATGAAAAAATGCAGACACAGGAAATAGGGTGTCCTACAGGGAGATCAAGCAGGTCAATTTGGAAGAAGCATAAGAGTGTTTGAAGGAGAGTAATGTGTAATAAGCCTGGAGAAAGCCATTGGTACTTCTTGAAGGGATGAGGGATACCAACTTACCATTTAACTCCCTATTAAACCCTGTGCTAGATGTTGGGGATACAAACACGAGAATATAGTCAGTTCGATGCTTTAAGACTAACAGTGTGGAGGATTGATTGGAAAGAGAAGCTAAAAACAGGGATACCAGTTAGGGAGCTAATATGATAATCCAGACAAAAAGCAGTCTGAGCCTGAACCAGGGCAATGACTGTACGAGCAGAGAAAAGGGGATAAATGTGAGACCTCCATATTGTGGAAGTCACGTGGACAAGATCTAGCATAACTGGATATAGGAGAGGAATGCTAGGGGAGAAGGAAAAGCCTGAAAACTTGGGTGATGGGAAAAATGATTGGAGCCCTTAACAGAAATAGTGGTTTAGGAAAAAAAAAAAGTCACACTGCAATAAAACACCCCAAGTCTCAAGATTCACTTGTTAGATTGGTCAGTTATTGAAATGAATTCTGGGGCAGTAGACAGAGAACTGAACAAGGAATTAGGAAGATCTGAGTTCACATTCCATCTCACACCATTACTGGCTATGTGACCCTGGGCAAGTCACTTAACCTGTCAGCTTTAGTTTTCTCATCTGTAATGGGAATAATAAGACACACTTATTTCCTTCTCTAATCTTCCATACTCTAGGTTAAATATGCCTGCCAGCAGCTAGGTAATGTGGATGAAAGGGGAGGGGAAGAGAGGTTGTGAATTAGCTGAAGTCAGGAAAACTCGAGTTCAAATCCAACCTCATATACTACCTGTGTGACCCTGGGCAAGTCACTTAACCCTGCTTGCTTCAATTTCTTCCATCTGTAAAATTTGCTGGAGAAAGAAATGGCAAACCACTCCAGTATCTTTGCCAAGAAAACCCCAAATGGGGTCATAAGAGTTGAACATAACTGAACAACAAATAGATCCAGTTCCTTCAACTAATTCTCATATGGCACGGAATCAAAGTCCTTCACCATTTGGGCTTTCTTCTGGACACTGTTACACTTCTCACTTATCTTAATCCACAGTGCTCAGAACTGAACCCTGTACTACAGATGAGATCTAACAAGAGCAGACTATGGTGAGACTATGACCAGCTTCTTAGTCATTGAAGCTAAGCCTCTCATACATGCAACTAAGGAACATGTTTTCTTTATCTTCCACATCACACCGTCTCATTGAGCTTGCAATCCACAAGGGTTGTTTTTTTTTGTTTTTGTTTTTTTTTAGAACAATGCTTTGTACCTCTTGATTTTCTTAAGTGGAAGACTTTATATTTGTCCCTACTGAATTTCATCTTACTAAATTCAGCTTATTGATTGTATAGGCTGTATTGCCTATTAAGATCTTTTGGGCACCTATCATGCAGTTAGTTATCCTTCTGTTTTGTGTCATCTGCAAACTGGATGAACATACTATCTCCCTTTAGTTCTACTATCACTTGAAGGATTACTTGTTAGTAATCAAATACTTAAAAGTTTACTGGTAAGTCATCCCAAGATATATTAGTCAGGGAATGGCTAAATGTTTGTAGAATATAAATATAAATGAATGTTACAGTGCTCTAAGAAGTAATGAATGATGAATACAGAAAAACATGGAAAAGCTACATTATGATATACAGTGAAGTAAAGAGAGCCAAGGAAACAATACACACAAAAAGCCACAAAAAAGTAAATGTGAAGAATTACCAAACAATTGAGTGACCATTGAAGAATAATAAAGAAAGATGGCCCCAAAGAAGAGACATAAGGAAATACCCCATATCCCAACCAGTCCTTTGCAAAGTCCATGAATGTGGAATATTGCATATTTTCCAGACTTTTAAAAATGTATTTATTGTTTTCAGCTAATTTTTTTTTGCCCTTCCTCGTAACATATATTCTTTCTTCTATGGGTTGGCTCTCTGAAAGGGAGAAATACCAAGAATTTAAGAGAGAGAAAAACCAAAGGCACTAATATATATATTTGAGTATTGCATTACATTATATACTGGTATTAAAAGGGCAATTTTATGTAACACAAATTCAGTTTCACATGATTGTTCCCTGTTCTATTTGTATATGGAAATGGTTTCTTCTTTTGATGCTCACTAATTTTAGAATATAAAAAATTAAGAAAAAAAGGGGTGCTAATAAATTCTTCCTCCTTTAAAAACATGACTTAAGTTTTGTAAGAGTAAATGGCTACTGTGAAGAGAAAAATCTACAACTGTTTGACAGATGTACTAGCGGACAGTAATGTAGATAGCTAAGTCAGTGTATTATAACTGGAAGATTGTAAGTCATGCTGAAAAGGTTTCAGACTGGCACAAAGTGATATTGCAAGACAAATATGGAAAAGTTCAGTGAGGCTCAAGAGCAAATGAAGAAAGTAGAGGGGCACTCAAGTTATTCAAAGACCACCTAGTAAAGAATGGAAGGGCCAGTCTTCATTGATGAAGTACCCACACTAATGTCACAGATCTCTTTAGGTGCTTAATACCACAAATTCATATATATGTACATATGTGTATACATACATACATACACAAACATATACATATGCATATGTATTGTGTACACACATATATGTATCCATTGTGCCATCTGCGTGTCTGTGTGTAGGGGCAGCTAGGTGACACAGTGGACTAAAATGCCAGGTCTGGAATCAGGAAAACCTGTATTCAAAATCAATGTCAGAAAATAGCTGTGTGACCCTGGACACATCGCTTAACTGTTTACCTCAGTTTCCTCATCTGTGAAATGAGCTGGAGAAGGAAATGACAAATCACTCCAGTATCTCTGCTAAGAAAATCTCAAAAGGAGTCTTGAAGAGTAAGACAGGACCCAAATGATAGGCAACTACATATGTGTGTATACATACATATATGTGTGTGTATGTATTACCTTACAAACACTAAAGTGCTATAAAAATGTGAGCTATTAGTATTTGAGAAATGAGTATTAGTAAGACTGTATTAGTAGAACTAGTGTTAGAGAAATTGGTACTAGTAGGTCTAGTATTAGGACTAGTACTAGTAGAATATAAGTAGGTCTCAAAAGCAGCCAGTGTTCTATATAATCAATGAATGGTTTTCTAAAGAAGTTTCTGTGTTTACCATCTATCTTTAATATTTGCAGGAATAAAGGATGACAAATATTGTTCTTTACTGATACAGACAATTTGTGTGGTTCATTTTGTTTTTATTATAAAAAACAACAAGGAACATGTACAGGCATTTTAAGAAATGATGAATACAAGACAAATCAGAACCATGGTGAGTTATTAAACCCTTTGTCTATATACAAACACTAAAATTCCCAAAGTGGAACATCATCAAATGTGAAACACATTATAGCATTATACTGTACATACAAAACATACACAGAGATCTACTAGTTATCTCTGAATCTTTTATATACATGTAATTGATACATAAAACTGCATTTAGAGTTTAGTTTTACTTCTCAGATGCCCTTTCCTGCTACAATAGGATGAAATTGAACAGTTTTACTGAACAAATGAGGAGAAAATAAGTTAAAATGAATTTCTGGCAAGAGCTTTGTGTTTTATTCTCTCCAGAAGCCCTCTAAAAACAAAAAATACAGTTTTGTAGCCCATCCCTAGGCTCAGTAACGGAAGACCTTGCTATCCAAGTCTTTTTTAGCTATATAATTCTCTATTCTTGAGTGCATAGTCCAGAAACTGTTTCGGTTCAAGAACCAATAGCATTTTCATTTTGTTAAGATTAAATTTAAAATGCCACATATATATTTTTAAAAGCCAACACTAAAAAGATACTTTCTGCAGCAAAAAGGGCAAAGTTCAAGTTTTTGTTATCTGATCATAATACAATACTTCAACCCATCATCACTTAAAACATGTCAGGCTTATGTGAAATGTATACTCAATAATCCAATAATTCTGTGAAGGACGTGCCTTCTACAATAACATCATCCCTACTTTTTCTTTTCTGCCTACCACAATAAGGAATGTCTCTGTCTTCTGCCTGGTTTTGTTGTTGGTATTGCTCTGATCATTTCTCAACTGTATCAACCAACTCTTCTGATAAAGACAAAAGGCACTTGGACAGATGCAGTGTCTTCTCCTCGGTGGTCTAGCTGAGCTCTGCTGCACACAACAAGCTGATTTCAGCCAAGCAGCTCGTAACAGCAGATGGGATACTTTTTGTGGTCACTCTTGTCCAATTTTCTAGTACCTTGGACACTTCTGCTGGATTGCTGGGACTCAAGTCACAAAGAGCGTATACAGCTGCTAACTGAATACTCCAGGGTACATCTGTAAAGAGTTTAAATCAGTCATTATTATTTAAGTTCTGGAGGAATGTATTAAGAATTTTTAGAAAATTTACATATAACAGCATATTCATATAATTTAGGTACCATGAAATAGACTTTCTTCCATAACTGAAAATTAAATAAAAAGACCAAGAGAAAAAAAAATCACAACCAATGAAAGCAGTGTGTAGTCCTAGATGGTACAACAAAATTCAAGAGGCAGTTAGGTATAGGGAGACAGAGATATACAACATCTTGAAAAGAATCAGTCAGAGGAAACTGTAGAGATACAGGAGTAATCCGGCCAAGAGTCATATCTGAAATGATCATTATTTCATAGGGAGGGAGCTATCATTTAAGATATCTGAGGGTCAGATTATAATGAGCTCCAAATATGTTTAAGGCATGAAGTTCTGTACAGTAGTTAGGCCTCAATTTCTCCACATTAAAAATAGATCATTTTTTACTGGGCTCACAGAGTAGGCAAAAGGAGTACTTTGAACTCTCAGCTCTTCTCATGAAAAACAAATATATACAAATACAAAACACAGAATCAAATATATAACAAAATTACAGTGCAGGATACCAGCACAAGGGAAAATCAGAAAGGCTTGTGATGTGCCTCTGATAGGTCAAGATCTGAGTTCTCCTTTCTCTAGTGATAAGACATCTCGATGCTAAAAGAACACTAGGAATTGAGTTTAATATCATAGCTTTGGAGAAAATTAAAATTTATTACTACAAACCTATGTGGTGTTCTTGCTGTAGAGATAAGACTTAAGATTAAGAAGTAAAATGATTTCTATAAAACAATTTTACCTTCTTCATTTGAATGTTGTATGAACATACAAATCACAGAACTGATATTTTTCACAGCAGAAGAAAATCCTTCCTTCAAACCTAATTGGCCTAAACGACCTGTAAGAAAAAAAATTTGACACATAAACGATATCTTTGGTTAAGTATTAACTATTTTGAATAAGAATCCAAAACTGTTATCTGAACAGAAATATCTGTTCATCAACTTTTCCACCATTCTTCTAAATCATCCCTTGATGTAACCTCACGTAACAGCAAACAAACCAAAATGACCACATCCACAGCTACATTTACAGTACATGGATCAACTTTCTATAAGGGAAAAAAAGATCACATAACAGACAACTGAAAATAATGCACCCATATTTTGCACCCATCCTTTCTATTGCCTTTGCAAATCATTCATGACCAGCTTAAGGTTAAATCCAATGGCCCTCTTTTCTGTTTTCTCTCTCCTTTCTCAGGCATCTGACAATGTGAACCACAATTTCTCAAGATATCATTCCTCAGACTGCTTTCTTCCTCTCTTTTACTTACTAGCACTTCCCACAGTTACTCCTTAAATGAGAGTACTGTTTAAAGTTCTATCTTTGTCTCTTCTCATTTGATTATGTTTTTACTATGGGGATCTCATTCATTCTCAGTATGTCAATTATGACCCCAATACAGATAAACCCCTAAATCTCCACCTACCACTTCTCTCCACAACTTCAGTCTTATTATTTCCAATTGTCTGATGGTCTATCTCCACCTCAAAAACTGAACTTACTTTCTCTTCCAAAAATCTGTCCCTCTCATTTTTCCAACTTCTCTTGATGGCACCAATCTCCTCCTAATAATCTTTCTAACATGGTTGTCACATTTTAATTTGTATTTATTATGAGTAATGAGTTACCTTTCTCTCATTTTGAAATACATCTTCTTTCAATATCCAACTTGAGGAATCACTTTGAACATGAAGTCTTCCTTCATAATCCCACAGATGCCATCCCCTAACCCACAACTGCTTTCTCTTTGAAAATTTAGTACTTGCCTTTCATCATAGTTATTTGTATACATGGTGCTTCCTCCTATTAGAACGTGAGCCTTTTAAAAAGCAGAGAATATGCTGTATCTGTCTTTTTAACCTCAGAATCTAAAACAACTCCTGCAACACAATAGACACCTAATGCCTGCTGAAATAAAAATGCTTTAGGACACATTTAACACATCTTTTCTTCACATGGGAGAGAATGCTTACCTTTATATGCAACTAATTGCTTTGCTAAAAGAGACTGAATTATATTCCTTGGGTTGGAGGAAATGTGTTCAGATAGGTCAAAATGGAAAAGTCTATCTTTCGCTCAATTTACTATTATGAAAATAAACCAAACTGCAAATTTATAAAGATACATGCACTTTGGCATCTCAGCATTTACTGCTTTGTCAGTTGTATATATATCATGTAGCAAACTCATTCAATGAAAAGTTAAAACTATAAAATAATATTTTCATTGATCTTTTCCAACAATTCGTATCTTTAATTTATTTAGACTGTTCTGCTGTTAGGTTGACTTAAAGAGGTCCCAACATGAGGACAGAGGTAGATATACTTGCTCAACTTTGGCAAATTTCTCTATTTGAGGTTCTTCAGTTCTCTCAAATAGGGCCCCACAGAAACAACAGACTTGCATGAAAAAGAAAAAAGAGACCCTTTGGGTTCTTACTCTACTTAAGGCTAATAACACAAAGTTTGTAGTACATATAAAATCTTATGTTGTCCTCCGTCTTATCTCTCCAAAAAGACTACCTCTCCTTGAATACAAGGCATCTTTATATTTCCTTTTCAATTAGAACAGGCTCTCAGACTGGAAGTATTTTGTCCTCTCATTTCTGACTATTGAAATATTTCTTTTCATTTAAGGCACAGTTTAAGATAACAATCCCATCATGAAATCTGTACTGATGTGCTCTCTATCTCTACCCTACATGAAAGTGATTGCTGCTTTCTCAAATATTCTTTTAAGCTCTACCCTCCATCAACAGACTAGTGAACATTCTGAACTAATTGCCCTATAAGGATCTAAAATTCAACACGTCCAAAACAGAAATCATAAGATTTTCCTCCAAATCCGCTCTTCTTCTGAACGTCTCTTTTTGTTAAGTACTGATTCTTCCAATCACACATCCTCAGCTCTTTACTCTCATTTACCCACATATTGAACCAGTTACCAAATCTTGTCATTTCTACTTCTACGATTGTTTTTTCACATATCTCACCCCCTCTCCAATCATACTGCCACTATCCTAGTTCTCATCACTTTTTATCTAGTCTATTGTAACACTATTGTAACAAGTATGCTAATTGGTCTGCCTGACTTGAGTGTCTATCTCTAATCCAACTATCATAAAGTAGTCACCCAAGTGATTTACATAATCACAAATCTGATGTCACTCTTTCACCCCTATTGAAAAACTCCTGTGGCTCCCTATACCTCTTAGATGGAATGAATACTCTTCTTTATTGGTACTTAATGCTATTAAGTGAAATTAAACTATTAAGTTATCCTTATTGTGACTCAACATGGTACCTAGCAAAAATATCAAATCGATGTTCAATTAAAATTCAAAACATGCTAAGATTAATGTGGATACACAAAGTTGAAAGAGAAACACAGTCTATTTCAGAACTCAAAAAAATCAATCTTGGACACTACTATTTTTATGTAAAAGGAAAAAAATGAACTGTCCTCTTTTCTACTCTAATAAAGGCATTAAGAGTATAAAAGTAAAGAGATTAAATATAAAAAGAGTGAATGAAGGCGTGATTATGAGTCTGCAAGTTTTTTAGGAGAGTGTAGGACCAGAGGAAAATGGTTACCTCTTTTCCAACTGGGAATGCTTGCTGGAAGAGGCAGGCTTTCATAAGCTGTATGAATGAAGGGAAGTATAAGAAATGAGTAAATGTTTAATGAGTTGTCTCTGAGAATGTGATGTGACCTGACATAAGACTCAGAAACAGGATGAGATGAATGGATGGAGAAAAGAAATGTACTTACTTGTGCTAAACAAAGCGAAAAAGTGACACATCAGAAAAGGAAACAAGTTAGTCTAAAATGCAGAACCAAAGATATAGCTCTTTAAACATCAGCATGGTTGGATTTTACATGAGGTAAAATGAAAATTTTAAGGAGAATGACAGTAAAAGTAGTAGGTAGATCAAAACCTTGCAAAACAAAGGAAAGGTTAGTGGGCACCAGGGCATAAAGAGGATTTGGCAAGGTGGTGATTACCAGCTAGAGAAGAGATAATCAGTTTGTATTTACAAAGCTGATTCCATCTAATGAATATTTATGAATAAGTTAACAATGACAGTTGAACAAATTTCACTCCTGTTGGTTTGCAGTTTGATTTAGCTTCATAACATTAAGTTGAACCAAAGATAGGTTTTTCCACACTGATCTGTTAAAGCCATTTTCCTCTAGTCTAGTAGTATTAATTTCTTTTAGGCAAAGTAGTGTGAAATAAGAATAAAAAAGAATATAGACTAAAGATGTATTTATTAGATTGCATCTCCTAAAGCAATTAGGCAGACAAGGAGATATCAAATAAATACCTGAAGGAAAATTTTCTTTATTTAAAATTTCATTCATTTTTCATTATTTTCTGTGTGTACTATTAACATAAGGAGACGGGTTCTTTTTGCTGTTCTGCTACTGAATAGAGATCTTGGACAAGCTATTTAACTTTATAAAATAAGGAGGAGATGGATTAGATTTCTAATGTGCCATGTAGTGGCTCTAAAATGCTATGATGCAAATGTCAGTTAAGGCATTTCACGAAATAGTCTTCAAATGAATATCAAAACTGAAAAAGTTCATTGAAAAACCTATTAATCTTGTATATCAACTAGAATGAATTTTCCTGTTATTCCCACTTTTTATGAAAAAATTCTCAATTATTTTTCAGTAATGTTAGCTTAAAAAAATCCTTAATCAGGATTCTACTAGTGAAATTACTAATTCAGAGAACCCATTTACGATCAGAAGATTTTTCAGTCGTTCAGTCAACAAGAATTTATCAAGTGCTTACTATGTGTCAGGTACTATGCTAAGCACTGAAGATCCAAAGGGAGGCAATGTTTCTACCTTAAAAGGACTCACATTCTAACTGAGGGAGACAACATGGAAATGATGAGACAGAGGGAAATTGGAAAGTAATCTTAGAAAGAAAGGGCTAGCAGTGGTGGGGGGTGGGGAATGGAGAGAGCTGGCAGAGGCCTCCTACAGAAGTAGAACTGGAGCTGACTCTCAAAAGCAGCTAAGGACAATGGAAGACAATGAAAAGATGAGCATTACAGGCATGGGGCATACACAGTCAGTACAAACACAAAAGACAAGAGACATACTGCCATGGATGAAGAATAGCAAGGAGGCCAGATTGTATGGATCAGAGTATGTGGAAGGGAGTAAAATATGAAGAGACTGGAAAGACAGAAAGGGGTAGGTCATGAAGGTATTTAAATATGAAAACAGGATTTCACATTTGACCTTAGAGGTGAGTGGGAGGCACTGGAGTCTAATGAATGGTCAGGTATGTACTTTAAGACCAGTTTGGCTGGTAAGTAGAGGATGGACTGGAGAGAAGGGGGGAATGACTGAGGTTGGTGACAAATTTAAATGTTATTGCAATTGTCTAAGCATAAGATGACACAGACCTGCACAAGGGTAGCAGCTGTATGAACGGAGAGAAGAGTACATGTACAAGAAATGCTGTGAAGGAAAAAAATAACAAGATATGACACCAGACTGAATATGTATGTGGGGTGACCAAGAGTGAAGAATCCTGGATGACACCAAGGCTCTGAGCCTGGGTGACTGGGAGGATAGTGGTGTTCTTGAAAGTAATGGCAAAAGTGTAAAGAGTTTGGAAAAAAAAAAAGTCTGAAGGAAAAGATGAGTTTTATTTAGAACACAGTTGAATTTGATATGTCTACAGGATATCCATACAAAATGTACAAAAGGGAGTTGGTGATTTGGGTCTAGAGTTTGGAAGAAGGATTAGTGCTAGATGTGGAGATCTGGGATTCATCTACATAGAGATGATAGTTATTCCATAGTTATATCTGGTTATTATGACCTGGATGAAGATATAGCAAGAGACTGAGAAGTGGTCAGATGGGTAAGACGACAACCAGAAAAAAGAGCAGTGTTGTAAAAACCCAGAGATGACAGTGTCAGGATTGAGAAGGTGATCAGCAATATCAAACATTGAAAAGAATTTAAGAATGATGAGGATGAAGAAAAGGCCATTAGACTTTGCAATTAAGAAATCAATGGTAACTTTGGAGAAAACGACTGCAGTAGTATCAGCGAGGAAGCCAAACTGGAAAGGGTTAACAGAGTGAGAGGAAATAAAGTAGAGACTTTGACTGAAGGCAGACATCTCAAGGTTAGCCACAAAAAGGTGATAGCTAGATAACTAGCAGGAATGGACCACTCAAGTGATAATCTGTAGAGAGGAATATCACAAAAATCTAAATCAGTGTCTACTACATTCTACTGAGAAGAGAAGGTGACTGACAGTGTTGGGAGACAAAGTGGTCAAGAAAGATGACTAAGAAAAAGCCATGAGATTCAGCAATTAAGAGAATGAAATCAAGGGTACACAGTGGAAAGTTTGCCTTGGCAAAAATGAAGCCATCTCTGTATGTAAGACAGGAGAGAAGACAGTGGGAAAAGATGCTTGAGTGATGCAAGAATAAATGGAGGGGAGAAGAAACACAATTTCACAGATTTTTCCAGCTCTATTCAGCAGCACACTATTCAGGAGTGGATATGGATAGCAGAAGCGATCCAAGGTTGCAGTTTGCAAAGATGGTCAGTGACAGGATAAAAGGCTATGAAATGAAATGGAAAAGGACCTGAGGGATTACACAATTCAACCCTTGTTTTAAGTATGAAGAAAAATGAGGTGTAGCAATTTAAGACCTGGATAGAACCCAGGTCTTGATTCCAAATTCAGTGCCCTTCATACCAAATAAAATGAATTTGTACTTTCTAATGCTACTGTTTTTGAACCCACAGTCCTTAACAATTTCATCATTTGCTAACCAAGTTCTTTGGTGAATATCAGTCTAGACTCCACGAAGTACAAGTTAGCCAGTGTTCCTTCTTAGGAGAATTATTATTTAAAATATTTATTTCCCACTTTTTTTGTCTCCAGGCTTGCTTTCTTTGAGATCAGTAAAACCAGCAAAACTAATCAGTTTTTCTCCTTTCATTTCTTAACTTTACAATCTGGCTTAGCACTTCATTATTCAAATGAAACCACTCTTAACAATGTAACCAATGTCACATATTTACTAAATCTGATGACTTTTTCTTTGTTTCCTTCACATCCCTAAATGATATGTCGATTCTGACCACACTCTTTTTTTCTAGATACTCACTTTATTATCAGGTCTTCAAGACATGGCTCTCTTGGTTATCCTCCTAGTTGTGTGTCTGCCTGCTTCTGCTTTGTCTCCTTTGCTGAACCACCATATCTCCCTTTCTCAAAGTGTGTGTGTGTGTGTGTGTGGGGTGGGGGGGGGGGGGGGGGGTGTGCGCGTGCGTGTGTATATGTGTGAATGTATCCATGTATTTATCCACAATCAATATATCTACATACCTAGCCCTACTCTTTTCACTAAGTAATAAAGCAGAAATGACCAAACTCCTATTTCACATTTCCACCTAAAGGTCCTGTAGCTACCCCCAAACTCAACTACTTTAAAACAGAACTCATTATCTTTTCTCTTAAACTCACTCTTCTGATCATCTATTATTTCTGTGGACATACCACTTTCTTTCCAGTTACTCAGGTATATAACAGTGTTTGCCTGTCCCCTAACTCCTCTAAATACCTCAGTTGGTCTCCTTTTCTCAAGTTTCTCCCCAGTCCATCTACCACACAGTTGCCAAGATAATTTTTCCTAAATTTTTCCTGTGCAGGCCATTCCTTTGAGGTCTTATTTTTGCCTCTAGACTCAAATATAAACTCCTCTGTCTGGAATGTTAAGGCTCTTCATAACTACTTCTAACCTATTTCTAGCCTTACACTACTCCCCTTCACATAATCCAGCCAACCTAACCTTATAAAAATTACTCACACATTATATTCTATGTGTGTGTTCATCCTTCATTGCTGAAGAAGACCATGCCATCAGAGAAACAATGACATGACTTGCACTTGACTTTGTTTTCAGTGAGTGAGGGCTGTGCAAGGTTACCAGCTTCGCTTCTGCTCCAGGACCATCTGAATCCAGTGACCAGATATTCATCAGGATGACTGGAGATGACCCATGATGAGGCAATTAGGGTTAAGTGACTTGCCCAAGGTCACACAGCTAATGAGTATCAAGTATCTGAGGTGAGATTTGAACTCAGGCTTCCCGACTCCTGCACTGGTGCTCTATCCACTGCACCACCTTATACTCTATATCCCATTTCAATGCCTCTGCATGGACTATGTTGCATACCTAGACTGCACTTCTACCTCTGCTTCATAAAAGCCCTCTGTTTTAAAGATACAACTAAAATGCTACCTTCTAGAGGAAGGCTTTCCTGATTTTTCCTCAAACTCCTAAATCTGCTATTGTCTTCCCTCTCAAACTACCTTGTATTTTACTATCTTACATTTATTTGTATTTTCTTTGTATTTACTCTGTGTATAGATCTCAGGAACATGCACACCTGTTATCTTCTCCATTAGAATATAAATGCCTTAAGAGCAGACTGTTTCATTCTTGGTATCCCCAAGTATCTGGCACATGGGTAGGTGCTTATGCTTAGTCATTGAGAATCTCTAGTTTTCTTCAAAATTCAGGTCAAGGACCAGCTCCTGATCCCTCTAGGTTCAGTGCTTTTCCCCATAAAATTGTCATGTATTTATTTTGTGTTTATTTAATATATAATGTTGCTTCATCTGATTGCATGTGAGCTCCCTAAGCAAAGGGACTATTTGTTTTTTGTTAGGACCATAGTATGTAATATATGTGTGTGAGTATGTGTGGTAATACATGTACTTGACTGTTAGGACATATTCATCGATTCCCTCTTATTTTATCTTCAATAAAGACAGACAGCAGTTGGTTATCATTTTTATACAAAAGTTATTCATTTTCTATTACAAATTTTGTTCCCTCGCTATCATCATTTATCTTATCATTTTGTCTTTTTTTAAATTTTTTGGTTCATGACCCTTAGACTTAGTCTTTCTTTATTCTCTGCATTCCTCACAGAATTAAAATTTTTCAAGTACCAATTTTAGTTCTCTCTTTTAAATAGTTTATTACTTCCTTATAGAGCTTGCCCTCTTCCTTCCACCCTCTTCCTTTTTTTCTGTTGCCTTTCACTCTTGGAAAAATACTAATTCCTGCAAGAGATAAAGAAGATATTCCCTCACAGTAAGATTCGTCCAATGTCCCTGATTGTGAAGTTCATTATTGACATATGCTCACCCCCTTGGCCATTTTTTCCTATTGGCCTCAAAATGTTTTCCCTGAGATCAGGTCTTCCCACTCTTCCGTGTGTGAGCTGTTTCCAGTAGCTCTGACTTTCCTTTTCCTGAGGCAGGAGGAGTAAGTGATCTCTCCCAGCACAGAAAACTCATTGTAGGATACCCATCTCCCTTTTAAAAAATTCCCTCTTCTAATCTTCAGGAGTATTCATTAGTATTAGTAGGCATTAGTATTCATCTCCTCCCAACACTGAAACAATGTTTCTGTCTTTGTTCTCCCTTTTCTAATTCCTCCCTTTACCTCTTGGCCCAGTTTCCTGTAAGTTTTTTTTCTTTTTAAGAAACTACAGGAATTATTGTCCCTTCATGTAGAGATAAGAAAGCATGGGAAATGAAATATGTTTTAGAAACGTAAACATACTAATTAATCCTGACAGCTTAAACATCTTAAAAACAAAAGCCAATGAAACAATACACCCTAAAGTAACTTAAGTTTAGAAACAACTTACATTAATTAGATCTTGTGCTAAAAAGAAAAATCACATGAAAGACAACAAATGCTAACATAAGCAAAAACTCACCAATTAGTCTGAGTATCAATGCTACAATAATATCTGGAGTGTATTCGATGTTCAAATGTCCTTTCCTGTGCTTTATCCATTTATCCATGATAGGCCATAGCTCTTTACTATGAAATCAAGAGAAAATGAAAGCATGAACCCTCCAAAATTTGCCAAATCAAGAATCTACCTTAAATAGATAATAAGTTAAAAATTACCCTAAAATGTCACTGGTTACAATAGTTGGTAAAAGTACTTTCTTCTGAGGAAGAACTTAGCAGACTAAGCTAAGTTTACCTTGGTCCCTTGTACTTCCCTCTCTAATGCTAACATACTCTTTACTTACCATTGTTAGGTTACATTAAAGGTTGCAGCATGGTTGCCTAAAAACACAAGTGCAGTGTAAACTATGCAATGAAACTATTTTCAAGTAGGCAAAAACTGAATTCAAATAATTTGAAATGAACATAAAATGCTCACTACTTCACAGAACAAACTCTTAATGTAAAGAAGTACTTCCCTGGTTTACTGATTTTATAAAGTTTGAATTTCTTTATACAAAATGCACAATAAGCAGGATCCATCTTATTATATTTCCTGGAGAAGAGTTTATTATCCATACAGAATGATCAACAAGACAACAAGTATTTAATAAGTGCCTACTAATGTGTCAGACACTGGGCTAACACAATACATAGTAAGAAGGGGCATTACACTACTCTAAAAATTATTTTTGTCTATGAAGCAACTTTCAACTGAGAGAGATTACTGATTTTATCAGTTTTATTTCTATTATTGAGCAAAACAATACTATACCTTATGATATTATCATGTGTCCAAACCCATTTCTGATGAGAGCAAAGTAGATCAATGGCAAATATATATTCCCACAAGTCATCATTTAGGTCTTCGCCAAATTTTTCACTTAAGTGAAATTCCATTTTAGGACAAAATTGTATTGTCAAAAGCAGCTGGGAGATCATCATGCTAACATCTAAGGAGGAAGTCTGGGAAATGGAAAAATACAATAAAATTTAAGAGATGCAGAGATATCACAACATATGACAATTTTGAGGCTATTACTTCCAAAGCATCTGAGTAATGGCTAGATGATCGATCAATCATTTGATTAAGAGTCCCTACATTCTCATTTCATAAAAAGAATAATCTTAAAATAGGAATAATGTTCCCTTCTGCTCACTATAAATTAATTTTAGTATAAGTAAACAATTTAATTTCCCCCTCCAACTCCCCCACTCCCTGCTATTATAGTGACAACACAATCTAATGATATTTGAAAACTTTTTTTCCCCTTACAAAAGCAGTAGAAACTGATCCAGACAAGATTCTACCGCAATATGACTTCTACCCAATGTAAAATACTGAGGTTTAAATATTTTATCTTAAAGAATACTCCTTATAGATACTAACCCACTTATGGTTCCAGCTTATATTTAATCCATTTGTAATCTCACTGAACTACCCTCTTTAATACATACTGAACTAGACTTAGTCGCTTAATATTATAAGTTTTAAAAAATTCTTTTAAAGTTTAGTTCTATAATGGTTTCATTCCATAATCAAGATTGATTCTAGTAATCTCAGCACCTTTTAAGTAGCTATTTTTCACCAGAAAACATTTGAAGGCAGAATACTTTAAAAAGAATGAGAACATAATGTGTTTATAGGAAAATCATGCTTGTATTTTGCACAATTTTTCTGGTTCAGAATGATCTACATATGGTTATCCCAACTAACATTATTTTATAATCATTTTGTCACTACATGACAATTCCACTATCAGGCTGCAAAAATCTGGTATAAAAATGGTTGTCCATTTACACTATTATCCCTTTCAAACTGATCCCTCCAAAGTAGTTTTGCTTAAAATAATGTTTTTGAGGACCAAATAATGACAGTAATTGAGACAAGTCTATATAGATTCATTTCTGTTATGACCCTACCAAGACCTCCTTATGATGCACTGATCATATTCATAAGACTTTATTGGCTTTCACCAATGACTATAATTTTCATTAGGGCTGTTGTGAAATTTAACCTGGCAAAGCTGCTTGTGTTTATCCTTGTTTCTAAGTTAGAATTTTATGCTAAATCTACATTAGATGTACTGGGAACCTTAATGAGTCAGTTAAATGAGCAAAACGTTAAGCTGTGAGCACATTTATCAAAATAGGCTAGCAAATGCATTTTTAGCTAGGTCATGTGTTTATCTTCAGAATAAGGCCAGGAACTGGTTCAAGAAAACATCTAGAACCTTAATTTTATATTCATAGATTCTGAATGAAACCATTACAGAACTAAATTTGAAAAGAATTTTTAAACAATCAATAAACCAAAGGAAAATACAAACTGGTGCTTAATTTTATGTGTCTCCAGTGAGAATGGCTGAATTGCCAGCAAGAAAGGAGATAAAACGTGTTTAAGCATCACAATTTTTTTTATCATCTAAAATGACTTAAGTCAATGGTTTTCTAAATGTGAGTTCCTTTCCCAAAGACAAATTGACCAATCCCTGGAGAAATCAATCATATTATTCTTGACAACCTCACAATACATGAAAACAGAAGACAAAAGAAAGTTGCCTCTAACTGAAAACATGCTCACAGATTTTCTATGGAAAGGAAAATGGAGGAATTAGCTGAACTTCTTCACAGGATCACAAATATAAAGATAGAAGGGACCTTAGTTTTACTGTTTAAATAGTTCACTGTACTACCTCATAACTATCATACTAGATAGCATAACAGAAAAGGAAAGTGACAAATGTTGGTGAGGATGTGGAAAAGTGAGAACACTCACTCAATGCACTCCTGGCATAGTTGTGAATTGGTCCAATCATTCTGGAAACCAATTTGGAACTCTGGCCAAAAGTTAAAGCCCTTTAAAACTGTACATAGCCTTTGACCCAGCAATATCACTACTAGGTCTGTATCCCAAAGAGATAAAAGAAAAAGGATCTATATGTACAAAAATATTTGTTGTAGCTCTTTTCATAGCTGCAAAGAAATGGAAATGATCAATTGGGGAAAAGCCAGAACAAGTTGCAGTACATGATTGTAATGGAATACAACTGTGTTATAAGAAATGATGAGTGGGATGGTTTCAGAAAAACCTGGAAAGATTTATATGAACTGATGCAGAGTGAAGTGAGCAGAATCATGAGAACACTGTACACAGTAACAAAAAATACTGTAATGATAATTAACTGTGAACGAATTAGCCACTGATGAAGACAATGATCCAAGACAATTTCAAAGATTTTGATGAAAATAATCTGCAGAGAGAATTGGTGAACCCTGAATACAAACTAAAGCATACTTTTTTCACTTTCTTTTTCTAGTTTTCTTTGGGGGTGGGGGGACTGGGGAGAAAGAGGAAGCAACATGTCTAACATGGATAAAGGTTTTGCTTGACTTCACAAGTATAAGTGATATAATACCACTTGTTTTCTCAAAGGGTAGGAGAGAGGCTGGAAGAACAGAATTTGGAACCCAAAATTTTTATCAATGAATGTTGAAAATAAATTTAAAAAAAAAATAGAAAAAATCACAGGAGACACAACTAAGCAGTTACTTCAAGGACATTTAAAGGATAAAACTGGAAGGACAAGGTCCTCTAAATGCTCCTGCTCATAAATGATACTGTGCCTACTGCATCAAGTCCCAGATAACTGCAAAACTTCTCAACAAAGCTGTTTGACCTAACTTTTCTTCAAAGGATAAAAAACAAGTGGATGAGGAATGTTTATTGTCCATCCCACTGAGTTAGTTTTATCAGCATACAGGTCCAGAAATGAAGAGTAAGTAGGTTGGATTTTTCCTTACAAAAACTGCATAAGGGGAATCTTTGTACTACTAAAGTTTTTCTGTTGAAGCTGTATATCTGTAAGCCAAAGAATACTACAATATAAAAAACAGATGTTGAAGATTAGTCTAAGAGAAATGAAGTCTATTATGGATGTGCGTAGGCTGCAATACAAACAAGAGAGGAGTCATAAAATATGTCATCAGAAGAATGTGTGACAGTAAAAAATAATCATGGGCCAATTACATGGTAATACAAAGGAAAACAGAATGACAGAATATCTGGATTGTCTAGAGTACATGAAACAAGATGTGAGCTAAGTCTCAAGTATGTGAGGGAAACTTCAAGATATTAGTGGACCTTCCATGATGATCGTTTTGCAGAACATGGATAAAAAGAATCACACGGCATGGGGATGCCAAGAGGGATAAAAGATCTCTGTTATTGTTGGAAGCAGCCATACTAATAACTGGAAGTAGTTATTCTATATAGTACCAAAAAATATATTAACACAAATAATTTTGGGATACTGCAAAAGCAGTTCTTAGGGGAAGTTTTATATCTTTGAATGCCTATGTGAATAAAATAGAGAAAGAGGAGATCAATAAATTGGGAATGCAGCTGATAAAGCTTGAAAGAGAACAAATTGAAAATCCCCAAGTAAATACCAAATTAGAAATACTGAACACCAAAAGATTAATAAACTTGAAATTAAAAACTGAACTAATAAAGCTAAGAGTTGGTTTTACGAAAAAAACATTAAAATTGATAAACTTTTGGTCAATTTGATTAAAAAAAAAGAAGAAAACCAAATTACCAATATCAAAAATGAAAAGGGTGAACTCAGCTCCAATGAGGAGGAAATTAAAACAATAATTAGAAATTACTTCGCCCAACTTTATGCCCAAAAATTCGACAATCTAAATGACATGGATGATTATTGTTAAATAAATGACCCAGATTAACAAAAGAGGAAGTTGAATACTTAAACAACCCCATCTCAGAAAAAGAAATTGAACAAGCCATTAATGAATTCCCTAGGAAAAAATCTCCAGGGCCAGATGAATTCACAAGTGAATTTTTTTTTATTTAATTTATAAGTCAGGAATTTATTACCTCAAGAGGTAACACAGGTTGACACTATAGACAGGAAAACAGGTGAACTTGTGTTTGACAGATCCAGCAAGGGTTATTAAGAAAGACCAGGTGTTCTGAGGCCCCAACATAGACCTCTGGGAGGTTGATGCCAAAGACATGAGTGCCATCTAACTTCTTCCTTCCAGGGCTCTTCAGCAAACTGCTTCTCATTCTCTTCTGCAGGCTTTGGAAAAATTAGGGAGTCAGACCCTATCACAGACCAGACTTGACAGACCGGATGGAGTATCAAGGCTTTTGGATCCAGGCCATCTTCCTAACTTGTGTGGTTTCATAAATTCTCCTGCTCCATCATCCAACATGAGGGGAGCATCTCTGCAGCTCTAAGCAGCAAATAGGCTATATACAAAAAAGTGAAGAGACCTGCAGCTGGAATGAAGTGAGAGGTACTGTAGCTGTCCATGGTGCTGAGGAAGCTTCTGTGGAACAGGTACCTCACTTGAATCGAAGATGGCCCTTCCTGCTGGAAAGATTTTCTTAAGAGTGATAAAACAAGGAATCCTTCTGAGAACTTGTTAACTTTTTTTCTTAAATCTAATAACAAAACAAAACCGACCACAATAAGGTTTACTCAGAGTCTGTGCTGAACTCCCTATGCACCAAGCCCAGATTTATCCAACAGCAACATCAGTAACATTTGAGAAAAGATGTGGATATACTGAGGAGGGTAGGGGTTCCTGGGGATGTCTGTGAGCCAACCAAGGCCAGTCAGAATGGGAGCTCTGCGGTTGCACCCCTACTCACTGGCAAATTTCCTTTTTCAGAACTGACCCTGAATCCAAGCTTTCCATCAACAACCTCCCTTTAGTGCAACATGACTGGATCCAGGTTCAGAAAAAGGCAGAGGACAACACGAAGTTCAGACCTCGTAATACACACTCCACGGTTTCATTCAGGTCTTTGAATACTCAAGCCAATTACAATAAAGAAAAACGTACACCTAAAGAAGTGAATAAGCTGGGGAAAAATACAAAAGAAACAATTTTTTTCACTTAAAGAAAAAAATTCTCATTATAATTAATATCCCACATAAGAAAAAGTGGGATAGGAAAAAAAAACCTTAATTTTTTTTATATGGCTTTTATGTATCTCTCCTCATTTTATATGCACAATTTATTTGGGTAATACTGCTTCCTATGGCAGAATATCTGAAAGTAAAAACAAACACCATGAAGGAAAAAAGTATTAACAAAGAAAGATTCAAAGGTGGTCTTCAGGGAGAGTAGAAAATAGTCAGAAAACTTAACCCAAATGCTTCAATTCAGCTCCTAGGCCTGGGAAGCCAGGGCAGGCATCAGTAAAAGAAGACCGTGTGGAGGAAAGTCCCGCTGCTTTTCTCCTCAAATTCCTGTAACAGCTCATCAATCTCGTTCTCCATGTCTTCTGTGTGTTGTATACACTGACAGAGCTCACAAATGAGGAAGGCTCCCAGGGTGGCTTCCTCGTGGTTGTCCTGAATGTCCACATTAATCACATGCACCAGCTGGCAGGTCTCTTGTTCTCTGGATTTTAAATATTCTACTACCTGGTCATGGACTCTCTCTCTTCACAGGTGAGGATGAGATCAAACAAATCTTTACAGTTCTAGAATCTTTCTGGCTGGGGCTTGATTCTCTTATTTCTGTCCAACATGTGCAAAATATTATTCTGTGTATAGAGTTGTCTTTCCTAAGAAGATCATTGTACATTTGATCATATGTTGTTTTGAAATCGTAAACATTTGGCTTCTCTGGTGCTGGTCCTGGAAGTTTCACGTGAGTTTCTATTCCAAAGGATCTGACACTGAATCATCATTTGTTGAGGATGTTGTGTGCCTCCATGCTCCGGTTCTGGTTACTCGAGCACACCATGGCCACTAGCAGCGGCAATGATGGCATGATGGCTGTGGTGGCGATGACAAAGGGATGCCACTGGCAGCGAGGGCCTCGTGCGTCTCTCCCGTTCCAGGAACTGGCAGATGTCGTGACAGCAGCTGCCTCAGCATGAGCAAAATGGCGGCAGCGCCCACAGCCAGATTGACCCAAGCCCACAAGTGAATTCTATCAAACATTTAAAAAACAGTTAATTCCAATACTATACAGACTATCTGGGAAAACTGGGGAAGAAGGAGTCCTCACAAATTCTTTTTATGATACAAATATGATCTTGATACCTAAACCAGGAAGAGCCAAAACAGAGAAAGAAAATTATACACCAATTTCTCTAATGAACTACAGATGCAAAAATTTTAAATAAGATATTAGCAAAAAGAATACTGTAGCTTATCATGAGAATAATACATTATGATCAGGTAGGATTCATACCAGGAATGCAGGACTGGTTCAATATTAGGAAAACTATAGCATTATCGATCATACCAACAACAAACCTAACAGAAACCACATGATTATCTCAATAGATGCAGAAAAAACTTTGGACAAAATACAACACCTATTCCTATTAAAAATATCGGAGAGCACAGGAATAAATGGAACTTTCCATAAAATAATAAGCAGTACCTACCTAAAACTTTCAGCAAGCATTATATGCAATGGAGATAAACTAGATGCATTTCCAATAAGATCAGGGGTTAAACAAAGATGTCCATTATCACCACTATTATTCAATACAGTACTAGAAATGTTAGCTGTAGCAATTAGAGAAGATAAAGAAACTAAAAGAATTAGAATAGGCAAAGAAGAAACTAAGTTATCACTCTTTACAGATGACATGATGATACACTTAGAGAATCCCAGAGATTCAAGTAAAAAACTACTTGAAATAATAAACAACTTTGGCAAAGTGGCAGGTTACAAAATAAACCCACACAAATCATCTGTATTTCTATACATTACTAACAAAGCCCAACAGCACGAGATAAGAAAGAGAAATCCCATTTAAAGGTATAGTAGACACTATATTCAGGAGTCTACCTGTCAAAACAAATCTAGGAACTATACGAGCACAATTAAAAGACACTTTTCACACAAATAAAATCAGATCTAAGTAAGTGGAAAAACATCAGTTGCTCATGGGTAGGCCGAGCCAATATAATAAAAATGACAGTTCTACCTAAGTTAATTTACTTATTTAGTGCAATACCAATCAAACTATCAGGTAATTATTTTCTAGAACTGGAAAAAATGCCACAATTCATCTGGAAGAACCAAAGGTCCAGAATATCATGGGGACTAATGAAAAGAAATGCTAGGGAAGGTGGCCTAGCTCTACCAGATGTCAAATTGTATTATTTAGTAGCAATTATCAAAACCACTTGGTACTTGCTAAGAAACAGAAGGAATAGGGTAGGTACTCAAGACACAGTAGACAATGAACATAGCAATCTACTGTTTGATAAACCCAAGGACTACAGCTTCTGGGATAAGAACTCATTGTCTGACAAAAATTGCTGGGAAAACTGGGTAACAGTGTGGCAGAAACTAGGTACAGACCAATGCCTGACACCATACACACCAATAAAGCCCAAGTGAGTACATGATCTAGGCATAAAGACTGATACTATAAACAAATTAATGGAGCAAGGAATAGTATATTTATCAGATTTATGGAGAAGAGTTTTTGACTAAACAAGAGATAGAAAGCATTATGAAGTGCAAAATGGATAATTTTGATTACATTAAATTGAAAAGTTTTTGCACAACAAAACCCAATGCAACCAAGATTAGGAGGAAAGCAGAAAACTGGGAAAGAATTTTTCCAACTAGTATCTGGGATAAAGGCCTCTTTACTAAAATACAGAGCGAACTGAGTCAATTGTGTAAGAATACAAGTCATTCTCCAATTGATAAATGTTCAAAGGATATGAACAAGCAGTTTTCAGAGGAAGAAATTAAAGCTATCTATAGTCATATGAAAAAATGCTCTAAACCACTACTGATTTGCTAGAGAGATGCAAATCAAAACAACTCTAAGATACCACACCATACCTATTAGGTTGGCAAACATGACAAAACAGGAAGATGATAAATGTTGGAGAAGATGTGAGAGAGTTGGAACACTAATTCATTGTTGATGGAGCTGTGAGCTGATCCAATCGTTCTGGAGAGGAATTTGGAGCTATGCCCAAAAGGGCTACAAAAATGTACATACCCTTTGACCCAGCAATACCATTTCTAGGACTGCGTCGGCAAGAGATCATAAAAATGGGAAAGGGTCCCATATGTACAAAAATATTTATAGCAGCACTCTTGTGGTGGCCAAAAACTGGAAATCAAGAGGATGCCCATCAATTGGAGAACAGCTGAACAAGTTGTGGCATATGAATGTAATGGAATACTATTGTGCTATAAAAAATGATGAACAGAAAGACTTCAGAGAGAAAGACTTGTATGGAAAGACTCATATGCTCTGATGCTGAGTGAAAGGAACAGAACCAGGAGAACTTTGTACACAGCAACAACCACAGTGTGTGAAGATTTTTTCTGGTACACTTAAAACTTCATTGCAATGCAAGGACTTCAAAAATTCCCAGTGATGTTTTAAGGCAAAATGCTTTCCACATCCAAAGAAAGAACTATGGAATTCCATCACAGAAGGCAGCAGATCATTTTCTTTTGTATTGCATTTTGGTTTGTTGTATGATTTCTCTCATTCATTTTAATTCTTCTATACAACTTGACTATGGTGAAAATGTATTTAGTAGGAATGCATGTGTAGAAATTTGTAAGGAAGGGAGGAAGGAAGGGGAGGGAGGGAAAAAAAATCTAAGTTATATGGTAGTGATTGTAGAACACTGAAAATAAATTTAAAAAATTAAAAAAGGCAAATAATTTTGAAGTACTATCCTAAAAAAAAATGAGCAAAAGCAAGGATATGTAGAATATAAAGCTCACATCAGTTGTAGTTACTACTTAATAATAGCTGTTCTAAAAAATACTCTGTAGAAAAATTGTGAAATTTGTTACTAAAATGTCATTGTCACTGTTAAAGTTCTGCCTTCATCTAACAACAATTTTTATATTTGGTCATTTACTTCAGAAATTTCCTTGGGCCTCAGTTTCTTCAACTATAAAATGAAGAGCCTAATTTGGATAGGCTCTGAGATTCATTCTAGCTTTAGATCAATGAGAGATGGTGATATGTTTATATATGTGTGTATATATATATATATATATATATATATATACATATATATACATGTATATATAACTACATGCTTACAAATTTTAATGATTATAAATTCCTTTCTGAATTTACTTTGTCTTTAGTAAATTAGTCATGAAGTTACCATTTATAATTAATCTTTAACAAGATTCTTTTGAGACAGGAAATACTTTATAATTTTCTTCCAAGATCCATACATCAATGAATCAAAAAACACCTATTTAAGTTAGAACTATATGTCATACGCTATTTTAGCTGCTGGAGAAACAAAGACAAAAGTGAGACAGTCTCTAACCTCAAGAAGCACATATGCCAGCAGAAGAGACAACATACAAGAATAAGTATAGAGAGAACAGTATAGAACTGGGGGGGGGGGAATTGTTTGGAGAGGGGCAATCAAGAAAGGTTTCATGAATTCAATCCTGAAAGAAGGGATTTTATGAGGTAGAGATGATAGGGCAGAGAATTTTAAAAATGAGGAATAAGCACTTTAAAAGCATACAGAAGAGAACTGTTGGGGGGCAGAGTCAAGATGATGGAGTAGAAGCAGAGACTTGCTAGAGTTTTCCCTCCAACCTCAGCCAAATACCTATAAAAATTACTCTAAAAACACTCTGGAGCTGCAGAACCCACAGAACGATGGAATGAAGCAAATCTCCAGCCCAAGACAGATGAAAGGTCGATGGGAAGCAGCTCTCATGCTGTGCTGAGAGCAGAGCGCAGTCCAGCATGGGCCACTCCAGCACAGATAGCACCTGAGCAGGCCGCAGGGGACTGAATCTCTTGCACCTAGGGCAGTTATCAGACTTCACAACCCCAAAACACGGAGGACAAATGTGAAGGTAAATGGAAAAAAACCAGTCGGACTTGTGTGAGAAAGTAGAGTGGTTCAGCCCTAAACCCAGAGCAGCAAAGGGGGTCGAGAAACCCACCACAGCCACAGCAGGGGCAGAGGCATTGGCTATTTCTGGAGCTCTAAGCCCATAGATTGTGGGGGGATCAAGTAGCTGACAATAAACCCCCCTAACCCCACTGGAAGCAGAGAACTACCTTAATAAAGAGCTAAAAAGTCAAGTAAATGGCTGGGGAAATGAACTAAAACTGGAAAAAGAGTCAGACTTTAGAATCTTACTTTGGTGACAAAGAAGATCAAAATATGCAAACAGAACTCAAAAAGGATTTTGAAAATCAAATAAGAGAAGGAGAAGAAAAATTTGGAAGAGAAATGTGAGTGATGCAAGAAAATCATGAAAACCAAGTCAACTGTTTGCTAAAGGGAACCAAAAAAAATGCTGAAGAAAATAACACCTTAAAAAATAAACTAGGGGGCGGAGCCAAGATGGCGTAGTAGAAAGACGCACATACACATAGCTCCGAACCCACAACCCATAGAACAACTACAAAGAAGTAACTCACGGCGAATTCTGCACCCAGAGGCCACAGAACATTGGAGCGAGGGAGATTTCTGTTCCGGAGAGACCTGCAAACCTCTCGTAAAAGGTCCTTTGTGCTGCGGACTGGGCTCCGGGACTGGGAGCTGAGTACAGCCCTGCCGTGGCCGCGGCACCGAGAGGAACAGATCCGAGCAGGCTTCAGGGACGGGATCTCCAGCGGCCGCACAAGTACCTCCACCCACAGGTGACGGGGGTCTGTGAGAGAGTCCCTTTGGTGGGTCGAGGGGGGAGTGGGGTGCCCCCATGGCTCGGGCCCCCTCGGGAGACAGAAGCTGAGGGGCAGCGGCAGACCAGGGCTCTCCAAGCAGGCAGGAGCCTGGATCCATTGTTGAAGGTCTGTGCATAAACTCCCTGAGGGAACTGAGCCTGAGAGGCAGCCCTGCCCTCACCTGAGCATCTGAATTTAATCTCACACTGAATAGCAGCCCTGCCCCCGCCCAAAGCCCTGAGGCTGGAAGCAGCATTTGAATCTCAGACCCCAAAGACTGGCTGGGAGGATCAGGAGGTGAGGTGGGTGTGAGGAAAATATTCAGAGGTCAAGTCACTGGCTGGGAAAATGCCCAGAAAAGGGAAAAGAAATAAGACTATAGAAGGTTACTTTCTTGGGGAACAGGCATTTCCTCCCTTCCTTTCTGATGAGGAAGAACAATGCTTACCATCAGGCAAAGACACAGAAATCAAGGCTTCTGTGTCCCAGCCCACTCAATGGGCACAGGCCATGGAAGAGCTCAAAAAGAATTTTGAAAATCAAGTTAGAGA
Organism: Notamacropus eugenii; assembly: GCF_028372415.1. NCBI lineage: Eukaryota > Metazoa > Chordata > Mammalia > Diprotodontia > Macropodidae > Notamacropus > Notamacropus eugenii. The sequence goes on along the minus strand of NC_092875.1, from coordinate 352,742,611 downwards.
GGTGGAGGAAAAGCTGGGAAGAGAAATGAGAGACATGAAGTCAAAGCATGAACAGCAAATCAGCTCCCTGCTAAAGGAGACCCAAAAAAATGTTGAAGAAAATAACACCTTGAAAACTAGCCTAACTCAATTGGCAAAAGAGGTTCAAAAAGCCAATGAGGAGAAGAATGCTTTCAAAAGCAGAATTAGCCAAATGGAAAAGGAGATTCAAAAGCTCACTGAAGAAAATAGTTCTTTCAAAATTAGAATGGAACAGATGGAGGCTAATGACTTTATGAGAAACCAAGAAATCACAAAACAAAACCAAAAGAATGAAAAAATGGAAGATAATGTGAAATATCTCATTGGAAAAACAACTGACCTGGAAAATAGAGCCAGGAGAGACAATTTAAAAATTGTGGGCCTACCTGAAAGCCATGATCAGAAAAAGAGCCTAGACATCATCTTTCATGAAATTATCAATGAAAACTGCCCTGAGATTCTAGAACCAGAGGGCAAAATAAATATTCAAGGAATCCACAGAACACCGCCTGAAAGAGATCCAAAAAGAGAAACTCCTAGGAACATTGTGGCCAAATTCCAGAACTCCCAGGTGAAAGAGAAAATATTGCAAGCAGCTAGAAAGAAACAATTCAAGTATTGTGGAAATACAATCAGGATAACACAAGATCTAGCAGCTTCTACATTAAGGGATCGAAGGGCATGGAATAGGATATTCCAGAAGTCAAAGGAACTAGGACTAAAACCAAGAATCACCTACCCAGCAAAACTGAGTATAATACTTCAGGGGAAAAATTGGTCTTTCAATGAAATTGAGGACTTTCAAGCATTCTTGATGAAAAGACCAGAGCTGAAAAGAAAATTTGACTTCCAAACACAAGAATGAAGAGAACCATGAAAAGGTGAACAGCAAAGAGAAGTCATAAGGGACTTACTAAAGTTGAACTGTTTACATTCCTACATGGAAAGACAATATTTGTAACTCTTGAAACATTTCAGTATCTGGGTACTAGGTGGGATTACACACACACACATAGAGACAGAGTGCACAGAGTGAATTGAAGAGGATGGGATCATATCTTAAAAAAAATGAAATCAAGCAGTGAGAGAGAAAGATATTGGGAGGAGAAAGGGAGAATTGAATGGGGCAAATTATCTCTCATAAAAGAGGCAAGCAAAAGACTCATTAGTGGAGGGATAAAGAGGGGAGGTGAGAGAAAAACATGAAGTCTACTCTCATCACATTCCACTAAAGGAAAGAATAAAATGCCTACTCATTTTGGTATGAAAACCTATCTTACAATACAGGAAAGTGGAGGATAAGGGGATAAGCAGAGTGGGGGGGGATGATAGAAGGGAGGGCATGGGGAGGAGAGTGCAATTTGAGGTCAACACTCAAGGGGAGGGATAGGATCAAAAGAGAATAGAAGTAATGGGGGACAGGATAGGATGGAGGGAAATATAGTTAGTCCTATACAACACAACTATTATGGAAGTCATTTGCAAAACTACACAGATTTGGCCTATATTGAATTGCTTGCCTTCCAAAGGGAAGGGGTGGAGAGGGAGGGAGCTAAAGAAGTTGGAACTCAAAGTGTTAGGATCAGCTGTAATGTTCTTACCACTAGGAAATAAGAAATACAGGTAAAGGGGAATAGAAAGCTATCTGGCCCTACAGGACAAAAGAGAAGACAGAGACAAGGGCAGAGAGGGATGATAGAAGAGAGAGCAGATTGGTCATAGGGGCAATTAGAATGCTTGGCGTTTGGGGGGGGAGGGGAGAAAAGGGGAAAAATTTGAAACCCAAAATTTTGTGAAAATGAATGTTAAAAGCTAAATAAAAAAAAAAAAAGAAAAAAGAAAAAAAATAAAATAAATAAACTAACCCAAATGGCAAAAGAGATCCAAAAAGCCAATGAAGAGAATACCTTAAAAAGCAGAATTGGCCAAATGGAAAAGGAGGCCCAAAAGCTCACTGAAAATATAATTTCTTAAAGACTGGAATGGAGTAGATGGAAGCTAATGACTTTATGAAAAATCAAGAAATTATAAAACAACGCCAAAGGAATGAAAAAACGGCAGACAATGTGAAATATCTCACTGAAAAAACAACTGACCTGGAAAATAGATCCAGGAGAGAACAATTTAAAGATCATGGGACTAACTGAAAGCCATGATCAAAAGAGGAGCCTAGACATCATCTTTCAAGAAATTATCAAGGAAAACTGCCCTGCTATTCAAGAACCAAAGGGTAACAACATGAAGTTGGGGTGATATTGTACCCCTGCAATGTCCTTACTATTGGTGGCAATTTCCTATAGTCAAAAGGTTTGTAAGCTTAATACCAGATCTATTCAATTATAGATTATGGGTAGGGGAACATCCAAGGAAAATTAAGCTATTAGGTATAGGACTTTAGACCAACAACAATAAGCTAGGATCCTTTAATTCTTAGTAATACTGTGGAGACAATTAGGTCAAGAGCTTGTGAAGTTAGCAACATAAATATTATTTGTGTCTCGTTCAATGCTAAAAAAAAAAATTTCTTTTGTGGTCCACATTGTAAATGCTTTAAAAAGAAGTATCACCTGTCCAAAAGTTGGAATTGCTTTATCTGTTATAAACTGTGTTAAAAATAAATAATTAAAAAAAAGGAACCAAAGGGTAAAATAGATATTGAAAGAATTCACTGATTGCTTCCTGATAGAGATCCCCAAAGGAAAACACCTAGGAATATTGTAGCCAAATTCCAGAGTTCCCAGGTCAAGGAAAAATACTGCAAGCAGCCAGAAAGAAATAATTTGAGCACTGTGGAAATACAATCAGGATAACACAAGATCTAGTAACTTCTACATTAAGGGATCAAAGGGCTTGGAATATGATATTCCAGAAGTTAAATGAGCTAGGATTAAAACCAAGAACCACCTATAGAGCAAAACTTAGTATAATACATCGGGGAAAAAAAATGGTCATTGAATGAAATAGAGTAGTTTCAAGCATGCTTGATGAAAAAATTAGAGCTGAATAGAAAATTTGACTTTCAATCACAAGACGTATAAAAAGGTAATAAGTAGGAAAGAGAAATCATAAGGGACTTACTAAAGTTGAACTGCTTACATTTCTACATGGGAAGATAATAATTGTAACTCTTGAGACTTTATTCAGTATTAGAGTAGTTGGAGGGATATATATAAATATATACACACACACACATACACACTCACACACACACACACACACACACACACACACACACACACACACAGAGACAGACAGAGGGCACAGGGTGAGTTGAATATTAAGGGATGATACCTAAAAAAATAAAATTGGGTGAAAGAGGAATATATTGGGAGGAGATGGGATAAATTATCTCTCACATACAAGAGTCGAGAAAAGGTTTTTTTCAATGGAGGGGGGGAAAATGAGAGTGAGAATGAACCTTACTTTCATCAGATTTGGCTTAAAGATAGAATGAGGTACACTCAATTTGGTATGAAAAGCTATCTTACACTACAGGAAAGTGGGGGAAGGGGATAAAGGGGATTATAGAACTGAGAGCAAATGGGGTTAGGAGGTAATCAGAAGTAAATACTTTTGAGGAGGGACATGGTCAAAAGAGAGATAGAATAAATGGGGAGGCAGGAAAGCATGGAAGGAAACAGTCTTTCACATCATGGCTGTTTTAGAAGTGTTTTGCAGAACTACACATGTATAGCCAGTATCAAATTGCATGCCTTCTCAGTGGGGATGGGTGGGAAGGAAGGGAGAGAAGTTGGAACTCAAAGTTTTAAGAGCACACGTTAAAAATTGTTTTCACATGTAACTGGGAAATAAGACATACAGGCAATGGAGTGTAGAAATCTATCTTTCTCTACAAAAAAATTGAGGGTAAGAGGATGAGAGAAGAGAGGGCTATCTATAGGATGAAGGGGTAATCAGAATGCACTATCTGTTGGGGTGGGTGGAGGGGAGATATGGGTAGAAAATTTGTAGCTTGAAATCTTGTGGAAGTGAATGCTGAAAACTAAAAATTAATCATTTTTAAAAAGCATACAGAAGAGACAAGGACCATCATGTGTAAGGAAAAGCAAGAATACCAAAACAAAGAATGTGAAAAGGGCATTCATGGGTTAAAAAGCTGGGTTTATAAAATGGTGCCAAACTGAGAATTGTGTAAAAGAACAAAATGAACTTTATGATTACAATTTTAACAATTTTATCCCCAAAAGACTAATAAAAAAAGAAGGGAGATGCACCATGGCAAAAGTAGTCAACTTCTTGATGTTGAAAGGAATTTCCTTTTTCTTGACCTCATCTAGCATCTACTCTTAAAATAATCAAACTATTTTATCAACAGATCTCTGTGTAACTGAGATTTTATGGCTGACAAAAAAAAATGAAGTAACATACAGGATCAAATGATCAGATTTAGAACCATCTATTCCAACTCCTCAATTTACAGATGAGAAAACTAAGGATGATAGAACTTAAATGACTTGCCCACAGTCATATAGCTTCCCCTTCCTCCCCTCTCCAAATCCCCCAAATTGCAAAACTTCTCAGGACTTTTCAGTTATCTGGTGCTACTTCTACTCTACATGTCCACTTCCCCAACGCGTATTTCTAAGAGTATAAGTGTATAATTCAACAATATCTGACAAGTAATTCAAATACATAACATACCATTAAAGTAGGAAATCTCTATCAAGAATACAATTTAAAAGACTATCATTGTTCTTTGAATTTGTGCCAAATGTCCACCAAAGTATGTATCTTAACAACAGAAATATCCCTAAACCAATTAACTAATATTGTGAAATAATAATAATGAAAAAAGACCAACAATAATATGGGATGAGGGAGCTAATTAATCTGACAAATATCAGCATGAAAAACAAAGGTACCCAAACTGTGAGCTGTGAGTATACAAATGAACTGACAGGAAAAATAAACGATGACATTGATACAAGTCTTTAGAGGTATCAACAGGCAATCAGAATGTCAAGAGACTTATGTGAAAACCTAATTTATTGCAAGAGAAATGAACAGTTTGCATATTTATGACAGTACAACAAAAGGAGAAAACAGGAAGGGGCGTGGCATGGAAGAGGAAAGGGGGGAAAAGAGACAAAACCCTTCCTGAAGGGGAGGAACAAGGCAATGGCAAAAGCCTCGGGGCCTGCTAGACTATGAAGACAGGAAGGACTCCAGCAGCACAAGCATTTTCCCAGCCTGCTACAGACTGGATGGTGCCTGTCTTGCCTCCCAAGAGCACACAGGCGACCCAGCTTGGAGTGTAAAGGTGGTGGGAAGGAGGAGTTATGGAGGGGCTCATCCTTGACACATTCAGGGCCTTCTGCATGGTCTGGACCCAGCATTTTTGGAAAGTATGGCAACTCAAAAAGACAAGTTTAGGGGACCCCTTAACAGCCTTTAACAGAGGCAAGCTCTGGAATTAAAAGAGTGAAGTAAGATTAGAGCATACCTTTTCCCAATTGAGATACATAATCAAACAGTTCAGAACCTCTCCTTTAGCACGTTGCCGGACAACCAGCTGCATCGCTTTATTAATCACTCCTTGAAAGGCAAATATATCATGCCATATGTTTGCAATAAACAAAGTTAATTTATCAGACTCTGGAAAATCTAAAGGGGAGACACAAAAAAGGACAGGAAAGCCTTATAACTTATCAACTATACAGCAATTACAAACAATTTTCCATTCGCTTTTTTCTCCTAATACACAGGATGTGTGGGGGGGTAAGTCCCCAGCCTCATTTTCTTTTAAATAAACTTTTCTCTTAAAATGGATAACAAATGATAAAAGTCAATTTGCTTAAATAAATCTGATGCAGGACTTAAACCATATTTATGCGAAGTAGATGGGATATTACTAAGGGAATTGTTTGACAAATGCAGTTTTTGCAACCTACCAATTCTCTTCCAAAAAGGTCCTTTGGGGATGATATTTAGTACAGTAGTAAATACAATTATCTGAAGGACAATTTGTTTTTAAAAAAGATCTGTCCCTAAAGCAGAACTAGTGCATATACAGGGAAAATATGAGAGAAAAGTAATTAAACTGGGGCATTTAATGTACTGTAGTGTTACTGATTCAATTATCTTCACGTTGAACAAACTAGAAGACTACTCCTACATACTCACAAAACCAGTTCATTACGATCAAATACAATGCCATTTTAAGACGATTGTAAAATAAAAAGATTTAGCAATGGCTAGAGGCTAGAGCAGAAGCAAAAATCTGAAGATTTTTTTTTTAAGTCTGATTTTTGTTAGGTCATAAAACAAGCTCATCATAATTTCTACTTTTAAAAAACATTTCTCCTTTCAAGGAAAGAGACTTTGTGAAGTCTATTTTTTGTATTTCTCATAAAGCGTTCACAGACTAGGGACAGACCTTCAGAAATCACCTAGTGCAACCTTTTCATTTTAGAGATAAGGAAACTTCTTAGATGCCTACCCTAAAGTCACTTAGATAAATAGTTGAGAGGGGATTTGAATGTAAGCTTTGGACTTTTAAAATTAGCACCATTTCCTACCATATCAAGAAATGGCCAGAACCACCCTTCAAAATATATTTTCTGTTCTAAACTATATAGTAGAAAAAGAGCTCCCTTTCTCTTCAAAAATATGATTTAGACCCTAAAAAACGAAAAATCTTTTCACAATAAAGGATATCAACCCCTTATTTACCATTGTACTTTTGCATTAATGAAGTGCACTAATAATACAAAAGAATTTGTATTTACAAAATCATTTATATTTGGATTCAGATGGATCACACAGGAAAAAAATTCATCTTCTTAATTTTCTTTCTTTAAACCAGATTTAGAATTGGCCTTTCATAAGCATACATGTAGACCAATAAATTCTGCCATAAAAAAAGAAGATTAAAAAAGCTAATAATAATTTAAAATTTTAAAGACTGAACCCAGAGATTTCCAACCTGGATTCTCTTATATTCAAGTTTTATACTGAAATTCACAAAACAAATTTTAATTTAGCTTAATGCTGAAAAATCTCATAAGAGCAAAGAAAGGGCAAAAGGAAAAAAAAATAACCAGCAAAGGGGTATATGTTAATTCTAGAAAAGATGAGTATCATCAGTCTAACAATGAAATCAGTCTAACAAGTAATATATGCAAGCATTCTTTATAAAACTCACACAAAACAAACAGAAAGAGTCTTGAGATGGGCAACTTACATTGCATCTATAGCTATAGCATTCAGATGTCTATTTTAATTCACAGTGGCAGTCAGAAGCAGTTAAACACGGCAGCTTCATTCAAAGGGGTATTACAATCATGGACAAATGATTTGTTTTCACCTGAATTTATACTGGCCCTAGAGATTGCTTTGAGACATGAAGAAGATAAATCTTGGTAAAAAGAAATTGTATTTTTGGATAAAATACCCAAACCTTACATTTATATAGCATGTTATAGTTAGTTAACAAAAAAGCTTATAGAGACTTTACTGCAGATGATATAATCCAGGATATCTTTAATAATCTGATGAATAAGACATTTATGGGTAGAGCAGATGTCAAGCAATCATTGGTGAAAGAATAATTCAAGGCCAGCTCTCACGCTAATCATTTTTCTTCTTCAGTGAGCAAGCATTCTACTCTCTAATCTAAAATCTTCATTTTCTTAAATTACAAGATCATAGATCTAGAGCTGGAAGAAACCCCAAAAGTTGTGTCATAACTTTAAGTCAAGAACAGCATTTCCTAAATGTACTAAGAAAGTCAAACTAATAAGACACAAGTGGTGAGTAATATTCATTTAAATATAAACTGTGCTAAAGTGGTATGCATTTAAAACATGGATGTATTTAAGGTAGAAAACTGGACAGAGAATAATTTTATGCCCTTTCACAAGTATACAACACAAAAGAGACATAAATAAATTATAGAAACGTTTCGGTAGAATAAAGTAAAAAGGAAAGTACGAATGTTAAAGGAAAGCTACTCATTTCCCACCAGCTGCTCTACTTTTGGACTTCTCTGGGCCTCATCATTCTGCATTCCTTTCCCAGGAAAATCATCACTGGGAAATCTCATTGTCCTGCAAGATTTAAATCTGCCTATTTTTCACATCTCATCAGTGCCCTCTGCTTCTCTGACTAGACCCTAGGAATGGAGGGAAGTACCATGGGCTCCAAGGCCTCCATTTAAAGAGGGGGCTCAGAACAGTTTTCTCTACATTTCCCATCGGTAACACTGCTTTTGGACTTCACAGGAACTCTCTCTTGTCCCCTTGGGCCAGGTCCCCCCCAAGGAGTTTTTTGGCTTCCTCACCATTATAAGGTAAGTTCCTTGAGGGCAGGGATTGGCTTTTGCTTTTATTTGTGTCTGTATCTCTAGCACTTAAGACAGCCCCTGGGAACACAGCAGGCTCTTCATAAACGTTCATTAATTGACTGAGACCATATTTCTAAGAGTGTTACAGTCTATCAACATACCTTCCTTAAGTAAGTCATAGCAAAATAGTCGTGCTCTTTCCAAATCTCCCAGTTGCCGACATATTCCAACATACACTCTGCAGAGAGCATGAATGTAAGTGTGATCCAAGGATGTCTTCTGAATTTTCAGTTCAGAGAGAATAGCATGAAGCAAAGGCTGTGCTAAGTGCTGTATTAAAAATGTAAAACAATTATTTGCACTTATATTCAGTAAAGACAAGAACAATTAAGAAAAAATAAAACGTAAAATCTCTTATGAGTAAATAAAATATCAGTACGATATGTACGGGTGGCAGCTGAGAGAATCAAAATGACTTAATTTGCATTACCATTAACATTTTGTATAACTTTTGATTAGTTTTCCTGTATGTCATGTCATTTCAAAGAAATCAGATATTAATGCACCTCTAACTGTTGTGTAAAATGCAGGCAGATGCTACCAATGACCATCCTGAAGACCTGAAAAGCCCCAGGCCTTACCACCAGTAAGAAACAGGATGACTCAATCTTACTCCTATTCTACTTCTATCAACTATAAAACTATACCTTATTATATTTTTGTCTACTATATAATGCCTGTCCTATTTTTGTACTGCCTTCATTATAAAATCCTTGTGATTTCTTTGCTTGGGGTCTTCATGCCTACTGAGTAGGCCCTGAATAACATTTGTTTGGCAAATGCGTATCTTGCTAATAAATTGCATTGTTTGGACTTCAGTTACACTACCTATAGGATGCTGGAAAATTACTTCAACTTTCTGGGCTTCATTTACACACCTACAAAATTAAGAAGTTAGACCAGATGACATTTAAGGTCCATTCCAGATTTATACCTATAAATCCAAGTGATAGATAGCATCATGCCTCAAGAGTCTTATAAAAAACAAAACATAGTGAAGTAAAAAAGAATTGTTAATAATTATGCACAGACATATAGGGATAATGTCTATTTAGTGGTGAAGAACTAAATTCTTTTTAAAGTCTTCATACCTTTTAAGAAAATAAGTTCTGAATGCGCACTGTAACAAAATTTTACTCTAAAGATACTGGCAAAATATAGGACTATGGATTTTACAAGTCTCAAAATTCTGGCTTGCCCATTACTATCTGAAGTTGGCTATTACTTACATATCTATAATTATGCCCTTCTTATTACATTTTTTATTTCTTCACTTTCCCTACTTATCTTCTTAGGGCATTTCAAACACTGTTAGGATAACTATTATTAAGAATAACAAGAGACCCATATAATGCTTGAAACTTTACATGGCAATTGCCTATCTTATTTGATTCTCACAACAACCTTGTGAAATAGATCATAAAAGTATAATTAGAGAATAATTTTTAGAGATAAGGGAACACTAACCAGAGGTTAAATGAATTGCCCATGGTCACAAAGCTACTACTATCTAGGACTCAAATCTGGATAGCTCATGACAATTCCTCTATCTCCAGAGTTCTTAACAGATCACACTACTTCCTGATTGTTCCATGAGATACACTGATTATTAAATACAATGATAATGATACTACTAATAACTTACATTTAGAAAGCATCTTATAGGTTATGTAACTGGTTTGCTATTCATTCACTTTAAAATACTCTTAAAAGTTACGTTGACAAATCCTATTGTTCTTTTTCATAAAAAGACAAAAGAAAAATAATAAAATCCACAGCACTAAGATGATATTTAAGTAACTTTGTTTTGTTTTTAAAAGGCAGTGAATCTCTAAAGACTGTTCTCAGATAAGTTACCATGCTGGTGATATAAATTTTCAATGTGTCTCAAAAGTATATTATTTTTATAAACTATTTTACATCTTAAATACAAATGTTTAAAACTGTTTCTGGAAAACATTTTTAAAAAAGGAAAAATATAAATGTTGATGATTCACACCATACCTTTAGTCAATAAATCCCTTCCAAAAAGTCCTCAAAGCACTAGATTTAGCAGTCAATCACGTCCTTTCTCTAGATACTCACTGCTCCCTAAGTTTCTGTGGGTCCTTAATGATAATGATAATTTTATAATATCTATGTAAAGGCTACAAACAATGCACTGGTCTCTTCCTACCTATGTGGCTGTTCCTTCTTAGTTTCCTCTGCTGGATATAACTTCAAACAAGTTATATCACTAACCAGGAGTGTCCTTGGCTTTCTTCTTTCCACCTATATTATTTCAACTGGTCTCATTGCCTCCAATGGACCTAATTATCATCTTTATGTCAATGCTTCTCAGATCTATTTGTCCAGTCCTAATCTTTCTCCTGATCTTCATTCAATTCCCATTACCAAATTAATCTTGGACATCTTGACTGGGGGTCTTGGAGACATCTAAAATCAAACATCCTAAAACTGAACACTTATCTTTCCCTTCCAACTCTCCTCTCGTCCTAATTTCCCTATTACTGCTGAAGACACTTACATCTTAGTAATCCAGGTTTGCCACCTGGTGCCTTCCTGGACTCATAAAGCACATTCAACTCATATATTTAAGTTCTTGCAAAATTCTGACACTCACAACTCCTCCCCTCTCTTGCCCTTCATGTCCAATCTGTTGCCAAAGTCTGTCAATTCTATGTTCACAACATACAAATACATATATATAAACATATATATTTGTATAAAGATGGGGAGTCTCCCTACCTCATATGTGTGTGTAAAAAGATATCTGAGTCTCCCTGCCTCAAGTCTGTCTCCAGTCTAATTTACCTTCTATTCAGCTCCCAAATTGGATTTTTCTGAAGTGTAGGTCTGACCATGTCACCCCAAACTGCAGAGGTCCCCTATCTTCTCTAAGACCAAACAGAAAATCTTGTTTAGCTATTAAAGCTCTTACTACCTTTCCAGTTTTCTTATACCTTACTCCCCTCTACTTACTCTGCAATACAGTGATACTGGCCTCCTTGACATTCCTCCTCCAAGATAACTCCTCCTGATACCACACATCACCATTACTTGTCACCCTCTTCCCTCCTCATTTTCACCTCCTTGCTTCCCTGCCTTCACTGAAGTCTTTGGCCTTCTGCCAAAAAAAAACCACCAACAAAAAACAAAAACACTTCCTTGGTCCTCCTTTAATCCTAGGGCTTTCCTTAAGATTATCTCCATTTTATCCTCTATGTATCTTGTCTGTTACATAAACCCTCCCCCCCCTCCCCCCATTTCACAGTAAACTCCTGGAAAGCAGGGACAGTTTTTTGTCTTTCCTTGGATCTCCAGCATTTTATCACAGAGCATTTCCCACAGCAGGCACTTAATAAATGCTTGCTGACTTACCTTGCTTTAACATCTCTCATATACATCCCCTTCTTTCCACTCACATGTCCATATCCTGATGCATGCCTTAATCATGTTACATAGATTACTGTCATCCCTGACTGGTTGGTTCCCCTACCTTAAGAAGTCTCCCTCTACTCTAATCTGTCTACCACTCAACCTACCAAGTGATTTTCCTACAATTCAAGTTTTAAGTCTCCTCTCTACCCAATAAACTCCAATGGTTCCCTTTTGCTTCCAGTATTAAATAAGAAGTCCTGTTTGACTTTTAAAGCCATTCACAATTCAATTCCCTTCTATCTTTGCAGTATTTTTACATTTTCCTCCACTCTAAACACTCTGAATTCCGGCTACAGTGGTATTCTTGCTGGGTCTTATCCAAGAAAAGCCATCTCATGACCTCAAGCCTTTTCACTGGCTACTCCTACGAGCTCCCCCTCCTCAACCTGGTCTCTTGGTTTCTTTGGTTATTTTTCAGGACTAAGCTCAATTCCTAATTTTTGCAGGGTGGGGGAGAAGGTGTGCTTTCCACCCCCAGTACTAGTGCCTTCCCTTTGAGATGACCTCACATTGACATTTATGTGAGTGTGTGTATCCACTGCTGTAAGGAACCCCACACTGAAGGAGATCAGCAACTCATCTATATCATAATTTGAGTTGTCTGGGGCTCTGTGCAGTTACTTATTTGCTCATGGTTACATAACTAATATGTGTAAGAGAAAGACTGTGAACCTAGATCTTCTTGACTTCTTATCCACTATGCAACATTATTATATTATGTAATTAATTATATAGTTAAATATATTACAATTAAATAAGCTCACCAAATAAAGGCTATTTATTGTCACAAAATACCGTAAAATTAGATACACTTAAAGGCTTTGAAAATAACATTAAATTTGAGATATTTTGGAAGAGAAGCTACTAGGTCTCCAAGGGCTTAAAACAAAGTTTTATTTGTAGTAACTGCTAAATAAAGCTAATGTGCTACTAAATTTTATAGGGCTAACAATTCTTAAAACAAAAACAGTTTAAAAGAAAATTTGTGCAACCTGCTGGTTTTGAGCACAAATATAATAATTACATACAATAGATCAAACATACCTTCTTTGTGGTACTAAATTCACAGACAACTTCTTTCTCTTCATCCCTCATCACTGGCTTTTTGGAAACATTTCCCACATGTACATGACTTCGAATCACAGGTAACAAATCAAAAGATGACTCAGCAATCTTTTTCAGGACACTGCTCATGACCTTATCATGTGGATCTTTATATTCTTCTAAAGCTGAAGATGATTCTGTAATTGAGTTGTCTGCTGGTTCGTGAACAGAAGAATTCTCATCATCATGTGTTACTTCATTTTCAACTTGAGGAGAACTAGTTTGGGGCATCTTGATGACTTCTGATACATCTACTTTAATCTCCAATTTTGGTGACTCACTGTCTAGACGTAATCTCTTGGCACTCCTTAAGATGGTTGATGGCACCAATGGTCTTTTCCCATTGTGACTCTGGAAACTCATAAGCTCAGTCCCAGAATCTTTTAGTTTACCTTGATCACACTCAATGTTGGAACTACTTCCTGTTTTTACAAAAGCAGTTGACGTAGATGTGATTGCTTTAAATCCTGTAATGTTATTCACAGGTCCTGGTAAATTTTTACAGTCTGCTGGAGGACATCTATTCAGCTGAATATTACCTTTGAGAATGTTAAGTGTCCTTGCTCTGGCAGATAATTCTGGGTACATGGTATCAAGGATTTTCACAGAGTTCTCCTGGGGTCCTCCTAGTGCATTACCGCCAACTGCCAATGGAGGAAGCCTGCCAGGCACAGGAAGTGCATGCTTTGGTGTAGCAGCACAAAACTGCAAAGGAGAGGATAAGATTCTCTGACTGGCAGGTGCGTCTGAAGGAGATGGAGTACTATGCACAGGAGACTTGTATCGTGGATCATCAGATAGTGGAGACATGAGCGGAGGGACTGGTGTGTCACGCAATGGGGAAATCAGATCATCAAGTGGTGAAGTTAAAGAAGATTGACTAGAGGCTGACATTAGAGGGGAAACTGGTTGCAGAGTCCTTGGTGGTGTTGCTAGCAGTGGTGCAAGCAAAGGAGGCAAAGGTGGCCCCATCTCTTGCCTTATTTTACTCAGAGTATCCAGAGAACATTTTGTTGGTGTAGAAGTATCAGCAGTTGCCAAAACTGGCTGATCTAAATGACTCTGTTGAGTTTTTGCCTTACTTTTTACCCTTGAAGACTTTCGAGAAGCTTTGCCTTGGCTAACTTCAACTTTAGATTCTGCTAAAGCCTTTGTCAGGTTATGTGACGGTTTTTGGTTTGGAGTTTCTGACCCACTCTTACTTTGACTGACTAAATCAACAAATGGCTCAAGTTCTAAAGTATCATTTGTGCTATCAAAGGAAATATTTGGGGATTCTGAAGTCTGATTATTTCCTTGAGAGTTAAAACTTATATCACACATAGATGGATTCCACAAAGTGTCTTTATCAAAAATACCATTTTGGCCACTGTTTGAACCATCCTTATGTCTAGATGAAGGCCAATCATCATAATGACATTCATTAGATGGGGGGTCATTCTGTTCTTGTTCAGTGTTCGGTGAGTACTCAGCAGAGGCAACTCGATCAAGTGCATTTTCTAAGACATCTCCAGAAAGAATAGCTTGCACTGCAGGGACTTCCTCAGGAAGTTCAGGTGATACAATTTGGTCCATGCCTGATCTGAAATTTTCATCCTTTATAATCTTCCAATCTTCACTTTCTTTGATACTTAAACTCAAATTACCATCTTTTCCACATCCATTTACAATTTCTGAATTCATCCCAGATATATGATGGAGTAACATCGCTCCTTCTGAATTGCCAGTATTTTGCTCAATAGTAGTTTTTCCAACTGTCTCAGTTCTCATCTGTATGGTGTCTTTACTGTCACTTCTTCCCTCACCTGCATCTGAATACTCTTTATGCTCTGTTCTTTGAGTGTTTTCCTTAACAAACCTATCAGTGCAGGACTTTCTTTCAGGATCAAAATCTACAAACAATGATTGTTTTATGACTGATGAACTCTTAGTTATTTCACAGAAAAGAGGTTTTTCTTTCAAATGTCCAGCTACAATACTGCTACATGTGTTCAAAATGGAGGAGACACTAGTATATTTAGTATGAGCATCTTCACAATTGTTTTGCATTCCAGGTACAACATCTTTGGTGTAAGTCTTAGTGGCTTCCCCCAGTGAGCAATGGGTAAAGTGACTTGCACGCTTAACCTTTCTTAAAGGATAATCTTCTTCTGAATCATCTGTTTCTTTGGAAACCTCATGTGTTTTTACCCAAGAGTATTTTCTCAAGTTTTCTTCAGATGTCTTTCCTAGGTTTAGTTCTTTTTCCATTTGCTTATTTGTTACTACTTTGTCAAAACATCCTAAAACAGAGTTCCCTGAAGCATAGTCCTGGCTATTTTCAAGACATTTAAATATCCCTGACGTAGAAAATCCATTTGTTTCAGAAACAGCACTTATATTAAAATCTTTCAGGGCTGATGTCAAGTACTCTATTTCTGAAGATCCTCTCTTTTTCATATGAGCATCTTTAGAGGTATTAGTTTTTCCTATTTGCGTTTGTGTTTCTTTATTGAAATCTTGCTCTTTAATTTCACTATTGGTTTCAGCCTCATTTTTACTTTTACTATCGTAACTAATTTGATTATCCTTCTCTTCCTCAGAATCCTGCTTTGTTTCTTCCTGGCTGCCCATATAGCACTGTACAATGTCATTAAGTATATTTAGGCTAACATGGGTCTCATTTTCATCTTGTTTAGTTAGTGATGAAGAGAAAGTAGATCCTTCCTTCATATAAGAATTCAAACAAGTACTCCCAGAAGTTCTCTCTTTCTGAATTTGCTGAATATTAAGAGACACAGCATCCAGGGGTATAATTAGGGTTTCAACATCTGATATTGAAGCATCCCTTGAGCAAATTTCTTCTGTGGCCAAACCATCAGGAAGTGAAACATTTGTGGATGGAGTAAATTCTTCCTTAGCATTCATGGTTTTAAGAAAATCTTGGTTTTGCAGATCTTGCTTTTTAGCTATTTCTGATACATTCGTCTGGTTCTGTAGAGCTATTTCTCCAGATTTGGCTGATAATTTCCTAGTAGTGTCATGATGAGAATTTTCTACTGATAAAGATTCATTAAAAGACTTTAAATCTGATGTTACCCAGGAAGTAGAGTCTTTTGCTGAGGGAGAGTTTACTGTCTCTATTTGCTTGATTTTTTGTACATGGCCTTTCTTTTCTTCAATGCATTTTGCTTTAGATGGCATATGCTGTTCAATTTCAGTGTAAGTATTATCAGGTGCCAAAGTCCTCTCTTTAACATGAGACTCAAGATCCTCCAAGTTGGTAATCTGGGGCTCTTCAGATTTCAACTGCTCAGGAATAACTGAGACCTGGTTATTTGAAATAGGAACAACGTTAAATCCTACTGGATTAACTTTTTCTCTATGACAACCCAATTTGGCTGATGACATATTTTCTAAAACAGGCATTTCTGTTTGTAATTGCTTACTATCTTCTTGTTCATATTTGAGTTTAGCTTCTGGACTTCCTTCACATTCTCTCTCAATTACCATACCTGCAGCTATATCATGGCAAGAAGCACTTAGGTCTAAATCAAGAACTCTCTTTACCAAGTCACTCTGAGATGCTGCTAAAATTGTATCTTCTGATTTAGTTATATTAAGCTCAATTCCTGGTTCTTCAGTTTCACATTGTTCATCACCTGAATCTTTTGCAAACGCTCCCTGATCAACTATGTAGATGTTAGTCATGATTTTTGATACATCAGAACATTCTGTCTCTCTGCTGATTTGATCAGTAAGAAGTGGTGTTGCTGAATTAGGACTCAAAGCATTTATATTTTTCTCTACATCGTACTCTCCTGTAGAATAATCTGTAGGTTCAGGTGACTTGTTTAAAACATCTGAAATTTTATTCTGCATTGTTTCATAGGATTGTTTTTCCATGCAATGGAGTTGATTTGGGACAGTCTCATTTAAAAAGTCTGTACTTACAACTTCAATTAAAGTACACTGCCCATTAAATTTCCAAGAAACCTCATTATTATATCCTAAGTCAAAGGAGAATTGATGATTACTACAATTAGATGATGTAACACTGGGAGAAGAAGACACAAGATCTGTCTTGATATCAAGTTCACTTGTGTCTACCATAATAGGTACATCTTGTTTGGATTCAGAAGTTTTCTGTATTTTAAGCCCTTGTATTTCTTCTTCCTCCTTTCCAGGCAATTCTCCAGCTATTTCTTGGAAATGTTCTGAGACTAGGAGCAGTTTTTCATTTTCAGAAGTGAGCCCACCAACAGATGTTTGTGTAGTAAATTCTGATTTGTGTGGCTCAGTTCCAGACAATGTGTTTTCTTCTTCAGATGCAACTGGCACAACTAACTTTTCCTGGCTAAGCAAAGAATTACATACTTCTTCATTTAAAACAACATCATCTGTCACTTCCAATAGATCATCAGGTATCTTCTGTAAACACTCGGTTTCAGTAGGCATACAGTATATTCTAAAGGATGGTCCTTTACTTTCCAGTGGGGCTTCATCTCTCTCCTCATTATCTTGTGGTATAACACTTTTATCTAAGACATATTTATTTTCATCTTCTGTACACTCACATGATACCACAAGATGCTCTTTATAGGATGACGGGCCAGTATCTGAAAAAGGCATCTCTTCTTTTGAATTAGGTTTACTATCCTTAAATTTTAACTCTGTTGTTAAAACGTCACACCCAATGGCTGTTTCTTCATCCGTTTCCAGATTCACTGGATCCTGGATTCCAAGATCTTGTTCAGGTTGTTCTACAAGTTTGCTACTTTCTTCTTTTCCTCTAGAAGAGTTAAACGTATTCTGTGACTCAATTGTGCCATTTTCTAAAAGAGATGGCATATTGTGTTCACTACCCACTAACTCTTCTTCACTGGAATCTGTAAAATCTCCAAAATAGTCCTCCTGGGGAGAAAAAAGACCATATAATTAGTTATATTAGCTTCCTTAATCAAATAAATAGTTCAGGTTCAACAGATTCACAAGTTATCCCATTTCTACTCCCAAGAAAGACTTTTTGTAAAGAGTTCAGTTTACTATGCTCTTTATTAAAGGATTGATATATAATATATATTAACTTTCATACTAAATTACCTTTATTAGATAGCTAACCAAGTATCACTTTTTCAAATATCAAGTTTATATCAGCATAGATCAAGTCTGGCACCAAGGTAGGCATGTACTATAGTAATATTTCCAGTAATATTAGCAATATTTTCATTATTTTGTATTTTTAGGGGCAAATACTACAGCAAAAATAAGTTATAAAGATACTTATATTATTTTCTAGCATGATAAAGATAGGTTACATTCTATGCACCTAACATATTCTCTAATCCAAACTTTTGTGATCCTTTTTAATAATGGTATATACACTATGCCACTAGTGAGGGCTAAGACTAACTGTTCCAAAAATATTTAGAATCTGACCCATAAAATCTTAACAGGTCAAAGGAAGCTTAAAAGTTGACAATCACAAAACCAAAGAAAAAATCTCTGTTTTGGAAAGGACTTTGTCAAGCCAATATTCTAAACAATGATCATTCTAAACAATAGCTTCAACAAAAGTGTCATTCAGAATGTGCTTGAAAGCTTCTAATGAGGAAAAAAATGACTATACCTCCTGAAGCCGTCCTCTGTACTTTTAGATAACTAGCATAATGAAAAAACCCCTTCCTATCTGCAACTTCTGCTCACTAGGCCTCCATTTTCTCCCTCCAGAGCAAATCAGAACAAGTCTAAACTCTTCCACGTAGCAAATACAAACTATTATATCTTTCTTCAAATTCCACATCCTCTCCAACATTTATCGTTTTCCTTTTCCGTTATATTAGCCAATCCAAAGGATGTGAGATGGTACTCAGGTTTGTTTTAATTTGTATTTCTCTAATCAATAGTAATTAAGAGCATTTTTTCATATGATTATAAATGGCTTTGATTTCTTTGTCTGAAAATTGACTGTTCATATCCTTTGACCATTTATTGATTGGAAAATGACTTTTACTACTATAAATTTGACTCAGTTTTCTATATATTTAAGAAATGAGGCCTTTATCAGAGATACTTGCTGTAAAAAAATTTTTCCCCAGGTTTCTGCTTTCCCTCTAATTCTGGTTGCATTGATCTTGCTCATGCAAAAACTTTTTTCATTTTATATAATCAAAATTTTACATTTTATATTTTACATTTTATATATGTTCTCTGCATACTGATTGGTCCTAAATTCTCCCCCTGTCCATAGATGACAGGTAAACTATTCCTTTCTCTCCTGATGTGTTTATGGTATCAACCTTCATATCTAAACTATGTACCCATTTTTTTTTCAGGAAAATATTTTTTCTTTTAGTAATTTATTTTAAACTTAAATACTAAAACTTGAACATAAAATAAGAAGAAAAAAATCATTTTCATGTGCACAGAACATGAGAGGATTCAAAATATAAAAGCAATAAATTTCCACTTCAAGGAAGTCTGTATAATAAAAAATTACACATTGTGTTCATAGTTGGCCATCTTTTCTTTGCTTCCTTGTAGGATTTCTTTTATTTTCTGCTTTGGACTTTTTTTTTTTACTTTTTAATTTTTTTAAATGACATTTATTTTTAGTTTACAACATTCTATTCCACAAGCTTTTGAGTTTTAAATTTTTCTCTCCATCCCTCTTCTCCCTCCTCAAGACAGCATGCAATCTAATACAGACTCTAAAATATACATTCATATTAAACATATTTTCATGTAAGTAATGTTGTAAAGAAGAATTAAAACCAATGGAATGAACCACAAGAAAGAAGAAACAAAACAAAACAAAAAAGAGGGAGAGAACAAATAGTATGCTTCGATCTGCATTCAGACTCTGTAATTCTTTCTCTGGATGTGGATAGCACTTTCCATCATGAGCCCCTTGAAGTTGTTCTAGAACCATGCATTGCTAAGAAGAGCCAAGTCTATCAAAGTTGGTCATTACACAATGTGGCTGTAACTATGTACAATGGTTCCCCTGGTCACGTACCCATTGTGACGTTACAATGGTATATGGTGCGAGATGTTGGTCTATATCTAGTTTTTTTTATTTTTTTTTTTAGTTTTTCCAGCAGTTTTTGTCAAATAATGCCTTTGTCCCAAAAGCTTGGCTCTTTGGGTTTATCAGATACTAAATTACTATGCTCATTTACTACAATGCATTGTGTACCTAATTCATTCTATTATCACTCTATTTCTTAGTCAGTAACAGAAATTGTCATTTGTATCAGTTAATTCACATTAACATTATATACTACTATGTATTAGGCAATAAATAAAAATACTTTGTAACTTACAGGAGCAAGTGGAGATGATGATGGCACCTGATATCTTAATGGTGTTGGAGGGGGCGTGGACACTGGGGACAGAAGTGGTGGGGGAAGTCTGAAGAGGTCAAAGATGGCCTCCAGATCTTTCATAAGCGGTTTGTCTTCAGGATCTTCCTGATCTGAGGAAACAGAACTATCATCCTCCCCAGTGCTTGGTATGAAAACCTCAGGATTTCTGTCCTCATGAAAAGCTGAGTCATTACTGCAGTCCTGCACATTGACAGTGATGGGGCCATCGTCCTCAGCAGACCTACACCCTCCAAGGAATTCCTGCTCTAACTGCACAGAGAAGCTTGTCAGGCAAGGCTTCATTTCAGGAGGTCCAAGGTGATTGCTCTGCACTTGAGGTAGCAGTTCACATTCTTCAACAGATTTTCTGGATTTTATATTTTCTTTGGCAGTCTTTTCTATGGACAGACATTTGAAATTTAATTCTGAGATATTAGCTGGTTTTCCTATATTCTTACAGCGCAATTGTATAAACCAGTAATTATATCAAAGATCTAACAGGAAAAAAAATACAGTAAAAAAGTGAAACTTTTCTCAATTACCCCCTGAGAAATTCCTGTCATCTTTTAGATATTAAGATAACAATACTAACCCACCAAAAAGGTATATTGTTTGAACTTTCTGTCTATTGGTTTGATAGGCTCATGTCATAATTCATGTACTTCTCTTGCCAACTACCCTTTGTACCAACAAAATATAAGTGAGAGAGTTAGATTCAGGAATATGGTTTATGAAAAGCTGCCCAGCCCATAAGGGAATTGTACCTATTACTGGAGTCACCTTATTTGCAATGTTCTAATCAACAGCCAATATAAATACTTTGTGTCATATATAAAAAAGAACTTTCTGTTCTCAATTTTAATTAAATCACAGATTACCAATGACCAAAAAAGAGAGAAAACTTCTAGATCAAAGGAAATCGTAACTGCCATTCTTGTCAAGTAAACATTTCCTACGTATAACAGCATAAGAAACCCCTATTTGTTTTCATTTAAGCTACACAAGAGTATAAATAATAAATTTCTTTTTCACCAACAGGTTTAAAAAATTTTTATTACTGACATCAGAATCTGTCCTTTTAGAAATATCCTTGCATAGCTCTCAAAATATTATCCCAAACAGTCATCACTCATGGGGTCAAATGTTTAGAATAGGATCAGCCAGTGAAATACAGGGCATGAAACAAACTTATAAATGGGTAAAAACTTTCTGAATTACAATATTTACTTTAAAATTTGGCAAACGCATAATCCAATCTATTACATAGACTGAGGAAACTCCAATCACATGTACCTTTATGAAATGTTCTATTTTAAATCTGATATAATAATCAACACCACTCATGTTCTTATTTTCCAGATTATTCACAGTGGGTTGGATCACTACAAGTGCAAAATAATTATTACGTGCAAATTTTCAGTGGCCTAGGAATACATCAGCTAACCTAGTTGCAATCCCATGACTGCTGTCAAAAGCGACAGTGAGGTGCCCTTCCACATTCATGAATCTGGAATAGGGGAGGGAGGGAGGAGATGACATGGGTGATTTTTGTTAAATTTTAAACTCCAAATAGGTGTATACTCCACAATGGGCATATTAAATGTAATAACTATCCTGTCTACAATTAACTCTAAAGGCCAGATAGAAAAGACAGCTCATAAGAAATTGGTCCTATTTCAAAATACTAAACAAATTGGGGTTTTTATCAATCAAATACTATGTAGTAAGAAGCATGGTATCATGGACAGCCCTCAGAAGTGTTGGCTGCATGACTTTGCACAAGTTCCTTTAATATCTCTGTACTTTATAGACAACTCTGTAAGCTGAAAAATAGTTGCCTATCTGTACTGGGAGAGGGTATTTCTTCACTGAGATTTCTCTATGTCCATGAAATAATAGGTCTGAACTAAAACCAAAAGAAGAGGAAAATGTGGCAACTCTATATTCAGAGCTTTCCTTCTAGAACCCAAATGTTTTAAATCAAACATTTTTAGGTTAGTGTGTCTAGAAGACACTACCAGTTTGGTGGAAAAAGTGATTGGTTAAATTGACAAAATTTGGTTAAATGGTCATTCTCTTACAATATACTGAATACGCACCTTCTTTGTACTCCACAGATTTATTTTCAATTATCTCTGAATATTCATTGATGGAAGCTGTGGCAAATCAAAAGCCAAATACATTATTTACTAAGAACATAGTAGGAATCATGCTATAATGGAGAAAAAATGATAACTTGTCTTTTCTTATTCCTTTGAATAACTTGTCTTACCTTGGATATCTTCACTATCTTCATTCTGTAGCCTTTCTTTTGTAGAATCAATGCACAGCCAGAGCTCCTTCAAAAGTAGTTTTATTTTTCCTAAGAAAAATATGGAAAATATTAAATCTTCATTTAACAAAATCTACTTTAGGTCAGCTGAGGTAAGACATGTTGCCCTTGATAAATTACTGGAAAAACTCAATCTTTTTTAGCTATTTAATTAGAATTTATGCAAATAAGTGAATCACAATAATATTGTGCATTACAATATTGTACATTGTAATTTCCATTAGAATCCTTAATGGTAGTATAAATTCCATCTTACAAATGGGGGTAACAGAGAGGTTAAGTGCCTTATTCACGGTCACAACGGTAGCAGAGTCAAACATCTTGAAAGAAATCTATCTTATCTCACAGAATCAGATCTGAAGAAGAACAGAGAAGTTATCTGGTCTGACATATCTGTAGAGGAATCCCCTATTCAGTAATGCTAACAAGGTGTCATACAACTGCACCTAAAGAATTCTTCTTCATTGAGTCATTGCACACTCTTCTATCTGGTTTTCATCCTAAACTCCTTTTGAAGGTTCCCAATGACCACATTACAGCCAAATTCAAAGACATATTTTCCATTTTTATTCTCTTTAACCACTTCACAACTTCTGAGGTTGCTAGCCATCCCAGATACCATAACAGTCTCTATCTTTGATGTCTACTCTCCTTCTCTCAATCAAAGCATTCCCTGTCTGCTCTGCAAACTCCTTTCTCTCTTCCTGGCTTCTAAACAGTGTCATTTTTTCAAGTATTTTTCCTCTGTCTCCTTTTTACACTCTCCTTTTTTCAATCTCAACTATAATCTTATGCAAATGACTTCCAAGTGGAAAGCAGAATAGAATAATGGAATGAACAAGTGACTCAGGAATCAGACTAATCCCAGGTTTACTCCTGGCAAAATGTCTATTTCTACCACCCACTCTTCAAAGCGCTAGAGTTCTATTTCAAATGTCTCCTAATGATCTCTCAAATGTAATGACACCACAGATTAAAAATGCCCCAAACAAGACTCATCATTTTCTCCACTACGAGACTTCCCTATTTCTGCTAATGGCACCATTATCCTCCCTATGACCTGTGGAAATCAAACAAGTTACAAAATCCTATTCAATCTACCAATGAGATCTTTCATATGTATAATGAACGAATCAGAGATTACATCATTCCCCACCCAGCTACTATTCTATAAAAAATTTAAAATATCAATGATATAAAGATTTGAATATGTTCTGCAGCAGCAAACAATTCATTGCACTTATTTTCTAGGAGCAGTTAGGTGGTACACCAGACACAGCACTGTGCCTGGAGACAAGAAGACTTAAGTTCAGATCCAGCCTCAGAGACTCGGTAGATGTATAACTCTAGGCAAGTCACTTAACCTGTTTGTCTCAGTTTCTTCACATGTAAAATGGGGACAATAACCTAATCTCCTTGGGTTTTTATGAAAATCAAATAATACTCGTAAAGTGCTTCACACAGTGCCTGGCATATAGTAATATATAAATGTTAATTATCATTACTATTACTATTAGCTACATATACTTTTAAACTTAAGCTAAAATCAAAACAGTAATTGGAAAGCTACTCACTCTTGTCTATGGTTTCAATTGGCTCATTACTGGAACTCTGGGTCCCCATATGTTTCAACACTAAAGATACAGAGAAGAAAAACTTTATAATGCAAAGTATAGTCTAAGTCAAAAGAAAAATCAAATAGAGTTACAAAATGAACACTCACCTTT
The DNA here is from genome assembly GCF_028372415.1 of Notamacropus eugenii. Classification (NCBI taxonomy): domain Eukaryota; kingdom Metazoa; phylum Chordata; class Mammalia; order Diprotodontia; family Macropodidae; genus Notamacropus; species Notamacropus eugenii. The sequence continues at coordinate 352,718,275 of NC_092875.1, read as the reverse complement.
CTTAGTATTTTGTTTAGGAAATTCTTCCAGTTTTTCCTGTTAAATAATAAATTTTTGTTAACAATATTCTGTTATACAAACACACACACACACACACACACACACACACACACACACACACACACACACACACACACACACTCTTATAAGAAATTCATCAGATAAACAACTCTTGGATTAATACCTAATATGGCACAATTTACTAATCTCAAGTTCGTTTTTATTTTGTTCTATAGCTATTCTTATATTAAAAAATGGTCTTATAAGTAAAAGCTCTTATGAGAACTTACATCCATATTAGTAATGTTGAGATTTATGAAGGATCATATATGTAAACTTCTAAATCTATAAATCAGAGACTTTGTAGATTATCTTTTATTACCTGTGTCTTCTTCAGCTCTTTTTCAAGAGTTTTCTTTTCAATTTTCAATTGCTTTAAGTCTTCGGTGTGTTTTACTGCAGCTTCTTTATTTAATGAATAAAAGGACACAGAAAGAGGAAAGAAGTCATCAATTTTACTATAGGTAACTACATTCAGGCACATGGTTGCTATGTGCATAAAACTATTTTCTATTCATTTACAGGATTTTAAAATAGCAATATAAAAGAACCTCCCTTCAATATTTTACCAGGAAATACAGAATTGGTGACAGTTTAAAATTCATTCTAGTACAGAACATATGCAAACCATTCTAGAAAGACAAAAATCCTACAAGCTTCTTCAGGAAACAGATTCCAATGTGCAGTAACCCTCATTATCCAGAAATTATTTACACAAAATTTCATTTATGTGATTTTTAAATTGTTTTCATTTATTTTGTTCTCAGAGAATAGTTGAGTACTACCACTCTACATTCAAAGATTTTTGTTATTAAGGAAACAGTTCCAATTTTATCCTTCACCATTCCTTTCCCTGGACTAATTAATCCCAATTCCTAAAATCCTTTCTGATAAATCTTTACTTACAAACCTTCACTGATGTTTAAGGTTATTATCTGCAGTTTTCCTGGTTCCTCCCTTGCTGTGGAGCTCCAAACTGGATAGAATACTCTAGTAAGGGTCTGACCAGTGCTGATTGTAACAGGCAGACACTACTGAATGTATGCTATGACACCACTATAGAATTAAAAATTAAATTTACAGAAAAATAAAGATTGATAAGGGCCCTCTAAATCAGTACGATGGCAAACAAAGTAGGATCCTTTCTTGTTCTTGTTTTAGTATAATCAAGTGCCTCTAATTCAATAATGTGATTAAAGATCTTCCCCACCCATTAATGGATCTGGGAAGATTTGTAGGAAGGTCCACACTTTTTGTTAACGAGCCACTGGTTCTCAAGTGTTGTGATTCCTTCTGGCTCTAAAAAGTGTATAAAGACTCTGAGATGAGGTTTTACTTTGGGGCTTAGTTTCTGGAAGAAGCTTTGTGTGCCAGATGAGACTCTGGGAAGCCTCTAAGTAGCTAGCATCCCCCACACCCAGATGTTGTTGTTTCCCTCTCATGCATTGGTTAGGCAGTTGCACCTGTCTGTTGATTTGTGATGTATGTATTGCTTCCTGTCAGGTAGTCTGGAAGTGCTGTCTGTTGATTTAGATTTCTCTGTATTTTCTCTGAAGTTCAGGGTGCTTTTCCCCCTAATCTAAGTGTACTTGATTAAAGTAATTGTTGACCCCTCCACCACAAGTTGCTTTCCTTTTAGGAATGCAGATCTAAGAACCTGTGATAGCAGGCCCTCCCATGTGTCAGGGCACTTGCTTTTACAATCATACAAAGATACTCTTCTGCTGATTCCAATAACACTCTCTAGTCCATCTTTTATACCAAGAGTAAATAAAAGTAGGTACTATGCTGTTCATCAAAACGCAAATTCAAGCAGTTCATACAAAACAAAAATATTTTACTCCTTATGCTTCAAAGAAAAATTTTAAGATATGCTTGTACAAAGAGTACCACAAAACAAAAAAGTGACCTGTACAGCATTTTCCTCAATAAAAATCATATCTCCTTAATATTCTATTAATAATATAGCACATAGGAATTCTCTACCTATGCATTTTACTGTTAAGGTTTATACATTCCTAAGTGAGATGAAATCATTAGAATTTGGGTTTTAAGAGTTCAAATCTAAATTTCAAATTTAATCAAGATAATAAATTTATCCTGAACTTATGCCAGTTCTTAGTTGTTACAGTGTAAACTTTCACCCTATCTTATTATTTGAAATTTGATGCAAATAGTTTCTTGAGGTTTTGTTGTTGTTGTTTGTTTTTTTTTTTACTAGGGGACTATCAAGCTACTGGAATATGATGTTAAACATAAAAGGATGGATATAATAACTGAGAAAACAAAAGGTAAGCTTTGGTAGCCAGGCTGGAATTCTAGAGAGAGAGCTATGTATCTCAAGGTCAGCCTTACGCAAAATTATGAAAATGGCCAAGCAAAAAATCATAAAATTATGGATTTAGAGTTAGAAGGGAAAAAAGGGGCTATAAGTCCAATCCTCTCATATTACAGAAGAAGACACTGATGCTGAACGAGGTTACATAACTCACACAGGGTTACAAGCTAGTACATATCTAAGGAAAAACTTGAATTCAGGTTTTTTCAGACCCTGATACTCTAATTTTCAATTCAGTATGTCCCCAACTGTCTAAGTCTTCCCACTTTCCACATCAGTTTGGTTTTACTTCTTCTTGATTCTATCCCATTCCACAAATTACCCACATCTCCAAGCCTATTCTTTCTAAACCATACTGACATGTTAACTAATAACTGAAATAGTTGTTGATGAGCCATACCTTTCCACTATAACAGTATTTTAGTGGGTGTAACAGAAGACCAAAAAGTTAATTCTTACTCCTCCAAACAAAGAAAAAAAAATAAAATGAAGATCAGCATCTTAAATGCTTTTAAATGCATTTAAGATGCTGATCTCTGATCCAAAGTATCATTTTTTCTAACAGAAAAAAAATCCAAGCTTTATTATAACTTTCTCCTCATACATATCACAATCTGCTTGCTCCTAAAGATGCTATCTTTTCTCAGTAGTGACTTCCATTTCCTTAAGGAAAAGAGTACAGACTAATTTCTTTCAACTTTCTAAAGTAAACCCATTATTTAATTGTTACCTAGTATAGCAGAACCATAGTGTTCCTATCATCTGGATTGTAAAAACATTGCAAAGACTTGTCACATTACAGTCAGATACAACTGTTTAGTAATTATGGAGATAAGTACAATATTTACACTTCCTTTGACAGAGGAGTTGTTGCAGTAATCCACTTCTACAGCAAGAAAGTATCAGTACAAAAGAAATGATTTACTATATCATCATCATCATAGTGGTGCTAATTACCTTCAAGCTTTTTCACTTTGGCTTCAAGTTTCTTCTTCCTGATTAAAATTTCAAATTAGAAAGTAAGTAACAGCACATGATATGGTATTTTGCTTCTGCAATTAGATACTGCAATATGAAGGACACAGATTTTTATTTTATGAATAGTTAAAAAAAAGAATTGGTAAGAACTGGACATGTTACTGTCAAATAATTCCAAAAAGGAAAAAAAAAAGAAATTATATGAAAAGAACTGTTATTATTGTGGGAATTATCCTTTAGTTAGCTGTCTGTGAAGAATTTTAGTATACTAGCAGAATTAGTTAAAAGAAAAAAAACAAAAATAATGTGAAAGAGATATGAGGGGTACAATTTACCAACTAAGGAAATGAACACCAAAAATGAAAAATGAACAATGGCAATAACATTGTACTGGTTATACTAACTTCATGTAGAAGTTTTACCAATGTAAACTGACTATCCCCGTAAGGGGGCTAGAGAACTGGCAAATATCTGTCTGAAAATCAATAAATCCACAAACATTTATTAAGTACCTACTTTGTGTCAGGCACTGTACTAGGCACTGAAGATGGATGATTTCCAAAGATAATACTACTAGAATATAAGCTTATTTTAAAATCTTATGAAAGAGAATCATAATGATTATGAGCAGAATCATGCTATAAAGAAATAAGAAGCAACAGAGGTAAAAACCAGTTTAAAGAATTTCTGGCAAGCTCCCCAAGTAAGCAAAGTCATCCCAAAGTTATTCAAGGTTGAAGAAAATGGAAGAATTGTAAATAAAAAAAAGAAAAGGTCTGCAGTATCCATTTTAATAAACTTTTTCTCAAGGGCAATGAAAGTACCACATTTAGATAGCAATGTCACAGTGGCAGATGGTGCCAATAAAAGAAGGGAGAAATGGTATCAAAGAAAAAGAAGAAATTGAACTGAATCAAGTGTATATATACTAGAGTTACACGCTGGAGATGATACAATTCTGAGAATACTCAAACAATGATACAGAAGGTGTTGGACAGAGATAAACCTATCAAAGGTATGGGGAAAATCTCTTGTAACACCTGGAAAAAAAAACCAAACCAAAATGTAACACTCAGGAGGTATAAATAATTACCAAACTATATACCTATTTTCCTACCTTCTAAAACTTTTATTAGAGTTATATATGAACAAACTGAATGAACTCACCATGAGTGTTTTTATAGGTAACAAGCAGCATTTCTCAAGCAATATTCAACAATGAACACATTTTTACCATTCTACAACTAAAAAAAGTGGAGAACATAGATGCCATTGTGCTTATGATGTTATAAAAAGGCATCTGCATCAAGAACAAAACACTACTTTTCAGGGTCTTTTAAAATATGGTGTCTCCCATTAATATATCAACTCATTCGCCTGTAAGACTTAATGACAGAAACATCACTGTTCAATGACTCTCTGATAATGAACATCATGTGAGGCATTAAGCAAGGAGATGACCCAAAGCACTGGAGGATCTAACAGAGTCCCTGTAAATTGTGAGCTCATTTTAGTGTGTGGCAAAGTGGACAGTATGCTGGTTGTGGAGTCAGGAAAACCTGCTTTCAAATATTACCACAGATACATATTAGTTGTGAAATCCTGGCCAAGTCAATTTAATCTCCATAAGCCTTAGCTTCCTCAACTGTAAAATGGGGATAATAATAACTCTCCCCTCACAGGGCGGTTGTGATGATCCAATGAGAGAATATTTACAAATAACTTAATACAGTGCCTGGCATATAGCAGGCATTTAACAAAAGCTTATTCACTCCACCAGCAACCCATCCCTCATTTGTTGATAATATTGTGCTGACCATAACAAGCTTTAGAACATTAATTACTAAGTCTCCTTAAAAAAACTGTAATCACTCAAAAGGATTCAGACTGTTTATAGGAAGGACAAACTGATTGACAAAAAGTTTTTTGGTAAGATTTCAATAAATATTCGAATGTACATCCTAAAGGCCTCACAACTAGACAAGTTAGGTTCAGAGCTCACCAGAACAGTCAGCTGGATTGTTTTGGGGAAATAGTAAAGTTCTTTTACTAACTCTAACTCTATGCTTCCCATGAGAGAAAAGGGCCATTTTTTCAATGCATTCCATGAATATTTTTATACAAAATTTCATAAACAATAACAACAAAAATCTAGGCATGGAAGAACTATAGAGAATCTGGAATTAACAATGATAAGCAACATGTCATTTTTCTTTAAGGGAAAAAAAACCTTACCGAGCATCACTTTTTAGGCATTCTTCTTTTACACGAGTATATTCATGAGAAGAATCCTGATATATCTTGAGAGAACTCTAACAAGGAAAAAAAAAATGGCCTGAAAATTGTATTGTACTAACCCCCTCCCCAAAGTTGAATGTTTCTTTTCATGAATGTAAATGAATATAGATAGGTTTCATTATGTGATATCAAGGGAAAAAACTCAGGATTCAATGCTTCTGCAATATTATTTTAAAATTAATGTGATAGGCAATCTGAGGTGATAAATGCAAGCTGTGCTTTGGAGTTCAAAACCCCAGGTCCAAGTCCTGCCTCAGAGACATACTGTGACTGGTGGGTCATTCACTTACTCTTTCAGTATAAGAAATTTTCAAAGACTATGAAGTAGCAGAGTAACTGCTGATCTGCACTGATAAAGGTGAATTTTCTCACGGGGCAATTCATTTCAGTAGTGAAATCACAGCTTCAGAAAAAAATCTAATTACCAATCCCACGAAAATACAGTATCAATTCATACATACACAGAGAGACACCCAGCTATAACGTCTAGAATAGAATACATCAATAAATGAACACAATTAAATGTTTAAATAGAAGCTTAAAAAAAAAGCTTTCCTGTAAATTGACATCAAATAAAACCCTAGCTGAAAGAATGAAAGACATTGCAGCCTAATGAATATAGCACAGGGCTTGTAGTTAGGAAAAATTAAATATGGATCCTGCCTCTGGTCATGTAACTTCTCTAAGGCTTTATTTTCCTCATCTACAAAATTAGGGGTGTTGGACTCAATAACTACAACTTCTTCTACATCTACAACTCAGCAGTCTAAAGAATTAAGACAGAATTCTATGATCCTATGACTCTAGCAACAGATCATAAAAATCATTCACTATAACCAAACCAGAATTCTAACAGGGATGAAAACATTAGGAAAATATACGAAATAACATTAAAAATAAAATCACACCAAATCTTATGATTATGCTAATACATAAAACAAATTATCTTCAACAAAGTATAATACTCATTTATGTTAAAAACACTCAAAAGCAAAGACATGAGGGCCACTTTTTAATAAGATAAAAAAATTCATTTAAAGCCAAACCCTCGTGGAGAAACAACAGATTTCCCAATAAATACATAAGTAAATCAAGAATATCCCACTCCCTACTATTTAACACAGGTCTAGAAATTGCTCCTAGAAACTAACAGTGAGAACTGAAATACTGAGGTTTGATCTGATTACCAGCAAATTGGTAATAATGACAAAGACAAAAATGGTTCTTGCTGGAGTGCCTGCAGAAGGACACTACTGTGCTGTTCGCAGATCTTTCAACTGTTGTAGATATTCTAGAAAGCTATCTGGAATTATGCCAGGGGGAAAAAGTGCCTAAAATAGTCACAGCCTTTATGCTAGATATTCCTTGGCTAAGCAAACCCAGAAAATCAAAGGCAAAAGAAAAGTTTCATTTATAGCAAACTGTTAATTGTAATACTTAATGGAATAGCAATAAATTAGAAACAAAGTAGGCACTCTTCAATTAAGGAATGGTTAAACAAACTGGTACACAAAAATTGTAATGGAGTATACAAGAGGAACATGAGAAGACATATATGAACAAAAAACACTAAGAAAAAAAACACTAAGGTAATAAATAACAAAATGAAGATAGGAAACAGTAAGGAATAAAACAATTAAAAATAAAAATAACAACAAACAAAAACATAAGAATGAAATGACAATGAATGTTCGGTATAATGACCATACAGGCTCAAAAAAAAAAAAAAAGTTGAGAAATGATATCTCTCTCCACTAAAAAGGAGACCGGGTGGAATACTGTGTGTTCCCCAAGACAAAGCCAACATGTTATTGGTCTGTGTTGCTGAATTGTTTCAACTTTTAATCTGTGTATATATGAGTATATTTGGAAATAAATGTTTTTGGAAAAAAACCATCAAACTTTTCTACAAACAATCATATTTTATGAACTAAAATGACATAAAGGAAACTCATGTTGCCACATTTTGTAAAATGAAGGATTTTTTATAATATGAATTATCAATCTCTAATTAGCTGCTTTCCAAGTCTGAATTTTGCTAATTATCTTTTCCCTAAAGAAAGATAGTTAAAGACAGGATATCTAGTAAAATCAATACTAAGGGTATATAGAATCATAGAATTTTAGAGCCAAAAGGGATCTAAGGATCATTGATTTTACATATGAAGAAACTGAAACCCAGAGAAATTATGAGAGTTGTTCAAGGTCAGTTAGCAATTAGCAAAGATAACCTAGCAAGCATCAGTTCTGCTGATCCTCACTCTTGGAGGCTGGCAAGAAGCACAGAGGATAAGAGCACTGGACCTGGAGTCAGGAAGACTTGAGACTGAAACCAATCTCAGACAGTTACTAGATGTAGGATCCTGTTTGTGATTATTATTGTGCTTTGCTGTGTGTGTACACACATTACTTTGCTACTTAAATCATACTTTAAAGAATTTAAATTAGTTCCTTTCTTAAGCATATATAAATCTTTTTTTCCATTTCAAATAAATGAGACCCTCATTTATTGAAAATTAACCAACGACCAGTCAAAACTCTAAACTTAAAAAAGTTTTAAACTGAAATTATTAGAAGCTAAACATGTCACAGTTAAGGAGATCATGAAATACAAAAGTGCTCAATAAGTTTTCACTCTAACATACTACTCTGTAAAAAGAAAATTAAAATTAAAAATTAAGAAGTCCTTGTAAACACTGTTTTATAAGGTACTTTGTAGTCTTCTAAATGTGACATAAAATTCTAAGTGAAAACCAGATTTCTAACAAGTCCTCAAGTATCCTGGAATTTTAGGACAGAAACTATGCCTAATCTGACTAAGTCTAAAGATCTACGGCTATGTAATAACACACAATAATGGAAAATAACAAAATGAAGAATATGAATTACATTTGCACAGGATAACACCTACAATTTACTCCAAATAACTACACAGAACAACAAATATATGGGTTTTGGGTAAGCTTCAGTCAAATAATACTGGTCTTTTCACTACTGTACCTTTTTTTCTTCCAGCTCTGCTTTCAAACATCCCAGTTCTTCCTGGCATTTCTCCAGAGGGGAAATTTTTTGCAGCATTTGTTCTACCTGCTTACGAAGTGCAGAGTTTTCTCTAAAATAAATAGGTAATATGTTAATACTACAGTATCTAGTTACCTAAGGGCAATTAACTTAAAATTCTCCTTTATACAGATGGGTTTACTTTTGCAAGTGAGAGTTTAAGTAACACTTGCTATTCCTGTGATAACTGTTCTGTGGCCCTGATTAGCTCTATCTGCATGTCATAATTCACTTCTTACAATTATTCTTTACTTTTTTTCTTTCATTGGCAAAAACAGACAAAAAAAGATTTCTTTAAGAGGTAATATAACTTTCCAATCTGTTGGAAGACTACATACCTGACTATTGTCCCAGCAAACTTATCTTCCAACCTCTCCTTGGACTAAGCCTAACCTATTAAGCTGAAAAGATCAGTTAACTCATTCCTACATTAAAATCTTAAGAGTGTGCTTTGTGTTCTAAGCAAGTAACTAGGACAATTATGTAATGAAATCCTACTAAAAATTTAAGCATGTCTATTTGTAGTTAATTCAAACAGCTGAAATTAAACTGGCTAAAACAATCAAACAGTCCAAATCATGCAAAATAATCTGATGGTACTAAAGCCAATTTAAAAACGTTAACATAACATTAATTAAATAACATAAACATTAACATGGGCTAAACATCATTGATGAAACAGAACCCAAAGGCTAGGACATAAAAACAAGAGAATCAGTGCAGGAAAGCTCTGCAGACCTTCCCATTTTTACAGATTTCTGAAAATTAACATCGAATAGTTTGAACAAATCCTACTAGACAACCAGCTGAATTCTATTACAATGTTTATTAAGTAGCAGCCTAAGAAAAAGTCTTCTGGTCAGTGAGGTTTCATTTAAATAATAATGGGAGTAAGCACTTAAATAACTAAAATAGTGTTTGTAATAGGCAAGATTACCTTCCACAAGTAGATAATATTCAGATAATCATGTGGTAAAGCAGAGAAACCCAAAGAAATGTAACTGATACTATTATACATCATCTGTCACTGTTCAGACTTTGTTCAGTTGTTCTGGTTGTGTCTCATTCTTTATGACCCCATTTTTCTTAGCAAAGATACTGGAGTGGTTCGCGATTTCCTTCTCCAGTTCATTTGACAGCTGAGGAAATTGAGGCAAAAAGGGTTAAGTGACTTACCCAGGGTCACAGAGTTATTAAGTATCTGAGGCCAGATTTGAATTCTGGAAGATGAGTCTTCCTACTTCAGGCCAGGGACCCTAAACATTTTGCTACCTAGCTGCCTGGAAAGATGTTATTGAGGAGGAGCTAATACTATTTTTTTTACTAGCATGTTATCAGCTCCTTTACTATATAGTATAAAGGATGTCCCCTCAAAAACAAGTTTCATGTGAATTGTATAATTAAAATCTACACTTACCTTTCTGCAAACTGTAGCTGTAATACTGAGTTAAAGGAAACCTAGAAAATTATATGTTGTAGTATTTTCCTGCAGCTATTGATAGGTTCCCACCACAGTTACCTACTACTTCTAGGATCAAATATTTGGCACTTACAACTCTTCAAAATCTGACCCTTTCCTACCTTCTCAATTTTCTTACACTTTACCCTGCCCCCCCAACTCCCCTCCCCAGCCATGAACACATTGTCCTATTTGCTGTTTCACATGGGATGTACCATGGATTTCTGCAAAGCCTTGAACGTGCTACATTCTTACCTCAGCCAAGTTTTCACCATTACTCAGCTCAAGCACCACCTTCCACATCAAGCCTTTCACTCTCTCCCCAAACTACTTTGAATTAATTTTGTATAAATTACGTATGTTTTACTTTTTTCTTTAAATCCCTATCAGCTGGAACCCAGTAGGTTTTTAATAAATGCCTGACTGTTTAAAAATAAAGACTTTTATAAACTATAGCCAATGGGTTCAAAAGTAAAACACAAGATCAGAAATCTTAAAGAGTCCACTGTTAATGATGAAATAAAATCAATTGTCTCCAAAATTTCATTTGGGTTTTAACTTATTGGTAAGAATAGAATGAAGCAAGACTTTAGTGAGTTCCTCAGATGCAGACACTTCAACACACATATGCACACCCACACGTTATTATATGTATGTGTATGATAAATACATATATATGAAACACAATTTTAAAAAAATAAATATCACTTCTGATAAAATCTGAGCTCAATCTACAGTAAGGACAAAAAGAAATTAAATCCAGTAATAAAGATAAGGGTCTATGAAACACCACACCAGAATGTCTAAATCAATTTCCATTAGAAGTAGGATGATTAAGAAACACTCTTCTTGAAGATTTCAAATACACAGTAGTAACTGGAAAGTGGCTTTAAATAACAAATGACCTCCTACAGCAATGGAACACTGACATATTTCTTTATTATTTAGGCTTTCCAAAGCACTTCTGAATTAGAAGGGCAAAAAAAAAGCAATTTTGAAAAAAAATTATGCAATCACATTTGGGCAGCTAAGAGGTGTAGTGGATAGAGCACCAGTGTAGGAGTCAGGAGAATCTGAGTTCAAATCCCACCTCAGACACTTGACACGCACTAGTTGTGTGACCTTGGCCAAGTCACTTAACCCCAACTGCCTCATCCTGGGTCATCTCCAGGCATCCTGATGAATATCTGGTCACTGGATTCAGATGGCTCTGGAGAAGTGAGGCTGGTGACCTGCACAGCCCTCCCTCACTCAAAAAAAAGTCAAGTGTAAGTCATATCATTTTTTGTCTGTTGACACGGTCTTCTTCAGCATCGAAGGATGAGCACACACTTCATGCAATCACATTAGGATGCATTCGTATTATTTCTTTTGAATGAAACATTTTAACACAAGCTGCAGCTCATTAATTCTTCTGTTCTACTCTCATGACTGACTGGAGTTCCTAGAGTAAACAGTCTCCTTCTACACTCTCTCTTGTCTGTAACACTGCTGCCAGACTAATCATCCTTACAAAAAGAATTAGTCGTCATTCTTCTGTTTAAAACTCTGAATGGCTTCATTCTGCCTGCTGAATAAAGTTCCAACTCCGGAGCTTAGTATCGAAGGACCTCTAGAAACTGGGGCCACCCACATACTCCAGTTGAAATTAAAACTACCCTTATTAATCTGCTGAATATGCCTCACACTTTCTCACCTTTCCTTATCCCTTTTTCCTATATACTGAATTCTTACCTAATCCTTAAAGTCGCCAATCAGATGCCATCTCCTTTACAAAGACTTCCCTTATTCCTCTTTAAACCTTACAATGCATTTTATTTCTACTATTCTACTTTTACAGTACCTGTTCTCATATTTTATCACTGATCCTTTTCAAAGCAAGAAAATAATACTGATAGCCCTATAGTTTATATCGACTTAAGGCTACAAAAACTTAATTTAAATGTAATCCTACCAAACATTAGCTATTTTCCACAGTTTTCTATGAACAACTCTGTATAACCTAAGTATATGAAACTTAAATTTAATAACTGATAGTTAAACATTACAATAATACCTTTCATGACTTTCATGACATCACTCCTTTTCCCACATTCTATGGTCCAGCCAACAAGCCTCCTTTCTTTTGTAAACACATGAAACGCTCTTTCCCTACTCTATGCCTTTGTATTGGCTGTCATTTCCATGTGTGGAAAGTACCACAACCTCTGCATTCTACATGAAGTCTTTCCTAATCCAACTGCTAACTACCTTGGATTCTGTCTGTGTGGGTATATAATCTGGATAATACTCAACATATGTACACAGCATCTCCCTCAATGGACTCTATGTTCCTTGAGGAGGGATTGTTTAATTCTTGGCATTTTTATCTCCAACAGGAGGCTGTTGACTGACAGAATAAATTCTTGTTTGTTCATAATCAAAGGAGTTAGAAAACAAAAAATTCAGGATTTAATGGAACTGTACAATAATATTCATAACTACGTATAAACTAAGTACTTTCTAAGCCATTATTAATTCATGTATGCTGTGTTTTGTGTGTTTATATTTGTGTGTTAACATAAGTATTTATTTAATCAGAATATCCATATCTCAATTATTTTAGGTAAATAACTCATTTTTATTATAGATTTTTATGCTACAGTAGAATTCTTCTAAAGGTCTCATGGTGCTCATGGTGATGTCTGTTAATTCTTATAACATCATTTTCAGGTAAATAAAGAATACATATTAAGTCCATTTTAAAGATGAGGCAAACTATATAAAAAAAGGCTTGAATCTTTCCTAAGATCCTAGTTAATGGCACAGTCTGAATGGACTAGTTTGAATATTAAATACACCATTATTAAATATTAAACTATTAAGATATACTCTTTACTAGAGCCTAAATCTTTCATCTTACAAATGAGTAGGAAAGCACCAAAGAATTCCTTTGAAAAATGAGATGGAAAAGAGTTGTTTTTTAGAGAACGATACACTAAGAGAATATATTTAGAAGTAAAAAGCTATTAGAAAGGATATCATCACATTTCTTCTGATATTCTGTCAGCAAATTACTGTGAATAAAAGAGAAAGCAGTATAAATTATTTGCAATGAAAATATAAAACCATCAGTTTACACTTTTATGTGAAAAACCTCAACAATTATATTTAATTTTAATGTTACACAACATATAAGGCATATACTAAGCAAATAGTTTGGTAAATTTATTCTAGGATCACCAAGTTACAAAATTTGACCATTCTAAAAATATTGCATTAAATTATCATCTAAAGCTATTGAAATATGTCATTCTTTAGCTAAAAAGTCATCTGACGTGACTAAAATATATGCCTGATATAGTATTAGACTTTTCACAGAGTTTAATGAGTTTTAACTGAACTTCCCAGAATGACTAGAAATTTTAGTATTCCATTTTTTTAAAAACTGGGAGCAAAATGATTACAGAAAGAAACTTAAAAACACAAACAAAAATGCTTCCATATCAGAAAACAGAATGCTGGCAGACCAAAGTCACTAGGCATTCCAAAACTATTTCTCATTTTGGATCCTGAGAGAGATTATTCTATTCTAAGTCAATTTAACCTGCAAGATAGCTACCAGTCTTGGAAACAGTCACTCCTTCCAAGTTAAGAGTACTACAGATTGGTTCAGAAAAAAAGTTGGAAATTTTCTAGCAAATTTTTTCATAGGCTGATACATTTTTCTCCTTTCCCATGTCCCCAATCTTTCTTTTTGAAGGGGGTGGGGGTAGGAGTCTTGCTCCAAGTTAACACTGTGTGGAAACTTTCACTTATTACACTAGAAAAATGAAAACTAACCAAGACAACACGTTACTATTAGATCATGTTCTAGTGTGGATTAATCCTAGCTATGGATTTTTAATGTTGGTCCACCACCTGAAGCTATAAAATTATCCAGCCATTCTGGTAAGAAATTAGTGCCCCAAAATTTACTAAACTGTGCATACCCTTTGACCCTAATAAGTTCACTCATAGATCTATACCCCAGAAATCAAAAAAAGAGGAAAATGATCCATATGTACAAAAAATATTTGCAGTAGCTCTTTTTGTGGTGGCAAAGAACTGGAAACTAAGGGAGGTGTCCTACAATGGGACAATGGTTAAACCAATTTTTAGTAAATGAATGTAATGGAATACTAATATACTAAAAAGAAATGATGAAATGGGAAGTTTCAGAGACACCTGTGGAAACACTTTCATGAGCTGATGTAGCAAGAAGTGAGCAGAATCACAACAATTTATAGTATAGTATTATAAAGACAAACTTTGAGCATTTAAAAAGTCTGACCAACTCAATAACCAATCAAGATTTCAGAAGATCCACAATGAAACATGCTATCCATTTCCTGATGGAGAAGTAAAGGTTTCAGGGTAGACTGAGACATAGGGGGTATACCAAAAATAGTACAGTTTTAAGCTTTTATAGTACCCTATGTATTTCTTGGACATAGTTAATATGGAAATTTGTTTTGCTTTACAATGCATAAATATACATACAAAGGTTAGAAGGGTTTTCTTTTTTTCACTGAGGTGAGGATATGAAAGGGAGAGAAAGCAGATTTTTATTAATTAAAAAAAATTAAAATCTCACTAATGAAATAACTTGAAATTATGCTGACTGTCACCGTATAAACAAGAGACTATTCTCCAATGTCAATCTGTTAGGGAAAAAGAAAACTCATATGGACTTCACTCCAGTGATCTCAAGACCACTGTACTAACACTATTGTGCAGGAAATTTGTACATATCTCCTATTTTTCCCAGATCTACATATTAAAAACAAATAATAAAATGTTTGTTCACCTAAAACATTCTTTAAAAACAGTTTTACTTACTCTGTATCAATTATTTTTTGTTTCAGTGTAATTAGTGCAGCAACATATTCATTTAAATTCTGAAAGAAAGAAAAAACTGATCAGTTCTATTTCCATTTTCTAGGGAGGCAGCTAATATAAATGAGCTAATCACTACGCATGGAATAATATCACTCTATACAAGACTGTTAGGGAGAGCTAAATGCTTCGTATTTCTTTTTATTTGAACATCAGGCTCACTAACTACTTCAACTTCCCATACTCTTCAGTGCCTTACACCTAGTAGGCCCACAGTGACTGCTGAATTAAATCCTCAGTGCTTCAAGGAGTCCAAACTTACCAAATATTAGACTCATCACCAAACCATTTACCAAAACAAAACGTATAGAAAATTTTAGAGACAGAACTTTAGAGACAAAAAGTGAAAGTGGTATGTTCTTAAGGCCTCCTTCTTCCTGTGGTTATATTTTCAGTCACAATTCTCTGGCCTAATTAACACACTACAGAAATGATCTCTAAAAGTGCAGTCATTTGATAATTGACTACAGAAGCCAAACATGAAGAGTTCTCTACAGATAACAGAATTCCAAATCACTCGCACTCCTTTAAGCAACATGCTACTGCAAAATTCAGATGCTTTCAAGAGTTAACAAGGTGATTTTTGGATGCTATACCATAAATTATTTGCTCCTAGAAGTTAAACTGGATTTGATTCACAATGTACATGATTCAAAGGAATAAATGTTTATAATGAGGGATTTTTTTTTATTTAAACCTCTTTTCATTTATTTTACTTTGTCCCAGGAATGGGAAACGATATGACTTCAATATTTAACTGTACCAAGATAAAAGTGTTAACTATTTCCTGACATAAAAAGGTCAAAATTGTATGCTAAATATGAATCAATATTTGTGATTCATTCATTTGTAACCATAGAATTATCAACAGTCAATGAGTAATAATGCTAGGCCTAAACCAACCTCTTAATTTCAATATAGCTTCTGCTCTAGCTTAGTTCAACAAGTTGGCTGCTAGGTTCTCCCTATGGATTTTTTCATTCCATCTATCTGAAATAATCTTCACATGCCCCTAGTCAGGTTCAGGTGAAAGCATAAACTGAGACAGTCAGAAGATCTGGGTATTCCTAGATCTGACACTTAAAAACTGCATAACCTTAGGCAAATCACTCAACCCTCATCTCAATTTATTTTTCTGTAAAATATGGGTAAGCATCTACAATGACTACATTGAGGATCAAATGATGAGACACTGTATGGGAAAGTACCTTGTAAACTATAAAAAACGAAAGAATTTGAGGAAGATTTCCACTGTGAAGGTCAGGCCTTCTATGGATGATTTATGGAAAGATGGCCAAGTATCACATAGGATAGAAGAGTTGCAATTTGTGCTGGAGGAATAAGTATCTACATTAATGAGATCACAGATTCCTCTAAGTACATGACACTAAGATAGTTAAAATTTATATAGCACTTCAAGGTATGCAGAGAGTTTAATATGCATTTCATTTAAGCCACACAATACCCTAAGAATTAGGTGCCATTTTCCTTTTTAGAAAAAGGAAATTAAGGCTCTAAGAGGTTCAACAAATTCCTGCCCATGGTCACTGAGCTCCTACATGTAGTGGAATCTGAACTCTGGTTTTCCTGACTCCAAGTCCAATATCTCAAACTCTATTGTGTCATGTTGTAAAAACTGTGAATCATGAAGATGAGGCTTCTGTGAAAAAACAAGATACCTGAACTCCAATTAGGGAAGTTCAAATTTGAAGTTCTCATTTGAAAAGAAAATTAGCTTTTATTGATTACTCTGATTTATTGTAATTTGATTACAGGATTAGAGTCCATCCCTTAGGAAGAGCTAGCTCTAAGAGTTAAGCCAAACTAACAGTCTACCTTACCTAAAGAATTAGTGAACAGAGAAGACATTATCACGTAGTAGCAGATCATTTAAAAGAATAAAATCATCCTAAGATAATAAGGTTTTTCAAAAGGCTAACTCTACCTTTCTAGTAGAAAGCAAGGGGAGGAATTGGGCGACCAAAGGCTAAGCAGAACCCTCCAGGGTTGACTGGAGGCCAAGTTTCCTTTTCTGGCAGCTGGAGAAAGGTTAACCACAGGTTAAGTTAAGCCCTCTTTTCTTCAGCTAGACTTTAAGCTGAGTAATAGACTCTAAGGAAGGGGAGTGGGGAGAGGAGGTGACTGATGGCTAATCACAAGTTTCTCTTTCCCAATACACTTTCTAATTACAAAAGGTACTACCCTAGAGGGAAGAATGTCTGGCACAGGATTAAGAAAGTGGGAGAAGTCAACTATTCAGATGACCTGCCTTGCCCCTTAAATTATATTCAAAACAAGATTCTATAATTTTTCCAATTCCTCTTTTTTTGTTATAAAAAACAATTCCATAAATCACTCCTTGCCTCTGACCTCTGAGGAATCAGGTGACCTGGTTAATATGCAAATGCAAGCTTTGCAAATTAAATCACAGATGGCTCAGTAACTTTGTCCTCAGTTTCCTTTTTTTGAAAATTAATTTTAGCACATCTCATAGAATTAACTATCCCTTTTTTATTTATTCTCCAATTCAAAAATCCTGAGGAAGTGACCTAAACAAAACATTTCTCATTAAAGTGTTTAAGATTCTGGATCTAAATATGAACAGAAACACTTCCACACATTTGTAGAGATGTAAGGTACTGGGCCAAAGAACATTTATTTATTCTGGCTTTCAAAGGAGTCCCTGATCTATTCCCTCATTGGGAAAAGCACAGTTGCCTGTTCTTGGTATTGTAAACTACAACCAAGAATTTGTTTTTCTATAGCAATAATATTAAAAATAGGTTTAAAAAGAGGTAGCTTGACTTATTTCAACTTCCAGGAGCCAAGATGGCAGAGCAAGCAGTAAGTTCCTCTCACCCTCCCTTATTGACCTTGACAAACCCAGGAAACATTGCTCCAGCAGTTCCAGCTAAGTACCAGGTAAACTACCAGACCTCTACAATCTCCATCTGCCAGTACCTAAATCCCAGCAAACAAAACCAGTAACCAGGCCCCTAGCCTCCCAGCACAAGAAACACAAAACAGTGCCCCCTCAGCCCCAGAAAGAGAGATCAACTTTAAAAGCTAGAAAAAAGACAAACAACATGAGCAAAAAGCAGCAAAGAAAAGCAATAACCATAGAAAAGTATCTTGGTGACAAAAAAGAACAAAACACAAAAACCTTCAGGAGAAGACAACATAGTGAATATACCTACATCTGAAACCTCAAAGGGGAATATGAACTGGTCTCAAGCCAAAAAAGCTTTTTTGGAAGAGCTCAAGAAGGACTTTATAAGTCAAATAAAAGAGGAAAAAAGAAAAACGGAACAACTCCTTTAAAAATACAATAGACAAATTTGAAAAAAAAAAGTACACTGAAGAAAACAACACCTTAAAAAGTAGAACTGGCCAAATGGAAAAGCAGGTACAAAAGCTAACTGAAGAAAACAATCTGTTAAAAATTAGAATTGGGCGAGTGTAAGCTAATAACTATATAAGACATCAAGAATTAGTCAAACAAAATCAAAGGAATAAAACAAATTGAAGAAAAAGCAAAATATCTCACTGGAAAAACTGACCTGGAAAATAGATCCAGGAGAGGTAATTTAAGAAGTATTGGTCTACCTGAAAGACATTATCAAAAAAAGAGCCTGGACAGCATCTTTCAAGAAATCATTAGGGAAAACTGCCTTGAGGTCCTAGCACCAGAGGGCAAAACAGTTATTGAAAGAATCCACCAATCACTTCCTGAAAGAGATCCCAAACTGAAAACAACAAGGAATATTGTAGCCAAATTTCAGAATTACAGGATTACAGAATATAAAATATATCCACATAAATCATCAGCATTTCTATGTATTATCCAACAGCAAGAGATAGAAAGATATAAAATAATTCCACAAAAATCATCAGCATTTCTATAAATTACCAACAAAGTCCTGCAGACACTATATAAAACGCTTGGGAGTCTACCTGCTGAGACAAACCAAGGACCTATACGAACACAATTACAAAACACTTGTTAACAGACCTCTTACTGAGCCAGTCTCTAACCTGTGAATGCTGTACAAGCAAGCCTAGAGAAAGGAGTGCTAGTAATCAGGCAGCCATTTAATTAATCAGTTTCATTATGAGGAAGAGATTACAAATCGAGCCCTCTCCTGATCAGAATTCTACCTTGTGGAAATGAAGACAGAAATTATACACATAAATCACAACAGGAAGAGAAGAGGGAAGGTGGATTACAGACTATTACTCCCAGGGCCAGAATGATTTCCCAAGACCAGCCCACAATTTCCACAATACTAAGGTACAGATGCCCTGCAGTTCTGTGAGAACAGCATTGTTCAAGTCCTTGAGGTTCATTACTTGGTGGGTCTTAGGGCCAGAGTTCTGTTACAAAAACAGGTTCTACAATCTTTGATTCATTTCACTTCAGGTACGCACAGGCAGTGATTGTCAACCCTGTCAAAGTTTGATTGATCATTTCAAGCTGCATTGTGAGCCTCTGACTCACAAAAAGGCAATTCTGAAAAGTCTAATACTAATCTAATTAGTATATTAATTACACATATACTAATCAATATGAAAATCATAATCCCACACACTTTTCATACTAATAATGACAGACATAAACTGTAAGAGTAATATTAATTGCTTATGGGCAGACAGAATAAATAAAATTAAAAAGACAACTCTACCTGAAATTTACTTATTCAGTGTCATCCATACCAATCAAATCACTCAAACATTATTTTATAGAGATAGTAAAAATAATCGCAAAGTAATCTGAAGAGCAAAAGGTCAAGAATATCAAGGAACTCAATGAAAAACATGTAAAGAAAGATACTCTAGCTGTACCACATCTCAAACTGAATCACAAAGTGGTAGTCATCAAAAAAAAAAAAAAAATCTGGTACTGGCTAAGAAAGAGGGTAATGTATCAATGGAATAGATTAGGTACACTAGACACAGCAGTAAATTACTATAGTAATCTAGTGTTCAATAAACCCAAAGATCTAATTGGGAACAAGAATTTACTATTAGACAAAAATCGCTGAGAAAACAGGAAAGCAACTTGATAGAAACTACGCACGGACCAACATCTCATATCACATACCAAGACAAGGTCAAAATGGACACATCTCACCCCCAACAAGATATCTTGTCCTCCACTTGGCTCAATGACTTTGACATAAAGTGTGATATAAACAAATTAGGGGAGCAAGCAGTATTTTACTTGTCAGATCTATGGAAAAGGGAAGAATTTATGACCAAGCAGGAGATAAGAGAACATTATGAGATGCAAAATGATTAATTTTGATTACATTAAACAAAATCAATGCTACCAAGATGAGGAAAGTAGTAAACTGGAGGAAAAAATTACAGCAAGTCTCTCTGATAAAGGTTTCAATTCTCAAATACATAGAGAAATGAGTCAAATTTATAAGAAAATGAGTCATTCCCCAATTTAAAAATGGTCAAAGGCATTGAACAGGCAGTTAACCTTAGAAGAAATCAAAGCCATCTACAGTCATATGAAAAAATGTTCTGAATCATTACTAATTAGAGAAATCTAAATTAAAACAACTCAGGGTCAACCTCACATCTATTAAATTGGTTAATATAGCAGATAAGAAAAATGATAAATGTTGAAGGACATGCGGGAAATTTGGAACACTAATAATCCACTATTAGTGAAATTGTGAACTGAACCAATCATTTTGGAAAGCAATTTAGAACTATTCCCAAAGGGCAAAAGGGAAAAGGATCTACATGTGCAAAAATATTTATAGCAGTTTGTTTTGTGGTGGCAAAGAACTGGAAATTCAGAGGATGCCCATCAGTTGGTGAATGGTTGAACAAGTTGTGATATATGACTGTGATAGAATACTACTAGGCTATCAGAAATGACAAGCAGGGTGCCTTCAGAAAAACCTGGAAAAATTTATATTTATTGATGCAAAATGAAGTGAGCAGAAGCAAAACACCATATACAGCATCAGCAATATTGTACAGTAATTAACTATAAATAACTTAGGGATTCACAGCACTAAAATGACCCAAGACAATTCCAAATGACTTGTGATGAAAAATGTGTCCACCTCTAGAGAAAGAGAGTTGACAGACTTTGAAGGCAGATTGAAACGTACTTTTTAACTTTATTTTTTCTTACTTTTTCTGTCTTATTTTCTTTCATAACATGGCTAATATGGGAATACATTTTGCATGTCAGCACACTTTTAATCTATATCAAATTACTTGCCTTCTCAAGGACTGGGGAGGGGAAGGAGAGTGGGAGAGTTTGGAATGCAAAATTTTTAAAAACACTAATGTTAAAAATTTTTTTTTACTTTCAATTGAGAATACAATTTGCTCATCTGCCTCCTTCTTCCAAATGACACTGTTCTCAATCCTCTTAACATGGCATGTTGTACTTTTCTTACTGTACTCTCATACAGCAACAACTCCAACTTATACAATGTTTTGCTGGCAAAGCGCTTTCTTTAACAATACTATAATTGTGCAGGTAACACAAAAATTAACTACATTTTACAAATAAGGCTCTAAGTTAACATAAAATGAATTATTCATAGTTACATAGCTAGTAAGCTTCTTGGAGAGAATTAGAACACTAGCATCCTGATTCAGTCTACACCATCCACTAAAGGTCCACAGCCTTTCTACAACACAATTCTCTGTACATTTATTCTTCCTTATTAGACTTCAAATTCTATGAGGGCAAGGATGGTCTTGATTTCTTCTGTATCCCAATAAGATCTTGCACATAGTATGAGGTCAATAAACATTTGTTGAATTAATTACACAATCAGAAAACACTTTGGCTGATAAGTCACAGGATCATGATTTTCTCCAAGTTTTGCTCAATGTTTGATTTTAACACAATTCCTGATAAAAGTAACATTTAAATTATATCCTTAATGTTATGAGACTGAAAGTACTGTATAAAGCCGCATCATGAACCAACTTTTTCATGAAATCTATTTTGTAACATTTCATTTTCTGAATAAACCTATTGTAAGTATGGTACAATTAGGAACTGAAACTGGTGCCAGGAAGGTGGTAACAATAATATAATTCACCTACTTCCTCGATATAGTAGTTGTCCCAGGGGATATATAGACATAAATAGAAACTGTCTCTACTCTTTGAAGGGCCTTACATTGTGTGGGGAGAGAGCAAAATATATACAAATAAGCAGAAAATACAAGCAGCTGAATGAAAACCTTTGTTATCAATTTTCTCTTAGAAAGGATTTGGTATTCAATATAGCTAACAATTGAGGGTGAGAAAGGAGAGAGAGGAGGAGGGAGGGGGAGAATGAGAAAAGCCATTTCCCAATAATAGATAAATATTTAAGGATGTGAACAGGCAGTTCTCAAAAGAATCGCAAACAAATGAAAGAATGCTCCAAATCACTAAATACATGAGAAATGCAAAACAAAACAGCCTTGAGGTTTATAGTTCACACCCCTGCAAATGGCAAAAATGACAAAATATGAGAAGTCAATACTGGAGGGGTCACTAGTGCATTATTGGTGGAGATGTGAATCAGGACAAGTATACAATTTGTAATTTTACAGATAAAGTGACTAAAATGCCCATCCTTTAACCCAGAGATTGTCTTAACAGACTTATGGCCAAAGAAGGTCACTGATAAGAAGAAAGACCCTATATATTCCAAATTACTTATAACAGCACTTTTTATGACAGCTAAGAATTAGAAACAAAGCAGATGTCCATCATTTGTGGAATAGCTAAACAGATTTTGATGAACATGATACATAACACAGAAGTATACAAAGTTTTTCACAAACTAACGAGAAGTGAGTAAGCAGAGCCAAGAAAGCAACATACACGTTGACTACAATGATGTAAATAGAAAGTATCGCAGAAAGGAAAACATGAATGTTACAAATTATAAAAACAAGCATAACAAAAAGTATGGTTCAAAAGAAGAAATATGAGAAGGCACTCCCACCTCATCTCTTGGCAGGGGTGGTAAGTCTGCAAGTGTTGCACATGACCATTCCTGATAGCTATCATCCTACTAATCTCCTAACTTCTCAGCAAAACTCCTTGAGAAATTCCCTATTATCTGTGCTTCTACATCCTCTTCTCTTTTCTACACACACAGAGAAAACAAGCTACCTGATCTAGCTAAAGCAGCAAGGCACCAAGAGAGACAGGAGGGAGTATGTTCCAGCTAAGTCCAATCACCACTATGTTGACTATTACTCCTTCAGACCCTGATGGGGACAGACTGCAACCCTGAAACCCAAGTGCTTTGGGTGGAGAGTACCATAACAGCACTAGACCTGCTTCAAGCCCAGTCCCCATAGCCTTCATTGAAGGAAGAAATAACTGATGAGAGAGGGCCACCTTTCTCATCACCACCAGCAACAATTGCTAACCAACTACCACCAATAGCAGATAGGCACAAACGTCCTGAGAGTGACAATACCCCCCACCCGCCCCCCCAAGAAACATTATGGTCAAACTCCAGAGTTTCCAAGTCAAGAAGAAAATACTGCTGAGAGAAAGATACAATTCATTATTGTGCAGCCATAGTCAGGATAACACAAGACTTAGCAGCTTCTACATTAAAGAATCCAAGGGCTTGGAATAGGATATTCTAGAGGGCAAAGGAGCTAGGATTACAACCAAGAAGCACCTATGAATATAATCAATCAATCAATCCTTCTGGGCAAAAAATGGACACAATGAAACAGAGGACTTTCAAGCATTCCTGATGACATTGTACTTTCTCTTCCCTGGCTCTCCCTAACTACAACTTCTCTTTCTCAGTTTCCCGTGCTGGTATGGGATTATGATTTTTATAACAATCAATATGATATGTGTAATGAATATACTAACAGATTATATTTTTCTGAATTGCCATTCTGGTTTGTGAGTCAACTCACAATGCAGTTTGCAAGATCAATGGAAACTCTGACAATGCTCACAATCACTGGCATCCTTGTGCCTACGTACCTGAAGTGAAGTGAATCAAAGACTGTAGAACCTGATCTCGTGACCCACCAAGTAACAACCCCCAAAGACTTGAACAAAGCTGTTTTCACAAAACTTCACCACAGCTACATATTAAGTGATCGTGGGATTGAATTGGGAAACAGCTCAAAGTCCTGGGAAGGACTGTTTGTAATGCACCTTCCCCCTCCCTTCCCACTGTGATTTATGTATATAATAATCTCTTCACTTCAGCAAGGTGAAATTCTGATCTGGAGAGTTCCCTATTTGTAAATCTGTTCTTCATAATGAAACTAATTAATTAAATGGCTACCTGAATTGTTACTTTGTTTCTGGCCTGCTGTTATGTCATCCTCACGTTAGAGACTGGGTCAGTAAAAATCCTGTTCACACTGGTTTTCATCCATGTTACACCTTCTATCATCCATGTCCATGGATACCCTTAAAGACTCTGCTCTGGGCCTTCTTATGTTTTCACTATATACTATTTCACTTGATGATTCACCTCTATGCAAATGACTCCCAAAACTATATCTCTAAAACTAATCTCCCTGCTGAGCTACAGTCATACATACTGCCAGGTCATGCGTGCTATCAAAGGGTTTCCTATAGGGCTCTGTCTTGAGTCCTCTTCTCACTCTACACTAGTTCACTTGTTGATATTATTGTCTCCCATGGACTAAATTATCATGTCTATGCTGTGATTCTCAAATCTACTAATTTAGCCCTAAACTATTCCTGACTGTCAGTCTCACAGCTGGATCTTAACCATCTTAGATTCAGCATGTTCAGAACTGAACTCATCATCTCTCCCCCCAGCTCTACTCTAACTTACCTATTATTGCTGAGGATATCACATCCTTCCAGTCATCTAGCCTCCAAATCAAGCTATCATCTTTAACTAGTTAGTACTCTCTCTTTCACCCTCCATATCCAGTCTGTGGCCAAGGATGGTCTATTTTACCTTCATAACATATCCCACGTATTCCCCGTTCTTTCTTCTGACATTGCCACCATGCTGATGTGTCATCTTATGTCTGGACTACTGACACAGTCCATTGGTTGGTCTTTCTGCCTCATCTTACCCCACTCAGTCTCTCTTCACTCAACAGCCAAAGTGATCTTCCTAACGCAGAAGAACCATGAGTAGAAAGTGACCTCCCTGCTGTTTCTTGAACAAGACACCCCATCTCTAAACGAGCATTTTCTCTGGCTTTCCCTATGTCAAGAACTCTCTCTCAACTCATCTCTCTTTCCTGGCTTTATTCAAGCACCAATAAAAATTCCACCTTCTATAAGAAGCTGTTCCCAATCCACTCTAATCTAGAGATAATAATAATTCTGTTGATTATTTCCAATTTATCCTGTATAAAGCTTGTTTGCACATAGTTATTTGCATGCTGTCTTCCCCATTAGACTGTGAGCTCCTTGACTTCAAGGGCTGTCATATGCCCTTCTTTGTGCTCCTAGCATTTAACACAGTGCCTGGCACAAGGCTGGTGATGAATAATGATTACTGACTTTGGTATCTCAAATTAGATGTCCCTTAGCCATTTTTCTTCTTTTCCTCCGAAACTCCCTTCCATACTTCCCTACTGTTGAGGGCACCACCATCCTCCTGGTCACCCACAACCAAGGTGTCCTTAAGAATCTCAGATTAAGTTTCTTGCCTATGGTCATAGGACATGTTTCAGTTATGTCTTTATATCTCTTGTTCCTTGAAGGTAGTTGAGAAGAGATCATAAAAATCAACTAGCATGGATGGTATCTGAATGATGAAGAACCTGAGCTAGTAGCACAGAGCAGTGGAAAGAGCCCTAGATTTGGAGTAAGAGTTCTTGAGTTCGAATGCAGCCTCTATCGTTTACTGTGTGACCTTGGTCAAGTTACTTCACCTTTCTGGGTCTCAATTTTCTCATCTGTAAAATGAAGGAGTTGAATTTGATGGCCCGAAGGTTTCTTCCAACTCAAATCTAGGATCTATTACACAGATAAGCCAATCAAAACAATCTTTAAAGATGATTCACAGAGTAACAAAATTTTAACTTTTAAATAAAGTCACTTTTCATCCCCAGTGCTTTTCTTCGTTCTTTTTATGTAGCAGACATTAAAAGGCAGTGGCCAAAGTGATATTCTTACAGCCTAGCTCTGACTACATCACTCCCAAAAGCACAGTAACCTCCAGTGGCTTCCTACTGCAAATTCCTCTAACTGCACAAGCTGACGTCCAGTATACCCCTCAGAATCACTAGTTTTCTTCCAAGTTCAGCTCAAGGGCCACCTCCATCTTAAAGTCCCGTTTACTTATTTTGTATACGTTTAAAATAGTTCATGTTGTTTTACTCCCTCTCACATCCTCCCAAGCTCCCTCCCCCCACAAATAAAGAAAAAGACCAACTTAAGCTCCTAAGTGACAGGAGGGGATGGGTCAGGTTTCTTTGCACCCCGAGCAGCATGCAGCGTGTGGCGCATAGTAGGCGCTTCGTAAAAATGGTCCTGGATTGTCCGAGGCTACCCAAGGCACCCTTCACCCCCTCACAGTGATTGAGTTAGGCAGAGAAACAAGTCCGGTCTATCCGCTCCAGGGGTGACCACACCTCCTCTGGGGAGGGCCTCGGGGCAGAGGGAGCTTTAAACACATACTGGGCTGGGGACTTAGAGGTGCGTGTGGAAACCTTCCCGCCTCTTACAGAAGGAACAGGCAGCCTCCAGAAGCCACCCCCCAGAAAAGGAGAACCCGACCTCGACGCTGGAGTCCCCTCCAGACTCCAGAAAGGGGGCGTCCCCCGCTGTCAGCCCGCGGGTGTTACTCCGGGCAAAGCAAGAGCCCAGCAGGTTCCTACGGGCAGGTTTGCCCGCAAACCTCATCCACGAGCCCCGACCGTCGCCCCCGGCACTTCCCCACCCCGGGAAGAACACGTGGCTGCTCCACCAAGAGGATGCCGCTTCCAAACTGCTCCCGGAAAGGGGCGGGGGCGCAAAGATAACCGCAAAGGGGTAACGGGCTTGACAAAGGGGGCGGGTAGGCCGGCAGGGGCCGCGGCCCCGCCAGCTCTCAGACCCCAGCCCCGCAGGGGGCGGGTCCCAGAGATGACGGGAGATGCGAGCGGGAGGAGGGGAAGGATCCCGGCCTCCCTCCCTGGACGCGGAGCCGGTACCTGTTGGAGCGCGGAGCAGCCCTGACAACCCGAGGCATCTGCGGCCGTCCCCGCAGCCTTAGAGTGAGTCTCCCCGGGCATCATGGTGCCGCAGGAAGCCGGGCTCGCCCGCCTCAGGGACCGGCCGCCGCCGCCTCGTCCTCCCGCCGCCGCCGCTGCTGCTGTTGCCGCCGCGGCCGCCGCCGCCTCCTGCCCGGCCGGAGCCTGCGGAGCCACTTCCCGCCGGGGCCGGGCGAGTCCATCCGGGCACCGATGTCCCCGCGAAGCGAGCGAGCGACACCCCGAGCCCGTGGTAGTCGCCGCCCCGGGTACCGTGGGGAAAAAGCTGCGCCGGGCACCGCCCTAGAGAGCGACGCTGCCCAGTTAGGACCCCACCTTTTCCAGCCGGGGCAAGGGTGTCTTTGACAACGCCTGAAAGAAATGAGCAAAAGCTACGTCCTGCAGGCAGCTGAAGACCCGCCTATCTGGAAGTCCTCAGGTAATAAAAATGAGTGAGACTAACTTTTCTGTCCTAAAGGCTCTAACTACGGGGACTCAGCCCTAAGCAGGCACTTAGTCAAGCTCCTAAGTCGGCGGAGGATGGGCGGGAGCGCCCTCTTCTTGGAGTAGAGGAGGCGGAGCCTCGCCCAGAGCGTAATATTTCTGCTGCGTAGGAGGTCGGAGGCCCCCAGGGCGGGGAAAGGAACTAGCCTGAGCTTTAGAAAGACTCCGGTCTCGTTACCTGCTTTCCCGCGTCGGTTCTGCCCACGGAGCGTCTTCCCGGCGTGCAGCGCGACGAGCGATGAGCCGGTCTCCAGGGGCGTCGTGCGCTTGGCCTCCCGCTGCGTGCCTAGGGGCGTGGACGTGCAGAGGAGGGTGGCATGATGGCTACGGGGTGGGTCGGGGCACCCCGTCACAGGTCACCAGGCTTCTCCCACCTGGAAGGGTTGTTGACTCCGACTCTCTTCCACCCCCGTAACCCCACGTGTACGGCCCTTTAAAGTTCGCGAAGTGCATTCTTGGTTTGACGCGGTCTGTCTTCCCGGTGACGAAGCGCCCTTGGGAGCCCCATTTACCGAGGAGACTCTGGATTCACCTCCGGGCGGAGCCGCGTGAGCCGAAACCGCGAGCACGCACGTGGAGATGAGGTTGTCGTCATCAGCCGGGTGATAGTAGTGACCTTTACACGCGCTATCTCCTTAGAGCCCGCCCGGAGCGCCGAAAGTGCCTCTGCCCGCGGGAAAGGTTAGGAAACCGACGCCGCAGGTGTAGACCAAGGCTTCCTCCGGCGGGTGAGAACCGTGTTTGTGTAAGAGGGACGAGGCCGGCAGAAGCCAAGGTCTCGGGACCGCGGCCAGGCCGGGGGAAGCCCTCTGAAGAGGCTTGTGTTGGGATTGTTCACGGGCAGATCGTTTAATCTGCTAATAAACAAGTTCCTAACTCCGGCTCTTCTACTTCATTCTTCTGCGATCTTGCTGCACATCACTTAATCTCTCTCTGGGTAGTTCTCTTCATCTGTACGTTAGGAGGATTATTATATAAATCATTTTAATTTAAATGGATAGTGTTCTTCATCTATAAAACAAGTGGATTAAGTGATTGCTGATAGAGCTTTCCACACTAACTTTATGACGCAACGTGCAAAGCTGGTTCAGAGCCTCTGTGGTAGGCACCGAATGTCTTCTCAGCAATTAAGAGGCAATTTACAGATCATGTAAAAATTAGCGAGAAAACGTTTACTAATTACTGTGTGCCTGGCACTGTACCATATGCTAGTTATTCAGACTATTAAATGCTGAGGGCACAAATACAATACGGACAGTTCCTGCCCCGGAGAAGCCTGCATTCCAATAGGAAAGACATGGGAATGGTGGCTAGGAGAGGCAGCAGGGGGGAGTGAATTGATCTGTGGGATTTTGAATTGACGCATCTTTCCGCAAGGAACTATGGTAGTATGGTCATATTGATTATGAAATTAGGGTTAGGATTGGAGGGAAGTAGTGTATGTATCAATTGGGTGAATTACAGAATAGCTAGATGGGATGTAAAGCATAATCTTGTGGCCTGAGGTTGACTCTACATGCACAGTCGTAGATATTTGTACATGTATGTGTGTATATACATATATTATGTATGTTGAGATATATGTATACGTATATGTGCGCATATACACTCAAGATTGTGTGATCTGAGATGGATTGTACACAGTTGTAGATGTGTACACATGTATGCATACATATTTATATATTCTCATACATATAGTGGGCACATGTTTAGGGACTCAATACAGAGACTTTTGAGCAGAGTGGGAGTACCCTTCTAGGTCCTTGGGTGGGACCTTTTGAGTCCAAGTTTTACAGAACAAATCCTTTTATTAAGGAGATTTGTTCTGTGAAGTTTGGATTCAGTCAAAGGGCTGCACCTGAGGACCCAGAGGGTCACATGTGGCCTTGAGGCTGCAGATTCCCCACCCTTGCATGAACCAGACCCCTTCAACACACCAGAACCAGGGTGAGTTACAGGCCAAATGAATTAACTCCAAATATTATCTCGTGAGTGTACACATATATGTACATACATACACACATATAAGTGTGTATATCTTGTGTCTCCAACTAGATTTTAAGTGCTTGAGGGAAAGAATCATACCTCAAGTACTTATTTATTTATACTCCAAGTGCCTAGCATATAGTGGTATATATATCATACCTGGAGTCAGGAAGACTCATATTCCTGACTTCAAATTTAGCCTCAGATAGGTATTAGCTTTGTGACCCTGGGCAAGTGATTTAACCCTGTCTCCCTCAGTTTCCTCATCTGTAAAATGAGCTGGAGAAGGAAAGGGCAAACTACTCCATTAGCTTTGCCAAGATAAACCGCAAATGGTGTCACAAATGCTGCACATGACTGAAAACCACTATGGTAATATGTAAGGGAAAGGAATGTAAGATATAAACACACCCCATCTCAGTTAACTAAGTCACAGCCAAGTTGTAATCACAAGATTAATGTATTCTATTAATGAATGTATTTAACTTACTGTAGAGGTTTATCTTCACCCTGATCTCTTTATTAGAAGTGAATTAGTCTCTGGAGTGAATCAAGGAAGTGAAAGGTAACAGAAGCCCTAAGCAGTTTTAGAATGAGAACTCTTGGAGGTCAGAGGGGAAGAAAGGGAATTTCTATCTCTTCCTTCCCCACTCTACCTCTATCAGATATGGTATCTAGCAGAGCAGTAAATAGCAGTTTGAGAATTGAAGAGAGGGAGGGATTGCAAGCTAGGATTGGGAGGTGGGGGTAGGAAAAGGGAATTTTTCTTTCTTACCCCAATTCCATGTGTAGCTTTGAAAGAACTATTGGACCAGCAGAAGATGCTGGGTCCAGTGGGATCAGAGACACACAGACGTGGACCAAGAGAGACAGTCGCTGGAGGAAGCAGCCTTAAGGAGCTTTTTACCTCTAGCAGTCATGAGCAGCCCCCAAGTAAATACAAGGAGTTAGGAGTTGCTTTGCTATGTGTGTCTCTTGCACATGTACTTAATTACCATCGAACTTTAGGTATAAACCTACTCTTCTCATAGATGTACATTTGTGGGAGAGTACATCCCAGGTTTATGAAAGATGGCAGTATTTTGACTCCTTAACAATACAATTTAAGCTAAATGTCTTTTCTAAGAATTAATTGTGTATGCTGGCAGATTGTTAGTGGGCAACACATTATTAGGGGATCCTGATATATACAATAATATATCATTACAGGGTTACCTCTAGGACCCTGGACAGCCAAATGGAAACCTGTGAGCGGAAGTTGAGGAACACTCTGGAAAGGATACTTACTTGTGAATTTGTCAATTCCTTGAGAAGACACTAGTTGACTAATTCTAAAAGTGGGCAAGATATTGGATATGAAATCAGAGCTAGACAAAAGAATGGAACCAGCACATCTATTGCTGGTTAAGTTTTCTTAAAGCCCATAGACATTAAATGCGTCTGTGGTCAGTCCTGCTGTCACTGGGTGCATGGTGTTCCCCTTGAGTATTGTCACTAGACACAGAGCTATTATACCAGAGATATGGCAGGTTCTGTCGCAGACCACTATTATAAAGCAAATAAAAAAGAAAGTCAGACCAAGTTTGTTTCCCAGCACATATAAAGGTTGTGTTTACTCTATACTGTAGTCTGCTAACTGTACAATAGTATTATGTCTAAAATAAAGGATGTACACACCTTAATTAAAAACTATTGCTGAAAAAATGCTAACAATCATCTGAGCCTCCAGTTAGTCATAATCTTTTTGCTGGTGGAGGGTCTTTCCTTCATGTTAATGGCTGCTGACTGATTGGGGTGGGTATAGGGGGGTATCACTGAAGATTAGGGTGGCCGTGGCAATTTTTAAAAATAAGATGACAATTAAGTTTGTCACATCAATTGACTATTTCTTTCATTTGAACGCAGAGGCCGTTGTAGAGTAATTAATTGACCTAATTTCAATAAGCCTGAGGAAAGGGAAAGAGATGGGGGAACATTCAATCTGTGGGCAGTCAGAATATACACCACATTTATCAATGAGGTTTGCTGCCAGATTTGTGGCACCCCAGAATAATTGCAATAGTAACATTAAAGATATTGATCACAGATCACCATAATAAATATGATAATAATGAAAAAGTTTGAGATTTTACTAGAATTACCAAAATGTAACACAGAAACATGATGGTAAGTTTATGCCTCTGAAAAATGGCACCATTCCATTTGTTCAATGTAGGGTTCCCAAAAAAATTTCAATTTATAATAATAATAAGAAAATAAAGCAAAACACAATAAAACGAGGTATGCCTCTGTAATAGTCATTAGTTCCTTCTACTAGACGGCATATTCAGAAAACTAAAGAGGCTTGTGATATACTCAGTGAGCGCCTATAATATACATCTTGCTGCTGCTGTGCTTGTACAACTTCAATGCTTACTTTGGCCAATGGGAGAATACTACTACTACCAGTACTACTACTTATATGATGCTTACTGTGGTGCCAGACACTGCGCTAAGTGCTTTATCTCATTTGATCCTCACAACATCCCTGGGAGGAAAGCTATTATCACCATTTTACAGATGAGGAAACTGAGACAAATAAATGGGTTAAATAACTTGCCCAGCGTCACTTGGCCAGTAAGTATGTAAGGCAGGTTTTGAACCAGGTCTTCCATGACTCCAACTGGAACCACCTAACATCCCCACCAGCATTACCTCATTTAACTGGCTGGAGATTGATTTGAAGTTCCCTCAACTAAATCAACAGAATTGTCTTAAAAATAATATTGCAAAGGCATGGCATAAACTCTTTCAACAAATGGATACAATGCAATGTGTGAAAGGACCATTTGGGTTTTGACACATCTCCAGGACTATAAGAATTCAGCTCTGCAGTGGACCACTGAAACAGCACTCTGTTTTGTTCATGGACTTGAGACCCTGCTGATGGAAGCTAGCTGTGAGACTTTCAACTGAGGACCATATGAGAGAAAACCAGCTCATATGTGAGAGTACCCACCTCTCAATGCCATACAAACTGTTAAATTTTCAATACAAAATCAATATGTGAGTAATATCAATTTTAGATAAATAGATAAGCACACCAATTTTTATCATGTATGCCTAATCATGCTATCACTAGGTCATATAGACTGTATGAAATTTAGAGACTCTTCTAATATAGTTTCCAGTTTTTTTCCACAACAGTTAGACCAACTCACAGCTCTGAACAACAGGGTCTGAATACCTGTTATAGAGATTTTTTTTTTGTATCACTTCTAACGTTTCTACTTTTATCTTGTCATCTGTACCAATCATATTGATATGAAATAAACCCTGAGCATTATTCAGTTTGCATTTCTTTTATTTTTTGACACAGCTTTCCTTATGGTTTTTGACAGTTTGTATTTCTTCTCTTTAAATTCATTAGGGAATGGATTATATATTAATGAATTATATATTACTATTATTAATAAATTATATATTTCAGTAAGTCATTCAACAAGCATTTATTAAGCACCTAATATGTGACAGGCACTGTTCTAGGGCTCTGAACATACAAAGGGAGACTGTTGAATGATAACTGACTTCTTCCTCCTCTCCCTGATAATCTATCATTTGCTAAGCACTGCTTATCCTGTATACATCTCCCATGTCTATACCTTAGTTCTTTATTTATCTTGGATATCAGATCTTTATCTGTGACACTAGAATAAGATATGATATATTTTTTCCCCTCCTGAAGGAGAGCTTCTGTCTAATTCGAGCTCATTTGATTTTGTTTACAAAATGTTTAAAATTTTTATATATATTTAAGATTGACTATTTAACCTTTTACAATTACCTCTACACCTTCTTTGATAAATAACTTCCCCTGTAGGCATAGTTGGGAAGTGTACCTTCTTGCATAGTACTCCATTTAAGGAAAAATTATGTTACTATTTGTATGTAGGTTGAGTATCCATTTTGGAGTTTGTGATAGTACATAGTATAAGATGTTGATCCAAACCTGATTTCTGCCAAACTGGTTTCCAGTTTTTCTAGCAGTTTTTATCAAATATGGAATCGTTGCTTCAGTTTGCGTTCTTAGGTTTAATAACCACTAGATGATGGTGCTTATTTTCTTCAAGGTCTTGTTTACCTAAGTGGTTCCATTCATTGTTTTTTGTTTTTTTAATAAGGAGTTTTCTATACTAACGAATTCCCAGTCCCTATCCAAGAAGTGATACATATTGATGGGGGAATGTGTATTCTATATCAGATTTTATTAAAAACATTGTTGCAAGACAAAGAGAAAAGAACACATTGTATGTACCTGTCTTACTGTCTCCACCATCTTCCACCAATCAATCAGTAAATATTTAATTTATAAAATTTATTTTTAATTTTCAACATTCATTTCCATAAACTTTTGAGTTTTAATTTTTTTCTTCCTCGTGCCTTTTCCCTCCCTCAAGATGGTGTGCATACAGGCTGTACATATACATTCATCTTAAACATATTTTCACATTAGTCATGTTGTAAAGAAAAATTAGAATTTATGGAAGGAACCACAAGAAAGAAGAAACAAAACAAAACAACAACAGAAAGGGAGAGCAAATAATATACTTTGATCTGCATTCAGACTCCATCATTCTTTCTGTGGATGTGGAGAGCACTTTCCATCCTGAGTCTTTTGGGGTAGGCTTAGCGCCTTGCATCGTTGGGAAGAGCCAAGTCTGTGAAAGTTAGTCATCCAGCAATGTAGCTGTTACTATGCACAGTGTTCTGGTTCTGCTCACTTCACTCAGCATCAGTTCATATAAGTCTTTCCAGGTTTTTTTGAAGTCTGTCTGCTCATCATTTCTCCAAGCACAATAGTATTCCATTACATTCATATACCACAATTTGTTCAGCCATTCCCCAATTGATAGGCGTCCCCTCAATTTTCAATTCTTGTCCACCACAAAAAGAACTGCTATAAATATTTTTGTACATGTGGGTCCTTTTCCCTTTTGTATGATCTCTTGGGATACAACTCTAGAACTGATATTGATGAGTCAAAGCATTTTCCTTTTTCTTTGAACTCTTTGGGGTATGGACCTAGTAGCAGTATTGCTGGGCCAAAGGATATGCACATTTTTATAGCCTTTTGACCATAGTTCCAAATTGTTCTCCAAAATGGTTGGATCAGTTCACAACTCTACCAAAAATGCATTTGTGTTCCAATTTTCCTACTCCAACATTTATAATTTTCCTGTTTTGTCATGTTAACCAATCAATTCTCAAGACCAGAGCTGGCAAATTTAAATGGAAACAGATCCCTGTGGGCTGCATGATGGTTTAGAAAACCACAAGTTAACTATATCTGGGTCATATATTGTATTTTCATTTTTTTTGTCAGACATTTTCGAATTATATTTTAATCTGGTTAAACACTCTGGAGTTTTGCAGGCCACTTGCAGCATCTGGCTGTGAGTCTGACACCTCTGCTCTTGACAACTTTCTGAGACTATGAGCTCCAAAGGAGGTGAAGACCTACTTTGGTAGAGGGAGTTTCCTTTTCCAGGAGTTCCCTATAGCAAAACTGGTATCATTCCCTATTTGTTAATGTGGGAATGTGAGCCTTAAGCATTTTCTGGGATGCAATAAATAAACTGAATTTCGATAACTGATATTCATAGTGTATATTGAGTATTTGAAAAGGAACTCTTATCCACATTTGGAGGACATCTTAGACAGGATTCATAACCATCTACTTAAGCTTTCTTTTGTTTAGAGATTTCCCTGAAATTAATCATAGCAATGGTCCAGTGTGACAGAATGAGAAAACTGGCCTCCCCCTTTGGGGTCCACCCCCTCATTAGCCCAGTCTGTGTGAATCAGAGTCCTTTTACCAAAGGGGTCCCCCAGAGCTACAGGTCACAGGTTGTTTTAATGCAATTGCATAAACAGTAGATCAAAGCATGCTCCAGATCCTGTTAATGGTCATAGGAAAGTGTAATATGCAAAAGGAACAGATTAAGGTAAAGTCCAAAGCTCATTGGAACTGTGGATCTTAGCCAAGAGCAAGCAGGTCACTTGCTGAGTTTGGGAGAATTATTTAAGCATGCAGATCATACTGTTAACATCTGTTTAGCATTGCATAGATTTAACAGAAAAAAGGACTGCTAGCTGATTAAATCCACTCCTGGTGTGAGTAAATAGCCTGATCCAGAAAGGCCCTCATTTCTGCTTGGGCAGTATCTTTAATTCTTTCTGTCCAGAAAAGTTATTTGGGATCATAAGTTTCTCTGAAGCATTTGGACTCTGATTATTTAATTCATACCCCTCAGAGTGGGACCTAAAGGAGAATGGGGTATTGGCAGTAGTGTTCTGGTAAAGATTTAATAACTAGGTTCCTGAGAGAAAATGAACCTCCCACATTAACTTTAATTTGTATTATTAACATTTTCTCCATTGTTTTTTCAAATCTAGACAATCAACAAAACAATAATCAGGCCCGATTTGTAACAGTTGCCAATATCCTAGTTGTATATGCTCACAATGAAAATTTAACAGTGGCTTTTGGGAGCCAGATCAAGCTGGGTCCAGCACAGTCCTTGCAAAGGAATGAAAAAAATAAGTATTCAGAGGGCAGATGTGATCACTAAGAAAGATATTATAGAGAAGGGAGAGAAGAGGGATGAGGACAAAATCCTAAGGATCTAAGTTTACCATTAAATGAAGGAAGAATTTCTGCTGATGAAAAGCCAGTATAAGAAAACAAGTAACAGAGATGGGAGGAGAACCAGGTCAGCACAGTATCACAGGAACTGAGAGAAGAGAGAATTTCAAGAAAGGGATTGCAGATCATTAGAATTTGAACTTCCATTAGACATTACAGAACAAATTATATAGAAAGGGGATTACAACAATAATAATGATAGCACTAAATGTTACATAAATGTTGAAGAGGATGAGTAATGAGACAAGGTCATTTGGCTTGGTACCTTCATTGGTGGCTTTTGAGAGGACAGTTTAAGTTGACTGGTAGAGAAAGAATCCAGACAGTCAGGATTAAAGAGTGACTATGGGGTGAGTAGAGATAGAAAGTATAGACTATTCTTTAGAGAAGTTTGGCAATACAAAGGAAGAAGAGAAGGAGAAGACAAGTAGAGAAGTGCCAGGCCTAGAGGCTACCTCACCTCCCGAGGTCTTCGGCTGGCCAAAACCGGATGCACATATGAGAGAAAGGACGTTCCAGAGTCGAACAAGGGTTGAGCTTTATTTCAGGGTCTAGTTACAAGTGCAGGAGGGTCTTCCTTAGGAGGAAGAGGGGGAGATTTTCTAAGGAGGCTAAGCTTAAGGGATTGGAAGTAGAAGTACAAGCGGGAGAGAGGGGGAGGGGAGAGAGGAAAGAAGAGGAGCGGAGCCTACTGTCCTCTTGGCTCCACACGTGCTAAGAGAGCTTTCAAGCTTCCTCAATCCTACTTAACCTTCAGCCACACAGTTTGCATCTCAATACCGTGCTGTTAGGTAACTAGGTGTGCTCCAATCCGGGACGACCTCGAGGGCAGGGAGACTCCACCCATCACGTATCTCCCGGGGAGAGGCGGAAATACCCGAGCTAGCCGAGCTAGCTCAGTCTGACCTTCTCGAATTCCCCCTGTTCATGGAGGGCCTCGTAAGACTCTAAGATTTAGAAGTCCCACTTTTACCCGCCCGAGACCGTCCACACGGAATTGAGCTTCCAATCCCAACAGAGAAGGATGAAGGTGTTACTGGTTTTTAAGCACAGGACAGCTTTCAGCATACTTAGAGGGGAAGAAGAGAGAGAAATTAAAGATGTATTTCTTAAAGGATAGTATAAATTATAGAGCAATTTCCTGGAGAGGGTGCTGGGGAGAGGACGAAGGGGGTTTGTACCCAAAGCACAGATGGATGGGTTAGCCTTGACAAAGAGGAGGGATAGTCATTTCTTTGAGACAAGTGAGAAGGGTAGTGTTGATAGGGTGCTTGGACCCCAATTCTAAAAATCACATTTCTCTTTAATAACCACATTTCTCCCTCGCCTCAAAATACTATCCCAGGCAGTTTCTCCCCAGTTGAAGGACACAGTCTGCCCCAGCAACAACTGTTATCTTTCTTCCTGCTGTAGTAGCCAGCTGCACCTATAGAATTTATTAATCTGATCCAGTGGTGTCCTGGCTGAACTAATTGTGCACTGGGTCATAACAACATTACTCATTGACCAGTCATATGTATCCTAGACTTAGACATATGTATACTCCCTTACATTTGTCTTGTCTAACAAGACATTGATGAAAGCAACCTGGTATTTCTGAGTCAATCCTGACCACTAGATGACTTAGTGATGTTTCAGGCCTAAAACCACACCTCTAGGTAGTCCCCCACTTGGGCTATTTCCTGATGAATTCTGGGTAAAATACCTGCACAGTAGATACCAAAAGTGCATGTTCCTTTAAGAACTGACCACTTCTTAACTACTCCCTAATCCCGCCCCAAAACACCTAGTTAGCATATTTGGCACATGTTTCCTATAGATTATCCTATATAAACTTTACCTGTACCCCTCTAAGGTTGTAGGTTCCCTAAGAACTCTTGCCCACTGAAAAGCATAATAATCTTTACCTTGATCTCAAGGATGCTTGAGTCCATGAATTCCTTCCAGGTGACCTGCCCCTGATACCCTGGTCTTTGTGGGCGTCTCACCTCCTTTACTTTCCAGTCCTCATCAGTGTGAGTAAAGATTTAGAGTATGAACTAGAGAGGAAGAAAGTTGAATGAGCGCACATCAGATGGCCCTGATTTCAATAAAACAGACAACAAGGTCATTAAAGGAAAATGAAGGCAACAAGGAGATAGAGTTTTAGGAGAATGGAAAAAGATTTGTAACAGCTGTTGTGGCATCCTTGCAGACTTGCCAGAGTAGAAATAAGAGAGGCTTATTAATCTAAGTACCAGCTAATTTTAACCACAGTCAACTACTGTTGCCTGAGTCAAAAGATAAAGATATATGAAAATGAGAATATAGAGATATTTATTAGAACCCCATATATTTCTGTGAGTTGAATAATAGATTTATAGTAGTACATTGATGGTTGTCTTATCCTGATAGTTTCTTTTTTTAATCTGGACCTGTGATTTGATTGGTAAAGGGGACTTCCAGTGGAGGGACACATTTCTAGTAGGATATAGTTTCATTGATTATGTTTGTGTCCCTACCACAGAGTCTGGCAAAAGCAGGCACTTAATGAATATTTGTTGATTGATTACCTCACCAATGTAGTTCAACAGCTCATGGCTTTGGAGAGTTGATTGGGACATTAGGAGGTTAATAATGACTTGCCCATGGTCACCACACAACCACCATATGTCAAAGATAGGTCCTGAACTCAGGTCTTCCTAACTCTGAGACTAATTCTATTGGCTATTGTATGCTAAATCTCATTCTACTTTCTTTTAAAAAATTAATTAACTTAAAATTTTCTTTTTTTATTATGAATGCCACAAACATGAACATTTTCCATATACAAAGAAGAGAAAACATGGATTCTATGTGAAACACAAATTTCTATTATGTATAGTTTTGTCTAAAAATATAATGTGTTAAATTTCATGTGATAGACCAGTACAGATCCATTTATCAGCTTCCCCTTCTAAACTTCCTTGTTTTCTCTT
The DNA here is from genome assembly GCF_028372415.1 of Notamacropus eugenii. Classification (NCBI taxonomy): domain Eukaryota; kingdom Metazoa; phylum Chordata; class Mammalia; order Diprotodontia; family Macropodidae; genus Notamacropus; species Notamacropus eugenii. The sequence continues at coordinate 352,678,842 of NC_092875.1, read as the reverse complement.
TGCACTATTATCCCTGCCCACTCACTCTTCCCCCTTTTCTCCCATTCCTCTCTCTCTGAAAAATAAAAAAGCATTTTCTTGTAACAATACAATCAGGCAAAACAAATTTATACACTGCCAGTGTCTGAAGATGTTATGTCTCATTTTGAACTTCTTAGTCTATCACATATTGCAGTCAGCTTTCTTAAAGTAGGCTTGGATTTTTCTCAGTGTTTATACTTGGACTATAGACATTTGCCACATAATTGGGAGGCTACATCCAAGAGAAGTTTTGAATAATAGAACAATTTCCTGGGTTCAATTTATTGTTCTTTTTAAGTACAAGGAAAACAACCTCCCCTCATATTAAAAAAAGTCCCTGTGCTAATTAGCAGCATCAAAAATTTGGCTAATAACATCCTAGGAACCTGCCAGGAAAAAAGGATTCAGGGAGGCTATTAATTTACCTACTTGGAAAAATTTATCATGTCAATTAGACATTACAAATGATACAACAGGTGCCAGAATACTGAATGTGGATAATTGATGTCATAAGGGAGAAGGTGGATTCTAAAAACTGTAGACTGTAGAAACTATAGGACGGAAACTATAAGGATTATATTGTTTCCGACCAAAATTCTAACATAGTATTATTACTATTACTTGTCAGCATTTGGTGATCATTAGGATACCATGGATTTACTAAGAATAAATCCTGCCAAACTAATCTCATTTTCCCTTTTGTTAGGGTCATTTGACTGGTAGGTTAAGAGAATGCCGAAGACAGTGTATATCTTGATTTCAACAAAACATTTGATAAGTTTCTCTTGATGTCACATAATATTACATTTGGAGGGGACATTAGTAGCCATCTGGTCCAGTTCCCTCATTTTACAGATGAGGAAACTGAGTCCTGGAGATATTATAGTATTTAGAGCTAGAAAAATATTTAGTTGGTAGATTCTAGGGGTCTGTAAACTTTTTTATATATGTTGAAAATTGTATTTTCATGTTATTGAATTTCTTTGTAATTTTCTTCATATTTTATGCATTTGAAGATATTCTGAGAAGGTAGGCTTTACAAGATTAACAAAGAGGTCCATAACACAAAACAGGTTAATGTTTTATCCTCTGATTTAGTGTGAACTCATTTTACAAATGAGGAAACTTAGACCTGGGGAGATCATGGTTTTAGTGCTGAAAAGGACCTTAAATATGATGTAGACCAACCTTCTCATTTTATAGATGAGCATACTAAGGTCCAAGGAAGCCATGTGACATGACTAGGGTCACATAGGTCATTTATAGCAAGGGAGGCATTTGAACCTCTGTCCACTGAGTCCAAATCCTGTGGGTTTTTCATTGTAACATGCTTCCAATCTTGTTGAATGAATTAATTCATTGTACTGAGGACCAAATGGAGATTTGCCACATATAGTCTCTGCCTTCATGGACCTTATGATCAAATAAAATAAATACGTGAAATGAATGGTCCAAAGTCACAGAAATGGGACTGGAGTCCATGTTTTTGAAATCCCAGGCCAGCTTGCTTTTCACCACACTGCCTATATCTACTTGAGACTTCAGTCTGTATAAAGAACAAGCCTAGTGACAGCCTTCCAAGGGGTAAATATCTCTCCCCCCCTTCTCTGAGACCTCCCACTGCTATTTATCTAGATCAGTAACTACCTCAGCCTTCCAGGCTAAGCTGAATGACAAATGCAAAGACAGATAAAGTTGCAGTTTCCTAGAAACAGATTAAGACCCAGAGAGATCAAGATAGAGCTCCAGGATTTCTCAAGTGGCTGTGGAATGATTCCTACCAGGTAACAAAATAGAAGGAGCAGTACGATAAATAAAACCAGAGAAAGCAAATAAAGATTCTGTCTCAAAGAATATCCCACACCAATTGAGCATTGGGCAACATTAATGTCCATGTTCACGTGGAACTTACAGAGCTCAAACAGTGCTTTCCTCACAGCTACCCTTTGGGGAATATAGTGAAAGCATCATTCTCCCCATTTTACAGATGGAGAAATGGGGTAGAGGATGGGTGAAGGCTACGCTTCATAGAATGGGCTCCTCGGGGAACCACGGCTTCTGATATCAAGCCAGAATTTGGCTGTTCACCACTCCCTCCCTATGTGACTCTCTTCCTGCTCTAACTCACTCCTGCAGGCAATGCTACCTAATAAGGTACCTATTCTTGGTATAATTAACAAATGAGACTATTCTCACTTTTTGGGGAAAAAAAAAATATATATATATATACATACATATATATGTGTGTGTGTGTATATATATATATATATACATATATATATATATATATATATATACACCTATTTTGAAGATTTTTTTTCTTTCATTTAGTGATTTTTTTTGGTCTTTCTCTTATTCTTTGACCTTTTCCTTTTCCTTCTCCTTCTATCCATTGTCAGTTGGGTATTACAGTGTATAGAATGCTAGACCTAGAGTCAGAAAGACCTGAATTCAACTGCTGCCTCAGACACCTGTGATGCTGGATATATCATTTAACCTGTCTCAGCCTCAGTTTTCTCACCTGAGGACTTTATAGTAAGATCCAGGATAAAACAAGGATGTCAGTCATCACTGTGATTTGAAGTAGTGCTAGAAATGCTAACTATAACTAAAAGAAGAGAAGAAATTGAGGGAATAAACACAGGCAAAGAGGAAACAAAATTATCATTTTTTGCTAGTAATATGAGGGTTACTTAACCCCCTAGAGAGTCAACTAAAATATTAATTGAAACAATAACTTTAGTAAAGTTGCAGAATATAATATTAACACATATAAATTATCAGCATTCCTGTATATTACCAACAAAACCTAGTAGTAAGAGATAGAAAACGAATTTCCATCTAAAATGACTATATTCATGAAATACTTTGAAGTATGACTGTCAAAATACGCACAGGAATTATATAAATATAACTACAAAATACTGTTTAAAAAAATAAAGATAGACCTAAATAATTAGAGAAATAATAATTGCTCATGAGTAGGCCAAGCCAATATCAGAACAAAAAACAATGCTAAAAATTTACATATTCAACATCGCTTCATTGAAACTACCAAGAGATTATCTTTTTAGAGCTAGAAAAAAATGAAATTAATTTGGAGGAAAAGAGCTTGAGAATCTGATGGAAAATAATGAAAAAGAATTGGGAGAGGAAGGGTCTAGCAGTACTGCATTTTGAACTATACTATAAAACAACAAACATCAATATAATTTGGTACTTTATTTGAGAGTTGTCAAAAAAAAAAAGGACTGAGGTATTTAATTAAGGGCTGAATGACCATTTATAGGAGATATTTCAAGGAAGATACATGCTTCATGTAAAAGTAGAAGATGACCTTTGAGAAGGTCTTTTCTAGCTCTAAATGCTGACTCATAGATCTCTTTCGGGTTCTATTCCTGGTCCGGTCTTTCTGAAATGATGTTACGGAATGCTGTTACAAATCTGACAACATTTGTGGGCATCATATTCCTCCAGAGCTCCTCATTCTCTATACTTGGTCAAGAGGTGTAAGGCTTTAGTATGAGGACCTAGTGAGTTAAGCCTCTTGACGGATTATGTACAAATACGACAGTTAATTCACCAACATGTACAGATAACTTCTTTGATCCTTGGCAGTTTCATTAATCTAATCATTTAATGATGCCTAACTTCATGTCCTATCCCGTTCTTCAATTTTCACAGTGTTAATTTGCATAAATTTGTCAGTTTCTTGAAATCAATGATGTAAAAGTTGAGAAGTAAGAGGGAGTAGAACAGTCCAGCTCCCACACAATGCTCCGGCAAAGATGATAGCAGGCCAGATAATGATCAAAAAATCCAAAGAGACCCAGCCAGAAAATACAAAATGAGTAAAGTGCTCAGAAATCTAGTTCTAGGCAAGAAACTCTCCAAGGACACTCGGAACTTGTGTCACTGTGTACAAAGAGTAGGAATACTGGAATGAGACAATGATGAAGCCCCAGTCAGACATTCATAGATCCCTGACCTTGGACGATAAGAAATAATAGAACGTAACCAGAATTACAAGACAAGAAAAAAAACCCCAAGAAAATACAAGCTAATGCCTATCAAAAACAATTGACATGAAAAACAGGTCAAAGGGATAATTTAAATATTATGTAGCCTCACTCTTCCAAAGTGATGCTGTATTGGGGTTCTTAGGGGTACCTGTTGGGGTACCTCTAATGCTATCAACTCAAGCTCCTATTCCAGTTTCATTTAAACTATTAACATGAGTTAACTTTTAAAAAAGGGATCCTCAAAGATAGTAAGGGCAGAAGTACTAATATTCCCTGCCCTAAATCTCAGAGGCTCACTCTTCTTATTTTACCTTAGTCTCTGGGGAGACTAGGCTGTGACTTACTACAGTTTATATATAGCATTGGTTCTAATACAAATGCAGCACTGCTATTGAATGACACTGCATTTCACTTTCTACAGGGCTGGGTCCTGAAGGTGAGTTCCCTGAACATCAAAGTTGGAGGGGCTGGCTACAAAACAGAAGGTAATCAATTCCCATAGGTTTTAAAAACTCACGAGGGTATAGTCTCTATTTCCTTCACTTGAAATGAAAGAATAAACAGGAGGCAAAAAACCAGGGTCCGTATTGGTGAACCACATGACAGCCTTAGATGGGGAGAATCCAAGGCTTCTCCTCCTTACAAAATTGTGTCTCTTCTCTCACCTGAGCACCACCTTCCAGGAAGAAATCAACCAAAAAGAAAACAATGCTCTAGTAGTAGGGACCTTTTGAATGCAGTCCCAGTTCTGGCTATGAAATCAGTCAAAACTGTTCCTCTTTCCCATGTGCCTGGGAACAGTTACAGAATGCCTTGTACATGCTCCAAACCTCTCAAATGTTCTTCTGTACATCAGTATGACTCTCTGGGAAGCAGATTGCCCAGCCCCTTCTATTTGGAGAACCCTATCAAGTGAACACACCTGAGCTCATTGGCCAGGCCCTTGCTCTATAAAAAAATCCTTGCACTTCCTGAATACCATGAACTTTGCCCCTCCTCCTCAAACAACAATAACCAAAGAGGGTAAAATATTTCAGAAAATCATAAATGAAAACTAACCAGATCTATTCAAATCAGAGGTCAAAATGAGAATGGAGACTCTATCAGTCACTTCTTGAATGAAGTAAAAGTGTCATGAGAACACAAAGTCAGTACATTTACTGAAACATGAGTACTTTCTGATGTTGAAGATGAGTGACCAGCTGCATATTCACACTAGTGTATACTTACATATAGAGGCTAATGTATTTGTTTGAAATCACTCTGATGTCTGACACTGTCCCTAGGACTACTTTATGGTCCAAATCAGGAATATAGTCTCTTTTTCTTTTTTGCCTATTGTGTGCCCAAGTACATAGCATGTGGCAGAAAAAACTCAGTGGGCCTTAATTATATAAAAACTGAACATAAGTTTGTATTTTAGAAGGTGTATGGCTGACAATCAAGTCAGTCAATCTGGATTAGGAAAGTTAGGCAGATATTCATGATCCTGCACTCTTCAGGGGCTCGATCATGGGATTTCAAGCCTTGCTATAAAAGTAGGATATTTAGTAATTTAAGAGTCTCTGAAAGTTTACATAAAATCCAGTAGGATGTTGCTCTTTTGAGGGAACTGAGTTTAACTATTCAAAAGTCCTGAGTGGCATAGCCTTTTGTGAAGTAAAAAAGTGCTGTTTGTCTATTTTTTTGATTGATAATTCCATCAGAAAAATCAATCTGGTTATATTGTGTAAAGCTAGTTAGTAGAATCTCTGCTCCCACTTACGTTTTTCCTAGCTTTCTTTTGTGTTGCTTTTTCCATGAAAAGAATTAAATGTCTCTAAAAAGATCAGTATCAAAAGACAATTCATGTGAAAATAGGAGAATTTATAGATAATACAAAAGAGAATTAAATGAAAAGGAATCTAAAAGAGTAAAAAAAATATTCCTTTCTTTTGATAAGTTGGGGAAAGGCTGAACAAATTATGATATATAAAAATGGAATGGAATGATGAAAAGGCTGGATTTAGAGAAACCTAGAAATAACTATATGAATTGATCCATAGTAAAGTGAGCAAAAGCAGATCTGTTTATACAATGACTACATTATGAAGAAAAACAACTATGAAAGACTTAAGAACTCTGATCAAAACAGTGACCCATCCCAGCTCCAGAAGAATTATGTCTCCCTCCTTTTTGTTAGAGAGGGGATCAAGCTGTAGGTGTAGAAAGACATACATTTCCTGACAGGGACATTATAACACAAATTTGTCTGGTTTGATCATACTTTCATTAGACAGGGGAAATGGTGGGGAAAGTAGTGAAAGTGATACAAAGAAAAGGGGAAGAGAAGAAAAGAATGCATGCCAATGAAACATTTAAAAAATATCCAGAGGAAATCAGAGGAGAATACAGACAAGCAGCACAATGTTGGTACAACCACCTTAAAATTAATTTATATTAAAAGGAACAAAGTATGGGTAGTAGATCTGTGGTCTTATGAGTAATTTGTTTTCTAGCCATTGTGTGTGGAAATTTCATGTTTGTTGATCAAAACTATATTAAGGGAGAAATGTACTTCATGAAGGTCCTACATACAGGGCCTTGGAGGGTTGCCTGTGTTTAGAAGTATTTTGTGGTTTTTTTACTGGTCTTTTAAGGCTTGGGTTAAAATGATGTGAATTTACTGACTCAAGTTCTGATATATGGTGGGATTGGGAAAAGAGCACTGGACTGGGAATTTGGAGACCTGGGTTTTAGTCCTGGGTTTGCCCCTGATTAAATTTATGCATTTCACAAGTTACTTAACTTTTCTGGGCTTCATGATGGTCGTCTGTAAAATGATAGGTTTGTACTAGTTGCTCCTTACGGCCCTTGCCAAGTGTGATAGTCTGTGGTTTGATAATTTAACCTGCATAGAGTAAGCCCTTGGATCCATGTTGTAATGTGTATATATTCCCACCAGATGTCCCTCTTTCCCCATTGGTGTCTGAGATGAAAGTGCCTTTATCTACAAGTCTTTTTAGCATACAATGTGCTTATCAATTTGTAAGTTAACAGTGAAGTTGATATGCCCAAATTTTCCTATAAGGAACAGGAAATAGAGATTGCTGATTTCAACTGAACCCCAATGTTTTCATTAGGTTTTTGGATCCCAGGACTAGATTAGGGCCATCAGCCAGTGGCATCTATCTAATTCATTTGTATATTCATTCCTTCATCCAACATTTAACAAACATCGAAGGACCATCTACTGAAAGTTAGCATGGCATAGATAGCAAGCTGGCCTCAGAATGATGAAGTCCGGGATTTGAGTCTTGCCTTTGACACACACTGATTTTGTCTATATGTTGCAGAGATCATTTGATAAAAAAGAGTCCCCTTATTAGGAGTTCTCTAAACCAGTGAAATCACAAGCCTATTAAAAAATGTGGCTTGTGGTTCCATAAGAGTCATCTTAGATGTGGTATGGCATGCTGTGACTTTGCCATCTTGTGTTTTTGATCTACAGCTCTAGGCCCTATTGTCTCTCTACTCCTGACTGTCTCTCTCTCTTTTTTCTTTTGAAATGTTAGTATGTTTCTTTTTTTCTAAGAAAAGCAGAATTGGGCCTTTTGGCTTTTGCTTTATTGATCAGTGACTTGGTCTCTTTTCTTTGCTAAATTTCTTGGCTTATGTGGCTCTTATCTATCCTTTATGGTCTAGGTCAAGTCCTATCTTCTCTATGAAACCTTTCTGTTCATCCCAGCCCACAGTGATCGTTTCTTTCTCTGAATAACTAGCATTTATGGTCATCATTCAGTTGGCACGTATGTCAAACTGCCCTGTCGTCCTAGTTATCTTTATATGTATAATGTTTATGTATATGACTTTGTCTAAAACTAAATTGCAAGCATCTTGTAAACTGGATCTGTGTCTGACCCCTCTCCTTCCTGCCCTGACTGCAGGCTGTAGTGAGTGCTGAGTAAATAATTTAAATGTCATTCTGAGTGAAAAGAAATGTGCTTATAGAATCATGGTGTTTAAAGCTATATGGGACCTTAGAAATCATCTAACACAAATTACAGATAAGAGAAGGTTAACCAGAAAATTCTGAAATGACCTGCCCAATGTACATAAATAATAGCTAGAAGACATAGGATTTGAACCCAGAGCACAGGGGCGTGGAATCCAAGAATTAGATAGACATCAGAGGTCATCTCATCAAACCCATAGTATCTTCTAAAAAGTCTAATACTTTTTCCACTGCATGATATCCAACTAGGGAAGATGTTCTGTATAACTGTGTTTTATTGACATGACCACAACTAATTTCAATTTACAAATTAGAGTATAAGTCAACTATTCAACTTTGTTTTTGCATTATATACAAAAGGAAGGAAAGGAGGTGAAAGAAAGAAACAAGCATTTATAATTCCTCCTGTTGAGTTTATCTATTAATTATCTTTTCTTTGAAAATAGTTATCTGTTTTGTGGTACATAATGTAAGGCCTTAGCATATAAGAAACTAACCCTAGTGACTATTTGCTCTCTTTTCTCCAGCCTCAAGTTTACCCTCTAAACAAAAATGTCTTTATGGTCTCACATTCCTGTAAAACTCAGGGGTTATCAATCATAGTGATTCAGTTACATAGCACTTTAAAGCGTTCAAAGTACTTTCCTCACAACAATCCTATCATCTATATTATACAAATATAATTATTCCAGTTTTACAGATAAGAAAACTGGGGCACAGAAAAGGGAAGTCTATGGTCATACAGCTAATACCTGTCAAAGGTCGGATTTGAACTCAGGTTCCTTGATTTTAGGATCAATGTTGTTTCCATTGTACCATTCAGTATCTTAGACAGATTAAATATTTATTGTCATTCACACTGAGTCATTTTATGATTGTTTTGCCATCACAACTGACTCTAGTATAATCAGGTCATCTATGTAATTGATTTAATTCAGTTATGAAGGTAATTGAAAAATGAAGACTGGATCATTTTTAGTCATTTTTTTTCTTTCAAATATATAACCGTAGTATTTAGTCATGGAATGTGCCATTTAAAATTATGTTTTAAAACCCAAGAATAAATAAAACAAAACAATAATAGAACAGTATCTGAACCTTTGACTTCCATGAAGTTCTATCATAGTATTTCCTTTTTGGCTGCCTTGGGAGGGGCTATTAGAATTAATTATTGAAAAAGTAATGATTTAGAACTAATAAACCTCTATGTTTAGTCCTGACCAAGCTTTACTCTCATATCCCCAGCTGATTCCTAGGCTATCAAGTACTATCTTGCTCCCTGGACTTTTGCTTCTCTACTCTGGCTTTCTCACACTTAGGATATTTCTGAGCCTAAGAAGGAGGAATCTACTGTGTCTGTGGTTCAAAAAATGTTCTGTTTAGTATCAAGATCACTTTTTGCTGCTAATGCCCAGTGTCTTTGTTACTTCTTACAAAGATATCGCCTGACTCGTTGTTTGAACTTTTTAGCCTGGCTTTCTGATCTTTCACTGCCCCAGCCTTCTATCTGGGTCCATGATACTTTGCCTTCAATTTCTTAGAGTAGTTCCTGATCCACCTTGCCCATCCTCCGGGACTTGCCTTGTCAGGACTTATCATGTGCCAGTTTTCACTGGCCTACGTGGACTTGACTTACAATTCTGTCTCCAATTTAGGTGAACTTTCGGTGCTGTCTCTACTTGGTCTTTTTGCCAATCAAAACACAGGATGATATGGATGTTTCCATTTGGATGTCTTGCCATCACCTTGCCTTTTTCTTTAGAAATGTCTCTTTTATCAAACATCTCTTTTCTCTTCCACCACCTACATAGACACCCTCATCACCTCATAGTTATACTTTTGAAAGCTTCTCTAGATAGACTCTTCCATCTCTGGTACATATGTAAATATTTATATAACAAATGACTAACAAATTTAATATTCTTTAAGTTTGACTTTCATTGTATATCTATCCTCCTCTTCCAAAATTTTCAATGACCCCCTGTTTCTCACCACAGCAGTCTTTTCTCTATCGAGTCCTTCTGCAGTATTCCTTAACCATGCAGATACATTTTCCACCACCCTCAATTTGTTTGTACCTCAGTCAGTCTGACCATAGCCTTCATAGTCCTATGAATACACTCTGGCCACTCTGACCTTTGTACCTTCATTCATCTAATTTCCCTTATGTAATATTGCATTTATCTTTATTCTGTCTTTCTAAATCTGACCCTTCAGTTGAAAAAAATCACTTTTTATATAATACCACTCTACAAGACCTCAATAAAGCCTCTGAATTCTGTTGGTAGCATGTAATTTAGCACCAATCATACACTGCCTTGTATCATTCATTGTTATTTTATGTATGTAATAACATCTGCCCAAATGGACCATACACTTCTTCAGGGAATGTACCATGTCTTCTAGTTCTATGGTTTTCATAGACCCTTATATACATGTTAAGCACTCAGTAATCAATTTGACAAATATTTATTAATGAAAGTCACTGAGCTCTTCTACTTTGCAGTTTGAGCATATATAGAAATATGACATTAATAAATTATAATCACTAGCATTTAACTAATTAGTATCCTCAGAGAGTTTGGAAATCTTCTGATTTTCTAATGTATTCAAAAAGTATGAATCAATGTTCATATTTAAATAATGGAAATGACCATTGGAGGGCAGTACTATCTCTAAGATGAGTTCTGTTGCTAGGCTTCATCTAAACAAGGCAGCTGGTTGAAGAGACACTTAGCTGACCCAGTCTAACTATCCTCCCTTCATCAAATTCTTTTTGGCTCTTTCACTTTCTTCTTATCTAAAAAGTCCTTGAATATCTGTACAAATGTGGTGCCTCAGTCACCTACCCTTGGGAGTTCATCCCACCACTTAATTAACTCTGACAGATTCTCAAAACTTTCTGTTAACCATCAGCCAAAAGTTCCCAGCAACATCAAATCATTCCTTTTCCTACTATATTCTAAGACTATGAATAATTCTTGTCCTACTTTCCCCCCTTCCCTTGAGGTATTTCTAAGCAATGATATTCCTCATATCTTTTTACTTTTTTTTCTTCTCTGAGCCATATAAGTTTAATTCATTTAATTTCTCTGAATGTGTCTTCAATATATTCATTGTTTCAGGATGGACTCAAAGAATTTTTTAAAAACCATTTTAATTCTCCTTTTCACAAATTCTCTCTTTCTCCTAGGACCATGACTTTGTTATGATCCAAAGTGAATATTCCCTAAGGATCTGCATTTAGGGATTTAACCAACTATCCCCTAAGCAGATGTTCAGATACATTATCTTTAACCATTATCTCCTCAAATCCATTAAACTTGCCTCTGATAGATCAACTAAAGTGAAGTTCACAGGCTTTTTCCAAGTATCCCCTAGTGTTTTCACTAATGTCGATGGAAATACTCCCATTGTTGAATTTTAAGTTTTACCATATGGCTCATTTCTCACATTGATATATGTAGGTGTGTGGGAAGGGCTCTCAAAGTGGATTCTGAAAAGGTCCTTCATATAGTTCTCCAGTTAGTCACTTTGTGAGATGATATCTCTACTTTTGTTTCTACTCTGAATTGGTCACTTATTGCTCAAGCATGATTTTTAAAAATCTGTGTCCATTCATAGTGACCAATTCAAAATAGCTATGATGATTTAGCTATGATGATTCAATTTGTTCTGGTAAGGTTTTTTGGATTTGTATAAGGGTAAGGGTCAATTGATTAAATTAACCAAATCACCACATCCACTTACAGTAACTGACAACCAGTTGAGACAACCTCTACTGACTCAATCGACTGATCTATCAATCCTAGACTTTAGATGAAGAATGACAATTCTTTGATCAGTTTAGAAGTAATTGAAAGCCAGTTGAAGAAATGGAGTGATACTTCACAGGAAGTTCATTCAGGCTGCTTGAAGGACTTGGTTCTGACCTATGGGGCTTATATAAGAGAAAAAAATCTGGTCTGGAATAGAGAGTTCAAGGGATCCTCTTAGGAGTGAAATTATAGCCATGATGCTAGAAAGAAATCTCTTGGGATGGATGAGAAGATCCTTGACTTTTACCTCAGTCAGAGAAGGACCTTGTGAACTTCAAAGGATCTAGAAGATTTTTAATTTCCAATTGTTATTCTAGCAGCCCCCATAATGGCTGATGGAAGCGTCTGCATCAAGAAGCAAAGACTGGCTGAACACAAGAAGAAAAGGCTTATTCGAGGTTCCACATTTAACAGGGAAATAAACTGAGTCTTAGAGGTTAGGTCACTTGGCCAGGATGGCAAAACTAGTGGCAGAGGCATGATTGCACTCCTTTATCATACACACAATGACTACTAACATATTCTGAGATAAATGAAAAAATTATATTTTATGTAGAGGGAAAATCAAGAACTAGTTTAAAACTGAAACATTTTAATGTGAGTTAAAACAAATAAAGGCAATAAGTCATCAAATTGCTCCACAGTAAACCCACATCAACAAATTATCATGAGTTCCACCTTGAAATCTATGATACTGTGTGCAGACATATATATTTGTATATATCAGTACTATATTTGTGTTCTCCATTAGTTTCATTAGATAGCGTCAGTTTTCAATCATCATTTGGCTGAGGTGAGTTTGTCAGGCAGCAATAGGAAATATAACCACTAAAGAAGACCAAATCTGAAGTCTGCTTTTATAAGAAAGAGCTGAATTCTCTAAGGCAATCAATTGTCAGGAGGAAGGAAGGAAAGGCATAGAGAAAGAAAACTCCCATGACAGACGGAATAAAAGAGAAGAGAAAGAAAAAGAAGGGATAGAGGTGTAAAGAAAAGTCCTTAAAGAATTTTTTGTGTCTTGGACTCCTTTGCCCTCTGGTCAAGGCTATGAACTCCTCAGAATTATATTTTAAAATGCATTGTAATGGAGATTAACACAGGCCCATAGTACTTTAGCATGCTCTGCTGGTGCAAATGTACCAAGTAGAAGGGGGTTGGTGAACCTGTTTCTGGAAGAGCCATGATCATATGTAATAAAAATGTCTTGGGGTGATGAGGATATATTCTGCAGTTCTAACTGGTAACTCATTCTATAATGGGTTCTGGCCTGTTAAGCACATGGTTAGGAGAAGCATTTTCTCTTAGTTGGGTAGCAAGAACTAAGGTTGCCTTTAAAAAGACATTAGCACCCAGAACCTTGCTCATTGTTCTTCTTTGCCCAAAACTGTTACTATTATTTGTCCAATGACATTGTTTGTTCTTCATTCTTGAAGAGGACCAAAGCAAAACAAAGTCAAGAGGATGTCTTGACTTGCAAATAAATTGGGCTGGAGTGAGGCAGGGCTATGCAAAGTCATCATCAGCCTCACTCTCTCCTCCAGAGTCATTGGAGTCCAGTAGCAAGACATAGGTCAAGATGACTGGCAATGGTCCTGGATACAGTGACCTTTGCCTTTGCCTTTGCCTTTTTTAGGGAACAGGAGAGAGGTTAGGGAGAGGGACCAAGAAAGGCTTCCCTCAGAAGGTAATATTTGTGCTAAAGGTTGAAGAAAACTAAGAGATGAGGAGGGAGATCTTTCTGGGGGAAAGTCAGTAAAAGTGTAAGCTAGGGAAACTGAAACTATCTACATCAAGCTAGTGTAGAACACACGTATAGTACTGGTATATTTACATATATATATGTATACGCGTAATATAGATTTCAAAGTGGAACTTGTGATAATTTATTGATGTAGGTTTACTGTTGTGCAATTTGATGATTTATTTCCCTTTTTTGTTTTAACTCATATAAAAATGTTTCAGTTTTACTCTAGGAAAGAGGACTATTACTTATAAGAAGTGAGTCCCTCAAAAGAGAGGTGTGAAGTTAGAAATAAGACTTTACAGCAGATTAGAAATGGGTGTGTGTGAATATGAGTTCTAGGTCACTAGAAGGATGATTGTTATTGATATTGATGTACCCCCCTCTCCATATTTACGTTATTCTAAGTAGTATGAACCATGTCTTCAAAACTTGTGCACCTTCTTCCTGCTAAGAGCATATGGATTTATGGAAGAACACCCCAAGTTTAGGGGGAAGAGAAGGGAGGAGAGGAAAGAGAATAAGCATTTATGTAACTCCTATGTGCTAAGCCCTTACATCTGATCTTTACAGCAGGTGTTCACATTGTCCTCATTTTACAGTTAAGGAAACTGAGGCAAACAGAGGTTGTATAATTTGTCCAGGGTCACACAGTAAGTGTTTGAGGCTATACTTTAACTCAGGTCTCTCTGACTCTGGGCTCAGTGTTCTATTCACTGTACTACCAAGGAGGATATGAGGGACATGGTCAACTATTGCTTTTTCAAACTATGCTATTACGTTAATTATGCCAAAATCATACAGAGTAACAGAACAAAGATATGAATCTGAATTTTCTAGATCCCAAACCAGTATTTATTCTTTGGCACTACACTATTTCTACTACACAGTGTTACCTCTTTATTTACTTAAGTCTTTTGTTGTCTGTGTGTCATCTTTTAAATACTACTTGATCATACTTATGTTTAGCTATTTTAATTAATTTTTTTTTTTTTTACAGTGCAATGAGTAGAAAACTATGTCAATCTCTTCCTTAGTTAAGTGCACCTGTAGTTTGGCTGTTTGTATGATATCGCCTTAACCAAGGAACCACAGCACCCGTGCAGCATCTTACTTATCATTGTCACAGATAAAATATCTAGGAAGGATGGACTTTATGTCAGCAAGACCTGAATTCAGAACCTGACTTTGATATTTACAAGTATTGAGGAAAACAAAACTACTCGCAATTTAGCCAAACCTGTCAGGCATATTTTTATTAATGTACAAGCACACAACTTGGAAATAGTCTCTGAAAGGCAGAATTTTTCCTACTAAATCCCAAAGCAGTTTCCAGTTACTATTTTGTAGTGATTATGAAACAAAAGATGAAAAAAATTCCACAGCAATAACTAAAGTATATAGTTTCATTTAGAGTTTTTAGAATTACTGAACAAAAAGTTCAACATTAATGTCCCCACACACCCTTGCAGAAGATTTGGCAGCTTGGTATTATAATGGATAAAGTGCCTGGCCTGGGGTCACTAAGATTCATGTTACTGAGTTCAAATTTGACCTCAGATATTTAACTAGCTGTGTCACCCTGGGGAAGTCACTTAACCCTATTTGCCTCAGTTTTCTCATCTGTAAAATGAGCTGGAGAAGGAAATGGCAAAGCACTCCAGTATCTTTGCCAAGAAAAGTCCAGATGGGGTCACAAAGAGTCAGACGTGGTTGGACAACAACTAATGACTTCATCTTTTAGTCTGATCACCTCTTTTGATTTGGTTAACAAAAGCCAGTCTCCACTTTTGTTCTGATCATCAATAAACAAGGTGTTCCTACCCTTGATTGGGGCACCCATAAAGTTCCTCTGTTGATTCAGTTACTTGTTAAATAAATTATTATAATTAAGGAGACTTCTTTTGATTAAATCTTCTATTCAATGGATCTGATAAATAAGATTTTCAATTCCGAGGAGACCAAGGACATTAGGTCTAGGACATTGCTACAGTATTAAATCTTAATTGTAAAAACACAGCAGTAGTCTTGGTACTACAGGGTTTTTTCACATTAACTGTTTGATCATGAGCAAATCACTTGATCTCTGAGCTTACATTTCCTCACATGTAAAATGGGGATGATTATTTTTGTAGCCCTTTCTAGTAGAGTTGGTTTGAGATTCAAGTGCAATAACAAACATATAAATAAATAATAAAACACAATATGAATAAGAGCTATTAATATAAATGAAAAATTATTACATTTGCCCTCCTAAACCTATAAAGTACTGACAAAGTGATATCAGGCAGAAATTAAAATTCGTCATTGTAATGATGGAATTTTATCTGTTTCAGGAGCCACTCTCTTGTAGAGTAAGACCATTGAGATTCCATTAGAACAGGGCGTTTAGTAAGGACATTTGTTCTAGCAAAGATGGTGTGCACTTTCTCTGCATCTTATAATTTCAGAAAGTTGCTTAGGGCACTGAGATATGTCAGTTGCCCAGGGCTTCACAGATACTGTGTATCAAGACACCAGACTTGAATTCAGGTCCTCCTGGATCCATGTCTTCCTATTGTATTATATATTATATATATTAACTGTGATTCTGTATATTTCTTACTCATTTTCTTGAGAGGAAATATTTTCTTCTTCAAACTGGCTTTTCTCATCTCCTTTATTTCCATTTTTCACTTAGTCACTTTTTTGACTTCTCTCTTTCCTCATCTTCCCCAACTCTAAATGTTTCTACTCCACAATGTCTCGGCATCTTTTCCTTCTCATTCTTACTGCCGCTACTTTTGTCCGAGTCCTTTTGTGTGTGACCTCTGGAGTTTACTTCAACAGACTCCTGAGTGATCTTCTTGTAATCCCTTTCCCCTCCTACCCTCCGCATCCGCAGCTGCCAGGTAGAAAATACCTAGTATTTTTTTTGTCATGATGTTACTTGCTTTCTAACATCTTTGGTTACTCTCCCTTGCCCACAGGTCAAAGTCTAAGCTCCTGTGTTTAGTGTTCAAGGCTGTCCATAATCTGGATTCATCTGACCTTTCTAGCTCTCTTCTATCATTCCCTGATCCAAACTCTACTTAGTCAGAGTTATTTAATCAGTCTTTCAAACATGTCATTCTTTTCCATCTTGTGACTTTGGCTTATTCTGTGTGCCTCATCTGAAGTACCTTCCCCTAATATTCACCTCTTCAGGAGTTACTTACCTTTTAAGATCCAATTCATATTTTATGCTATCTCTTCCATGAAGTATTTCAAAATCATTTCAACCCATGATGCTCTCTTAACTCCTAAATTTCTTCAGGTTTATGGCACTCATTTTGCATTTAATCATCCACTCCCTTAGGGTTTCCCTTGCATTTTTGTTTTATGTCATAATCTGATTTTTAGAAAAAAAAGTTTATAATATATAAGCCATCATAAACTATTTTTCAATTAGTTGATAAGTTTTTTGAAGGAATGGGGTTGTGTTGTGAGGGATTATGTGGTATAGTGGATAGAGTGCTAGCCCTTGGGTTAGGAAGACCTGCTTTCAAATTCCCACTCTATTGATTAGCTGTGCAACTCTGGGCAAGTCACTCAACCTATGTGAGCCTCAGTTTTCTCATTTGTAAAATGGAGATGATAGCACCTGTATTAACTTAACTCACAAGATTTTGGGGAGTCTCAGAAAAGATAATATATGTAAATATATGTAAAGCACTTTGTAAAGTTTGAGTGATAATGATGATTCTCTGTATCCCTCTCAATACCTAACACTTCTACATATTATAGTAAATGATCAATAATTATTTGTGAACTTGAACCTAGTATGCATGAATTATGAAGGAGAAAACAACTCATGGAAGGAACTCTGGAGCATGGAGTCAGCTACTATGAATTCTAACCTCAGCTATTTTACTAATTTCTCATGAGACCCTAGGAACCTCATTTCACCTCTCTGCAAGACAAGAAAGGATAACAATACCAACTTGCTTAATCAGGATATTGTAAGGCATAACACTATTTGGAAAGAACTTTGATACTCATTAATTAAATAGCCACACGAAGTGTACAATGCAATTATTTTGACATAGCATGTTTAAGTCATAGATTAACAATTCAAAAGAAATCAAATAAATTTTCAAGCTGACAAACATGATCTATTGTCCGTGAACCAAATGGTACCAATTTATTAAGGAGAAAAATTCCTTATTCTTGCCAAATGTAGTGAACATTTTCAACTCACTTATCCAAAAGTTTTCTCTTTTTTTCTTAAGGGGGAAATTCTTACTGCCCAGTAGGGCACTTCAATATATTCTCAATTCTCATATGCTATAGGAGTGATATCACATGATTTCTTCATCAAAATACCTCACCACAGAGGAGTGGAAGCACATTAGGGATCCATCAATTCCCTCTGCATTTTGGCTTTTGTACATAAAGCTCTTCATTCTTTTTATTGGACAGAGACTAACCCACAAAATGGTCCACCACACGGCAAGGAAGACAAAGAATCAGTCCTCTGGGGAACTATGATTTCTTTTAAGGGACGGGAAGGGAATGAAGGAAAAGGAATGGAAAGGATCTCATAATAACCAAGACCTCCAAGAAGGAAAACCTTTTCAGGACTGAGTTATTCTTTTTTTCTGTGGGAGAAAAATAAACACACTCCTTGAATCCAATGGCTAAATCATGTTCAACTGTTTATTTACCAACATGTGCAAGTCCTACTAAGTACAACTTTAAACATAACTGTCATAGGACAAAAAGAGCAGCTCAGGTCTTTAAAAAAATATCTACTCCTCAGGGTTTCAGTCATAGGTTTTGATTCTTTTAGAAACAGGGAGGCACATCCTGTTCAAACACCAGCATTTGTGATATATAATTTCATCCCTCTTTTTTGACACATGGCTGAGCTGTCATTGGAAGGAAGGTTTATGCCACAGCAAAATGTTCTATTTCTTTTACAAGCAAAAATGATTCACATTGTGGCCTTGTGGGAATGTGCCTCTGTCCGTGTGTTGGAAACTTGTGATAAGCATTCTTGTAATTCAGCGCATGGTTCTTGTTTGAGCTGTAGATTCCAAGGTCTTGAGTTCCAGAGGGGATTCAGTTGCCTGCAGATGTAGTTGTCAGTTGGGATTCTTTGCCTTTTAGCTTCTCTAGTCACACATTTTCTGTCCTGTAAATATACTCCATGGAAGTCATCTCTAGTGGTGAGACATTTGGGAGTCTTGGGGGAAAATGCATTATCTCCCCACCTCCCAACAGTCACTTTCCTTTGAAATAACCCAAAGGAAGTAGTTCTTTTACATAGTTCTCTCTGTCTCAGGTTTTTGCACTGCCATGGATGATGCTTGAGGACTGAGTATTTATTTCTAGGACTGAGAACTCCACCTTAAAGAATTACTGACTTAATTGGCAGTTATGGGCAAGTTGGAATTTGTCATAATAATCAACTTCTTTTCTGAACTAAGTTATGTACAATGCCATAGCATTAAGATTCAGTTAGCCATACTAATAGAAAGGACCAATACAATGGGTTAGCTATGTGACTCTGAGTAACTCACTTAACCTGTCAGTGTATCAGGCGACTTACTAAGGTAACTTGCTATTCTGTATCAGTAGAAGAAATTCCTTGAGCCATAATGAAATCAGAGATCTATTCTCCGTCCCTCCTAAATTAAATGGCTTTAGAATTTTACATGCATGTGTGTATGAATTTGTATATTCATATACACATGTTTGTATATATTTGTATTTAATGTGCATATATAAATTTTTATAACATAGTTTGAATATAATTTGTAATATAGTTTGAAAGCCATGTAGGCATATGAATTTAGAAGTTTTATTGTTTGACAATATATTTATCTTCCTAAGCATGTTATGCTTGGAACAAAACAGAAATTCATTTTTACTTTTTAAGTAACCAAATGTAGGAAGATCTTCAATGGATGACAAGGGAGAAAAAACAGCCTAATTATTTTTTTTAAAATAATTGATGATTTACTGTACTCAGTTTACCTTTAGTTATATAATGCCTTATAGGCACTAACTCAAGTTATTTCAATTCAGTAAACATTAAATGAGTACCTGCTATATGAAAGATACTGGACATACAATCAAGAAAAAAAAGTAAGAAATGTACATATTTATGTAAATTAACACACCTATTGGGTCTTCCTTTAAATAAAATCATCATAAAAAATACACTTTTGTAAAACAGATGAACTAGGATTCTATGATTTATAAAGATTTTGGATTCTATAATTTGTAAAGAATTACTTTCCTATTCCTTTAAATTGCAAGCTCCCTTCGTATTTTTAAAATTTGAATATATTTGCCCTTCCCCCTAAGACAGGCCCCCGCTATGGTCAAATGTCAGGACTATACCAATTACACATTCCTTCAAAAGAATCTCAGTATTCTAAGTGAGTCATAGATTTGTCTCCTAAAAAGCACATATGAAATTAAGGTAATGGTATAGATAATTTTTATTTGCTTATAAAAATAAGATAAAAACAATAGAAAGCAAATTCCAGCTCTAAGCAAAGAATAAATTCTGAGTAAGTCAAACAGATTCCAGGGTAAACACAAAAACCAAAAAAAACTGACAGTGAATTGATCTGCTGGATCCCAACAATCTCAGTTGCCCTAGCATGGACAAGTGTCAAGTAGGCAAGTGATTATTTCAAAATAAAGTACTACCTATACTGACTGGACTACATACCTCAACGGGTGGTTCTGAGGGGAGCACTGTAAGATCTGTAGATCTTAAAGCACTGTAGGAATGTGAGTTGTTATTATTATTATAATTTACTGAGCCAGATGTTCTCTTCTGTACACACTTAATTTCTCAATTGTGCCAAAATGTACCAATAGTTAAAAGCAATCTTTCTTTGGCTCCTTGTCCTGAGGGCATATGAAGTCATGGAATCAACTTTCTCTCTTTGCTGTCAAAGTTTTAATCTTTATTGCTGCCAAACTTTTCTCCACTGAATTATTAGTCTCTCCTGATAACCCACTTTTACAAAGTCTGATTCATCTCCCCATGAACTTTCTCATTTAGATTAGAATAGTTTTTTTCTTAAGATGAAAATTTGGCTAGATGAGACAGCCTCTTACAGATCACTGGGGATTTTTAAAAATAAAGATCTCCTCTAAAACACATTTCTAAATCTCCTTTTATGTATTGGTTTGCAAAAATAATTTCATTGTCCTCTACCTCAGTTTCCTCATCACTAATATGTGACTAAGATTAACAACTATATATGTTAACAACTATTATTTTAAAAAAACTCCAAAATTTCCTAAGTGTTTATTGAATATATGGTACTATGTCATAATATGGTACCTATATATTTTATGATTGTCGGCACTCCACATCCAGTGTACTATTAATTCATTCATCCCTTCAAATAGTTTATTCCCATAAAAAGAGCATCCCTTATACTGTAGCACCTAATTCTTTGCATGTGTAATGGGAGTTGCCACCATCTCACCCACCCTCTTCCATCTATCATGGAGCAGTTCTGAAATTAATTTTTCCATAGATCACACACAATACAGGCACAAAATTATGATATTGCCTGGGCTGGGAGAGCAAGAATCTAGGAGTGGGAGGCAAATAAGAAATAGGAAACTGTGAGTATGTCATTGGCTGGCAGGGGGGTGGGAGAAGGGAATAGGAAAGGTTTGGGCAGCTGGAACAGGGTGGATACCAGAAGGTTTGGCAGCTGGGAGGAGGCAGAAGGCTTGGCAGCCAAAAGAGATGAAGAGATGAATGTTTCACAGCGGGACTAGGAAGCCCTGGCAGCTGAGAGAGGGTCAGGCACTGGGGGAGGGAGGCATTATTGGAATGTGTGATCATTCAATTGCATGTTACAGGGAAATTCCAAACTCTTTCCCATCCCAACCTAGACCCGGACGAGTTCCTCCTTGCTGGAGACATAGGATGCAGGCTGTTGAGACAACCTCAAAAAAAATATATAAATAGTAGGCATTGGATAGGACTAAAGCCGAAAGGTCTCCAACATTACAAATAAATGTAATGACACCTTAAGAATACTTGGAGAATTGATGATTCTGAGAAATTGACTTTTCTGGTTAACTGAGCCACAAGCAGGCTATATTGAAGTCAATTCCATTATTTCTTTGATGACTGTTGCAATGGTCAGGGTTCAGCACTATAAACATCAGTAATATAGAATGCTAGATTCAGAGCTAGAAGAGATATGGGAGGTTACCTAGTTCAACCCCTTATTTTGGCAGGTAAGAAAACTGAAACCCTAAAAGATTCAGTATCTTGTATGAAGTCATACAGGGAGTAAGAGGAATTGCGGGATTGAAGTTTGTCCTTTGATTCTGGAGCCAGTGTTCTTTTCACTCCACTATTCTGACTTCCACCATGATGGCTTTAAAATACAATGTAGGTAGATTTGTTCTCAAAGAGGACCATGACAACAAGATGATGACATGACTTCTAGTTGACTTTGATTTGAGTAAGAGAGGGCTGTGCAAGCTCACCAACCTCACTTTCTTCTCCTGAACCACCTGGATCCAGTGGCCTGATATTCATCAGGATGGTTGGAGATGACCCAGGATGCAATGTGAGATCCTGGTCCTACAGCATTCTCACTTTGGGTGAGATACACCCATTCAATGAATAGGCTTCTTTAAGTAGTTGCTTAGGGGATGGCCCCTTTAATAAAAACAAATCAAACTGGTAGGAGAAGACCCTCAAGGTTCCTGTAATGGAAAACTATTGTGCTATAAGAGAAAAAAACCTGGAAATATTTATATGAACTGAGGCAAAGTGAAATAAGCAGAACCAGAAGAACATTATATACAGTAACAGTAACATTCCATGGTGATCAACCGTGAATGACTTAGCTATTCTCAGCAATATCTAAGGAAGGTATAGGAGGTGAAGCTGAAATTTATAATGACATGCCCTCAACATTACTCTGAATTTAAAGAATTAAATCCATCATATAAGCTATTCTCTCTCTCTCTCTCTCTCTCTCTCTCTCTCTCTCTCTCTCTCTCTCTCTGTTTCCCTCTTTATCCTAAGGTTATAACGCATCAACTATATTTTGATTGTAGTAAATGAGAGTTCCTTACTAATTTGACAGCCATTCCATCGGGATTTCACTGTATTATTAATAATCATGGGGAGTAATTAATTGCCACTGTTATTGAAGTTATTGATTCCTATTTTCTTTGAAAAGATGTGGAAACTCAATTTTCAAGGTAAATAAAGCAGCTCTGTGCATTCTTTCAAAAAAACAACTGCTTCTTTTTCCTTTGATTTCCTTTCCTTTCCCCAGCTCTAGCACAGTGCCTTGCACAGAGTAAGAGCTTAATAAATGTTTCTTGAATTGAGTTGTTGACTGTCTGGAACTATAACTAGGAATTTAAATAGTTTCTTGGAACTGATGATTACTCAATCAAGATTTGTTTTTGTTTTTTTTTTTTAAATTTCAGCTTTCTTTTGGAATATTCTGAACTTGACCATTTGCAAGTGGGAAGTCAGTTTCACTTTTCCGGGAAAGGAGTAAGCTTGTAGATTTAGATCTAGCCCAACCCCCCCCCCCCTACTTTACAGTTGGAGAAACTAAGACTCAGAAAGAAAAGTGTGTGTGTGTATGTGTGTCTGTGTGTCTGTGTGTGGGTGTGTGCGGTGTTAAAGGGAGAGAAACAAAAGAAAGTAAGAATATTAGAGCAAGAATATGATACTCAATTTAAAATGACACAGCTTATAGCTGCACAAGAAAATTATAGTTCCCTCTTTTCAGAGTGATGGCTAATATTTACACAGACAGTGTAGTAAGGTGGATGGAGTGCTTAATTTGGAGTCAAAAAAACTAGTTTCAAATCCTTTTCTTCACACCTCCAAACTACTTACTGGCTGTATGACCATGGGCAAATCACTTATTCTTTATGAGCCTCAAGCATTCCCTAGGATTTAAGCATGGTACAATGGAAACACTACTAGTTCCGGAGTCAAAAGACACAGATTCAAACCCTTCTTTGGACAAGTATTACCTTTGTTTAGGCAAATCACTTATGTTTCCGGTAAAATAAAGAGTTAGGGTAAGAAAACCTCTGACATCCTTCTTAGCTCCAAATTTATGATGCTGTGATCTGATATGTCATAGAGAGGTTACAATCTCCAGTGATGGAAGCAGTTCCCCTTTTGGGAGTGCCTTACCATAAGCAAATCACTGATGACTTGTGTGTAGTACAGGGTATTCCTTTTCTTTCAAACTTTGCTCAGCACAATGAACATAAGGGAGGAGGAGGAGATTTAGAATGCCTTCAAAGTGCTTAGGCAGTTTTATATCTTTAAAAATCACATGGAAAAGCTGTATGGACATTTTCATTATACACTAATGAACCAGACAGAAATTTTATTACTTCTAGAGCAAAGTGCTGGGGAGAGGGAGATTTATTAGGGGCTAAGGAACAAGGGAAAAATTAGTCTATCAAGTGAAAGATCCGAACAGTCCAAAGCTTAGAAAACACATCCCACAGCCAATAACTCCCACTGCCTCCCACAAGGGGCTGCATGGTTGGCTGACCTCCCCCCTTCCTGTGGGGGCTCATCTCTTGACCTTAACATTGTGCTTTAGGAACTTCCTTGTAACTTAGGGGGATCAGCACTTGGGGAGCAGAGCGGCTAAGCACACTATTCTAAGAGTTCTGGGATTATTTTAAAGTAACAAAAAATTTCTGTAAAGCCAAGTAAGATATTTCTATGAAAGTGTCAGCAGCAATGAAATTATTTATTCTGGGAATGCCATGTTGTAGCACTGTGAAATCATATACATACTTCTGAGGCCAGAAGTTGCTATACATTCCACTTATATCCATCCACCCGCCCATAGGATCAAAGGTCTGGAGCTGAAAGAGACCTCTGGGACCATTTACCAGAGGTTTTGAACATTTTGTGTGTGTGTCATAGACCCATCTGGCAGCCTGGTGAAGACTGTGGACCCCTTCTCAGAATATTGTTTTTTAATGTATAAACCACATAGGATTAGAAAGGAAACTGATAATACTGAAATACAGTTATCAAAGTGTATATAGCTATATACATAGATGCACATATATACATACACATACATGTTTATGTGTATGTGTACATATATATGTATATATATATACTCATATTTAAAATTTATATACCCAGGCTAAGAACCTATGATATAGTCCCATCCTCTTATTTTTAAATGAGGAAACTGAGGCCAAAGGGAGTTAAAGTGACTTGTATATGGTCACATAGATAGTGACATAAAAAGATTTTATGATCTTTGATTTAGATCTGGAAGAGGCCTTAGAGGCCATGGAGTACAAGTTAAATTAACATCAAGTCAATAAGCATTGTCTAAGCTCTTATTATGTGTCAGGCACTATGCTAAGTAGAGGGAAAACAAAGAACTAATAGTTTAATGGAATCCAGCCTCTTATTTTACAGATGAGGGAACTGAGGTATAGAGCAGGTAGGTGACTTGCTCAGGTTCACATGGCTAATAAGATTAAGGCAAGATTTTAACTCAGATTTCTCTGACCCCAAGTCCACTGCCATATTCATTATGCCATGCTTTTTCCATCCACTCCAACCTGCATTATTCACACACAAGATAAATGAACATGGGTATGCACAGGGCTGGCCAAAGGTGAAATGGCAAGCAGACTTATCTCATCTCATTTTTAAAGGGATCCCCTTCAACCTTTCAACAGCATCTCTTCCTTTGTTTCCAGAGAGCCAGTTCATCTCTTCCTGTTGAGACCCTCTCCAACTTTGTTGACTTTGTACTTGTCCTTCTCTACCACACTTTATGATGCAGATTTTTCCTTCCTTTATCTCTCATCAATACTTACCTTCTTGTGTTTATCCTTCATTGCCAAAGAAGACCATGCCATCAGAGAAATGATGACATGACTTGCACTTGACTTTGTTTTGAGTGAGGGAGGGCTGTGCAGGTCACCAGCCTCACATCCCCTCCAGAGCCATCTCCAGAGCCAGTGACCAGATGATTCCCTGGCTGATACCCATTTAATAATGCAGGTACATCCTTCCTTAGAAACTGTTTGAGATTTGGACCTATGATGTCATTGGTTAGAGCAATGTGTCAAACTCAAAGAAAAATGGGGGCCATTATTGTATCCGTAAAGATCCCTGCTGGTGTATATTGGCTAAGTTTTAAAATGTAATGTTATCTATTTTTATTGGATTTTTATGTATTTCATTAAATATCTCCCAATTATATTTTATTCTGGTTTGCGCAACATTATCAGCCCTATTTCTGATACCTCTGAAGCAGAGACCTCTCTACCAAAGCAGATCAGCAACTGCTCTGAAAGGAAGAGTCTCAGATCTGCCTGAGGCCCTAGAGGTTGAGTGACTTGACCCTTGACTGGGTCTTCAACCTGAAGGACTTCAGGTTGAATCTTCAGGTTGAATAGGACTTCAACCTGAATCCTCCTTACTCCTAAGCCAGTTTTCTATCTACGACTACACTGTTCCAAGAATTTACTTGGATCAATTCCTTTATCCACTGATAAACCAATTCTTTCCAAAGGCAATAAGTTTTTAGACAGTCTTATGCTAACTGGCAATATGTGTTAACTTTATTTTTCCTTAAATACCCTGTTAATATGCCATTTCTGCATGTCAGAAAAGATGTGCAATTCTTGTTGATGCAATCATCAGCTCCTTTGAGTTCTGTTGAATTTCCTAAGTTATGAAGTTAAAATTACCTTATGTTATATATTTTTAAAATAGATGATAAATTGAATTGTTTTGTAGAAAACTATTTGAGGTTTGTTTCTTTACTACATGAAACACTGTCTATATATGATTTCTGGACTCTGGAGACTTTAAAGTTCAAGAAAAATATTTGCAAACAACTGTGTCCAAATAATGATGAAAAGTCTAGATACCTGGTCATATAAAGAAAGAAACCAAGGCTGTTTAAACCAGATTAAGAGAAGACTAAAGGGACATATAAGAGCTGTCTTCAAATATTTGAAAGGTTGTTATGTGAGGAAGAGAGTGGCTCTGACACCTTTAGTCTCTAGGACTATAAGATTTAATGACCCAAAGTCTGATACAACTCTGGTATTGACCAATGAGGATGACATATAGATAGGACATATTATCAATAATATGTGAATGACAATTAGAGAATTACCTTGTAGATCACCAAAGATAGTGACAAATACATTCTTGTGGTAAGAAGCAACGAGATTAGCCGTGGGAACTCTTCTAAAGACTATTTGACTGGGGAGTGGGGCAAGGAGAGGGGACACATTATCCACTCTCCTCTATTGCATTTTAAAAAGAAGTGAAAATCAGATATTTGATCTGAGTTCAACTATGTATCCCATGTGCTTTATAAACCATGAACCAAACTGGTCAAACAACTCTATCCAGAATAGGACTTCTTCTATATTTTCCAAAACTACTAAATTAAGACAGAATTGATCCTTGAAACATTCCACATATTGATACTAAACCAAAGTTATAAATTGTTCCTTTTAAGTCCCTGGTGAAAATCAATAGGAAGTGTCCATTGAACTATAGTCTTTCCTATATTTGTGCCTTCTTTGCATTGTCAAACTAGATCTGAATTATATTAACATTCATCCTGATGAACAAGTATAAGGTTTAAGAGGGAAGGCTTTATGTGAGGAGACTAACCAGAGGTACTGAAGTGAATTGAAGAGTCATGGGGTTGATGAAAATAGTGAAGTCTTGGGCAAATACAAGGGAAGTCTCTCAGATTATCTTCTTATGGTCATTTGATATTATAAGGATAGTTGGAGGGTCAGGGAAGGCAGATATGATGATATGAAAGTTTAGGGATGATAGCAATAGTTTGTAGTTGTCTGGGACAGGTGAGAGTGAAGGTCGAAGATACAAGTCTGAAACTGATATCAGCAGAGGTAGGGCATATATAATATAATTTAAATACAATTTGAACGTTGGGTGTCAAAACTGTGTATCCTCGACATTCAGTTCAGTGTTTTGTACTAACAGGTGATAAATAAATGTTGGCTCCACTGAAATGAGTCCAAGATGAAATATAATTTCTTGGGAGTTTTTCATAATTTTATGTTAAAAATCACCATGGGAAAACCATTTGTACCTCATCTGCTTTGTGTGCCAACTAGTTTGTCTTATTTTTGTCAGTAATCATTTTGTTTCATTCTGATTTCTTTTTGGATTGCTCTGTCCTTCTCTAAGTTTTCATTTTACTTTGTACTCATCTTAATGGGGGCAGCTAGGTGGTGTAGTAGATAGAACACCAATGCAGGAGTCAGGAGGACCTGAGTTCAAATCTCACCTCAGATACTTGGCACTCACTAGCTGTGTGACCTTGGGCAAGTCACTTAACCCCAATTGCCTCATCCTAGGTCATCTCCATTCATCCTGATGAATATCTGGTCACTGGATTCAGATGGCTCTGGAGGAGAAATGAGGCTGGTGACCTGCACAGCCCTCCCTCACTCAAAACAAAGTCAAGTGTAAGTCATGTCGTTATTTGTCCGTTGACATGGTCTTCTTCAACAAGAAAAGATAAACACACACTCATCTTAGTTGCTGGCTTGAAGAATAATACTTAGTTATTATTCCGTTTTCCATTCAACCTGAAGAGTGAGAGATTTGAAATTAGAATGGGGCTTATAATGTATGTTGTCTCCTGGTCTGACAGCTCTTTTCCAGTCACATAACAGATTGCAATCTTCTGATTCTTATCTCATGACTATATCTTTGGATCTTCCAACTTTCGGCCCAATCACAAGTCAACAGGTTTTTAAAAATGTATTTCAATCAGTAAAATTCTATGCCCAACTAATGGAGAACCATGGAATTCAGTCTGGGGCTGATTGTTTTAGTCCTTTTGCAGATGCTTGTTTTAGAACTTTTGCAGTTTATTTATCTTCTCTAGTTTGAACATGAAGACCTAGGAGCTAGCTGCTTACTAAAATGCCTTCTTTTGCAAACCCCCAGTGGCAAAAAAAAATTGTATATAGACTTATGATTTAAAAAAAAAAGGAACAATTGCCCCAGGTCCCTTTATGATTATGGAAAGAATTTGTGTCTCTGAAAGTTCTTTGTTTTCTTAAGAACTGAATTATTTTTTCATAAGCAAAGGGGAATAATCAGTTCTCAGGTTTTCTTTATACCAATAAAGGTTAATAACTACTGATATGAGTTAAAACATATGTTATTCACACTATAGCACCAGAATTTAATTGTGTGTGTATGAAATATGCATCTGAATATTCATTTACCCCTTTGGAAACCATAATAAGAAAGACAGATTCACCAAATCAGAAATGAACAGGACAGAAAAATTGAAAAAGCACAAACAGATACACTGTTAGGTTGGAAAATTCCTTTCTTGTAAGCTTCCTTTGTAGAAATTGCTTCATTATATTTGTATTACCGGCGCTTAGCACAGTCCTTGGCACTTAACATTTAATCAATACTTATTGATTGTTTGATTTTATAGATGAAGAAACTAAGGTCCCAAGAAGTGAACTTATGTACCCAAAGTCTCAAAAGTGGTAGGTAAAAGTCAGAGGTTTAGATCAAGATTTACTAACCCCAAAGTCTCAAAGCTCTTTTTGGAATTATTTAGGAATTTGGAATTAGCTTAGAAGGAATGATGAATTACCTCAGTTCAAGAAAGCCTTCAATGTCTTCCTTTTGTCTCTAAATACAAGCTTCGCATAGCCTATTGTTCACAAGAAGACCCAATCTATTTTTCTAGCCTTTTTTCATGTAATTTCACATATTCTCTGTTACAATTAAAATGTACCATTAACTGTTTTCCAGACTTGACAAGACCTCTTCCACCTCTGTGTATTTGTACAAGTCATCTCATTCCTGGAATGCACTCCCTCTTCATCTCTCCTCAAAATCCTTCCTTCAAAGCCCAACCCAGGTAACACCTACTCTGTGAAGCCTTCCCTAATCGAACCCTGCCATCACAAGTGGTTAACTCTCTCCACTCTCAGATTGTTTTGTGTTAGTTTATCTTTGTATTGAGCAGAATATAAATAATCTAGGATTTTTTTGTCTTTATATTCCCTAGGACCTAGCATAGTACTTTGCACATAGTAGGCACTTAATAAATGTTTGTTCAATTGAAGTTCATATGATATTTTGAAGGGAATCATTATGTCTTTAAATATATTTATGGGGGAAAAGCCCTCTCATATCCCCATGTTTTCTATTTGATTCATCTGTCCCAGTTTCTTTTTCAACATTTATGTGTGTTTCACTAATCATGACAAGTATAAGTCCAAAGAGAGCTCTAATAATAATTATTATCATTCAGTATCATAAATCAGGTGTTATTACAAAGGCTCCTGGCAATTTCAATTCTAGCACAGGTAGAACAAGGGTTTACTTTCTTTGGGTTGAGGATTTCCAAGGACAATTTTTTCTTCATACGTTTTGGGGAGAGAACTTGTAATTTCATTGTTACAGAAAACTCCAGGGTGAGAAAACTCCCTCTACCAATGTATAATAGCACCTACTATGCAAGTAAAAGTCTTTGAGGGTTTCTTAGGACAATGAGAAGTTAAATGACTTGTTAGGGTTGCACAGTAATTATGTATCAGAGGTGGATACTGAACCCAGTATTCCTGGCTTTGAGACCAGCTCCTATCCATTTTACCACACTGTTTATCAGCAAAGTATCTATGAAGGAAGACACTATCTGTATGCAGAAAAAGAACTGACAAATAGAAGTATGTATAGAATAATTTTATACATGTGTACATATATACTATATTTTATACATATATATACATATGTATATATAACTTTATTATATATTTCATATATACAATATAATATACCACAATAAATACAATAATATATAATATAAAATAATATAATAATATGATATAACTTTATTATATATTTAAAAAGATAGTAAGTTGTACATAATAGATTTGTAGTTTCATGTGTAGTCATCTTTTTCTTTCTACTCTACTGTATTATAGAAATGCTTGTTTTATTTCTTAAGTTCAGAATAAAATCAATATTTTTTCAAAAAGAGAAAATGTAAAAAAAAGTAAAAAGAATAAACACATCCTTTCCACCTCAGATCACTTTTTATATAAAAAGAAAGGAAAACTATTATTGCTGGTATCTAGCAAAGCAGGAGTCTCTCTTCCCTAGGTTTATAGAAGTTTAAAATAGCTAGCATTCATGTAGCACTTTAAGGTTTGCAAAAAGCTTTACAAATGTCTCATTTTATCTTCACAACAATCCTGGAAGGTAAGTGCTATTATTATCCCCCCTTTACAGATGAGGAAGCTGAGGCAGATAAAGGTCAAGTGACTGGCTCAAGGTGATTTAGCTAGTAAGTGTTTGAGGCAGGATTTGTACTCAGGTCTCCTAGATTCCAAGGCTTGTTTTCTATTCACTGTGCCAGAGATGGGGCCATCAGTGCCTTAAATAGATCTTTGTAACATGAGAACTCTAATCTTTTTTTAAAAATTTCAACTTAATCATGCTGTTTTCTCTAGTTCTTTGTCTTTGATATTCTGCTGTCTGATTCCTTATGGAGACAGAATACTAGAGGAGGAGTAAAGGGTAGTTCAGATGCCAGTGGATAGAGCACTGGACCTGGAATCCGGAAGACCTGGATTCAAACTCAATCTCAGATACTTATCAGCTGTGTGACCCTGGGCAAGTCACTTAACCTCTGTCTGCTCCAGTTTCCTCCTCCAAAAAATGGAGATAATAACGCTCCTTCCCAGGGCTGTTTTAAAGGATAAAATGAATTATTCGTAAAGCCTTGCAAAACCTTAAAGCAGTAGGTAAATGCCCGCTGTTGTCATTTATGTCTTAGCGCTATTATTTTTTAGCCCAGTGACCATGTGTAAATCATTGAATCTCTCTAAATCTTAATTTCCTCATCTCTAAAATGAAGATAATACTTGTACTCACTAACTTCCAAGGTTGCAGTGAGGGAAGAGTTTTATAAAATGCTGTCAATCAATCCACAAGCATTTACTAGGTACTTACTATGTGACGGGCACTGTGCTAAGTGCTACTAAATGCTATACAGATGTTAGCTATTATTATTCTTTTCAGAGATAACTTTTGACTGAAATGAGGGACATACTTTACTGGAAAATGCAAAGACTGAATAGTGCAGTACTGAGAAAAGTAAATTTTGATTTATGGAGAATGTTTTTAAAAAAAAATTTTCAAAACACTTAAGCAAAAGAATTTCTATACTCTTATCATAATCAAGGTGTATTCCAGTTTTTAGGTAAATTGTTAGTGGATGAGATTCTTCTCCATTGATGGAAAGACCAGAACTTTATTAATTAATATTCCATCCTGGTCTTATTCTTCCTTATCTGAAATTACCAATAGTCTTTGGGGATGAGTTCTCTTTTGGAGCATGTGAAAAATGTCTTCAGAGAGAAGTCAACAGAGAGCCATTACTAGTAGCCACTGACTTGGCCACAACATCTAGCCAGGACGTAAGCTATAAGGACAGACTTATATATTTGTCGTTTTCTCCAATGCTGAGCAAATAATCTATTATGATTACAACCTAAGGATGCTCATGAGTATGATAAAAAGCAAAGCAACTAAAGTAAGGACATTTCTCTCAACATTTGCTACATTTGAACATTTTTCATATAGGATAATATGTTTATAGTTTGGAGGTCATGTGGTGCAAAACACCCTGGACTTCGAGTCAGAAACGAATTCTGGTTTTGTCATTTATTAGCTGGGTGATGCTGAAAAAGTCACTTCATTCTCTTGGCCTCAAAATATGAAGGCTGAATTAGAAGATCCATGAGGTCCTTTGCATCTCTAAATCTATGACTGTGACAATGAAGCATGCCAAAAGAAGCCATAAATGACAAATTTTAAAAGTGATATTGAAGTCTGGTAAAATATGCTAGAAAAGCAATGAAAACAATAAAGATCTTTTTTAAAAAAAAAGTCTTTACCTTGTTAAAAAATGTCTCTTCCCCTTCTTTCTCTCCTTCCTTCCCTCTTTTCTGTCTTTCCTTCTTTCTTTCATTTTTGTTTCTTTATTTCTTCCTTCTTCTCTCTCCTTTTCTTCCTTTCTTCCCTCTTCTCTCTCCTTTTCTTCCTTTCTTCCCTTCCTCCCTCCTTTTCTTTCTTTGTTTCATTTCTTTGTTGTTTTCTTTCATTTTTTCATTTCTTCATTTTCTTCCTTCCTTCCTTTCCTTCCTTCCTTTCTTTTTTTCAAAATAAAAATGGCCAGCCACAAGCTTCACGAAGTTAGGGCCAATGGTTTATATGCTTTATATGATGATTGGGATGCAGTATACTATAGTAGATAGGAATGAGTGATTTAATCAAGAAGACTGACTAATCAAGAAGACTATTTTTTTCTGAACTTCTCAGGGCCATAATCATATCTCTAAAATTAGAACTTGGGGAGTTAATCAGTAGAAGAAATTTCTACACTTGGATTCTGTACACTATGGTAACATTTCTGACCACTTAAAATAACAAAATAGTCAATAATAATAATGATAAATAACCTGATTTAGCAAATACACATTGGTTGATTCTAATTAGGCCCTTAGGACAGTGAGGTGGTGTAGTGGATAGAGTGCTGGGCTTGGAATCAGAAAGACTCATCTTCTTAAGTTCAAATCTGGCCTCAGACATTTATTAGCTATGTGACTTTGGGCAAGTCACTTAACCCTGTTTGCCTTGGTTTTCTCATGTGTAAAATGAGCTGAGTGTAAAATGAATGTAAAATGAGGAAATGGCAAACTGCTCCAGTATCTTTGCCAAGAAAACTCAAAAAAAGTCATGAAGACTTGGACAAGACTGAAACAACTGAACAAAAATTAGGCCTTAGTAATTTGCCAAGGAGTGCATTATAAGAACACTTTTGAAACCTCTCTAACCTTTAAACCCAACTGCTTCTCATTCTCTGCCTGGGCTAGCTACTTCACTCCCCAACCCTATCTATCACCTGATCTCACTCTCTAAAATATTACTTTTACTCTTGCAAATGTCACTCACTCTGAAGGGTGTCCTGGTGAGAGGGGGGAAAAAACTAGCCTTAACAGGAAAAAATAGACTTGCTATTGCTAATAGACTACTTAAATTGGTCAATCCAAGAACTACACATGTAGCAGACGGGGTGAAGGGAAATATCCTGAAAGTCTGGAAAGAAGCCAGAGGAACTGATCCTTAGCTTGCCCTCCATGTTTGGACTCTTAGCTGCAGGAAACTCAGTCATGCTGTGGAAACCGACAGATTTTTAAAGTGGCTGAAGAGAAGCTGTGATTTTCTTTTTCAACCAGGAACAAGCCATGCTACCCCAGGGGCTGAGTAAACTGCCAACAGGGCAGCTTCCTTTCCTGGTGTGCCCAAGCCATCAAGTGGGCAGCCCATTCCAAGGCATTCCCTTTGAGTCTATGATGTCACACATTAAACAGGGCAGAGGGAAATGTAGGGCTTAGTGCTAGGCTCACTAATTGGCCATAATAACAATTACGTAACCCAGTTTTAATTTCAGGCTACTTCCCAGACAGTCTAGAAAGAAGTTTTGAAAGCCAAGTTCATTCATTCTTTCCACCATTTATTGGCAATCGGAAGTGTTTAAATAATTGTGTTATGGAGAGGAGAAAGGGAAATAGAGGGCAACTGAATAGGAAGGAGGAGAAAAGCTAACACTTTCTGCAGGAGGGAGGTGACAGCAAGAATCTATGTGTAATTCAGTACAGGATGGTTATGACATGATGGTGATTATTCCAGCTGGAGCAGCATCCTTAAATTATCTGTGATAAAATTGTGAAACAGTGGGGTGATGCCTTCTCTTTCTGTTTAACCTACATCCTAGGACCTTAGGATCCTAGATCTAGAGATGTAAGGGACTTCTGAGGTCATCGAGTCCAACTCCTCCATTTTAGAAAGGAGCAGATTTGAGGCCCAAGAAGACTAAATAACTTACCCAAGATCCTGAAGGCAATTTCAGAGGTGGTCTTTGAGCACAAGCCTCAGACTGTAAGATGAAGGCTTATTAAACTGTACTATGCTGCCTCCCCTGATGAAATCTCTGTTGGTAGAAGTCACTGAAGTAATAAAGTAAAAGATCCCTCATACATGTGACATCAAGTCACATCATTTATAAAACAAATGCCAGTCCAATTGCCCTCTAAATGTACAAGAGAAAGGAAGCAGATGTCAAAGACTGGTTTTTCTTTTTTTCTTCTGACATTTTCTTGTTTTTCTTAACAAGTTGAAGAAACTTTTGTCACAATATTATTTTGTTTAATAATATTGTTTCTCAGGAATCACAGAAAATAACAGAAGAAGCAGGAGACTTGGGTCTCAGTTTTTTTCAATAAAGATGAATCAGGTGAGGCAGCATGGTACCATTGGAAGAACACTGACTGTAATCAGAGAACCACTGCTTGACAAAGTTGGCCAAAACTCAGAGAGAGTGAGTGACTTATCCATAGTCATCCAGCTTTTAAATGTCAAAGGGAGGCCTTGAACCCAGACTTGGTTGTCTCCAAGTCTAGTCCTCTTTCCAGTATTTTGCTACCTCTTACTCATCTTAAGTATCTTGAAAAAGGATACAATTTTTACACTAAATTGAAAGGTCTTAAGGGCTCAAAAAGATTACATTTGTAAGTAATAAACATCTTGTTCTTCAATAACAAGTGTTTAATAAGGGCTTATCATGTGCCAGACATTGTGCTAAACTGTGGGGAATACAAAGGAAGGCAAAAAGATGGTCCCAGCCAGCAGAATGTATGTTCAAATGAGAGAGACAAACAGAAAAGCAACCAAGTACATACAAGATATAGGCAGAGGAAATGAAAGGAAATGTAAAAGGGGTAAAATTTGCAGCAGGGTACACAAGGAATCACCTCTTGCAGAAGTCAGGATTTCAGCTGAGTTATGAAGAAAGTAAGAAAAAATTGCAGAGGTAGAGGTGAGGGGCTAGACTCAAATTCCATAATGGGAGGCAACTAGTATAAAGGCACTGTGCTTTGTTCTTGAAGAGGACAATGACATCAGGAAGATGATGACATTACTTTCAATTGAGTTGGATTTCAGTGAGGGAGGACTGTGGAAAGTCCCCAGCCTCACTTTCTCCTCCAGAGCCACCTGGGTGGAATGACCAGATATAAATCAGGACAACTTTGGCCCCACAAAGGCAGACAAGAGGAGATGGGAGCATTGTTGGAGCATGTATAAGTAAACTAGTGTTGTTGGAATGTAGAGTGCATCGAGGAGAAGGAAGTGTGAGAAGACTGGAAAGATATGAAGGGTCTATGTTATGAAGAGCTTTAAATGCAAAAAAAAAAAAGAAAGAAAGAAAAGAAAAGGAATTTACATTTAACCCTGGATGTAATGGGGACCCATGAGTTCATTGAACAGGAGGGGGCTATTTTCAGACATATGCTTTAGAAATATCACCTTGGCAGCTTAGTGGAGGATGAATCAGAATGGGGAGAGATGAGGCTGAGGCTCGGAGAGCAGTGAGAAGGCTACAGCAATAGTCCTAGCCTAAGCAAAGACTGTGTCTGTATGTGCAGATGTCCCTTTCTGTAGGGGATATAGAAAAGATTGTGTGAAAGAAGAAGTCTGTGAAAATAGAAGTGGGAATATTTAGTAATGGATTAGAGAGATCTGTGGCGCTGGTGAGAGTGAGTTCAAGATGCAGGCTTGGGTTCACTGGGAGGATGGTGATGCCCTTAACAGAGATAGGGAAGCATAAAAGAAAGGAAGGTTGAGAGGGAAAGAGAATGAAATTTGTTTTGGTCATGTTGAGTTTGAGATGACTATGGGACATCCAATCAGAGATGTCTAGAAAGCAGTTGATTTAGAACTGGCGCTGAGCAGAGATACTAGTGCTGGAAATATAGATAGTAGAATCGTCAGCATGGAGATGATAACTGAACCTATGGGAGCTGATGATAGCACCAAACAAGATGCTAAACTGAGAAATAAGATGAGTGTGTAGGACAGAGTCTTGGAGAACACTTACAGTTAGTAGGTGAAGAACCAGCAAAGGAGAATGAGAAAAAACAGCAAGATAGATAACCAGTATTGAGCACTATCACAAAAAAAAATAGTGAGGAGAGGACCATGACATTAGAAAGATGATAACATGACTGGCAATTGAATTGGATTTGAGTGAGGGAAGGCTGTGCAAAGTCATCAGCCTCACTTTTTCCTCCAGAGCCATCTGGGTCCAGTGGACAGATATTGATCAGGATTACTGGAGATGGCCCAGGATGCAATGGGAGAACTTGGTCTCTTTAAGCTAATGTCTTTTTGAGTTGCCACTTTGAGTGAGGGAGGCAACAACCATTCAATGAATAGGCCTGTTTAAGAAGTGAATCAAGGGATGGTACCTTTAATTAAAAAAAAAAAATCATACTGGAAGGGGAAGACCCTCAGGGTTGCTGGCCAAAAGAAAAACAATTACTATTTATGTTCACTCTGAGTCAGGAGAGCCCAAAAAGTAACCATTAAATGAAGCTTTGGCAGGGACCTATTGATGTCTAATCAATGAGAGCCAGAGTGAATTGGATTTAAGGCATGGTCTTTAAGAAAGAAATCTAGCTAGTAAATCCTGAGATAACTAGGTAGGTTTCAGCCATCAAAATTTACCTTCCTTTGGACAGAACACCCTCAGGTAAGGGCATGATGCCCCATCTGGGGAGAGGAGAGGAAAGGAGAGGAGTACAGAGGAGAAGAGAGGTGAGGAGAGGAGAGGATGAGCACAAACTCAATTGACCAACTGGAAGAGGAGAGAGTATCCAGAAAAGGTGATAGAAACTGTCAAGGGATGCAGAGAGATCAAGAAAGATGAGGACTGGGAATCGACTATAGGTACAGGAATTAAGAGATCACCGATAATTGTGGAGAAAGTGGCTTCAGCTGAATTATATTTGGAAGCCAGATTGCAAAGGATTTATCAAACAATGAGAGGAAAGGAAATGGAGGCACCCAATGCAGGTGACGTTCTCAAGGAATTTAGCCATGAAGGAAGGAAGGAAACAAGCATTTATTGATTACCTACTATATACCAGGCACTGAACTATATCTCTCTCTATATATATAGTTCTATAGGTATAGATAACTATATAGATAGATAGATAGATAACTATATATCTAAAATATATCACAATAATTCTGGGAGGTCGAAATTATTGTTATCTCCATTTTATAATCAAAGTAAATGAGGCAGACAGAGGTTAAGTGACTTGCCCAGGGTAGCACAGCTAGGAAGTATCTGAGATCCAGTTTGAACTCAGGTCTTCATGACTCCAGGCCCAACATTCTGTCCTTTGTGCTATCTGGCTATCTAAGGGGAGAACAGAAATAGAACAATAACTAGCAGGGATGGTAGGATCAAATGAGGGATTTGTAAGGGTGGGAAAGACGTAGTCATGTGTGTAGGCAGCAAGGAAGGAGGATAAGATAGGGAGAGATTGAAGATGGGGGGGATGATAGTGGGGACAGTCTGCTAGAGATATCAGGGGGAAGTATCTTTCTCAAGGAAAAGGGATACCAAAGTGCCAGAGGAGATCGTGGAGGAAGATGTCTGAATTATTTAAGATGAGGAAAAGGAGAAAAGGGGTAGCTTTTGGCAAGTGACAATTTTTTTTCAGTGAAATATGAGTCAAGGTCCCCCAGGCTTAGATGGTGGGGGAGGAGGTACCGTGGGAAGTTTCAGGAGGGTTGAGAAGGTCTGGAATAACTGCTGTGAGGAGTAGGAATGCAAATTAATTAGTGAGGAATTGAATGTTTGCCTTACTGCAGTGAGGACCCAGTTGGGATTAGATAGCATAAATTTGTAGCACATCAAGCCAAGTCCATGGAGTTAAACTTGAGTAGCTGGAAATGTTTATTTTTCAATCAACAAAGTGTTAAAAGGCCCAGAACTTAACTATGCATCACTAGATTAGTATTGTTATTCTTTTGGATGTTCTTGAGTTTAACAGGAACACCCCCAACCCTTTCATAATTATGCTTAAAAAGAGCATCTAGGTTCTTCACTACTGTGGTAGTGGGAGTTTGCTCTATGAGTGGTCTTATCTAGCTTTACCTTTGAGTCGAGCTACTCTGGAGAAACAGTTCTAATATTAGTGGGTCCAATCACACTTGTCAATCAGCTGTTACCAATCCCCTCAGCAAGTATTTATTGAGTGCTTATTATGCATTAGGCATTGTCCAATGAGAGATAAAATGAATTATAAGATTCTTCTTTTTCTTCAGGGAGCTTATGATGTAGTCACAAGAAGAAAAATACACATGAAATAGGCAAATATTTAACTGGGTGGGGCTGACAAATAAGTGTGATAGGACTTTAGAGAGCAGTTTAAGTGTATTCTGTAATAATCAAAATATATTTTTAAAAGGAGTGGCATCTCTACTAGTTTTTCTCCACTTCAGTTGGATACTCCTGCAGCATGCCTAGAGCATTATCTCTCCACTAAACAAATTTTGTCCTGAATGTGAATACCTCTCTTTCTTAAGGTCACTGTGCTGAACTTAGCCAGTCTGGTCCTTGGAACACACATCCTAAATTAAAAGCTTCTCCAACTTTTGGGGGCTTTCTGGAGCTTGCATTCTTCTAACATAACTTTAGAGGACTAAAGGTCACCCACATACTGACTTTAGCAGAATAGAAACTTTTAATCAGGTAGTTAGCAAGCATTTATTTTGTGCCTACTATGAGTCAGGGGGTCTATGGGGTATACAAGGAGGACTAGAACCTGTGGTGTGAGGACTTGCCAAACCCTTTTCAGGTCTACTCATCTACCTTTGGTATCTACCTGGAACTTAACTCTCATCCGTGGCTTCAAGAAGCTATAGCATGCACAGTGGCCACACCCTAGTCACCCATCCCAGGAGATGGGCTAAATCAGGCTGGAGGTAACTAATGGACCTCAAACCCATTGGTGAGTTAAGGGGTTTCTACCCAAGCATGTGAAGTCTTACATTTAAAGCTAAAGATTTCCTTAGAGGCCATCTCATCCTACCCATCCATATTGCAGATGAGGAAACTGAGGTCTTGGGAAGCCATTTCAGTGAGTCCATATTGCCTCCAGGATCAAATATAAAATCCTCTCTTTGGCCTCTAAGGCCCTCCATAACCTGATCTGACTTAAGAGCTGAAATGCTTTGCATTGTCACATTATCACATTAAATTCCTAATGTACTATATGAGGAATTAGAAATGGTACTAAAGAAAGCAAGTACCAGAATTGCAGCTAGACTACACCAAGAAATATATGTGGGAGGGGGTATATTTTGGAGATCACTGAGGGAGTGATTTTCAAGATGTCTAAAAAAGGGAGATACTAAATATGTCGGAAAAAAATGGATGATATTCATTGACTAACTTACATGCATATTTTCTAATTTTTATAACAGCTTCCTGAGAGTGATCTATATATGTATTGAAGGTATCTTTGATGAAAATTTGAGGATGACATAGGCATAATTGCAGATAATTTTCTATAGCTAATCACATCTTCACAATCACAAAAGTGACTGAAAGGCTCATAAAATACTAACTATATCTACATTGTTTGTTGATCGTAAGAATACACTTGATAAGGCAACACAAAATGCAGCTTTAAAGACTTTCCTCTAAGAAACTGCAATCCAAGATTCTCTGACAGAGGATCGTCTGATCATCATCATCAACCAAGAGACATATTCTCCAAATGTATATGCCACCATCACGGAGGATGTCCTAGGCAGAGTAGGAGTTAAAGAAGAATTCCATATGCTTCTGCTTGTACATAATGTGCTAACTACAATAAGCCATGGAGTCCTAGAGATCTCTCTTAATGAGATCCATAACCACTCAAGAGTTCAGTGTAACTATCTAGAATATCTGCCTACCTAGAAAAAATAAAGTTGATGAAGAATATTTATTGCCAGAACTATAATATACAGTTATATGAATAACCCATTAATTTGATCTGTTAGCATGTATATCTTGGACAGATATTGTAGATAGACAATGATTGTACCTGTAACTGAAAAGGATAACAAGAGGAGGCTGGGGTAGAGTTCTCATGGGTCCTAAATTACCTTTTTTTGGTGGGGGGATAAGGCAATCAGGGTTAGGTGACTTGCCCAGGGTCACACAGATAGTAAGTGTAAAGTGTCTGAGGCTGGATTTGAACTGAGGTCCTCCTGACTCCAGGGCTGGTGCTCTATACACTACACCACCTAGCAGCCCCTCCCCAAGCTACTCTTTAAAATTAAAACTTTCCTTCTTATCACCAATATTTAATACCAGTGCTTTCAGTAACATGATATCATGTCTAATGAAACTTGACCATTTCTGAATTTATGGTAACTTAATGGGTAATAGAGATACTATGATCAGTAAAAGAAGACTATGAAATGTTGCTCGTGTGCAAAAAGTGCAAAACATATCACCCAGGAGATGTAGGATTGGAAAAAGAGAATCATCTAGGGGTTAGTGAGAGCAGTGTAGGTGGTGGACAATAATTAATCATGTCCCTTCTTAGTTAAAAATATCACTTTCTCCACTAAATCCTCAGTTAGTCATTAGTCAGCTCATTAGATCAATCATTCTGTCAAGATATATTGATGAAGCTCCCAATATCAATCAACAAATATTTATTATCTATTATGTGTCACACTAGTAATAGATGCTGGGGATGCAAACACAACACTGAAATAGTCATAGCTTGCAGGGAGATTACGTTACATTTGGAAAGACATCATGTAAACAAATATGTAAATAGGAAATATATCCTAAAAAAAATAAAAGGAAAGTTTAAGGCTAGAAGGGGCTAGAGTGCCATAGCATTTTTTTTTTGGAGACATCATCTCACTATCTTACTCAGACAGGAACTGCAGTAGCCATTCATGGGCCCAATCTCATTGCTGACTGGCCCAGAAGCTTTGACCTGTCCTGTTTATGACTGGGCTAGTTCTCTCCTCCTTAGGCAGCTTGGGAGCTCCTCACACCTGGGGGGTCATGATATTGCTGCCAGAATTGGTGGGCCATCTGATCAGCTTTAGACTTACTGTGGCTCAGAACTTCCAAACTCAAGTGATCAATTAGTCTCAAGATGCTCATTAGTAGGAACTAAGACTTGCAGGCCACCATGACTGACTAATACGTGTTAGTACAGGGATATGCTCCCACATCTCACTTCTAGAACTGTGCAGGAGATGAGTGGAAGAAAGTGGAATTTTTCCTAATTCTGCTTGGAACTGGTGTACTACTCCAGACAAACTGGCCATTAGGTCATTTTAAATTTTTGGAGAATGGACCTGGGCTACTTAGAAACAAAGTAAGGTTGGAAAAGGTAGTGAGTACGGAGTGGGCACACAAAGCATCCATGTGCACGTGGTATTTTTATTATTGTGTGCTACTTTTTCTATGACTCTCAGCTCCATATGCTTTACATAAGATCCCCATTTTTATAGCATTGAGACTGTGCGGGGACGTGTGCGTGTATGTGTGTGTGTGTGTGTGTGTGTGTGTGTGTGTGTGTGTGTGTGTGTGTGTGTGTGTGTGTGTGTTATTTGGTATATGTTAGGAAACAGAATGGAGAATGGATAGAAGGACTGAGATAAACTCATAATTGCCTCTCCAGAATTGTTAATGGTGGGGAAAAGTAGATGTACACATATAAAAAAAGAAAAAGAAAAAGTAGCAAAAGAGCGCACTCCAGGTGTGGAGCTGAGGTGAGGAACAAAGCACCTTTATGTTCAGTGCATTGATATGCCTGCGTGGATCTCAAGAGAAATGGTGACAGTTACATTGCTTTTAAGCAGATAAGGGGCCTTTCTCTGCCTGGCATGAACAGCCTGTTTTTCATAACCTCCTGGAAGCTGCACGCATCTCTGCCACTCTATGTTGCGATGGAGATGATACAGCCAGTTGAGCCTGGTGTTGAGTAAATGTTGGCAGACACACCGACTTTAAATTGATATCAACGTCAAGGTTGCTTTTTCAAGTTTTCCTGGAGGCATTAACACAATAGAGTGGTGCAGGCTTCATGGTACCTGAACCTGAATCAAGCACACATTTTTCTGATGCATATTTAATTTGGTTTTGGCATAAAGTCTTTGTTTTTCTTGGGTTTTACATCATGTATGAGGTTGCATGGATACACTCTAACAAAACATCATCCATAATCAAATGAGACTCACAGAAGAAAGAAATGAATGCCAATTCAGACTAATCTTAGCCATTATGGGAATAGCTATTTGCTGTGAATGATTAGCCCAACATCTGTGTCAACACTTTCAGAGCTGCAGATAGAACCTAATCATGGTGTTCACAATCATATTCCTAGTACCATTCCAGGGAAGAGAAAACCAGCTTCACCTACAAACACAAATCTCTCAACCATGCTTTTCTAAACAAAACAAAATGAGGGGGAAAACAGCCCTTCCCTCCCATTTAGTTATAACAATATCTTGAATGCTAATGTTTCGTGTATGTTTTATCCAAGAATTTTATTTTGCTTATGACACACATTTAGCATGTCCACAATCTGGACCCCTCCTACCTTTTCAATTTTATTTCGTATTATTCTTTCTCATTCTCTCCATTCCAATTAAAATAACCTTTTAAGTTCTACATAACTGTATCTCCTGCCTCCATGTTTTTGTCCTGGTAGCCTCCCCTTTCTGAAATGTGGTTCCTTCTAACCTCTGCCTTTAGAATTTCCCCTTTCTTTGAAGGATGGTTCAGGTACAACCTACTACAATAGGATTTTTCTGATTGTTCCAAAGTGATGGAACTTTTCCCTCTAGAATTTGCCTTTTCTATATTTCTCACATATGATGCCCTTACCTCCTCTCCCTTCTTTGCAGGGGTCTTTCCACATGTCTGGAATGTTCTCCCACCTCTCCCCTAAGCCAAGGTCTCTCTTCCTTTAAATTGCAGATCAAATACCATCTCTTGCATGAAGCCTTTCCTGATCCTGATCCTCAATTGCTAGTACCTTCTCTCCCAAATGTCCCTATATTGCATTACTTTTTTATACACTTGTATTCATTTACTTTATGTGCTGCAAATTTCTTAATGTGTTGAGGGATTGAATCAGTCTTGGAAAAATGCCTACTTGGTGATCTTACTTCTAGAAGTGCCTGGGCCTGGCACTCTGTTTCAGAGCATACACGGTTATTCTAATTACTATATATCCAACCCACTAACCACAGGATAAAGAAATGGATTTCTGATTTGTTGCTGAGTTCCAACTCAGAATGCATTCAAAAGGCAATCAGCAACCAAAGTGAGGGTCTCTTTCTGTCTCTGTCTCTTTGTCTCTGTCTTTCTCTCTTTTCCTCCTTCCTGCCTGCCTCTTCCGCGCGGTTGCATTTGAATGAGGGGACCAAAACTGCTGTAAAACCTCTGGGCGGGGAGAGTGAGAGAGAGAGCTAGCATCAGTAGTCTACTCTCCCCACAGAGATGGATATGAAATCATGATCACATGACCCTTGGCCTTTCTCCTCACTCTTTTTCTGACTTAAGTGAAGGAGATTGGAGATGAAGTGAACTAGGCTGTGGTCTTGGGAACTTCAAATAGACAAGAGAATCACTAGAAATCCAGACAAGGGAATTTTTTCCATATCTGTTGCCAGTACAGTCCTGAAGAGATACCTGAAGGACTGAACCTAGCAGTTAATCGGACGTAGTCATCAAAATGTTATTTTCTGGAGCAACTTTCTCTGTCGTTTATGCTGTATTTGGAAATAATTTGGAGTGTTCAAGAAGGACTAGTACTTGTGGTATGAAGACTTGCTAAGCCCTTTTCAGGGTTCTCAGCAACCTTTGGTGTCTACCTGGCACTCAACTCTTACCTGTGCATCCAAGAAGCTGTAGCATGCACAATGCCCACACCCTGGTAAAACATCTTGCCACAAGAGCCAGCTAGGCACATTTGCTCACTCATTCTGTCTTGCTCTCTGCTGCCTTTCCTTCTCTCTCCTTCCTTCTCTCCTCCTCTCTTTCCCTTTCCCTCCCACAGTTGACCAGGCACTTCAGGCAATCGACAGCATTCTGCACTCATCTTCTTGGTGCTGGGGATTTGAAGGCAGAATCACTGAACAGAGTCTGGACCTCTCCACATATGAGCCTCAGGTGCAGTCCATTTTTTTAGGATCCCTGCCGAGTATCTGTCTAAAGAACTGGGCCCCATTTTATCTGTCAGATAAGATCATCCTGAAGTTGGCCACAACTTGTTAAGAGATACAGTGAGGAAGCCAGCTAGTCTGTTTTGAAGA
The DNA here is from genome assembly GCF_028372415.1 of Notamacropus eugenii. Classification (NCBI taxonomy): domain Eukaryota; kingdom Metazoa; phylum Chordata; class Mammalia; order Diprotodontia; family Macropodidae; genus Notamacropus; species Notamacropus eugenii. The sequence goes on along the minus strand of NC_092875.1, from coordinate 352,633,964 downwards.
TATATTGGCCAGAACGAGACACAACTGTGCATCACCATGCCCAAGTTTTACTGTGATTACTGTGATACATGCCTCACTCATGATTCTCCGTCCGTGAGGAAAACACGCTGCAGCAGGAAGAAACACAAAAAGAACGTGAGAGACTACCATCAGAAATGGATGGAAGAACAAGCCCAGAGCCTGACTGATAAAACTACCACTGCATTCAAGCAAGGAAGAATTCCTCCCAACCTGTTCTCCGCTCCTCTGCTAGGAGGGCCTATGATCCCACCTCCTCACCCTAGCATGATGGGCCCCCTCCTCCTGGAATGATGCCTATGTAGCCACCTCCTGGCGTGAGGATGCCCATGGGAGGCTGTATGCCTATGATGCCTGACTCTCCAATGATGAGGCCCCTTCCTCATCCCATGATGATGCCCGCTCACCCAGCAATGCCTAGACCAGACAGATACAATGGAGACAATTTAAAGAAACCCATTTCTCAGTTTTCTATTCTTTGTTCTATTTCACCAGAATATCATGGTGCTGGGTCTCAGACATTGGTTTTTTCCCACTTCCCCTTTTAAAATGTGGTACTCTTTTACATCACTGCCACTTTCCCATGATCTCCCCCTCCCCCATTGCATCTCTCCTTTCCCTGTGATAAATAAGCACAGTGAAAAAAAAAAGTCAACATTTTTGGATGTGTCTAAAAAAAAATATCTTGGCAGATGGGCTAAACTAGGTTGAGGATAATTGATAGACCTCGAACTCATCAGTGAGTTAAGGGGATGTCTACCTCAATCATGTGAAGACTTCCCCTAGCAGAATGAACAGATGAGAAAAATTTGTTCCAAAGGCCATGAAGGTGCTTGAAGCAGGTGCTGCAGAGAGCATAGAGCTTGGTCAGACACCCAATATGCCATGGTTATCCACTACAACCTAGGCCATCACCAGTTGTCTTCACTTGTTCCTTGCCACTGGGCTTGGATGACCCTGGAAGAGAGAGTAAAACTGACAACTTTGCATAACTGTGTCTCTCTTGAATCTAATTCACTCACAAGTTAAGACATCACCCCTGTGATGTCACTGGTCCTCCTTAAAAAATGAAATATAAAACAAACAACACAAACAAAAACATTTGAAATACAACTTAGTGAGTGCAAATTCTTTGTAGCAACTACTTTAATTTTGAGCCCACTCTCTTCAGGTAATGCAGTGGTATAAGAATGTACTTCTAGGTGTTGAGTGCAGAGATTGTTTGCACTTCTTACTGAATCTGCTCAGTAAACATCCTTTATGACAGATCATAATTGATTAAATGATCTCTGGGTCAATCAATAATGTAAGAAAGAGGCTAAATACAGCTGGCATTTGATATAAGGGAGAATAGACTGAAACAAGGGCTTGAAGGATGCCCCTAACCCCTCAAAGGCTAAGTTGGGCATCTGTGTTCTGGGGACTCAACTCCTCCACCAGTGGGAGCTGAATGGTCATCTCAGAGCTTAGTCTCCATGTACTTTTCTCTCCTATTAGGATGTAAGTTCCTTTGGAGTTGTTCATTTATTTCAGTTGTGTCCAACTCTTCATGACACCATTGGGGGCTTTCTTGGCAAAGACATTGGAGTGGTTTGCCATTACCTAATTCTTTCTACTTGCCTCCCCAGCATCTAGAACAGTACCCAACATATAGAAGTCACATCAAAGTGTTTGTTTATGAATTATATTTGTTTAGACCATATTTGGTTGTTAATTCCTTATGTACTTTTTTATATTTTGCGTTCTTCCCATCTCCCCTAAAGGCAGGGGTCATTTTCATTTTTCCTTTGTATCCTCTGAGCTTAGAACAACATCTTGTACATAGCAGGTGTTTAATAAATATTCCCTGAAGTTAAGTGAATAGTAGGATGGCCACTTATACCTTGTCCACTGAATTGAGGTCTCAACTTTCTCCCCACCGTAAGCAGATCAGAAAGATCTACAACCCCACTATGTATGGTTACTTTGTCAGCCCACCCTTGTGAAACAGCGCACCTTTTTGGAGAAAATGAAAACTGACTTCCTTGAAGATATATGAGGCATCTATTCTCTTTCAGTTTTAATTTTTCTAATTAATTTTTATCAAATTAGCAAGCAACATTTCCTCTCTTCTCCTTGGGGGGGGGGGTGCGGGTGTCAAAATTCTAAGAGAGTGTTTTATTTGAGCAAATGTGAATACTTTCTAACATAGTATGACCTTTGGACTTAACCTCTATATAGAGGCTTCTAGTTTCTTCATCTGTAAAAGAGGGCATTAGACTAGATGTCTTTTGATGTGCGTTACAGTTCTAGATTTATTCTCCTCTGATAAGTAAAAATATAAAAGAAGTTTCAACATCTGTCCTCACAGCTGCACCGGATGTAAATAAAGCTTTTCATTGTTTATCGAGTAGAATCTATTTCTACAGAAAATCACAAACTTAAAATTGCCTGGGAAATCAAATGTCTGAACATGCAATCTGGTTGCACTTGGAAGACTATATAGCATTAGCTTCAGGATCAAAATGTCTTTTATGAACTAAGCTTTCAATTTATCCTTCAGGTTATTTTTTTATTAGCCATATATTCTGTTTATCTTTGATACCAGTTTTATTGGCTGGCTGCAAAGTGGAAGTGGAAGGAAGGCACCAAGAAATGAGAGCTGCCAACATTTGGAGGACTGACAGATTTTCTAAAATGTTAAGACAGTTAGAGGATACAGAGAATTAATATAGAGAATAGAGTTCCTAATCTGTTTCAGAGGTTAGGTACTTCCTTTTCTTCTCCTTTTTTCTTTCCTGTACTGGAGAACTCATTGCAAATTAGCAATCTTAATTAAGTCAGTATCATTTGGAAGTATCCACTTTTGTTGGAATAAGAGATCTCTCTCTATTTTCGCAGGTGCATCCTCTGTGGAGACGATAGGTTTGCATGAGCCATTCAAGGAAGACCAATATGAAAACTCTCCATTTGCTAGCTCAACGCTTTTTAACTTGGAGTTTTTTCTTTCCTTTCTTTTCCTTCTTTTTTTTTTTTTTAATATGTGTTTAATGAATTGAGGTTTCAGGTCAAGTGAGTTTTTAAAAATGTCTTTCCCTATTGAATTTGGTAGCTTCTTAAAATGCCTAAGCTGTTCTGAAAGAGAGAGGCTAATGAAAAAAAGAGCAGCCCAAGGTTATTTGAGGGCTCAGATTCCAGCGGAATCTTTAAATTAATAATGTTGATTGGATTATATCCAAGTTAAGATTAGATCTTACTCTGGAAAAGAAGTTTTATCTTTACTTTTCCTCATGTCTGTATTTTTACTTTGTGAAGGTTCAATCACAAGGCAAGATATCAGGCAGCAAAATGGGGAAAAACAACTAAAACATACCAAGAAAAAAATCTATAAAATGTTATTAGATTGTGAGTGTCCTTTTTCCTCTTACTTCTCCCCCTCCTGACAAAGCATCAGCCATGACCTAATTCATTATATGTCCAATTGGATTTGTGATCAACTCCCATTCCACAAATTTCAAATGGTTTTTGGTCTAGCCCTCTATAAACTCCATTAGATTTTCCCCACTTGTCTACATGAGAAATCTCAAATTTTTTTTTTTTTGCTGACACTTGCAAATCTAACCAGGAAAACCATTTTTTACCTTGACTGAGAAGTCAACCTGACTGTCAAGAGAAACTATCCCTTTCCCTTCACAAAGCTGGTAAAATTCTGAGACTATCATGCAAACTTTTTCATGACTTTAAAAGCTCCAAATTCTTATCTTGGATGGAGTCCTATGTCATTGCAGATTCCAGTTGGCCCTGAATTTTTGCTTCTGTCTTGATAACCAAACCAAGTTTCAAACAGCAACCAAATTCAGTACAGGATATATCAATCTAGCCATTTACCTAAAAAACTAACAATCATTTATTAAGCACTTACTATATTTGAGGATCTGTTCTAGGCACTGGATATATTTAGTAATAAACCAATCCCTGACCTTGAGGAACTCATGTTTTATAGGGTACTTAAACTAGTACACCTAAAAATTCATATTTGTTGTGTTTTTTTTATTTTGGAGAGAGAAACACTGGGAGCTGGAGGAACCAAGAAAGGTCTCATATAGGAGGTGATATTTGAGGAGAGCTTTTATGGCAACTAGGGATTCTAAGAGGTAGAAGTGAGAAAGAACAGTGTTTGAGGGATGGAGGATGGTTTATGTAAAAACCCAAAGGTAGGAATTAGAATATTGATTGATTTTCTTGTCAAGGTTTGTCTGCCTCCAACCTCTTTGGCTGTTGAATAGGATTGAACGAAAGAGTGACTAGTCTAATTGGGATAGAAAGAATAAGTGACTATATAAATAGACTTTTAGTCTATTGGTCATTAGCTTCAGGCACACTAGACTTCTGTATCTCCATATCTTCCCACTCCTCCAACTCAAGAATTTTTTTCTCTTGAAAATGTTATTTCTGACATATTGGTGGAAGCTATCAAAATAAAACATAGCTTTTTTTTTTTAAACTAAAACTTTTGAGTCAGTTCTGCAGACACAGCCGAAAATAAGCACTCCTATCTTGGCCCCCAAATCCACTATACCATAAGTGAAATTTTCATTAAGCTTCAGCCTGCTCTGAGGAAACAATAAATGCCATGTCAACCCAACTGAGATAGCAATAAAGCTAAGCTGACCCTTGCTGGGCTGGTTACAAAAATTATTGAAATCACTGGAACACTTTTCCAATGGGACTCTTTTTCTAGGG